>NC_139493.1:18684734-19284734 GCF_008360975.1 Lichenostomus cassidix
CTGGGGAGAAGCTGCAGCCAGACCAGGCCGGGAAACAGCCCTGCAGGGTGTCAAAGCAGCAGCAGGGCAGTGAGACTGCAGGGGGTTTGGGTTAGGCACAGAGTGCCCAGATGTGCAGCAAAAGGCCCTGGCTGCTGAGTGTCAGGACAAGGTTGAGGGAAATGCACCCACCGTGCTCTGTCTCCTGTTCAGCCAGAATTCGGTCTGCTTGTTCAGATGCCTCCAGGGATTCCTTCTCTTCCGTAAGTTTGTTCTTCCTTCTAGGAGGACCTTAACGGAAAGCAATTCCATGTCTCTTTCAGGCCAGAGTGTCAGTGAGTGCACCTTGGCAATGGGATCCCTCCTTGGCACTCCCTCACCCCTGCCTTCCACTCAGGAGCACAGGCAGAGGCGCCACGTGCCTGCAGTGGCCCCACACTGGGATGGAAGGAGCCCCTTGCAGGGCAGGCAGGGCACAAAGGACTGCCGGGAGCTGCCAGCCGCTCCAAACTCCGCCCCAGCCAGAGCCAGGGCTTGGCAGCAGCAGCAGGAACCCTCAGGCTCCTGGGGCCATCAAAAAAAGTCATGTAAGGCATGAGCCTGGCACATCCTGGCCAGAACCTTCCTCTCCTCTTCTCTGCTCTACACAGAATGATTTGATAAATTTAAAAGATTCATCATCAAGATGGTGATTACGGGATGTTTCAGCTCAGAAGCGGGTGATTCAGTTATGATTAAGCATTGCCTGAGTGTCTTTGCCATGTTGTTTTGTTGAATTATTCTGTCAGAAAGGATGCTGAAACTTAACACTCCACCAAGCTCAAGATATTCAACCTATGTTCACCCAGTTTTTCCACATAATCCATCTCCGTCCCAATCTGGAAGAGAGCACAGATTGCAACCATTTCCGTGGGGTGCTGAGATCCCCTTCTCTCTTAGGCCCCTGGGCACTGCAAGGCGGTTGTAATGCGGTGGGAGCCAGATGTCATGGACAAGGCCAAGCTAGAAGGGCCTGGGGTGCTCTGGGATGGCTCCTGTCCACTGTCCACCCTCTTTGCAGGCCCTGTGCAACATCCCTGGGGAAGACACTGGACCAGCCCAGGGCCCCTCGGGGCTCTCTCAGTCCCACAAAGGAAACCCCCTGTAAACCCCTGGGGAAAAGCATTCCCAACACGTTCCATGGAGAAGAGGCCTCTGTCCCAGGAAAGGGGAAGGCAGGCCTCTGGCTCACCTGCTCTCCACGCTCCCACCGGAGCAGCCTGGGCAGCCCTGGCATGCAGGGCCACTGCCAGGAGGAGCAGGAGGAAAAGGCGCAGAGCAAGGGCCATGGTGCCTTGCCCTCAGCCAGTCCCACAGCTCTTGCTGCCACCACTGTCCTGACACCGCTGTATCAATGTCAGCACCGCTGCTGCCGCTGCTGCTGCAACAGTTGGGGTCAAGGACTGACTGGTCGGTCGTTGTGGTGCTGTGCAACCACAGGGCTCCGTGACCTCTGTGACCTCATGGCCCTGCTGTGACCTCACGGCCTGGGTGCGGATGGACCGCAGCTTCGGAAGTTTCCTTCCTGGGGAGGGAGCTCGTCCTGCAAGGCAGCTCTGTGCAAGGACTGGGACAGTCCCCACCAAGGTCTGCCCTGTGCTCTGGGCAGTGGCACAGGGGCAGCGAGAGCTCATGTGCCCTCAGAACAGGAGAACACAGCCAAGGATTTCTGAGCTCCTCAGGCGCTGTCAGCCACAGCCCACGAGGCTGAGGAGGGAGTGATCTGTGTCTGGAGACAATGCGCGATTCCCTCCTGTTGGCAGCTTCCCGGCTGGAGCTCCGTTTGGCACCTTGTGGGGGGCCAAGGCTAACGCAGCCCTTTTGTTCCATGGGCGAGCTGAAGCCTTTACTTCACCATTTCCTCTTTGTGGGAAATTTAAGGGACTCAAAGAACAAAGTCAGTCAATAAAACAGAGGGAGAACCACTCAACCTCTTGAATGCTTTGAAGGAAACCTTGAGAAGCACACAGTGGGTCTGTGCTGCCTGACCAAGCCTGTGGCCTTCCATGGTGGAGTGACTGTCAGTGGACAAGGCAAGAGCTACAGAGGCCACTGCTCGGGGCTTCTGTAATGCCCTGGACTCAGTCCCCCCATCCAGCACCCTTCTCCTTCATTTGGAGAGCTCCAGATCTGCTGGAAGCTGAGGAACTGGCTGGGTGGTCACATCCAGAGGGTTGTGGTCAATGGCTCAGAGTCCCGATGGACATCAGTGACCAGCGGTGTCCCTCAGGGCTCCAAACTGGGACCAATGGGATTTAATACCTTCATTAATGCCAAGGACAAAGGGATGGAGGGCACCCTCAGCAGGTTTGCAGGTGACACTGAGCTGAGGGGCCACTGACACCCCTGAAGGACAGGGCCGTCCAGAAGACAAGCTCGAGAAGTGACCCACAGGAATCTCTCTGAGCTTCATGATCTTAGATAGCCACCATGATTTCTTTAACAACAAAATGTTTCCTCCTTCCTACTCAGTCCAACTCTGCCTTCCATCAAGAAATGGTTACAGGAAATACCAAGAGACACTGGCCATGGTCTTGCTGTTAAAGACTGAGGCAAAGGCAGCACTTTGAGTAGTGAGTGTCCTGGTGGTGCTGCTGAACACGATGAGTGCTGGAGGTGCCTCCCAAAATGAGCTCTTGTGACTCCCCAAGTCTTTCACCACTTGCTCAGTGAACAAGCAGCTCATTGTAGTGCAAAAAATACTGAGCAATAAAAGAAATACAATCCCTTCCCTGGGAAGACATGTCCCCATCCAGCTCCAAGGAGAACAGTAATAGAGTTCTAGTAAAGTGACTTGAGCTCTAGATAAAATCTCTTTACTTATACTTTTTATATGAAGTTGTGGTTAGAAAGAAGTTTTATTTTATACAGTTACATTTAGGAAAGTCATTAAATAACAGGTACTTTTAAGGCGTCAAATACTTGAACTGCAGCAAATTCCTTCCTGATTTACATTCAGCAGCATCTGCTGTCAGGGAGGGAGGGATCAGAAGGTCCTGTCCAGGGGGTGGGAGCAGATGTAGGCCCTCTTCTCCAAGATCTGCTTTGCAGCTTTTTTAATGGAATCATCCAGGTTTTCAGAAGCATTTATGGAGAAACAGAGAAAAGTCAGCTAGGATGCCATGAAGAGCTATTTTAAATTTCTCTCAGAAAGCATTTTTGAATACATGTAAATGCAAGTATGGGAGTGCCACAAAGAAACTGAACGTTCTCTTCTGAAAAGATTGATTATTACAGACTGAGTTTATTACAGACTGTTGAACTGGTCAGCACTTCCCAAACGGTCCTGATGCCTAATTTCTATCATCAGTTACTTTACAGGAGTATTTGCTGCTGATAGATTTTATACTCCCCAGAAAAAGAACCCTGGCAGTTTGCTTTAGCTACGAAGTGAAGAGACTCTGTTCAACAAGTTCCAGCTCTGCTCCTTGTTCGAATTGAAAGCAGAACAAAATTATTCTCTTGGTCACATCAAACCCACCTACTTTTGATCACAGTCAGTGAAAAACATGAGAATGTAAAAATTACTCTATAGTACTTACATTTTTCTACTTGACACAAGGCGCAATTACTCTAAACGCAGGCTTCCGTGCAGCAAGTATTTTTAGGAAGCGCCTGGAAAAGGAGTAAAACTGAGTTAAAAGCTAGTGAATGAATTTTATAAACAAAATCATGTAGTTAAAACACAGTAATTGAAACTTCTCCAAGCCCTTTGATAACGAAGCCCTACAGCCCAGTCATGAGCAGCGCAGCCTTAGCTGTGCCTTTGACCCCAGAGCTGCCCAGGGTCAGGGCTGGGATGAGCCTGCACCCAAAACTGGCTCCAGGAGTGATTGGGAATCAATCCAGAACACAACTCACACACACAGAGCAAAGCCTCAAGGCCAAACCCAAAGCTTCATCAGTTTGGATTTAACACTGAACGGCAGCGAATGTGCTTCTCCTCTAGCATAACTGTAACCATGAAACTTTATGTGAGCTACTGAATAACCACTTTGCTGTCCCCAAATCTATTGCCAAAATACCACTGTGACTATGCGTTATTATTTATGATCACATGGAAAGAGTTTGGGAAGAACTGCACGGCATTTAGAGATTGGAGAGAATGTGCAGATTTGTAATCAGGTTCTAAATGGCTCTATATGTGTTAAACAAGTATTTGAAACACATTGATAGTGTGCAGCTCAACGAGCAGAGCCCCTGAGAGGCTGCTGCACTCCCACCCCAAGTGATTTAGCCAAGTTCTTTCGCACCGTTTGCTTTATGAGGAGCCTCCTGCACAGCAGGGCCCAGAGCTGGCAAGGCTCCCCAGCACGGCTGGAGCTGCTGGCACACCTTGGCCCAGGTGGACAGCTGCCCCTCAAGGCCCCAGCGAGCAGGGGATGGCTCCGGGCAGGGTCCCTGGCCAGCAGTGGCCCCAGAGCACGTCTGCCTTTCAAGGGCAATCTTGTCCCCAGCCCTTTCTCCTCTCCACCGTGCTTTGCCTCTGCCCAGTGCTCCTGGGGCTGCTCTTGGCCAGGCAGCCTCAGTGGGAGCGAACGCTGCCTTCAGCCCAAGCAGGCTCCCCAGGGCAAGGCCCAGCAGTGAAGAGGCCAATTAAAGCACTGGACAGCAGCAGAACCCTCAGCAGAGCTATTTGGACAACCATGGACTGTCACAATTCCACAACAGCATGATTATTAGTCGGGTTACAAATGTCGTGAGCAGAGTTGAAAAAAAATTTTGGAGAAAAATCAACAACTTACTGTCTATTCTCACGGAACCTCCGGATCCCAAAATAGCAACACCACAGGACAAGTGGCACAGTGAAGATTGTGATTACTGTGCCTATCATGCAGGACTTGCGCACATCCCGGGGGCAAACAATTCTTGGGAGTCGCACTGGACCTGGGTCATTTGTTCCTGTATCACGGATAACATCTGCGGGAGCAACGTGGATCGTGAGCCCGAGCTGCGCACTGCTGCTGAGCTGGCAGCGCCTTGGCTACGGCCAGGACGCTCTCTGTTTCCCCCAGTGCTGCGCCCTGCAGGCACCTTGCTGCCCCTTGGCACAGGCTGTGGCACCCAACAAAGCCCACAAGGCCGGGAGGAGAGCCTGCGGGGAGCACAGCTGCTTGGGCAGTCGCTCCTTCGAGGGACACGAGCCAAAGCCATCCCTGCAGCGGCTGCTGCCAGCCCCGCCCCTCCCTGCCCTGCTGGGACAGCTCCCACAGCCCAAGGGGACAGAGTCAGGCTCTCGCAGGACACAGGGCTGACCCTGCCCAGTGTGGGAACCAGCGACTGCTCTGGCCCTGGGCTCGCCCTAGGGATCCTGCTCAGGGCTGCTCCTGTGCCTTGGGCCTCTGGGCACTCAGGGCAGCTCGAGGAGGCAGCTGCAGCAGGAGGGACGTTGGTGCACAAGTCCCGTTTGCCATGGGTTGTGGAATGTGCTCCAGAGGCCTCAAAGCCAAGGCATCTCCAGCTTTGGCTGCTGCTGGGGGAAGAGCTGCTGCCACACAGCCCCACCAAGGGCTGAGCCTGCCTGAGCCCTGCACAGCAATTACCTTCTGTGGCACTGTCTGGGATCTCCTCCCTTCGAGCATCAGCGGCTGGCTCAGAGACATTGCTCTCTCCTGGGTGTGCTGTCTTCAGCAAAGCCTTTTGGTCCATCTCTGGAGAAAGGAAGAGGCCCAGCTGGATCAGATGGAAGCATTACCCATCAGGGAGGCAGCATGTTAAAGAGGTAATACTTGTCAAAGACGTAGATAAAGTTCAGGAAAAAGCCCAGGCTCTTCAGGCTGGGCCAGGGACCTCCCTCCTCCCAACATCTACCCCTCCTGATCTCCCCCGGAGACTGGGTAATTGCAGGGGATCTCAGGGTCAGCATTGCCCTTGGTGCAGTTTGGACACCCTGTCAGCTGATGCCAAATGCCTTCCTGCAGAGGCTGGGGAGAAGCTGCAGCCAGACCAGGCCGGGAAACAGCCCTGCAGGGTGTCAAAGCAGCAGCAGGGCAGTGAGACTGCAGTGGGTTTGGGTTAGGCACAGAGTGTCCAGATGTGCAGCAAAAGGCCCTGGCTGCTGAGTGTCAGGACAAGGTTGAGGGAAATGCACCCACCGTGCTCTGTCTCCTGTTCAGCCAGAATTCGGTCTGCTTGTTCAGATGCCTCCAGGGATTCCTTCTCTTCCGTAAGTTTGTTCTTCCTTCTAGGAGGACCTTAGAGCAAAGCAGTTCCATGTCACAGGAATGGATCACACCAAAGCAGTGCTCAGCCCGTGGGCTCAGCAGGGACACACTACTCACCCCTGCGACGGGAGCCAGGCTTGCGCGCAGCATCCAGCCCAGGAGCTGGAAGAGCCCTCCCTGCAGACGCACCTGTAACACAGAAGCTCCTGACAACCTGGTTCTTGCCAGGTGGCCAATGATTATATTCTGAGGGGACGTTGAGAACTTACCTGCAGAAGATCCCAAGCGTTCCAAACCCTCTTGTATCCCTGCTGCTGGAGAAGCATTCCCAGCACCCTCATCTAAAAGAGAGCACAGATGAGAACTATTTCCATGGTGTGCTGGGATCCCCTTCTGCCTTAGGGCACTGGGCACTGCAAGGGGGTTGGGTAAGGCTGCGGGAGCCAGATGTCAATGGACATGGCCAAAGCTGCAGAGGGGCCTGGGGTGCTCTGGGCTGGCTCCTGTCCACTGTCCACCTTCTTTGCAGGCCCTGTGCAACATCCCTGGAGAGGAAACGGGATAAGCCCAGGGCCCCTCAGGTCACTCTCCCGAACAAAAAGGAAACACTCACTAAGGCACTGGGGGAAAGTGCAGCTGGCAATGCCACAGCTATCCCTCCCTGCCCTGCTGGGACAGCTCCCACAGCCCAGGGAGATGGAGTCAGGCCCCTGAGGACACACTGCAGCCCTGCTCTCCCCCTCTGCCTTTTCCCCACCATGGGCACCCCTTGCAGTCACTCCCAGGTTTCAGGATGAGTCTCCCACAGAGGGACCCCAGCAGGACTGCTCAGTAGCCGAGTCCCCTGAGCCCTCTCGAGATAATTCGTCTGTGCTGTGCCTGTCTGCTCCGGGCTGTGCCTGCGCTGCCAAGCAGCAGAGATGGCAGCTCAAGCCTCAGCAGGGCTCAGGCCCAGAGGCCCAGCAATTACCTCCTGTGGCTGTGCCTGGCATCGCCTCCCTTCCTTCGGCAGAGGCTGCCAATGAGCCACTGCTTCCTCCGGGAAACTTCGCCATCAGCACATTCATTCCGTTTATCACTTGAGAAAGGAAGGGGCACAGCCAGATTAGATGGAAGCATTCAACATTTTGAAAGGTGGAATCTTCAGAAGGCAATACTTTTCCAAGAAATGGATACGGTTCAGAAAATTGGATGGGTTTCTGGGGACTCCAGCAGGACCCTCCCTCCTCCAAACAGCTGCCATGCCTTTTCCACCCAGAGCCTGGGAAATTGCAGGGGATCTCAGGGTCTGCAGGGCCCATGGGGCAGTTTGGACACCCTGTCAGCTGGTGCCAAATGCCTCCCTGCAGAGGCTGGGGAGAAGCTGCAGCCAGGCCAGGCTGGGAAACAGCCCTGCAGGGTGTGAAAGCAGCAGCGGTGCAGCAAGGCTCCAAGGCTCTGCCGGGCACAGAGTGCCCAGATGTGCAGGAAGAGGCCCTGCTGCTGCGTCTCAGGAGAAGGCTGAGGGAAATGCACCCACCACGGCGTTTCTCCAGATCAGTCAGCATTTGGTCCAGATGTTTGGCTGCCTCCAGGGATTTCCTGTCTTCCATATCTTTACTCTTCCCTCTAGGAGGACCTTAACGGAAAGCAATTCCATGTCTCTTTCAGGCCAGAGTGTCAGTGAGTGCACCTTGGCAATGGGATCCCTCCTTGGCACTCCCTCACCCCTGCCTTCCACTCAGGAGCACAGGCAGAGGCGCCACGTGCCTGCAGTAGCCCCACACTGGGATGGAAGGAGCCCCTTGCAGGGCAGGCAGGGCACAAAGGACTGCCGGGAGCTGCCAGCCGCTCCAAACTCCGCCCCAGCCAGAGCCAGGGCTTGGCAGCAGCAGCAGGAACCCCTCAGGCTCCCTGGGGCCATCAAAGGAGCCATGCAAGGCACAGAGCCCCGGGGCACATCCCTGGGCCCAGAACCTTCCCTCTCTGCTCTTCTCTGTGCCTGCACAGAGCACGCGGAAGGAGCAGCTGGCATTTCGCACGGGAAGAAGACTGACAGCTAAATGCTCCTTCCTCCCACTGACAGCGATCCTGCGGGATCACTCAGGGCTCGAGAAGGGAGCAGGGCAAGATTTCCAGATTCTTTCAACCTTCAGAGGATTGTAAGGGAAATGGCACATGAGTGAGATCTTGCCATGTTGACACTGATTGATTATTCTGTCAGGAAAGGGATGCTGTGAACTTACCTCCACCAAGCTCCAAGATATTCAGCCTGTCATTCACCAGTTTTTCCACATAATCCATCTCACGATCCCAATCTAGAAGAGAGCACAGATTGCAACCATTTCCGTGGGGTGCTGAGATCCCCTTCTCTCTTAGGCCCCTGGGCACTGCAAGGCGGTTGCATAATGCGGTGGGAGCCAGATGTCAATGGACAAGGCCAAAGCTACAGAAGGGCCTGGGGTGCTCTGGGATGGCTCCTGTCCACTGTCCACCCTCTTTGCAGGCCCTGTGCAACATCCCTGGGGAAGAAACTGGACCAGCCCAGGGCCCCTTGGGGCTCTCTCAGTCCCACAAAGGAAACCCCCTGTAAACCCCTGGGGAAAAGCATTCCCAACACGTTCCAGGGAGAAGAGGCCTCTGTCCCAGGAAAGGGGGAGGCAGGCTGCTGGCTCACCTGCTCTCCACGCTCCCACCAGAGCAGCCTGGGCAGCCCTGGCATGCAGGGCCACTGCCAGGAGGAGCAGGAGGAAAAGGCGCAGAGCAAGGGCCATGGCGCCTTGCCCTCAGCCAGTCCCACAGCTCTTGCTGCCACCACTGTCCTGACACCGCTGTATCAATGTCAGCACCGCTGCTGCCGCTGCTGCTGCAACAGTTGTGGTCAAGGACTGACTGGTCGGTCGTTGTGGTGCTGTGCAACCACAGGGCTCCGTGACCTCTGTGACCTCATGGCCCTGCTGTGACCTCACGGCCTGGGTGCAGATGGACCGCAGCTTCGGAAGTTTCCTTCCTGGGGAGGGAGCTCGTCCTGCAAGGCAGCTCTGTGCAAGGACTGGGACAGTCCCCACCAAGGTCTGCCCTGTGCTCTGGGCAGTGGCACAGGGGCAGCGAGAGCTCATGTGCCCTCAGAACAGGAGAACACAGCCAAGGATTTCTGAGCTCCTCAGGCGCTGTCAGCCACAGCCCACGAGGCTGAGGAGGGAGTGATCTGTGTCTGGAGACAATGCGCGATTCCCTCCTGTTGGCAGCTTCCCGGCTGGAGCTCCGTTTGGCACCTTGTGGGGGGCCAAGGCTAACGCAGCCCTTTTGTTCCATGGGCGAGCTGAAGCCTTTACTTCACCATTTCCTCTTTGTGGGAAATTTAAGGGACTCAAACAACAAAGTCAGTCAATAAAACAGAGGGAGAACCACTCAACCTCTTGAATGCTTTGAAGGAAACCTTGAGAAGCACACAGTGGGTCTGTGCTGCCTGACCAAGCCTGTGGCCTTCCATGGTGGAGTGACTGTCAGTGGACAAGGCAAGAGCTACAGAGGCCACTGCTCGGGGCTTCTGTAATGCCCTGGACTCAGTCCCCCCATCCAGCACCCTTCTCCTTCATTTGGAGAGCTCCAGATCTGCTGGAAGCTGAGGAACTGGCTGGGTGGTCACATCCAGAGGGTTGTGGTCAATGGCTCAGAGTCCCGATGGACATCAGTGACCAGCGGTGTCCCTCAGGGCTCCATACTGGGACCAATGGGATTTAATACCTTCATTAATGCCAAGGACAAAGGGATGGAGGGCACCCTCAGCAGGTTTGCAGGTGACACTGAGCTGAGGGGCCACTGACATTCCTGAAGGACAGGGCCGTCCAGAAGACAAGCTCGAGAAGTGACCCACAGGAATCTCTCTGAGCTTCATGATCTTAGATAGCCACCATGATTTCTTTAACAACAAAATGTTTCCTCCTTCCTACTCAGTCCAACTCTGCCTTCCATCAAGAAATGGTTACAGGAAATACCAAGAGACACTGGCCGTGGTCTTGCTGTTAAAGACTGAGGCAAAGGCAGCACTTTGAGTAGTGAGTGTCCTGGTGGTGCTGCTGAACACGATGAGTGCTGGAGGTGCCTCCCAAAATGAGCTCTTCTGATTCCCCAAGTCTTTCACCACTTGCTCAGTGAACAAGCAGCTCATTGTAGTGCCAAAAATACTGAGCAATAAAAGAAATACAATCCCTTCCCTGGGAAGACATGTTCCCGTCCAGCTCGAAGGAGAACAGTAATAAAGTTCTAGTAAAGTGACTTGAGCTCTAGATAAAATCTCTTTACTTACACTTTTTTTATGAAGTTGTGGTTAGAAAGAAGTTTTATTTTATACAGTTACATTTAGTAAAGTCATTAAATAGCAGGTACTTTTGAGGTGTCAAATACTTGAACTGCAGCAAATTCCTTCCTGATTTACATTCAGCAGCATCTGCTGTCAGGGAGGGAGGGATCAGAAGGTCCTGTCCAGGGGGTGGGAGCAGATGTAGGCCCTCTTCTCCAAGATCTGCTTTGCAGCTTTTTTAATGGAATCATCCAGGTTTTCAGAAGCATTTATGGAGAAACAGAGAACAGTCAGCTAGGATGCCATGAAGAGCGATTCGAAATGTCTCTCAAAAAGCGTTTTTGAATACATGTAAATGCAAGTATGGGAGTGCCACAAAGAAACCGAACGTTCTCTTCTGAAAAGATTGATTATTACAGACTGAGTTAACTACAGACTGTTCAACTGGCCAGCACTTCCCAAACAGTCCTGATGCCTAATTTCTATCATCAGTTATTTTACAGGAGTATTTGCTGCTGATAGATTTTATACTCCCCAGAAAAAGAACCCTGGCAGTTTGCTTTAGCTATGAAGTGAAGAGACTCTGTTCACAAGTTCCAGCTCTGCTCCTTGTTCGAATTGAAAGCAGAACAAAATTATTCTCTTGGTCACATCAAACCCACCTACTTTTGATCACAGTCAGTGAAAAACATGAGAATGTAAAAATTACTCTATAGTACTTACATTTTTCTACTTGACACAAGGCGCAATTACTCTAAACGCAGGCTTCCATGCAGCAAGTATTTTTGGTAAGCGCCTGGAAAAGGAGTAAAGCTGAGTTAAAAGCTAGTGAATGAATTTTATAAACAAAATCATGTAGTTAAAACACAGTAATTGAAACTTCTCCAAGCCCTTTGATAACGAAGCCCTACAGCCCAGTCATGAGCAGCGCAGCCTTAGCTGTGCCTTTGACCCCAGAGCTGCCCAGGGTCAGGGCTGGGATGAGCCTGCACCCAAAACTGGCTCCAGGAGTGATTGGGAATCAATCCAGAACACAACTCACACACACAGAGCAAAGCCTCAAGGCCAAACCCAAAGCTTCAGCAGTTTGGATTTAACACTGAACGGCAGCGAATGTGCTTCGCCTCTAGCATAACTGTAACCATGAAACTTTATGTGAGCTACTGAATAACCACTTTGCTGTCCCCAAATCTATTGCCAAAATACCACTGTGACTATGCGTTATTATTTATGATCACATGGAAAGAGTTTGGGAAGAACTGCACGGCATTTAGAGATTGGAGAGAATGTGCAGATTTGTAATCAGGTTCTAAATGGCTCTATATGTGTTAAACAAGTATTTTAAACACATTGATAGTGTGCAGCTCAACGAGCAGAGCCCCTGAGAGGCTGCAGCACTCCCACCCCAAGTGGTTTAGCCAAGTTCTTTCGCACCGTTTGCTTTATGAGGAGCCTCCTGCACAGCAGGGCCCAGAGCTGGCAAGGCTCCCCAGCACGGCTGGAGCTGCTGGCACACCTTGGCCCAGGTGGACAGCTGCCCCTCAAGGCCCCAGCGAGCAGGGGATGGCTCCGGGCAGGGTCCCTGGCCAGCAGTGGCCCCAGAGCACGTCTGCCTTTCAAGGGCAATCTTGTCCCCAGCCCTTTCTCCTCTCCACCGTGCTTTGCCTCTGCCCAGTGCTCCTGGGGCTGCTCTTGGCCAGGCAGCCTCAGTGGGAGCGAACGCTGCCTTCAGCCCAAGCAGGCTCCCCAGGGCAAGGCCCAGCAGTGAAGAGGCCAATTAAAGCACTGGACAGCAGCAGAACCCTCAGCAGAGCTATTTGGACAACCATGGACTGTCACAATTCCACAACAGCATGATTATTAGTCGGGTTACAAATGTCGTGAGCAGAGTTGAAAAAAAATTTTGGAGAAAAATCAACAACTTACTGTCTATTCTCACGGAACCTCCGGATCCCAAAATAGCAACACCACAGGACAAGTGGCACAGTGAAGATTGTGATTACTGTGCCTATCATGCAGGACTTGCGCACATCCCGGGGGCAAACAATTCTTGGGAGTCGCACTGGACCTGGGTCATTTGTTCCTGTATCACTGATAACATCTGCGGGAGCAACGTGGATCGTGAGCCCGAGCTGCGCACTGCTGCTGAGCTGGCAGCGCCTTGGCTACGGCCAGGACGCTCTCTGTTTCCCCCAGTGCTGCGCCCTGCAGGCACCTTGCCGCCCCTTGGCACAGGCTGTGGCACCCAACAAAGCCCACAAGGCCGGGAGGAGAGCCTGCGGGGAGCACAGCTGCTTGGGCAGTCGCTCCTTCGAGGGACACGAGCCAAAGCCATCCCTGCAGCGGCTGCTGCCAGCCCCGACCCTCCCTGCCCTGCTGGGACAGCTCCCACAGCCCAAGGGGACAGAGTCAGGCTCTCGCAGGACACAGGGCTGACCCTGCCCAGTGTGGGAACCAGCGACTGCTCTGGCCCTGGGCTCGCCCTAGGGATCCTGCTCAGGGCTGCTCCTGTGCCTTGGGCCTCTGGGCACTCAGGGCAGCTCGAGTAGGCAGCTGCAGCAGGAGGGATGTTGGTGCACAAGTCCCGTTTGCCATGGGTTGTGGAATGTGCTCCAGAGGCCTCAAAGCCAAGGCATCTCCAGCTTTGGCTGCTGCTGGGGGAAGAGCTGCTGCCACACAGCCCCACCAAGGGCTGAGCCTGCCTGAGCCCTGCACAGCAATTACCTTCTGTGGCACTGTCTGGGATCTCCTCCCTTCGAGCATCAGCGGCTGGCTCAGAGACATTGCTCTCTCCTGGGTGTGCTGTCTTCAGCAAAGCCTTTTGGTCCATCTCTGGAGAAAGGAAGAGGCCCAGCTGGATCAGATGGAAGCATTACCCATCAGGGAGGCAGCATGTTAAAGAGGTAATACTTGTCAAAGACGTAGATAAAGTTCAGGAAAAAGCCCAGGCTCTTCAGGCTGGGCCAGGGACCTCCCTCCTCCCAACATCTACCCCTCCTGATCTCCCCCGGAGACTGGGTAATTGCAGGGGATCTCAGGGTCAGCATTGCCCTTGGTGCAGTTTGGACACCCTGTCAGCTGATGCCAAATGCCTTCCTGCAGAGGCTGGGGAGAAGCTGCAGCCAGACCAGGCCGGGAAACAGCCCTGCAGGGTGTCAAAGCAGCAGCAGGGCAGTGAGACTGCAGTGGGTTTGGGTTAGGCACAGAGTGCCCAGATGTGCAGCAAAAGGCCCTGGCTGCTGAGTGTCAGGACAAGGTTGAGGGAAATGCACCCACCGTGCTCTGTCTCCTGTTCAGCCAGAATTCGGTCTGCTTGTTCAGATGCCTCCAGGGATTCCTTCTCTTCCGTAAGTTTGTTCTTCCTTCTAGGAGGACCTTAGAGCAAAGCAGTTCCATGTCACAGGAATGGATCACACCAAAGCAGTGCTCAGCCCGTGGGCTCAGCAGGGACACACTACTCACCCCTGCGACGGGAGCCAGGCTTGCGCGCAGCATCCAGCCCAGGAGCTGGAAGAGCCCTCCCTGCAGACGCACCTGTAACACAGAAGCTCCTGACAACCTGGTTCTTGCCAGGTGGCCAATGATTATATTCTGAGGGGACGTTGAGAACTTACCTGCAGAAGATCCCAAGCGTTCCAAACCCTCTTGTATCCCTGCTGCTGGAGAAGCCTTCCCAGCACCCTCATCTAGAAGAGAGCACAGATGAGAACTATTTCCATGGTGTGCTGGGATCCCCTTCTGCCTTAGGGCACTGGGCACTGCAAGGGGGTTGGGTAAGGCTGCGGGAGCCAGATGTCAATGGACATGGCCAAAGCTGCGGAGGGGCCTGGGGTGCTCTGGGTTGGCTCCTGTCCACTGTCCACCTTCTTTGCAGGCCCTGTGCAACATCCCTGGAGAGGAAATGGGATAAGCCCAGGGCCCCTCAGGTCACTCTCCCGAACAAAAAGGAAACACTCACTAAGGCACTGGGGGAAAGTGCAGCTGGCAATGCCACAGCTATCCCTCCCTGCCCTGCTGGGACAGCTCCCACAGCCCAGGGAGATGGAGTCAGGCCCCTGAGGACACACTGCAGCCCTGCTCTCCCCCTCTGCCTTTTCCCCACCATGGGCACCCCTTGCAGTCACTCTCAGGTTTCAGGATGAGTCTCCCACAGAGGGACCCCAGCAGGACTGCTCAGTAGCCGAGTCCCCTGAGCCCTCTCGAGATAATTCGTCTGTGCTGTGCCTGTCTGCTCCGGGCTGTGCCTGCGCTGCCAAGCAGCAGAGATGGCAGCTCAAGCCTCAGCAGGGCTCAGGCCCAGAGGCCCAGCAATTACCTCCTGTGGCTGTGCCTGGCATCGCCTCCCTTCCTTCAGCAGAGGCTGCCAATGAGCCACTGCTTCCTCCGGGAAACTTCGCCATCAGCACATTCATTCCGTTTATCACTTGAGAAAGGAAGGGGCACAGCCAGATTAGATGGAAGCATTCAACATTTTGAAAGGTGGAATCTTCAGAAGGCAATACTTTTCCAAGAAATGGATACGGTTCAGAAAATTGGATGGGTTTCTGGGGACTCCAGCAGGACCCTCCCTCCTCCAAACAGCTGCCATGCCTTTTCCACCCAGAGCCTGGGAAATTACAGGGGATCTCAGGGTCTGCAGGGCCCATGGGGCAGTTTGGACACCCTGTCAGCTGGTGCCAAATGCCTCCCTGCAGAGGCTGGGGAGAAGCTGCAGCCAGGCCAGGCTGGGAAACAGCCCTGCAGGGTGTGAAGGCAGCAGCGGTGCAGCAAGGCTCCAAGGCTCTGCCGGGCACAGAGTGCCCAGATGTGCAGCAAAAGGCCCTGCTGCTGCGTCTCAGGAGAAGGCTGAGGGAAATGCACCCACCACGGCGTTTCTCCAGATCAGTCAGCATTTGGTCCAGATGTTTGGCTGCCTCCAGGGATTTCCTGTCTTCCATATCTTTACTCTTCCCTCTAGGAGGACCTTAACGGAAAGCAATTCCATGTCTCTTTCAGGCCAGAGTGTCAGTGAGTGCACCTTGGCAATGGGATCCCTCCTTGGCACTCCCTCACCCCTGCCTTCCACTCAGGAGCACAGGCAGAGGCGCCACGTGCCTGCAGTGGCCCCACACTGGGATGGAAGGAGCCCCTTGCAGGGCAGGCAGGGCACAAAGGACTGCCGGGAGCTGCCAGCCGCTCCAAACTCCGCCCCAGCCAGAGCCAGGGCTTGGCAGCAGCAGCAGGAACCCCTCAGGCTCCCTGGGGCCATCAAAGGAGCCGCGCAAGGCACAGAGCCCCGGGGGCACATCCCTGGGCCCAGAACCTTCCCTCTCTGCTCTTCTCTGTGCCTGCACAGAGCACGCGGAAGGAGCAGCTGGCATTTCGCACGGGAAGAAGACTGACAGCTAAATGCTCCTTCCTCCCACTGACAGCGATCCTGCGGGATCACTCAGGGCTCGAGAAGGGAGCAGGGCAAGATTTCCAGATTCTTTCAACCTTCAGAGGATTGTAAGGGAAATGGCACATGAGTGAGATCTTGCCATGTTGACACTGATTGATTATTCTGTCAGGAAAGGGATGCTGTGAACTTACCTCCACCAAGCTCCAAGATATTCAGCCTGTCATTCACCAGTTTTTCCACATAATCCATCTCACGATCCCAATCTGGAAGAGAGCACAGATTGCAACCATTTCCGTGGGGTGCTGAGATCCCCTTCTCTCTTAGGCCCCTGGGCACTGCAAGGCGGTTGCGTAATGCGGTGGGAGCCAGATGTCAATGGACAAGGCCAAAGCTACAGAAGGGCCTGGGGTGCTCTGGGATGGCTCCTGTCCACTGTCCACCCTCTTTGCAGGCCCTGTGCAACATCCCTGGGGAAGAAACTGGACCAGCCCAGGGCCCCTCGGGGCTCTCTCAGTCCCACAAAGGAAACCCCCTGTAAACCCCTGGGGAAAAGCATTCCCAACACGTTCCAGGGAGAAGAGGCCTCTGTCCCAGGAAAGGGGGAGGCAGGCTGCTGGCTCACCTGCTCTCCGCGCTCCCACCGGAGCAGCCTGGGCAGCCCTGGCATGCAGGGCCACTGCCAGGAGGAGCAGGAGGAAAAGGCGCAGAGCAAGGGCCATGGTGCCTTGCCCTCAGCCAGTCCCACAGCTCTTGCTGCCACCACTGTCCTGACACTGCTGTATCAATGTCAGCACCGCTGCTGCCGCTGCTGCTGCAACAGTTGTGGTCAAGGACTGACTGGTTGGTCATTGTGGTGCTGTGCAACCACAGGGCTCCGTGACCTCTGTGACCTCATGGCCCTGCTGTGACCTCACGGCCTGGGTGCGGATGGACCGCAGCTTCGGAAGTTTCCTTCCTGGGGAGGGAGCTCGTCCTGCAAGGCAGCTCTGTGCAAGGACTGGGACAGTCCCCACCAAGGTCTGCCCTGTGCTCTGGGCAGTGGCACAGGGGCAGCGAGAGCTCATGTGCCCTCAGAACAGGAGAACACAGCCAAGGATTTCTGAGCTCCTCAGGCGCTGTCAGCCACAGCCCACGAGGCTGAGGAGGGAGTGATCTGTGTCTGGAGACAATGCGCGATTCCCTCCTGTTGGCAGCTTCCCGGCTGGAGCTCCGTTTGGCACCTTGTGGGGGGCCAAGGCTAACGCAGCCCTTTTGTTCCATGGGCGAGCTGAAGCCTTTACTTCACCATTTCCTCTTTGTGGGAAATTTAAGGGACTCAAAGAACAAAGTCAGTCAATAAAACAGAGGGAGAACCACTCAACCTCTTGAATGCTTTGAAGGAAACCTTGAGAAGCACACAGTGGGTCTGTGCTGCCTGACCAAGCCTGTGGCCTTCCATGGTGGAGTGACTGTCAGTGGACAAGGCAAGAGCTACAGAGGCCACTGCTCGGGGCTTCTGTAATGCCCTGGACTCAGTCCCCCCATCCAGCACCCTTCTCCTTCATTTGGAGAGCTCCAGATCTGCTGGAAGCTGAGGAACTGGCTGGGTGGTCACATCCAGAGGGTTGTGGTCAATGGCTCAGAGTCCCGATGGACATCAGTGACCAGCGGTGTCCCTCAGGGCTCCAAACTGGGACCAATGGGATTTAATACCTTCATTAATGCCAAGGACAAAGGGATGGAGGGCACCCTCAGCAGGTTTGCAGGTGACACTGAGCTGAGGGGCCACTGACATTCCTGAAGGACAGGGCCGTCCAGAAGACAAGCTCGAGAAGTGACCCACAGGAATCTCTCTGAGCTTCATGATCTTAGATAGCCACCATGATTTCTTTAACAACAAAATGTTTCCTCCTTCCTACTCAGTCCAACTCTGCCTTCCATCAAGAAATGGTTACAGGAAATACCAAGAGACACAGGCCGTGGTCTTGCTGGTAAAGATTCAGGCAAAGGCAGCACCTTAATTCACTCAGCCTTTTCCTCATCTCTGGTGACTGTATTCCCCCATAGGCAATAAAGAATGGACGTTTTCCATAGCCTTCCTTTTGTTATTAATGTATTTATAAAAACAGTATTTTGTTTATTTTTTACACTAGTGGCCAAATTAAATCCTGAGCTTTTGCCTAATTTCCTTTCAACATTACCTAATCACATCCTTAAACACTTCCTGAATTTTCAAAGGTCATTCCCCCTCTTTTTTCCCTGCTGCCTTCCTACTGTCACCTGTTCAGCAATAAATTCCCAAAGGCAAGTATGGGGATACTCTTGAAATGGGTCACTGTTGCAGATAAGAAAAACCTTACAAAATGGGGGTCTTGTTTGCCTTGTAAAACTCTTGGTGTCTGCTGTTACTCCAGCTAACCAGAAAGCATTGTGGGAAGGACTCAGTTAAATAGTGGTGAAAAACAAGTTACCTAATTGGAAAATTATTGATAGAACCAATAAATGCACACACCATGCTGCTGGTGGTTGGTTACACTTGATGCCTGTTCCTATTGTGGTTTAGGGTGGTTGGTTTAACACGTTTGTTGTGCCTCACAAGAATGTAAACTCATAACAAGTTAACAGTTTAAAAACCCTGGACTTTTGCAATAAATTGCTTTGGCCACATGAATGCTAAGGGGAAGTGCTGTCACTCATCCATTACAACTAGCACCTGATCTGTTACATGTCATGGGATAAAACTGACTCTGCAAGGACAGTTCAGAGATGGCCAAATTCTGTCCAGGGTTGGCAGAAGTGTGTATGCTGCCAGTATGTCTGAATATTAAAAGTAGTGTTTTTATATTGCCCATTAAAATTTTTTCTTATGAGGCTTCTCTAACAAGATGACAGCTTGCATTGAAATAAACCCCCTATTTATTGTTTTCAAAGCCAAAGCACAGCAAAGGAGTCTGGGTGAGGCCAGGGACCAAGGCCAAGAACAGAACATGGGGACACTGCTGGAATCCAAGGTAAAACCCTTCAATGGGAGCTCAGGGTGACAGCAAAGCCATCCCCAGACACTGGGAACTCCCATGTCCTGGACAAGATGAGCACTGGAGGTGCCACCCAAACAGAACTCTTCTGATTCCCCAAGTCTTTCACCACTTGCTCAGTCAATAAGCAGCTCATTGTAGTGCAAAAAATACTGAGAAAT
Source organism: Lichenostomus cassidix (assembly GCF_008360975.1). Taxonomy (NCBI): domain Eukaryota; kingdom Metazoa; phylum Chordata; class Aves; order Passeriformes; family Meliphagidae; genus Lichenostomus; species Lichenostomus cassidix. The sequence goes on from NC_139493.1 coordinate 18,703,754, forward strand.
AAAAGAAATACAATCCCTTCACTGGGAAGACATGTCCCCATCCAGCTCCAAGGGAAACAGACATATATACATCTAATAAAGTAACTTGAGCTCTAGATAAAATCTCTTTACTTATACTTTTTATATGAAGTTGTAGTTAGAAAGTTTTATTCTATACAGTTACATTTAGGAAAGTCATTAAATAACAGGTACTTTTGAGGTGTCAAATACTTGAACTGCAGCAAATTCCTTCCTGATTTACATTCAGCAGCATCTGCTGTCAGGGAGGGAGGGATCAGAAGGTCCTGTCCAGGGGGTGGGAGCAGATGTAGGCCCTCTTCTCCAAGATCTGCTTTGCAGCTTTTTTAATGGAATCATCCAGGTTTTCATCAGCATCTATAGAGAAACAGAGAAAAATCAACTAAGGTACCATAAAGAGCTGTTCTAAATTTCTTTCAGAAAGTATTTTTGAATACAAATGCAAGTATGGGAGTGCCACAAAGAAACTGAACATTCTCTTCTGAAAAGATTGATTATTACAGACTGAGTTTATTACAGACTGTTCAACTGGTCAGCACTTCCCAAACGGTCCTGATGCCTAATTTCTATCATCAGTTACTTTACAGGAGTATTTGCTGCTGATAGATTTTATACTCCCCAGAAAAAGAACCCTGGCAGTTTGCTTTAGCTACGAAGTGAAGAGACTGTTCAACAAGTTCCAGCTCTGCTCCTTGTTCGAATTGAAAGCAGAACAAAATTATTCTCTTGGTCACATCAAACCCACCTACTTTTGATCACAGTCAGTGAAAAACATGAGTATGTAAAAATTATTCTATAGTACTTACATTTTTCTAATTGAGCCATGGCATAATTATTCTTGAAATAGGCTTCTGTGCAGAAGATATTTGTAAGTAGCACCTGGAAAAGGAGTAAAACTGAGTTAAAAGCTAGTGAATGAATTTTATAAACAAAATCATGTAGTTAAAACACAGTAATTGAAACTTCTCCAAGCCCTTTGATAACGAAGCCCTACAGCCCAGTCATGAGCAGCGCAGCCTTAGCTGTGCCTTTGACCCCAGAGCTGCCCAGGGTCAGGGCTGGGATGAGCCTGCACCCAAAACTGGCTCCAGGAGTGATTGGGAATCAATCCAGAACACAACTCACACACACAGAGCAAAGCCTCAAGGCCAAACCCAAAGCTTCATCAGTTTGGATTTAACACTGAACGGCAGCGAATGTGCTTCTCCTCTAGCATAACTGTAACCATGAAACTTTATGTGAGCTACTGAATAACCTCTTTGCTGTCCCCAAATCTATTGCCAAAATACCACTGTGACTATGTGTTATTATTTATGATCACATGGAAAGAGTTTGGGAAGAACTGCACGGCATTTAGAGATTGGAGAGAATGTGCAGATTTGTAATCAGGTTCTAAATGGCTCTATATGTGTTAAACAAGTATTTGAAACACATTGATAGTGTGCAGCTCAACGAGCAGAGCCCCTGAGAGGCTGCTGCACACCCACAACACCCAAGTGGTTTAGCCACGTTCTGCTGCACTTTTCTGGGCAAGTTTGCTGTGAATTCCCCACAAATGCAGGCTGCCTGCTCCCAGGAGCACAGACTGAGTGGGAATGACACTGAAGGACACTCACCTCGTGGTCGTGGTTCCTGAGCCCGATGCTGATGGAGCGGCTCGCCCGGGAGATGGCTGCAGTCATTGCATACAAATTAATCACCACATCTGCCACTCTCTTCAGCACCAGCTGCTCCTCCACTATTGTCTGGGAGAGTGAAAATCATTATTAGCTTCTAGTTTGTCAGTTTAAAACTTTAACCAAATATTAGCATTCATACTTTACATTTATGTCCAGCTTTACTTCGCATATAGAGGTTCTACCCTATTAGAAGTTATCATAGGTCATTTTGGATTAACTAAAATGCACCTTTTAACAGTTTTCTTGAAATACCGTAAAATTGCTGTGCATCTTAAACCACTTTGCTAAATGCCAAAAATCATTGAAATTTTAGTATCAAATATATTAGGCCTGTTCAAAAAATGTACTGAGCTGAGAGAACAGGGCAGAGCTCTTAGCACACATCAGATTAACTGCCACAACATGGGAAATCCAGAGTATTCCACCTTCAGCCTCCCCTGCTGGAACTCCAGCACTGTGCATGGCAGAATAATGGATTTGTTTGCTGCACAATAGGGATGAACAGCATAAATTCAGGACCTGTTGGAATAGTTATTCAGTTGGGAATGGGAAGTGGATTCCAGTGGCTGCTCACAGCAAGGACTCAGAGCTGCTGCAGCAGCAGCAGGATTTGTGCTTACACAGGAGAAGACAACAACTAATTCACTGAGATTGCTGATGCTTTGGTTTTGGTTTTAAAAATGTAACTTGTCCATTACACTGAGTACAGAATGTCAGTGTATTTCCTCCCACTCAGTGAGAAGGTGCCATGTGAAGGAAGTTCTGGCTCCTACCATACACAATTCTCTGCAGAGGATAAACTATTCAGTCACGAAGACAACAGATAAAGTTACCTTGCCAAACCTACTTAGCAGGCCCCTGACCGTAGTTCCAAAATAATAAATGTTTTCTTCAAGTTTCTTGGCACTCTCCTATACAACAAAAGAGAAAATACAATGATCTGTGTAGTTTTATAACAGATAAAGCAGCACACCCTCATCCCCTTTAAACAGGACACTGGATTTTCTCTTTTTTAACATTCATCCACTTTGCTGCTGAAAGCCAGACAGGCACTATTCTTTCTCTCAAACATGCAGTAAAATTTCTTAAGACTTTACTCTTGGTAACTCTCATTATAGGCTTATGCTTACAAAAGTAACTAACAGAACATCCTACAAAAAACATACCTTGTCTTTTTGCTATTAACAGAACATTCATTCTTAGTCATAAAAACCCTTTCCTAAGTGGTAAAGCGAATATGTGTATGTATAGCTCCCAGAAATTCTTACCTGAAACTCTGTTACAATTAAACAGGAGAAACTCCTGTGTTTTGTGACTGATCTTACTATGAAGGACAGCCACAGAGCATTACAACAGAGACTTTAGTATGGTGAAGGCTCAATTTATACAAATTGCCCAAATCCAGGATGTAAACCTGGATTTGGTATAAATACAGAATTGGAGTAGGCTTCCTTCTCCCTTGATACCTGTACAATAGCTAACTTCTTATCCTGACATAGTGTCAACATCTGCTTACACTGGAAAATCTCACTGTTCCTAAACACATTTTGATTTGCAAAAACAGAGATCAAATTGTGACAAACAGCATGAATGCTCAGCACTGAGGTCCTTACCTGGAGGCTGGGATGCACCACTCCACCATCACCCACAAGCCCAAAATCCACCTTCTTGCCCAAGGTGTCCTGTAACCTGGTCAGGAACTCCTCCAGGGCCACTCCCACATTTCCTTTCTTGATTGCTCTGAAATGGAGGAAGAACAGCTGTTAAAGACACTCCAGGAGGTCCAGACATAACCATTTGAAATTCTAAATGCTTTAGCAAAACACCTGCAGTTTGTCAGTGAATTACCAAGGCATCAGCTGCTCTCCAAGAGATGCACGAGGAATTCGAGAGACCAGTACTCCAATTTGCACAATGCAGCTCTTGTGTCAATACACAACAAAACTTTATTCAGATACTGAAACTTTATTCAGATACAAAATTTTCATTACTGGTCTTGGAAGAAATAATTACAGCTTGTGCCAAAGTCTAAGATAAAATGCATTAAATGCCAAGACTCCTAAATCTGTGAACCATCCCATTAAAAAGACATAGACCCTGTAACACTGAACTACCTTTTACAAGCAATACATTGAAAATTCTGCAGGTATTCCTACAGTTTCCTCTCTTATCTATAAAGTTACCAGGTTCTGTTTAGTTTATTAAAAACTATTACCAATAAACAAGAACATACTTAATTTTGTCAGTTAGGATCTTGCCTGCATGCTGCATCCCTGTCAGTGCAATGTACATTCTCAGGATTTCATTGGTTCCCTGGAAAAAACAGAATGGAAAGTGAGACAGGTGGGTATCTACAACATTTGCAATACTGAGTGTTTTCCAAGCAGGTTTGTTGTGCCCCTGTGCCCTTCCCTCTGTTCCAGTATCACAAAACGACTCCCTCCACCCATAAACTGCTTGCTTTTGCTTTATCTCAATTTTAATTCTGATTTCACATGGTTCTGCTGAAGTTGAGCCCCTCGTTATTAAACACACAAATGCATCCCACTGAAAAAGAAATCAGACTAAATGCATTTTGAGTGAAAAGGGCTCTGCACTATTCTAGGGAAGGAACATTTAAATACTCGTAGAAGTGATCAAAATCAGCTCAGTTAAAATCAAGTCTCTCAGTGATTTTACTGATCACTGCAGACACAATGGGCACTGACAATTCCACTTGGAAAAAGACCAAACTTCAGAACTTTAAATATAAATGCCCATCAATAAGTTAATTAAACTTATAAGCTGATCTTTCATGAATTTCCTTACTTCACTAGGGAGAAGCACACAAGAGGAAAGCATAGGCACCAACAGAGCAGCTTAGCCACAATAAAAATAGAAAATCCTATTAGAGAAATCTGTTTAAAAATTAAAGTTTTGCCCATAACTCTTATCCAAATCCTATTGCTTACACTAGAACAGATAAGGCAGTAAAAAGGTTTCAAAATATGCTTGATACAAAGCCAACTGCATTCTCCTGAGGCTCTTGCTTTGGCAGCTGCAGTTCTTTGATTCCACTGTGAGTCAGCATGTGCAGTTACAGCAATTTACTGACCATAAACTGAGGAGGAACTTTTGTCACCCACATAGTTTTGGACTTTTATCTAATTTAGAGCCCTTTAGTCTGATCAAAGAAGCAACAACCCAAGCTGTGAACTGGGATGCTTTTTTCTCAGTGTATTTAAAATAGCTGTGTATGTTTGTTTAATCATCCAGCAAGTCTCTAAGAAACTGTAAATCCACTACCAGTGTGTACATATCACTGTATATATCCTACAGGTATTTATCTCTGTATAACCACTCTGCTCTTTGCAGAGAACTGGTGCCAGTTCCTGCTGTAACTTACACTGTGGTCAGTCTATAAAAGCTGTCATAGCTTATTTTATTATAGGAAACAACTATTGATATTCCAAAGAACACAAGGTTAGTTCTACAGCCTTACTCTGTTACAGACTTTGCAGCTGAAGGAAGAATCCCTGGTCAACCAAAGCCTCAGGTTTCTGCCCACCTTTACAGAATGTGTGAGCTGCAGTTGACAGTAACAGTGGTCTCCTGGTACTTGCCTCAAAGATGAGCAGTATCCTGGTGTCCCGGAGGTAACGCTCGTAGGGATAATCCTTCATGTAGCCAAGGCCTCCAAGGATCTGCAGCGCCTCACTCACACATGCCCAGGCACCCTCAGAGCTGAACACCTGCCATGAACAGGGTTGGATCAGCAGTGAATAATCAATAAATCAGCAATAAACACAGCATACCCTGCTCTGGGGTTGTAGCTACAGGACACTGCTGCAGTATTTCCTACTGTGTTACACCAGTGCTGCTAACCTGCCTGAAGCAGTGTCCCTCCAGCTCAGGGTGTTTGGGCAAACTCAAACCGTGCCTTTGCAGTGCACAGGGCAGTCTCCAGAAGGGCATATTGCAGGGAAAGGGGCAGCCATGCTGGCAGAGCAGCTGTAGCTGCTTGGTTGGGGCTCAGAGCAGGAGTTTTCTGCACTGACCACACCATGAGGGACTCCCTGGCAGCCACAGCCTGGATATTCCACAGGGTTTCTTCTGCCACCAGTTCCCTGGGAAAGCTGGGGCAGCAGCAGCTTGGCCGGGCTGGCAGCTGGAGCTGCAACTGAGTGTCTCTGTGCTCATGTGAGACCTCATCAGAGCCCAGCCCAGGAGAGCTGTGATATTCCCAACCTGTTCCCTGCAGGTTTTACTTCTCATGGGGACAAAACCCCGGGTCTGAGGCTGGGGGATCCAGACAGAGCAATGTCCCTAATTCCATCTGGCTGAGGTGTTTCTAACACCTGCCCAAAAGCACCCTGAGCTCTCAGCACTCTGCAGAGCAGGATGAAGCACAGAGCCCTTCCCCAGCCCTGCTCACCTTGACCATGGCAGCTTCCACAGAGCAGTCTGGGAAGCCAGGCCTGTCCATCATCCCTGCAGTCAGGTAAGCCATGCTCTCCATCACGTAGGCTTTCACTGCCATCAAACAAAACTTCTCCTGGCAGAGCAGCATGAGGAATCACACAGAAATTCAGATGCAAAAGCCCACAGTCAAGCCTCAAGCTTAAAAACAACTGCAGTTTTCATATGTTTTACTATCAAATGCTAATTAATAAGAAGTACCATTTCAAAACAATCATGAAATAAAAGCTATTTTTATACATTTATCATTCTGGACATTTAAAAGATGTCAGTACAAGATCAGTACGGAAGTCAGCATTAAGTTCACACAAATTTCTAGCAAATCCTTTAAACAAGTACAGCCAAAATACCCCCAATGTAATCTATGCCCTTGCACTTAGCACAGAGATTTAGGTGTTTCATTTTTTATTACCTGAATTAATCCAAATTGGCTGAGCTTCTTATTGAATTGTTTCCTGGTACAAGCATACTCTGACGTCATTTCTTTAAAGAAAGAAGAAACAAATCCATCTCAGAAGAGCTGTGACAGACCATTCCTGCTGCCGGTGTCTTTCCCTGGATGGTGATACTCCAGTCTGTGCCCAGTAATGCCCTGGCTGCTCCAGGAGCACCACTTGGTGAAAAACAACCTCACAGTGTCAGTGTTGATCAAGTCTGGGATCAGCCTGCCAAAGGCTTTTGGTCCACAGCCTGAGGCGTGAACCTGTACTCTTGGAGAGGTAATCACTTTTGGTGCTAATTGATTACTTTAGAGAGATTTCCATTCTAATTTTGGCTAATTATTGACAGAAATCAGTTTTATTACTAATTACTGTGTGTAGCTTTGAGTCAATTATTCAGTGGGAGGTTCTAGGGGAGATTACACTTTCTAAAAGCAATGGTACAGAGGTTTTTTCTTGGAAAGAACATTTTACTTCCGAAGTCCAACAGAGGCAATAACCTCCCACTCTATGAACTGAACCTACACTACATGAACTGCAAAAAATCTTTACTTTAAAACCTCTGTAAACAGGCTTTTAACAACTATTTAAAATAAGCATATTTTAGTGTTTCAAAGATGTCAAGGCATATTATGACAAGACCAAGACTCAAGTTCCCATTCTGAATGTCCTGCATTATCTGCCTCATTATCAGTTTCTGCTGGCACTCAGCAATGCAGAGCACCCAAATCACTCACCTATCAATTTTTTAATCATTCCAGCAGATGCACTGCCCATGCTAAATCTTCCACTGTTGAGGATATTCATGGCAACCTGTGAAGGAAATGGATAGGGTTTAGGCTACGTTTTCCTTTGGCCATGCTGGTTACTGCTTCCTGCTCGAGTGCTTCCCTGGATTTCATTCCTCACTGGACACACCTCCAGTCCTGGACACCTGTCCTCACATCAGCCACCACAGCACTCAGCATTCCCAAGGAAAGTGCTTCAAAACTGGGCTATCCCTGCCACCTACTACATCCCATTTTATATCTGAAACAGTTTCCAGAGACTGATGATCCAGAAATCTGGAATTAATCTCTGTCCTAACTACATGAAGGTAAAATGTAGATAAAAAAGTATTAATCTGCACCAACATTCTGCAACAACATTGTCCTAGGTTGCAATATAGATGTAGTTAAGTATTCTGTTACCACCAGCTGTGGGCCGTTAGCTGCTATCACCTGCTAATGACCCACTCCGGATGACAGGCAATGGGCCATCAGGGACCCACCATGTGACTCATGGACTTATCTCATCCCATTGTGAGATGCTCTGCCGAGGAGGGAGGAGCCAGGTGTTCCCACCTGGATATAACCTGGCCTTGGAACTGCCTGAGTTAGCCCTGTCTACTGGGTTCCCAGAGGACTAGAGCTACCACTGGATCTTCAGCTGGAGACTAGACCGTCACAGGATCACCGCTTCAACTGGACTACTTCAGTTGGACTGCTACTACCACCCTAACAGGGTGTTGGGTTGTATCTGACTTTGTCAGTGCTTTTCCTTGTATTATTTCACTTATTTTTAATTTCAATCTTGACTTGTGATCTCCCACTGGTTTGTTTTCAAACCAACACAAACATTCCAGCTGGACAGCACTTCTCTACTTTATGAGATGAAGGAGAAAACACAGTATTTCTTCCTGCCAGCTGACCTGTGATGGCTGCTCCCTGCTTCAGATTCCTTTCAGCAACTTACCACAGAATGGAACAAGAATGAAGGTGTAGAAATGAAATACAGATCAATAATGTACAAAAATAGATTTTGGAATCTGGTGGTGGTGTTTCTCAACAGGGGTGACTCAGGTCAAAGTCTGTTAAAAAAGAAGTCACTGTCCTACATTTTAACCTGTGGTATCCTATCTCAGGAAAAAACAAAAAAAATCGTCTTTTACTCTCTACTACAATAAAGAACATTCTTTCATTTAGCAGTTAGGCCTGGGCTTGCCTGCTAAAGCAGGAGTAAGAAAGTGAGGAATAAGAGCAGTTTTGCAAATTCCCAGGTCAGACTCTCAGAGAAAGGTTACACCAGCAAAGAGAGCAGTGGTACCTTTCCTGGTATCCTGCCAGCATTTCCCTGTGTAACAATCCAGCCCTGGAAAACCACCTGACAGCCAGGACAGCTTGTGCAGGATCTGGGCTTTCCTCCAACCACTCCCTGGGACACTCACTCCTCTCTCTCCCTTTCCATGTTCTGGCTATAGGAACCAGCAGAGGACATGTCCCTGATCCTGGTCAGAAGGGCAACTGCACTCACTCCCTTTTCTCAAGGGACACCACAAAAACCAGTCCAAAGCCCAGCAAGGAGCAGAGCCAGCTCTGTGACTGCACTGAGAAGAAATGCACAGAAATCTGAGGTTATGGCACACTGCACTGTCCAGTGAAACCAATTTACAGCTCAGTGGGGGAGTCTCCAGTAGCCTGCAGTGTGGCAGTGCTCAAATTACCCAGGAGGAAACCTCAATATAGAGGGAAGCACAGTCTCCTTCAGGCTTTTAACAATCACCAGTAGTTATTCTCCACTGCTTACCTTAAATCCCCCTCCAACTTCTCCAATTACATTCTCTATAGGCACTTTGGTGTTTTCAAAATGTACTTCACAGGCTGAAACACAGAATTAACACTTGATCAAATATGACATAGAGGTATTTAAAAGACGTTCAGGATCATAAGTCACTGTTTGTAACATGAAATGAAGTTTTCCTAATTCATTGTTTATGACAGAACTACACTTCCTTTGCCAAAGAAGTGAGAATTTGGGAAAATTTTTAATGTTGTATCAATTACTGATGCAAAATATTAAAAATTTAATGCATGTACATTGTGTAAACAGAGAACTACAGTTCTGTCTTTATTTTGTTTTAATTCTAATGAACTGATAGAGCAGTCAAGTCCAAAAGACAGATGGTGAAAAGCTGCAATCATCAATAAGCTTAAGAAGAGCTGATGAAAATGGACTTCCAGATTAAACCTATTGGCAACTGAATCTCCTGAGTGATTTCTTTCACTGCACAGTGAATGAACTCCACAATATGGAGTTCTTATTTCAGACCCTGCATTAGAAAGGACTCCCAGGAAAAGCCAGCTAAAGAAACATGAAACATACTGTAACATGGAATAGATACTGATTTGCCTCTGAATTCAATGATCTAACCAAAACAAACCATTAAACTATTAACCAACTTCTGCTAACAATTTGAAGTGATTCTTACTGTTAGAGCCTCGAATGCCCAATTTATCCTCAGGCTTGCCATGAGTGACACCCCCAAAGTCTCGCTCCACGATGAATGCAGTGATTTTATCCTTCACCTGCCCATCCTTGTCCACAACTTCTGTCCTGGCAAACACTGTGAAAATACTTGCAAGGCCACCATTGGAGATCCAGACCTGTTTTGAGAGAGGGAAGATGTGTAAGAAAAGTAACTGTGCTGATTCTGTGAGCAGAGTTTCAAAGGGTTCTGTAAGAGACTGGGCAAAGAACAGAATGCTGAAAAAACCTGCTGTACAAAAACACCTCCACATTTCTTCAATACTGGATTTTGTCATTGTTTCTGTTAGCAGAAAGGTTCCAAGCAGCCCTATTTCTAACTCATTGTCAAGTTTCCTTTTAAAAACACCCATAAAATCTGTCCTGAAGAATGAAGAGATGGGAAAACATGGGGTTAGGTTTCTTTTTCCTTAAGCTGTCATGGAGCGGGATGATTAACTAACTAACGAACCCTCCCTGAAGCTGAACCCACAAGTGGGTGACAGAGAAGGAACCCAGGGTGGTTTTCTGTTTTTCTTACCAGGAGTTTAAGGCAACGATTCCCTTACATTGATTATCTATTCCCTTTGCCCCTAAACCAACAAGGGTTATCTTTCTGACACAGCAATTCTCCTCTAGCTTGGAAACCTCCTAATTCCAGAATGATGGCAATGCTGCAAAAGACAAGAACACTTCCTACACACTTTTAACAAAATCCTTTCCTATTTCCAATCTGTGAGTGGTACCTTGGAGCCATTTAATAGGAAGTATTTCCCATCTTCACTCAGGGTTGCTCTTGTCTGGATGGATGCAGCATCACTCCCACTGAAAAACAAACAAGTTATTAATGTTTAAAGATATAAACATGCTTTAAAAAAATACATTTTTCCTCTTTCCATCTTTTGAAAAGGAGGGGTTACAGTTCTATTAAATAGCAGCTTATAAATTTTAGTTTTTAAACTAACAAGGAAGCTCACTAGATTGAGCAGCTCTAAAAGTTACCTGAGGGGATATTTCTGCTCATTACCATGCTATCAGGGCTGTGACCTGACCAGAATGTGCAGAATGCCACAAAAGCAACTTTCTGGAGCTACTCTTTGGCTGTGTGAACACACAAAGAGACTGTCATTCTAAAACACATCAAGTTTAAAGCATCTAAGCTGCTCCTCAAAAATTCACACCCTGTTCTACATCCCAGGTGAAGAGAGGCTCAACAGAAATGAAAAATAAATAGGTGACAGTCCCTGTTAATGAGCACTTGGGCACATCAAGGAGGAAATCAGCAGGTGAATGACCACACCACAGTCACAAGTTTCCATTCTGTGCACAGCCTTCCGGAATCACCACCTTACTCCATAATGGAACAAGCAGCTCAATCTCCCCCTTGAAAGAAGTCTCCTCCCCAACAAATTCAAATGTCTCAAGGGCTCACTGGAGTCAATGTTAAGTTTTCAGAACAGCTATCTTAATTCAAGAAGCTGCTATCTTAATGGGAACAGGTTTCTAAAATTCAGGTCTAAAGATGATTACCTCTGTGCACTAGAACTGCAGTCTCTCAGAAGACTGAAGGCAAAGTTATTAAGACCAGCAACCTTTACAAAAAACACTGGGATAAGACAGATGTAAGAGTAATTTCAGAACTTGCTTAGCCCTTGTTTTTTCCTGTGTGTCACTCCTGAATCCTTTCAATGACCACTTGGTTAAAATCTCTGTGCTGGTTTAACTTTCACCTGCAAGTGGGACAGCTTTTAGAGGGACAAAGCCCAGCTTAGGACCTTGAATAAAAGCATCACTGATGTCTGGGAGGTACCTGTGCCACAGCAACATGAAAATCAGCAAGTAAATCAAAGGCTGATTGCAAGGCACTTGAGCAGACATGAGTTCAAACTGCAGCTGGAAACTCTTCTGCATGGACAAGCAAGATTCAGCTTCAAACACTGAGCTGGTCTCAGTTTCCTCCACAGCCACACAGCAAACCATCTCCTGTGTGCTTTTCAGAAGACTCTTCTGCACTAACTCAACTTGCAGCATTAGCACCAGCCAATGAGTAACTAATAAATATAGCTATATTTGAAATGAAGTTGCTGCTACAAAGATCTCTCTTCTAAATTCTAAGTAAGACCAAAATTCTTCCTTTTATTTTGGGTAGCTCCTTCACTACAGGCTTTTATATTTTGAACAAGATCTGAAAGCATCCCAGAACAGTCACAGCACATTATTTCTGACATAGCACAAAGTACCCTTTCAACTAATTGAAGAAATTAAGTAAATTAATTCCTGGGATGGGAACAAGAAGAGTCTGGGATTTCATGGAAACTGCCAAAAGCAGCACGCTAGGGAAAGAGTAATTACACAGTCTGAACTGTACCTTTAAAAAATAAAAATTAAAAATTAAAAATGGACTTATATTCTGAAGCCATAGGCCCCGAATGACGAAGCTTTAAGCTGTGCAGCAATGCCTGCAGTACAGATGGAAGCAATAACCCCTGAGTGCTGGGTGGGGCTGCTGTGCCTCACCTGCCAGGCTCGGTGAGGCAGAAGGCAGCGATGTGCTCCCCTGACGCCAGGCGGGGAAGGTACTTGGCCTTCTGCTCCTCAGTGCCAGCAATGAGGATCCCCTGCAGAAACAAGCAACAGAAAACACTGCAGCATCACCCTGTGGAAAATGAAATGGAGCTGACAAGCTTCACCACATTCAGAAAGCTTCATTTGCAAATTTTATGGCATAGCACGAGACAGTTTAATAAACAGCGGATTGTGTTATTTATCAGACATGAAAATATTTTTCATTAGCACTGTCTGCTCAATTCCATGAGGGATTTTCTCTTGTTATAACAAAACTACAGTACAACAAGTTTCACTCCAACATCCATCAACCACTAAAAGGTACACACCTGTGGTTGTATTAAAGTTCAAAATTCACATTTGCTCTTGGATGAGTTTTCTCCTCTAAGCTCCCCAACATGCAGCCTCACCCAGCTAGACAAAGCTGCACTCTTCTGAATTCTCTCCCCTCCTCACCATCTGAGATTCTATTCATTTCAGTTCTATTTATTCTAGCTACTTTAAATGAGTTTGCTCAATTTAAAAAAATGGGGATAATTTAAAGTAGTTTTTTAATAACAATTATCTTAATATTCCCTGGACTAGTAATTTTCCTGTGTACCTCCTGTCTTTCTGCTGCATGAGAGGCTTACACTGAACCAGGGGATGCTGGGGACACCAACAACCTGATTTCTGCTTCCCCAGTAATTCTGATTTGTTCCACCCAGGCCACACATTTTTCACTTCACCTTTTCCACACAAGCTGTGCAGAACTACTGGACCTACAGCAGCAGCATTACCTTCAGCCCAATGGCCTGATGAGCTGCCAGGGTCACTGCAATGGAGCCATCCAGGGATGTGATTTCTCCCAGACGTGCATACATGGTATTTGACAGACCCAGTCCACCTGGAACAAGCACCACGTTTTATTTTAGTACATATAACTTGCCCCTTTCCCCCAAAAAAATCCGTTTCAAGTACAGAAGTACAGGAATGTAACACCTTTAATTGGAGAGAGCTACTGAAGTGACACAAAATAGTCCCTGGGCAGGCTTCCAAACTGGTACTGGAGAAGGATAAAATGCAACCCCTTCCAAAATGTCTTTAATAAAAAATGTGAATACACCGAGCAGCAAACTTGGCCCCAGCACATGCTTTCTGGATGAAGCAGGACAAATCAAAGCTGCACCTATATGAGTCTAATACTCAAGAATCTTATGTTGTCAGGACCACAAGTCCTGCTCCATGTAATTTAAGACTATTTTACACAATACTGGTGAATAAAAAAATTAATCAAGATAGGCTTTTGTCCAGGTTAATAATTTTCTCCTTGGAACAGTGGCACAAGTCAGCGTAACCCAGAGCTCATTTCTGCAGATGTCCCAACAGCTCCACTACTGTGTGTACCTGAATAAATGCAAGAGCAGTCTCCCTTGACACCACTAACTCACACCAGGGCCTCCTACACCCTTTCCCTTCAGAGCACATGGATCCAAACTTACACTTCTCTCTAAACTCTTCCTTCTTCTCCCCTTTCCCAGCAGTGTTGGGTTCAGGATCCAGCCTGGAAATTACAGGTGATGTGCACAGTAATTCCTGTGGTGCCCATGTCAGAGCCAATATTCCATGAGCTTCACCTTCCCCACTAAAGTTCTGCACTTTGATTCGAAGAGGTCACTATTACAAACCATAATGAAAAACTGTGCAGCACATGAAGCACTGATCAGGTATGGCTTTAAAATATGACAAGCACCACCAAAAATCCAGAAAATGGGGAATAACCTCATTAGAATGATATTAATTATGGTGCAGACTAAGAGAGCTGCTTAAGCAGGATGGCTGCTGTCTGCCTTCTGATTTTATTGAGCACACAGCATTACAACACCACAGGACTTGGATTGTCCACAAGCATGCTGGATGGACTGCACTTGTACAAACTGGAAGCTGAGAGAATATTATTTCACAAGCATCAAAACAACAATAACACATTATTACGTTAAAGTGTGACTTCAAAGTCAAACACATTGCCTTTGAGAGTCTTGAAAAAAATTAAGAGCAGGAAGCTTATTTCTAGTTAATCAATAACAAGTTACACTTTCAGTGTCATGATGCTTTCTAATGCTCTGCTTTGAGCTCTGTCCTTTGTTTTCTGCTTCCAACACCTCCTTTCCACCTTCCAATATCTGTCTTAGCTCCTAAGCACCTCTCTCCCCATTTGGGTTAAGGTGCTCTGTCCAGATCTTTCTCCTCCCAAGACACTATCCTCAAGAGAAGAACTTGAACTTCTCCAGCTCACACTCACACCACCCTGCCTAGCCCTGAATACACATGAAAACATTTATTAATATTTTTAATGCATTTCATGTGCATTAATTAACAACTAATTAACCAGAGGCCACATCATGTTACAGTGCATGCCAGTTGAGCAATATACCTTAATGAATTTGCATGTAAGGACTTAAATTGAAACCAGTGCAGCATAGCTAAACTTGTTATATTGCCTCATACCGTAACGAAATGCTACCAAAATTGGGTATTACTTCAATATCGAGTAAATGCTAAGGAATGTCTCCAGCTATATACAATATTATTGTGAACACTGAAAAAATATTTTGTTTCAGCCTATTCTGTTTGAAAATGAGGTATTTTCCCCACTGAAAGTGGGTTATGCAGATGGTCACACACAGGTCTGTCTTCCTTGGAGTTTTCTCCTTGAAGTCTCCTTCTTTTGTAACAGAAAACAGACAATGCAATGTTCACTTTATAAATTTCATGGAAAATATTAGTTTCAATCCCAATTTTTAATTTATGTGTAAGAATGAAAGCAACATTTTCTTGAAAGTTTCTTTTCAATTCTAAGGGTCATTGCAGTGAGGAATATCTGATCTAGAGCCTCTGATCTCAGCTGGTACCATAATGTCCTTTAGGACATGAACTGTTCAGTTTTCCACTGGAGAGATTTTATACAAAAGATACTGTTTTAAAAAATGGACATTATACTTTCACACTTCCACATGCTCAGACACATTCCTATCTGCCAATGACAGCTTTGAGAGGTCACTGCACTTTGAGCCCAGGACAATTTTAGGCATCACCAGCAAGAACTGCAAGGCCCCAGAATGTCAAACTATCCTCCTGCATCCAAAGAAATGAACAAAAAGGAGAACGCTATGCCAAGAGGAATTCACACCAGCTAAACTGAGTTCCCTCACTGTGGCAGCCAAGGTGAGAGCAGGCAGAGCCACATTCCTGCTGCTGTGTCCCTTCACTAACCAGGGACAAAGCCTCAGCTCCTCGTTTGGCCAAATGACCACTCATGCTCACATTCTGCCAGACCCCAAAATGTACCACTAAATACACTGGGTTCTTCTTCTGTCACATTTACTCACCATATTCCTCTGGAATCTGCATGCCAAAGAGCCCCAAGTCCTTCAGTCCTTGTAAGGTTTCAGGCGGGATTTTTGCATCTTGATCGATTTTCTTCGAGTCCACTACAAACACAGAAGGTTTCATCATTTAACACTGTGTTTCTTAGTGCCCAGAGCAGCTGGGAGACTGAGGGTTCCCTTGGCAGGACCAAGGTCACTGAGTCAGCAGCAGTGGGATCTCTAACCTGTGTGACAGCCCAGACCTGGGGAACTGAATTCCCTGCACTGGAATTTTCCTCCAGTCTTCTGAAGCAGCTTTAGAGAAGCCACAGAGCTCATGGCACCAGATAGAGACAGACTTCTCATCCCCAGTTTCACAAGAATGACTCCTTTCTACCTTCAGCCTGACTGTCCTGTTTGTCCTCATGACATATTCAGGAAAAGGACTTGGAGGTGGGAAAAACCCAGGCTTTATTTCATTCTCTCAAACACTGCTCTGTGTAGTGGTTGCGCATACCAGAAGATTCTAAGACTGGAATAAGCGAAGTATTTCCAGGATTTTCTATCTGAACCCAGCTTAGGTTGTGAATACAAGAAAAAAAAGTACATAAATGAATTAATTAGAAAATCTTGTTCTTCAGAGTTTTGCAAATTCTTGGGGGATTAAAAGAGCTGTTCTGTACCATGGCAGTGAAAACAAACAGGAATCCCATTAAGCAGCTCAGGAAAGCTGTAAGCTGCAGCAGAGGGAGCACAGCCATCCTTCCAAAAAGTACATAGGAGGTAGCTCTGCAGAAGCAATGGAGCATCCTGAGGAAAAGCTCACATTCACCCCAGTGAAACAGCTCTGGAACCCCTCTGAGAGCACAACAAAGAGGCACCCAGGCATTCTGATGCTCTTCTGGGAGGAGTTACTCAGAAAAAACCCTCATTTTGAAAAAGGCTTTGTGTTCCTCCTGCTAACTTTTCAGCTCCTGGGCAGCAGATCCCTGTCTGTGGTGCGGCCTCAGCTGCTCCAGGGAGAGAGGAGGTTTTTTCCCTCTTGCTCCATGATTCCCACACAGCCCCACCCGTGGTGTCACTCACTGACAGCCCCAAGTGACTCTGCTAAGGAGTCTCCTCCCCCGTGCCAATCACACCAAGCTGCTGTTTCAGGCTGCCCTACTGACCTATTTTTACCACACCCCTCAGTTACCCTGAAGAACTAAACAGAAATAATTGGGAATTCAAAGTTGAGCAATTTTCACCTGCAGTTAAGACTCCATGGTTTGACCCTTCTATTCCTCCCCTAAACATCTGGTTGTTTACTCCATAAATAATGTTCCCCAGCAGAGCAAAGAATAGAAAATTATAATTTGAATAAATTCTTTATTTACTGTCAGTGAGCAACACTACAATTTTAGAGTTAAAATACCTGGATCTCACCAATTGTGATGTGTGACAATCACTGGCTTCACCAAACTCCCACAGTGTTTGGAAAACCAGAGCTGGTATCTGTGCCAGTGGGAAGTCTGAGACAATACTGTTTAACTGCCTCAGAAATTGCTGTCTGTGAAAACCAATATTCTGCAATTGTTCTGGAATTGCCTTATCTATGGCAGCACTAATAGAAGGAACATCCTGCAACACTGCCTGGAATGCAGACGGGTAATAAGACCTTTCCCAAATAGAATTATTACTCTAATAATGAAAAAACATAAATGCTTTTGATTTTTCATAATCATAAATGATGACTCATTGAGGAGTTATCTCTGCTGTATTTTGCTGCAATCAGGTTTAGCAGAGCAGGACAGTTAAAAAGTTCTAGAAAAGAAAAATCACAATATATGAAGGGGTAAAAAGCACAAATTTCAAATCCTATTTCTATCCCAGAATGCTCTTACTTTCTGTTTTCTTCTGATTTGGAGATTTATGTCTTCTCACCAACATCCAAACACAGCCCATAAAATGCCATAAATGGACATGCTATAGAATCAGCATCACTGTATGAGCAGCAATAAATGCATAAAATAAATTAAATGTTTTAAGTATAACAATATTATTCAACTGCTAGAGCTAAATCACTCTGTAATCACTAAATCACTTCCATGAATAAAAAACCGAAATAATAACTAAAATAACTAAGAAAAGTAAATAATAATATACCTTCTTCATTGAAGAATTTTTCAACAGGTCCCACAAACTGGTTGATCTCTGCCAGTTCTTCATTGGTAATTTCTGGGTAAGGGAAAACTTCTTCCTAAAATAAGAGACAATTATTTAATAATTTTTAATACATGAATGATGCAGTTGAAATAAAAATTCAGGGACATACACGTTCCAAAGACTCCAAAACACTCTGCAAATCAAGACTTGTGAAAGATGTACAGAAACAGAGAGCCACAGGACTTCATCACACACCAAAACCAGACCAGAAGGTGTCAACAACAAAAACATTAGGGAGAAACTAAGAGATTTTCAAGAACTATGAGGATGCAAAAATCCTTCCTTACCCATGAATTCTGTCAATGTAACCCTATTTAGGGATTTATAAAACATGAGTGAACTTTCATTTGGATACAAATTACATACTATTACATACAATGTACTGTTACAATGTTTCCATGTTTCAAGTTCAGCCCATGCACAAACACGCAGCACATTTCACCTGCTAATGCCACAGGTACAAAGGTGAGTGAGTCACTCCTTATCACCCATGGTGCTCTGGTCATAAACTGGGAGCAGCACGACCTGACAGGTCTGAATTGATAAAAATCCAAGCAAGGAACACAACAAGTGGGAGACTACATGAGAAGCACACCTAATTTTTACTGCCTTTCCCCTTTTAAACAGAGGAGTTTATCTCTGCCCACAAAAATCTGTTATTAATGCTCTGATACTCTGAGCAATAATGTTGGCATCAAAAATTCAGGACCTAGGAAATGTTAAAAGGTTTTCAGAAAGCTGTTGTATTGAAATTTGAGAGAAAAAAGCTCAGACATATCTGAATGCAGCCTGGCTGCTGCCTGTTCTAACACTTTACCTGACAAGGTCTCCTGCAGGAGACTTTATTGCTCATCTCATTTCAGTGGATTGAGTTATTCCTTCTTTCAATTTACTT
The DNA here is from genome assembly GCF_008360975.1 of Lichenostomus cassidix. NCBI lineage: Eukaryota > Metazoa > Chordata > Aves > Passeriformes > Meliphagidae > Lichenostomus > Lichenostomus cassidix. The sequence continues at coordinate 18,722,643 of NC_139493.1, forward strand.
CACCCTGCGATCTCTGATAAATGCATACTTTAAACCTTGCATTAACAAACTCTGGTTAATAGCGTGTTCTAGATCAGATTTTAACTTCTTTGCCCAGTGGCATCTCAAAGCACAAGAAGAATTTCAACCTTTCCCATCTCAATCTATAGGCAGAAGTTTGCATGAAGTCTCGATCCTTTAGGTAAAAACAGAGACTGGAATGCCCCAAGTGCTGTGGGATGCCCAGAGCCGGGTGCACACAGACACCTGTGTTTGCAGAGGGAATTTGCCGGGCTGGCAGCACAGGGCTGTGGCTCAGCACAGCTTTTCAGGCGCTGTTTGGGTAATTCTGAACCACACTGCGTGTTTGGTGTGCAGGGCTGCGAACAGATACCTTTGGTTAGCCCGGCTCCAGCTCAGGGGACACAGAGCCGCCTCTTCTCCCCTCCGGGTGAGGGCAGGGAGCCCAGCAGGGATCGGGACAGCTGATCAGGGGCTGAGGGACAGCCAGGCAGAGACCCGGGCCCTGCAGGGGGGTCGCACCGAGCCCTGCAGCCCCAGGCCGGGGATGAGCAGCTGCAAAAGGCCCTGGGGGTGCCAGACAGCGCTGGACAGGAACCCAGGCGGGCGATGGCCCCCGGGCAGTGCAGTCCCCCTGTGGCTCCAACCCCGGGCAGCGCAGCCCCAGCCCCGGGCAGCGCAGCCCCGCCCCGCGGCCCCTCCGCGCTGTCAGGGGAAGGCGCACCGGGCCGGGCAGGGCGCACCGCCCCTCGGGCCCCCACGGCCGCCCCGCTCCCCGCGGACCCACCTTGCGCAGGGTGCCGAGGAACAGCTCCTTGGCGAAGGCGCGGCGGGGCGCGGCGGTGCGCAGGGCGCGGGCGGTGTGCCCGGGCCGGGGCCGGGGCTGGAGCTGGAGCTGGGGCCGGGCGGCGCGCAGGGCCCGCAGCAGCAGCGCGCTCATGGCCGCGCTCGGCGCTCCGCTGACGGCAGCAGCGCGCCCGGCCCGGCCCGGGGCGGAGCTCTAACCTCACCGCCTCACGGCCTCGGCGGGCGGCGCTTCGCTCGCACGGAGCGCGGCACGGCGGCGGAGCCCCTTCGGGGTGCGATCATCCGGCCCGCGTCCGGCTTGGGGCGCGGCAGAGCCCGCAGGGCCGCAGGCGAGGGGCAGCGATGTTCCCCCCAGCCCAGCTCCTCCCGGCAGCTCCTGCGTGAGCCGCACGGTCCCACCGAAAAATAACTCTTGGTGCACACGGTGTGGCTTTGAACAGTTTGCGTGAAGCAAAAGCAGCGGGGCAACCCAGCCGGGGAACAGGAGAGCCCGCCGGAGAGGGATGGCTGCATCCCCCGCTGGGCTGGTGGATGTGCTGAGATGGAAATTCCATCAAAGCCCAGCTGCCCCTGGCCGTGTGTCAGGAGCCGGAGCAGCATGGTGTTGGCAGCTCCAGCCCTCGCCCGAACGGCCCCGCACTGCTGCAGCCCTTTCCACACGGAAATGGATGCCAAAGACAAACCACTGTGCCCTGCGGTGAGCGCTGCCCTGCGCCGAGGAGTCCCTTTCCTCCTTTGCTTTCCCCTGCCATCCCTTGGGCAGCAGGGTTTGCCTTTCCTAAATTCCCAAGTGCCAATCCCGTGTGAAATTATTGAGCCGGTTACCTGGCACTGAAATCTGGCTGAGAAACTCTCAGTGCTTCCCTTCGATACAAGAGATGTGCACAGTGGTGGTTGTTGTATCACCACCCACAGCTGCTGCTCTCACCTGCACATGGGTGTGACTGCTCACCGGCACAGAAGGGCTTTCTGAATGCTAAGCTTCATTTACTCAAGGGCAGAATTCACTTATTGGAAATAGTTCTTTCAAGTCCTTTAAAGGCTTCTGCTACTCCACTGCTTCTCATTTTAAGCATCTCCTGGTCCATCTGCCCTCATTTTGCTTTGGTTTGTGAGAAACGGCAGACTGTAACAAATGAGCATTTACAAAAAGAACAGTGCTAAAGGTAACACAGGCTTAATGAACTCATTTATTTTGCTTACTACACATATGACTTGTAGAATGTAAATCCTTTAATCTCGTAGTCCAAATAAATTGCCATGTTGGTTGCCTCTCGACTATGCTGCAACTAGGGAACATGAAGGACTGAGGGTGAGGGGATGGGAAGAGGTAAGGGTGTGTTCAGCTCTGGTGAAGTAGCATTATCTTACTTCTTTTCGTTTTGAAAGGTGGAAAAGCAAGAGGTGAAGTGTAATCCTACCAGGAAACAATGGATGGGGAACACAGAGCTGGCTCCAGCAGTCTTGGGGATGGAGTGATAAAGTGTCAGTGTCTCTATAGAGTGCTGGTATCCATAGAGTGCTTCTATCCATGATGGTATGGATAGAAGAGGAAAAGGCTGCTCAGCTTGATGGCACAGGGGTTAATGGGGCACAGGCCACACGGTGTCACTGAGAGGGCCTGGCTGGCACTGCAGTGCTGAAGAGGGGATGCCACACCAGTGCCACAGCCCAGCTCCGGGCAGAGGACACGGTGCTGGGGGACAGGAGAGGGGTGTGTGTCCGATAAAAGGGCTAAATTGAGGCCACCCTGTCCTGAGCCAGGTCAGGCAGGTTCTGCTCTGTGCAAAGGGGTGATGTGGCAGCTTGAAAGAAAGGATAAACAGGGCATGGCAAAAACTGCTGGAAGAAAATGATCCAAACAGTGAAAACGAGGCTTGGCAGTTGGGAAACACTGGGAAAAGATGCCTCATCAGGAAGTTCAGAAGAGCTGAAGCAGCAGCCAGCACACCCCACCCTGTGTGTTCATTCACTAAGCACGAGAGTGGGACTGAGAACATATCCTAAATAAACACCTGAGGTTTTCCCAGTCACAGGGGGGAATATCACACCCTCAGCATGAAACTACAGGCAGACCCTCACTGGCACAGAGAATCCACACAAACAGTGCCACACCACAGATTCTGTCTCATCCCTGCCACACTTCCCAGTGCTGTATGCAAACACAGCTGAAATCATGTTCCTGGCAGCTGCAGTTCTCTACAGAATGCCAGCATTCTGACCTGATACATCTCCAAACTGCCTTGCACAGACCTGCACAATCTACTGAAAAAAAATCAGTATTTTTGCCTTCTGCTTCAGCAACATGCCTATCCTTTTCCTTTCCCCACTTTTATTTATGACTCCTCTCTGCTGTCTCTGCCACTCAGCTATTCATCTACATGATTCCATCATTTCAGATTCCCTTCCTGGGCCAGCTAATCCCTCAGCTGTTACAGCTCCTCATAACTCACATTTTGTGAACAACCACGACTCCCACAGTGATGTCCTTTCCATCAGATGTGGAAGAATTCCTTCTTGAGAAGGAATTAAAGCAAGAGAGACACAGATTAGTAAATGACTACCATAAAATTACCCTTCAGTTTCCCTTTTTATTCTTCCATATTTTTCCAGCAGCTGCGTAAAAACTGGTATTGAATAACATAATGACCTGATAACATTTAGCTCTTTGAGACATGGATATTTTACTTACTGAAAAAGTGTCACTAAATTATTTTATAAAAATATTCACCAAGCTTTGTAGCACTTCCAGGAAAATACATAAAATTCCTCCTCTCTTTATGCAATCCCTGTTTGCTCCTTTTCAACCTGACAGATGGTATGAGAGTTTTGCACTTGACATTGGTAATTGTCTTTCCCACAGGCATGTGATGATGGGCTCATTGCATCACCTCCTGTCTCGGAATATTTTTTAAAAAAGCTGGCTCACGAATGAAACCCTGGGAAAGGTGAGAGCAGAACTGGTATTTCCACTTTTGCTCCTGGTTACGTGCTGTGGAAGTGATGGGATGTGTTTGAAACACAGATGTTAACATGGTGGCTGTATAAATAGATAAATACATTTGTCCAAGCTGTTGTCCATCCACACTGACTGTACCGTGGCCATCTCAGAAACCACCTGAAAAACAAATGAATGCATTCTGTTAGTGAAAGGGATTCCTCACAACTTCAGGTGGCACTCACAGGCAAATTGTCCTTTAGCTCTGTCATGTTAGAGTAAAAGGAAACACTGATTGCCTCATGTTTTGAAGTATTTTTTATTTTATTTCAAATTATAAATTTGTAAATTTTTTTAACAGCCAAATAAGATTTAATTTTTCAAGCAAGGGAAAATAGGCCGAACACTGTATTGAAATCAAGTTTCTTGCTCAGGGAAGGGAGATAACCTGAACTCTCAGTGCAGGAAAGAAGCTGCCACTGTGGGATTGCACCCAAGGAGCAGCAGGGCAGCCTGGAGAGTGCTGGCTTTGTGTCACACTCAAGTGACAGTGATGAGTGACAGGACAAGGGGGGATGTAAAAAGGCCTTGCAGTAACTGGATAAAGCACATCTTGGCACTATTAATGAATACTGAAGGGAGATGGGTCAGGAACCTCTTTGCCAAAATAAACTTTATTACACTTTAATGCTGGAGAGAAGGAAGGAGCACCATGAGCTCAGGAACATTTAATCAATAATGTATTAGTCCAATAACTTGCTCCAGCCCAAATGAGGCATCTGTTTCTCCCTTTTTATGTCTGGAATGAGAAACAGATTATCCCAAATGCAAGTGGTTTTTCAGCAGCTTTTTCTTCCAGTCATTTCAAATTCCTGCAGTCAGAGGAATTGTTCAGAACACATCCCCTGTGGTTCACTGCTAATATACAGACAGGTATATATATATATATATTTATTTTTTGCATGAAGCTATGCTGGCAGTCTGCAAGTATGTGAGCAGGGTCACTGAATATTGCAACAGCCCAGAAAGCTTCATGTTGCAGGAGTAGAAAAAAATTAGGAAGAGCAGAAACAAAGTTTCCTCCACCTCTAGGTATAAAATACACATGCAAATGATTTTGAAAATTTACAGACTGGTAAAGCAGAGGAGTTAGCACATAATCAAAGGCATTTTTAAAAACTGGATGCTTAAAAACTGGGAAGCTTAAAGTCTGAATTAGAACATTCAGCACATATTTGTCACTGGGCTGGAAAATGTTGCTGCTTTTCCAAACTCAAGTGTTGAAGGACAACAGAAGTATCTCAAACTATGGCAATTGCAGGGGTGTATTTGGCTGGTTGATTTTTTGGGGTTTGGTTGAGGTTTTTTAGATGTTATTTTTAATTACAGCAGAGGCATTTTTGGAGCCTGGTGTAAGGGCTGAGGCAGAAGCAGCACTATGGGGCTACCAGAAAGATGGCAAGGACAATATACAGGATGAATCATTAAATAAAAATGGTCTTTGTTGTTGGGGATGGATGGAAAGGAATATCAGCTGAGTCACAGAACACCTGTGCAGTCCTTGCCTTTGCCCCTTCCCTGGACACAAAGCCAGGACCCATTTCTCTGGCAAAAATGAGGCTTTGTTTTGTAGCAGGGCTGAGAAGCTGGAGAGAAAAGACATTTTCCACCATGCATGCACAACATTTCACTTCCCTTAGAATGAATTTCCCCTGCTCATCTTATTAAAGACAGATTATTTTTGCTTTGCTCATTACACAGACCTGTCTAAAGCACTGTGTCCAAGTATGAAAAATAAATGAAAGCTCCAGTTGTGTCATTTCCCAGCAGAGATGATGAATTGTACACTCCTGTGGTTGCTTTCAGCTGCTGTGGCTTGTGAACCATGCTGCTAATTTCACATCTCAGTTACTGCAAAAATGCTAAATAAAAGGGATTTTTTTTTTAATTTTATCCCAAAAAATATGCATTTATTCACATGGCAAAAATGATAAATCTAAACATTTGAAAAATGTGATGGCTTCATGTCAGCATCACCCACACAACTTTCATTGAAGTCATTTAGCTGAGGAAGTACTTCCAGGAGAGATATTAATTTCAGCATTTCCTGACTTTCATGACCAACCTCATCCTGCAGTTGAATTAGTTTTGCTGAGTAATACAGGATTTATCTTTAATTCTTGAAATAACAGGAACCAGAAAGAAAGTCTACTAAACAATACACCTAAAATGAAGCATTTGTGTGGTTTAGATATTTCTATTAGATTAGCTGTTCTATGTTCTCTTCCAGGAATTTTATGTCAACAAAATATGGCAGCAGAAATCAGTAAGTAGGGTAAAAATCCAGAAATATTCCTTTGGAAAAGGTATTTAGTGCAGCTGTAACACCAATAAAGTTTATTATGTCATCTTACTCTAAGTACATTTTTCTTCTTATGCAAATACATTTCTCAGTACATAGATGAACTGAAATTTGATTTAATCACCCAATTCAAAAGGCTTCATAATTCTGAAACCTTGTTACAGCTGTTTGAATGACTGCAGGAAATAACCCCTGGAAGTTGGTGCAATGCTTCAAGCTCCACCTAAAATGCTGTGGAATAAGCAATTGTATAGGGAAGATACTCTGGGCTCTTTGTGACCAATGCAACCAATTCAGAAATCATTTGGGCTCCCAAATCTCACCTGTGCACAGGGTGTAGATGAATAAAACACTGCACAACTATTGTGTACAGTAAAAATAAATATATGGGAAAATACCACCCCTGTTTTTATTAAACTCTGAATGAAAATCAATCATTAAGGCCAACTGGAAAAAAAAAGCTAAGTAAAATTCATTGATTGTTAAGTCAACAAAAAACTGAAGAAAGACACAGATAAGACATTTAAAGTTCTTTACTTTGTTTTTCTGTCATTTTAATCTTGCATTTCTTTATTTCACCCAAAAGAATACAAAATAATACCTGGAAAAGAAGCTCTTGTTAAAGAGTTGCTATCTAGAAAAATTGAAAAATTGTTTATTGCATGACAACTCATTCATGCAATGTGTGTGTACTGAAGTGCACACAAACACCTAAAATGCACAAACATAGGTGAGAATTTAGGAAAAGTTTTCAAACATTAGATTTCTGACTTGTTAAAGGTGTGACTTTCAGTTAAAATTTGTGACATAGAGCTTTGACCTTTATCTTAGGGCAAAACTGCTTTCCCTCAATTAGAAGACAATGTAACTTCTTAAGTGAAGACATTTTTCACCAGGTATGTGCAGACAAGGTCATTAGACTTAAGGAAAGCAATTCCATTAAAATGAGAACATTATAATAAAAAAGAATATTATAATAAGAATATTATAATAAAAATATAAAATCAACAACTGGGACTTATTAAACACGTTTAACCTATATTGAATTTTTTTAATTAAGTCACTTGGCATTACTACAAATCTGCCACCCAAACCAGAACTGCTGCTGAGGTTCCTTTGGTTATTTTTTTTTTCAGCATCACAGAATCACAGGATGGCTTGGGTTGGAAGGGACCTTAAAGATCATCCCATCCCCACCCCTGCCATGCACAGGAACATGTGCCAGATCATTCAAGATTTCAGCCTAGTCTTGGTTTAGGTAGGAAGCAGAAGAATTGAGACAAATTATTTAGGTCCTACTTTTAAAATGGATCAGGAAAAAAAATGCCTAGATTTATAACAGCATTTCCAGACTCCCCAAGATGAATTAGAGAAGAAAGACCCCTTGTCTTCTCAAAATGTATCAAAATTCTACAAATCGTAATTTCTGAACCAGGAATAGAAATACCAGTGAAGAACAGCTCTGCAAATTCTTCTACTTCCACTAGAGAATGTTTCTATGGGACAGAGGCACCTTCTAATGCGTCCCACAGCTCAGAGGAGTGGCACAATGGACATATCTAGTGATGAGCATGTACTTACCTATTAAAAAAAAATCTCTGCTCAAGATGCACATCCTGAAATTACAGCCCTTCAGAAATAGCCATAGTCAACTATTTCCACAAAATAATTCAAGAATCTCCTGAAATTCACAGGAAACAGAAGCAAACACAGTATTTAGTTTAAACTACTAGCTAAGCTTTAGCTTGGACAGGCTTTACAGGCACACTACAATCTCCTGGACATGCAGGAAATGCACCCAAGTCAGAACAAAATGGAATATCCCATAGGCTTTTATCCAAGTGTAACTGCAGGAGTGTAACCTGGAACACTGGGGAGGCAAAGAATCCTCCTGGGCTGTAAACTGAGACACACAACAAATGGAGGATAAGCAGGGACAGGGCAGTACTTACCAGTGATGTGCTGGAGCTCTGAGGGCTCTGAGGGCTCCCTGTGAGCTCCCAGGGTGTTGGTCCCACCGAGCATCCTAGGAGTGTGTCCCTGGCAAGGACAAACTGGGCAGAGGAGCCCTGGACAGGAGCTCCTGAGGCCACAGGGGCAGTGGGGTCAGCTGGAGACACAGGGCAGAGGGGCTCAACCCTGTTAGCACTGCCCAGCGCTCCAGGGGTTTGGGGAATTGGGGAATTTGGGGAATCCAGGGCCTCTGCAGGGTCTCCCTGTCTGTCTGCACACCTGGGTGTTGGATTGTCTCCCTGTCTCTCTGCACATCTGGGTGCTGCAGTCATTGTCTCCCTGTCTGTCTGCACACCTGGGTGTTGGATTCACTGCTCTTCAGCAACTCTAGAACAAAATGTATTTACAGCACCACAGCAACCCAAGCCTACTGAGAAGGGATCCCAGACTGCACTCACCACCTCCACCACCTGATCTTTAATTCATGGCCTCTCTGAAGGGAGCAGCAGAAATCCCATTGCCTCAGTGAGGCCAGGATTCCATCAGAGAGAATTCCCTTCATTTCAAATATGAAGAGTTGAAGCTCTTGGATTGCACGAAATGAGAAACAAAGAGTTTTATATGATTTATTTGATTTCTCCACATGATCACAGTTATAGTTTTACATCAATAGGGTCTGTTACTACTTACAAACAGAATGCATATTAAAATGAAAGCACTCCTTTCTTCCCCAGAGTTACAAAAGGGGTCTCGAGCCTCCCCAGAACAGAAGCTTCTTGTAAGCATAATGATTTTTGAAGTCTTTAACAGTCTGCATTCAAGACCTAATTCTAACAGTTTAATACAACTGAAAGCTGATTTAAGTTCCTAGCAGGAGATAGGCAACCTCAAAGTGACTGCAGACTTATAGTAATGCTAATTTACACACTATGTACAATTTAGAGAATTCTCTATTCCCCCTACTGGTCCCATTTTCACCACCCCCTTTTCTCTTTTCCAAATTGAATCTTATTATTGGTTCCACTTTTCTTTTAAATATATACACAAGAATCCATTTTGCAGGCAAGAAGTGCGATGGTATTTTACAAGGGAACAGCAAAATGCATGCTTAACTGCAGAAAACACACAGCTTCATATGGAACAGCAAGTCAACATCTAGAGATTCAGTGTTTAAATATCTGCTGACTGTCTTTCAGCTCATTTTATCAAGAAACAAGAGGCTTCTGCTGCATGCAGTACATGATGGGAAAATCATTCTACACTGTATGTTAGACTTTTTTTTTTAGCAATACAAGACGCACATTATATTAGGATGAACTTTGTTTTTTGTTTTTACATTGTTTTACATTTCATTCTTAACTTAAAAAAATAAAAACCCCCAAATACATATTTGATTGTTGTCCCAGAAAAGATTTTTTTTGTTGCCACACCTCCATTCTTTACGTTGCCCTTTCATTTGTTCAAATCAGCATTACTGCTTTGTCACATCGTTTTGGGAAGAGAGAACCATGGTGACTCTATGCAGTTCTGTACCAGTTTTTAATTGACAGTGGCATCTGAGAAAAAACCCTCTCAATTCTACTCCTGCCTGCAGGCTGAAGAATTAATTTTCATTCATTTTCTTAACCCCACGCAGTGTTAAGTACTGGAATTTTCCTATTCTAAGCATGACCCACACTGCTCTAGGCAACTGTTAATCAAGGACGGAGTCAGAGAGGTTTTACTACAACCCTAAACTAGCAGCAAAGGGCTGGAGACTTGTGCTGACACCAAGACAGTTTGTTTGGTTGAAGTACAGATAAACACATAGTCTAAGAAACAAAACAGAACAAAACTAGGGGAAAGAAAAAGTCAAGTCCACTGTTTCTCCTCATGGGCTTGAAAGAAGTTTCCAAATTCTGCACTCTCACATGACCAGTTTTGGTTTTTAAAAACCCTCCAAATGATCAGTGATTTCACAGAGCAACTCCCTGCACCCCCAGGGCAGGCACAGACTCCTTCCCCAGTGTCCATGAAGCCATGTGTGAATGTTTCTGTGCATGCACAGTTGTGACATCTCCTGAACACTTTGGCTCACAAATACATTGATTGCACATGGAAAATCAGTGGTCATGCATTATACTGTGGCTTACTGTTTAAGTACAGAATATTTATATATAACTCTAATTTAAATGAATGAAAGGTTTTTTTTTTTAAACATAAAGCAAATGCAGATCTGGGGAGATTCAACATCTTCAGTGTTAATCAACAGAGTGAGTCAGACTTTCCTCTCCACTGCTACTGCACATTCTGCCTTGATTCCATGTACAGAATTTTACTTACATTATGCCTCTGCATCTGAAACAAGTACAGACTCCGTCACTCAGTGAAGAGGAGCTTTCTCACCTCTGTTCTAATTAAAAGATGCAGTTTGAGAGATGTTTGTACCCGAATGGTTATTTATCTTTTCTGGAACAACCTATAAATTACAGTTAGACTCTACTATTGGTACAGATGTATGAAGAAAAGTCTACATATTGAAATATGTTATCACTTTACTTCAACTAATATCAACGGTAACACTGATATATTTTGCAATTATACAATATGTAGAGTGTAGCCTCACACTAATAACATTAGATGACATGCAGACAGTTCTACTTTCCCTTATAAGAACAGTATATATTTTTTAAACTGCAAGGAACAGAGCCTCAGGGGACCCAGGCGAGCCCTCTTAAGGTAAGCCGCAGAATTTAGAATAGAATGAATGATACAGAAAAATAAAAATTACTTGTTTTCTTTCCATGGAGATAATTCAGAGGAGAAGGAGCAGAAGGGGAAATATATATTGCACATGTGTGAAACAAACGTGGACTGCTGGAAACAAAAGGCTAAACTCTAGATTGCTGCATTTGCTCTCTGTGGAGGTTAACAAAGTGCTCAGTTTGCAGTTTTGCTGGTATTGTGGTATCCATGGTATGAAAGGGACAAAATGACTGAACCTCTCCCATCCTCCCCACGCCAGAGATGCCATGAGCAAGCCAACATGACAAGTCACTCTGCTGCTCTCATGTCCTCCTAATTTCAGACCTTATTAGTACTGTTACATAGAAACCCGAATGGTTGTAGCTGGGATTGCTTTTACCCATCTCTTACAGGAACCTTTTGCTCATCCTCTTCAAGGTTTGCTTTTAGGCTGGTACAGTTTTGCAGTTGGGATTCCTTTTGTCTCTACTGTTTAGGTGTTAAGTCCTTGCAGTGGCTCAAAGTGCTGAAACTACAAAGTAGGCGCCATGGATAACTTTGTACAGGATTTCAGGATACAAATTGGATAGAAATTTGCAAATGGTTTGGTTACAACACATAAGCAACAGCAGCACAGCCTATTTTTATGTGATGTCTTGCAACTAACTGGACTATGGAAGTGAGGATTTGAGCATAAACTCAGCCTGCTGAGTGCTGGGTGCTTCAAACTAACAAATGTGATGAGTAAAAATGGTAAAGCCACTTTGTTGCTAGCACATGGCTACATGGAATTACAGATTTTGTTTTTTTAATATATATATATATATATAAAAACCCTATACTAAATTCTAAAACAAACCTTCAAGTTTTAGAGCACTTCCACTGGAAACACTCTGGACTAGAATTCAGCTTCATTGGGGGTAAAAATGAGAAATTATGGTGAACAGGAACCAAAGGAGCTGAGAAGGATGGAGGTTTGCCATTTTCATGTTTGAGATGAATGTTTTTGCAGTGTTTACATGCACCTGGCGGAACTCTTCCCGTGTGGTCATTCAATCCATATGCTTACAAAAGAAATGTGGATCATGTAAATTCACAGTTATCACAGCCTTTAAAGTGTCTAAGAACTTGTGTGACCAATGCTTGGAGGTGCCCCCAGGTAAGTGGGCCTCCTCCATTGCTACGGTATAATTACTGCATCTTAACGAGTTTGCTTACCTGAAATAGCAGAGCAGTTCTAATACTGATTACGTATGATATCATCGTGTTAATAAAATAAGGATTTATACAAAGCAGTATTGGACTACAACATTTAAATGCTATGTTACTTGGCACATTTAGTAATGATTGCTTAGAAATCTTAACAAGTCCAGGGGACTTGTGATGAAAATACTGAAATGTCTGAAATTGGTTTCTAACGTTTAATGTTTTTGGTCTACTCTTTCATATGCTATTCATCTATTATACTGTCCATCAAGTAAGTGGAATTCCTTGTAAAGTCTATATTGCTAGTTTTGTGGACTGAAAAAATTTCTTTCCAAGCACAAATGTTAACTATACAGTATATATATATATTTATATGTATATATTTATATTATATAAAGTTTACTTACGTACTTTCATCAACCATATCAGGTCTACTTATTTTTTTTGCCCATTGAGAATAAAAGAGCAAGAATGCAACACTTGGTTCTGTCTCACTTTTTTTCCTTTTTTTTTTTCCATAGACTAACTTTTCATTATGCGTGTAAAATTGTCCAGGGATTTGGTGTAAAAGGTAGCTTTCCTCAGATTCAGCAAGCAGCATGTTTTCAAGGCAAGTTTGGAAATAAGAACTAACCAGATGGTGGTGAACATCTATCCAGTAGATAAGTAAAACCAGTATGGCCTGGGCTAACCGGAATTATTTTATTTAGTAACAGCAAGCCTTTAAGCTCATTAAACGGCCTAGGTAAAAACTGACAGTGTGATTTGTTGCTTCCTCTAAGTGCCTCGGTTTAAAACTAGAGTTACAAGGAGGGGCTTTAGGCCTAGACTATTGTGCTGATGCCACTGTGTTTGGGCTTGGTGCTGGCGGAGGTGGAGGGAGGCGCAGGCGGCCCGTGGTGGTGCTGGGAGTGCTGGGAGTGCTGGGAATGCTGGGAGTGGGAGGAGTGGGGGGCGTGGGCGTGGTGGGGCGGTGGGTGTGGCGGGTGGGCGTGGGCGTGCTGCAGGTACGGGGCGTGCGGGGCGTGGCCGTGGCCGTGCTGGTGGTACTGGTGCGGGTGGGGCAGGTGAGGAGGAGGGTGGTAGTGGTGGTGGTGGTGGTAGGGCGGGGGGTTCTGCACGTGGCAGTACTGGGCGTGGTGCGGGTGTGGCCCTGCCGCGCCCTCCGCGTGCGCCGCGGGCTGCGGGTGCCCTTGGGAAGGGGCTTTGCCCCTCTTGCTCCCGAACAGGGAGCCTAGCAGTGAGGAGGAGTTAGGCATAGTCTGGTGAGGGCGAGATGGACACTCTCGGGTTGATGTAGCTCTTCGGCGCATGTGAGGACTGCTAATGATGGACCCCTAAAAAGAAATTAATAGAAATCAAAATTAAAAAAAAATCTTAAAATGTTCGAAAGAAAAAAAAGTTCACACTGACCCACAAATTCGTCCTTCAGTGGTCACATGGGTGGATTATGTTAAGAGTTCTAGGAAAAGTCTTATCTCCACCTTCCCTAAGTTGCCAATGGGGCACTCGTGCCCTTCTTGGGGATGTTAAGCATTGAGTGATTTTCTCTTGGTACTTTGACATCAAAAGATATGACTTAGAATTTAAAAAAAAAGTCACGGAAGAGTAATATAAGATCTACGAGTGTGTTTTTAAAGGAAAAATACATTTTAAAATACTGTAAAAAGTACCATACTTGCTTTCTAACCACAAAAAAAAAGCTCCATTAAATTCAACCTAAATAGTTAAACATACAGCAGCAAACATTACAGTTACAGTTCAGATTTTAAAACAGTATTTAAAACTTTATTTATAGTAGTTTTCCACTACTATGTGATGGTGCTGCTTCTCAGGCCTACCTGTGCATTTTGTGTTAAATGGAACCATACCATTTTTGCCACTAAGATTTCTAGGTGATTTTACTATTCTGACCTGTGGTCCAACATTCTTTATTATTTAGCCTGGAATTTAGTTACTGGAAGTTTGGTGGTTGTATTTTTAAAGAGTTACTGGACACAACAGTAGTTAGGCAAAGTGTGCTAGATTTAAACTGCAATCTACCTAAAGCGAACACAAAAAAAAATAAAAGAGAAAAAAAAGAAAAAAAATCTGCAAGCTGAATTCAGAGACATGAACAGTATATATAAATGGTTTGAAGATGAATGAAATCTCATGAAATCCACATTGAATTCACCTATCTTAAGAATTTTTTATCCTCCCATGCCCTATCTGTGCAATTCCATGGTGTCATGACTGCATACATTTAGCAATTGAACTCGAAAATAAGCAATGGGGATGGTTGAGCATGACAGTCAATAGTTGTAGCTAAATATCAAACAGCAAGAACAGTGTACTTGGTAACAAAGAGCGAGTGGGCTTTTAAGCTGGGACCAGACTGAAATGGTGGCAAAAGGACACATCATATCCATTTAACCATGCTTGCAGGAACAAAGGGAACAAGGTTAGCTCAAACCAAAAATGGCATTGCTCTAAAACAAGCTGTCAGTGCTTTGTAAGCCGGAAGAATACGGAGTGAGTAGCCTAGGCATGCATTTTATTTGTGGCAGGCAGGTTATATATATATATATATGTTAGAAGAAAAAAGAGCAAAAAAATATATGTATATAAAAGAAAGGTTTGAAATGCACATCATCACATCCAGCTAGACATCAGGAACTTCCTACTTACTTCCATATTGCTGTCTAGCGATCCTGCACTGCTGCGTCGCCCACGCTTGCCTGCCCAGGACATGCAACAGCAGAGATTAGAGACTGCGACACGACCGGCGCCGAAGAGCTGCGGCCCCACGCTGCCTCTGCCCGGGGACAGCGGCTCGGGGCACAACCTCACAGCTTTAGGGCCATCAGCCACAGCAGCTTGCTGGACCTGGCTGGGTTTGAAGGGGTTGGATCGGAATTTGGAGGGCTGTTGTTGTTGTGAATCAACTAGCATGAGCGGGGTGTGATTTTTTTGTTTTTTAGATTTGCACAAGTCTTAAAGTACGTGTGTTTTAGCAGCTGGATTTAGTGCTGGGGTTGTGATGCTGAGCAGCAACAGTTTAAAATGGTTTGGTTTCCCAGGATCTAATTGGCTATGAAGTTCTTTTTCTTTAAACATTGAGATATACTTGTGGGGTGGCATTAATTTAAATGCAATATTTAATGTTGAAATACTCAGAACTTCAGAGTGAGGCACTGTGAGAGGCATCGGTTTTATCACTTCATCAGTTTTATCATTTCATTGGTTTTATCATTTCAATTTCAGCTTTGAACCTCAGTGGATTTCATACAATCTTCTTTAATGAGGTTTAAAAAAAACTAAACTTAATTTTTGATCAGCAAATCTGGAATCTGTCTTGACATTATGGCTAGATTTTGTTTGTTTAGCTGTGCAGTGCTTTATCTCTAAGTATGTTGGATTTGTCCTCCAACAGTTTCAAATTGCAACGACATTTGCCTAAACCCACACTTGAAACTCCAGACTGTTAGCCTAAAGAGCCAGAAGACCTCAGTGGCCCTTGTAGGACACAGGATCTCAGATTTTCTTTCTCATTTCACAGCAGAGAAAATGGCATCTGGCTGCAGTGGAAATAGAGATTTTTAGAAGATAGCTTGTGGGGCATTGCTTTGCAAAGTTTCAAAACGCTTTCCTGGCAGGGTGCAGAAACAAAGCTAAGCTTTGAGGAGTCCTCAGGAGCTCAGAGCTTCCCTAAAATCTGCATGGTTTTAGAAACCAAAGTTTTCTCAGTGCTCCCTCCTTGCTTTCCTGCAAGGCCAAATATCAAAGACAATCTCCACCCTGCATTGGCACTTTGCTGCCTTCAGAATCTTCTACTGTAAGAGGTGGTTTTGGGCGAGAATGTGAAGATTTCAGCATCACTGAACCAATGAGCGACATCCCCTCATCTCAGACACCCCAAAACCACCTGGGATCAGAAATAAGGAACATTGGAATTGGTCAGAGGACAATTCAGACTACCTAAAGGATCAGTATGATCAAAAAATACCTCCTGATGGATTTGTAAGCATAACTTTGACCTGGTTGGTCACTGCCCTGAAACACAAGTTTCTCTTAAGAGCTACAGTTCCAGGCTGCTGGAACATTTCCCCCTCTCATCATCATGGAGAGTTTGCTCCCCGGTACAAACCCCTCTGCAATGACATTAAACTGAGGGGAAGGTGTTTGTGGTCAAGGTGTTTTGTTTGACTTGTTAGATTTGTTGGGATTTGGAACAATTCCCCTGGATGGGCTCTTTGTCAAAAGCTCATCACTTCATCTCTGGCTGCAGTTTTAGCCTCAGCCAAACCATAGCTGTACTATCTTATGAGTCCCCCGAGAAAAACTGGTTTTGAAAATCCCTTATTTTGACTTCTAGTCAGGCTTTGATATTTTTCTGCTCTGATAACAGGATTAGTACTGATTAACACTCCAATCACTCTTGCTTGCTGATGCAAACACACTGCGACAGCCACCTTGGATCTTAGCAGTCAGGGTTGCAAATAAGACTGAGAGCTGACACGGGGCATTAAACGTGGCCAAAAATGAAGGAAAACACAACAGTCCAATGCCTTTTGCATATGGCAGGAGTCACAGTCTGATCAAATAACCACAGACACAGTAAATACGGACAGAGAGCGACAGATGGAATTTTGCTCAGAATAACTTCAGGGCAAAGTAGTACTTGCAAAGCCAAGAACAAACAGAAAAATCCTACTTAAAATGCCTGTAATTTCCCTCAGATAGGCACTATCACCCTACAGAGGCTTTGTTCATTTTCTTAAAAACAAATTGAACCCAATTCTGTACTGACATGCAGTGTGATGTGAAGGCTATTCAGTAAATCCCCATGAGCATTCCCCCTGCCAATGTGTGTTTATTCCAGACTGTTCCCTGCTCTTTGGGATGCCATCCCATCTCAGAAATCTCTCCCTAGAGCTCCAGCCTTCACATGCATGGCAGGAAAATGGTGACTCTCGACTGAAATTGCATCTAAGCATGTACTGGCAGGATAATTAGCAGCTGTGGTATAAAGCAAGGTGGTATTTATCAAAATCTGATGATTAGTTTTGCTTAATGTGTTATGCTTACTTTAATTTTTTAAGGCTGTTAGTGCAGGCTTTAATTTATTTTATAAAATTAAATTTCAATTAATTTAACCTTTTCTGATTAATTCCAACAATTCATTGATGCTAGATATGAATATTCCTTGTAAGAAATATCTTTAACTTACATAAGTGTATGTCCCATATATGAGCATGCATTATATGGGGCCAAGAATATTTCAAATTTATAGCAGAAATATGACGTGATTACAATATTTTTACAAACTTAACCATGCCAAAAGAAAATTGAACTTCATTAATAAAATCCATTGCACCTTGCAGAATGGATGTGTGCAGGACACACATCACAGGATGTGTGATGATCTCACAGCTCAGGCTGCAGATCAGTTCAGAACATGGACATATTTCTCACTGCTACTCTGTAGTTTTTGAAACTCTCTCCCGGGCCAGTGAGATAACTGATAGCTAAACAATGTATTATGATCTGGCTTTGTATGGGGGGGAAAATATGAAAAAAGGTTTTGAATTACAATATCCTCTAATCATTAGAGAGAACACTTTCCAGGAGGAAAAGGACTCTTGTGACCTTCGGATTTTCATCTTGATTTCTGTGTGAAACAAGTCCAGTCTCAAGATCACACGCTGATGGTGAAAATAGTTTCTGGGCATCTTTAGATTATTCTCAGAATCCTGATAAAGGCCAGGAGATGTGGAAACCACACTTCAGCCTGCCAAACTCCTCCTCCTGGCAAAGCAAACAGTGTCTTTTCCATAAGACACAAAAATTGGTGATAGAAAAGTGCTGAGGTACAGTAGAGGGTGTCCGGTAAAATAGTTGGGTGTCATCACACCCAAGATTTGTGTTACACAAATCTGTTTGATTTAAAGAACCCAGTAAATTCTATCAAGCCCTGTTCTGTTGCTATTCCACTGAGGAACAGGAAATGTTACAACAGTCACAAGGGAAGAGACAGGAAAAGGCTCTCCCTGTTTGGAAAGCTCTTCTAAAAAAGGAGTAAAAGACTGCTGGGATCCTCTGTGCAAAACCCACAGGGATGAGGGAGGGAATAACCCAGTGACCCTGCAGGGGAGGAGAAAGGGGCAGGGCACAGCACCATCCCAGCACAGATTGACTCAACAGATTAAGGGACTCTGCAATTCCACAAATTCAGTGTCTTTTTGAGGGGATTGCAATGCTGGGAAGTTCCACAGTCTTTTCCGTTACATTTTGGAATATAGCAAATTTAAACAAAATACATTCTGATATTGCTTCCTTAAAAAACAAGTCCTTTTTGGAAGGGAGAAACATAAAAAATTTAGAAGTTCACTGATTTTATAAGCGAATAGAGAAACAGAATTATTTTAATTCTGGAACTATTTTATGGTTTTGGTTTGTTTTGGTTTTTAAGTAGTCTTTATTGGCCTGTGGCTGTTTTGAGACAAGGCCAGCTCCCAATAACAGAACCACTGTACCACCCTGCACTTGGGCAGTACTGCCTAGGTATGCCAGTTGTGTAATACTGGGGCAATCAATGAAATTGCAGTTATTAAACCAGTTCAGTGTGGAAATATTATTCCCACCTTACACGTTAGGGATGTGGGAATAAAGCTGGATTTCCACTGTAAACTCAATGTGAAAGCACTGGGTCCCCCAGGAACTCAAAGTGGCTGGAATTTAAATTAAATAACCTAAAATCAGTCCATAAAAGTGGGAGAGATACAAAATGGGAAACACAACCGGTCCAATCCTTCCTGCTGTGCTTTAGTGACCAAATCACTCCTCCTGTGGAATAGTGGCCATGAGTGGACATCATACTTTGCCCATATTTCTGTAAACTCATAAAACTCAGCTTTAGATGCATTAAAATTTGTCTGGCTTCTACCATTTTTATATAAATTAAGAATTTCTAAGTCTGGAACAAACTAATTCAGTTCTTCCTTGACTATAGCTCAGGAAAAATGAAATAAAAATGACACATTTGTCTTCTGAGAAAAATAAAGCACTAAATATTTTTGACATATTCCCATCTTGGAACACTTGGTTGCCATATTCTGTTTTATATTCCATGGAAAGAACTGTCAATCCACAGGGAACAACAGCATCTCTTAAATGAAGAGACCCTCAGCACACCCTTCCACAGTTGTGAGTTGAGCTGTTGTGTCAAACACACAGCAGAACCACCCACAGGAAATGATTCCTCATGGACAAATTCTGCTTTTCTGTGCCTTTCCAGCACAGGAGGGACAATCAGTCAGGTTATCAGCATTTGTCAGATCCCAGAAGCTTCTGAATCATCACTCAGAGAAATTTAAAGTCACTTTCCACAGCCACCATTTACTGGGATGCCTGGGGGACAGCAATTGATTGTTTGTTTTCAAATAGTTCTGTCATGTACCTGTGCAGCCAAATGCTGTTCAGTCATATTTCCCTTCATTGAATAAAGATAAAAATTTGGGTTTGCAATGTTTGTTGGACATTTGTCTGCCTTACTGCATAAATATGCAACCAGGCCATCCTCTCATGTTGGTTAGATTTATTTCTGATTAAATGTAGAATGGGCCTCTCTAAATATCCACTTTCCTACAGGCCCACACACTCTTGTTCCTCCTCCTTGTTGATCCTGTGTTTCATCCACAAAAAAATTTGAGGCAGCCTAACTCAGTCCTGTTTTAGAGAAGCAATTTAATATGGGATAATCACAGGGGTGCAGTATTTTCCTAACTTAAAAGAGATTTCTTTGCTTTTCTATGGATCATCTCTCCCATATTGAAAATAAAATTAGCCTCACATGCAAGCTACTCCCTGAGAAAAGGCAGGAAAGACATGGATCATCTCCCTGAAGTCATTCCACCAAACAACAAAGCAAATAACAGGCAGGTCATTTCTTAAGTCAGTTGCACTGCACAAGACCAAACAGAAACTCTCCATAATTCTCAGCTATTTCAAGTTAAAATTAAGTTTAGTTGGGTTTAACAAACTCTTTGATAAACCCTACAGTCTGTGAGTGATTTCTACTTTTTATCATGGAAAAAGGTTATTTTCAGTAATAAGCATGCCAGTTGTAGGCATGCCATGTGAAATGTGTTTGTGATTACAAATGCTTGTTTGTTGAATTAAACCCATAATATGAATTCAAATACATGGCAGTGTTTGAAAGAGAGGGATGAGTAATTCTGATGGAATGAAAAAATCAATCAGAAATCACATTTAGGGGTACAGATACCCACTGAACTCACATATTAACAATATGGTAGTTCTCATTCTAATGAAATAAAACCAAAACAACAGAAAAGGATGAAGAGATATCCTCAAATCTGAGAGATAAGAGTGGTGAAGACTAGGGCTTGATCTAAAATCCACTGGAGCCAAACAAGCACCAATATTCAACTTCAGCCTGATTTTGGATCAAGTGCCTGAGTCTTTTTAATGAAGCAAATGGAGATATGAGTATGGAAGCCTAAACAGAGAAGAAAAGAATTGAAAGAGCTCACTCTCTACATATTTGTATGCACATACATATACCCACAAAACACAGGCTATCATTTCAGTTTACAACAATTTTATTTATTGCAACATAGCTAAAATCTCTTCTTTAGTTAAAAAAAGGAAATAGTTAAGTAGTGTCTAGTACTAAAGCTATACAGAATATTGAAATTATGACTACACTGTACATCACCACTGCAATTAAAAGAACAGATTAGAGTATGGAACACAGCCTATGAACTAAAAACCAAACAAATTTAAAAAAATAGATTTTCTACTATCCCTAGAAGTACTTTCTGAAGAGTGGACATGGTGTTGAGATACAAGTTCTTGTCAGTGACAGGAATCTTTAACACTGCAAGATTACATGGCTATGCCAGGTGTGAGGCAAACCATCAGATAAAAACATGCCAAACTTCCCCTGGCTTGCGTTGGCTAAAAAATCACACCACCACTGCTTTCCAGTCTTTAGCTGTTTTAATCAGTTAATAAAACTTAAGACACATCAGTGGCTTTGTGGGATATCAGTATTCTTGTCCACTAGGGCTTCTTTGGTTATACTGTCAAGAGTACTTCACAACAACCTCTTTTGCAAGAATTAGGAACTATGTCTGAATTACAAAACAAGAGCATCAGGGACACACTGAGTTACACAGCTCTAGACAGAATTTAGTAGGGCTTCACTCAATTTCATTCATCCAGGTGGTAACACAGGTACACTTGAGCACAGAATACACAGAAAGCGCTCATTACACAGAGACCAGGAGCTTTCCTTTCCTTTCTAGATCTACTCTAGGAGGAGAAAGAAGCAAAGGAGGTGAAAAAAAAGAAAGGAAAACTAAGTGAATTACTCCTAGCACAACTCAATAATTTCTTTTTCATTAAAAACTTACAATTTTTCCTCTGTCTTCACTGTCCTTTAAAAGTTTCTATAGCAACCTACAACACCTTAAATGCTTTCAAACAGTGGCAGCTTAATAGAACAAAGGGTGAAAAAAACCAAACAGAAATTAACCACGAGCTGTGTCAGGGGAGCTATTTGGAAGTGTGAGATTCCAGCAGTGCTATTTCTGGAGGCCCAGAGCGAGCTGGGCTCTGTGGGCATGGTGGAGGCAGCTTTGCATGCAGAGAGCCAGGGAGGAGAGGCAGCGCTTACCTGCTTCGGACAGGTCCCGCAGGGAGCTGCTCAGCGCGCTGCGCTTCAGCCCCTCGCCGCCGGCGTAGCTGTCATCCAGGCAGGCCCTGGGCAGCGTCCCATTGCCAGAGTCCTTCTTCAGGCTGGAGCACTGCGACATGCTGGGACGCACCACCCCCTTCTGCTTCTCCAGCTCGGCTGCAACACACACAGCGATTCTGCAGTTGGTGTTTGCTGGCCGTGAAATGAGCGGGAACATCCCCGGGTTTGGAGGGGATTGGGGGAAGCAATGCCAGGGAGGAGCTTCACCCCTCTACCTTGATCACAGGGCCTCTTTGGGAAAAATGGGGTAAAATGTCATGTTTAGACACTCATGGAACTACCTGCAAAATGTATTGGTTTGAATCCACTTTCCTACAGGCCCACACACTCTTGTTGATCCTGTGTTTCATCCACAGAAAGATTTGAAGCAACCTAACTCAGTCCTGTTTTAGAGAAGCAATTTAATATGGGATAATCACAGGGGTGCAGTATCTTCCTAACTGAAAGAGATTTCTTTGCTTTTCTATGGATCATTATTGATCATTTATATGGATCACTCCTTATTGAGTACAGGAATAGCAACAGGGAAATGAAGAAAAATTCAATGGAACTTCTTGGAAGGGCCATCACTGAGAATTTCAGTGGGATGTAAATTACCCCCAAAATTCTTACTGTAATTTATGCTACAAATCACAGATCCAGCTCTCTGTCCAAATTACTCTTAAAATTCTTTCTGTAATTTATGCTACAAATCCCAGATCCAGCTCTCCTCTGTCCAAAGTATCCCTAAAATTCTTGCTGTAATTTATGCCACAGATCCCAGATCCAGCTCTCCTCTGTCCATTGTTATTTGCAGTTTGTCCTGGCTGAACTTCCACTGCAGCTACACTGCAGTAAACAGGAGTCAATGAACTCAGCTGGGGCTTAAGGTATTACTGTCTTTTTTCCTCCTTCTTCAGTCAAAGTCATGGAGAACAACACATTAGTTTTAACTTTTATGGAGTTCTAAGGAGTTTAAGGAGTTTCTAATATGTTATACACATATTGAGAATTTTCTTATTTTGAGTAGCTGGAAAATGCTCTATTATATGTACCTTTGTACTTACACTCTATTCTGTGCTTTTCCATTTCTTGAACTTCTGCAATTGACTCCCTCAAGTCATCTGTAAACTTCTTCCTGTCCTGAGGATTTGGTGCATTGAAATTTATGAGTACTTTGATATCTGCTCCTGGAACAGCTGACGTGAGCCGAATGCCATTGGGATAATCTGGAAGAAAAAGTCAAGACAAACTAAGCTCTGATTATTCCAATTGCTTTTCTTTTAGTAAAAATACCCACGAAAACTGAAGGCTTTTTACTTATATTACCACTGAGGATACAAAGTCAGAGAAATAAAAGTCTGAAGGCACAGAATTAGAATAAAAATCCCTAAGGTACATTGGAACAGCTTAACTGTCAAATACTGAACAAATATTGAAAGATATCTTTATGCAGCTGCTACCCGTAAGGTACAATATACATTATATATGAAAAATACCAGGAAAAAAGCAAAAAACTAAAGGGATAATTTTTATTTCATGGAACTGATCCCATGACCTACCTTACCCACTTGTGGCCAAAGTTTTGCTGAGTTTAAAGGCTACTTGAAGCACTTCAAATGCTGCAAATTGTCTTTAACTCATCATTTGCAGGAAGACAAACACACAAGCAGGTACAGATTTAGTACTACTTATTGAGTTGTGTTCCCTGTACATCCTGCTTTCCTTGTTTTCTTTAAGTAAAGTTAAAATGATCTGTGAAATCACATATTGAAGAAGTGAAAGGACTGGTTTGGTTTTTTCACCCATCTTTTGACCCATATTATGGACATTTTCATAATAAAAGGCAGAATTTCAGCAAACTGTCTGCTTCTTTTCTAGCTGGACATCTGAAATTTAAACAGCTGGTCAAAATTATCTCCTGGTTGAGACAGAAGGTGCATTTACAGAAAGATACTCAGAATGAAGATACATTCTGCTGCAGGAAACAGAACCTGTCTTTGCTTGAAGCACAGGCCTGGAGCAATGGGGTGTCAGCAAATCTCAACATGTGCATTTTAACTCATAAATGTTTTCTTTAACTCAGCTGCCTTCCCTTCTTGGTTTGCTAAAGCTCTCGAATATTTACTCAAGTATTTGAGCCCAAGTTCAAGGGCTGCCATGTGCTAAAACCTGCCTTCTCAAGAGCCAGCAGATGATGTAAGGCATTCTGGTCCCTCAAAGCCATCAGGTTCCAAAAAGACTTCAACTATTGAGAAACCAGTGTATGTGCTTGGCTTTTTAGGATACCTCAACTTTGGTTTTAGGGTACCTTAACTCCCAGATCAGAGCTGCAACTAAAAGTGAAGGAAGTGCATTTACAATCCTCAGGGAAAATAGAGCAACTGCCAGGAGGCTCAAGGGGTCCAGAGGGGAAGGAAAGAGGCAGGATTTGGGGATTCTGCTGGGATCTGCTGTCAGTATCTCACACAGCCAAAGGGCCCCAGTGCTGGGAAGGTTCAGGTGGAGTGTTGGCAACACTGGCATAGGGAATGCAGCAAACAGCTCTGCACCACTCCAGGGATAAAATAAAAATGCTTACAAAACCAAACAAGGAAACCTGGCAACCCCAAGGTCACCTGGGCTGCCCCCAGTTATCAACCAAGAAGGAATTTTCAGATAATATTCACAAATATTTTATTACCAGAGATACTTCTCCACACTGTATTGGTCAAGCATCAGGAAACACTCACATCAGTGTTTACTGGTTTCAGACATGCTCTGAGGTGATCTGCTTCCCCTTTATATTTTCTTAGTGATTTTGACTGAAAATGTAAAATATACTTCCCTTATGGCCTATTTATTTACTAGACATATATGACACTGTTTTCCTTTTTGGAGCTCATCCATCCCTCAACATAATTTCCTTCTATCATTAAAAGTCAATTCTTCTATCACCAGTCCCAGTCATGTTGTTCAACCTCACCAGCAGCCAAACCAGTATTTCTGTTGCTTCTGCTTTAACAACACTGACTTTTATTCCCTTGAAACCAGCTGACTCTGACAGCTGCTCCACACAGAGTTCCTGATGGCTCTGGTCAAAACAGCCCAAAGCTTGCTGGGGACAGGGGAGACCAGGAGTATCTAATTTTACAAACCAGAGGGGACAAATACTTCTCTTTCCCAGGTGGAAAACAGTGCATCCCACCTAACAGACACCAATATTAGAGTACAGTCTGTTCACTGATTCACTGCAGTGAATTCAACTCAGAAGCCCAACTGTGTCTGCCAAAGTGTCTCAGTTAAAATGCCTCCAGTTCACTGGGAGGAATCCAAGCCCTTACTCTTTGTTTCACTATTTTTATTTGATTAGTGTTTCTACTTAGCATGCTTGCATTTTAATATCTTTTACTTAACATGGCATCAGAGAATTATAAATCCTTCTATTTTTAGTAGAATCCAGGATAGATGTATTTGGCCTCCCTCTCCAAAACTGAATTTTATATCACGTAATGTGCGCACAAGAGAGAGAAAATGCATGTGTAAGCATAGAAATAATCTATGGGCTCCAGAGCTGTTGTGAGCTCTGCAGAATCTTCCCTTTGGAAATCTCCAGAGGCTTTGACTCAGTAAGAGCAATAGCTTTTTAGGGAGCACATTCTCAAGGACAAGGCAAAACTAAGAACTTTGCATGACAGAAAAACACAGGACTACTGCAGGTCACACTGGGCTGTTGCTAGTTTATCAGGGGGTGAAGGTTTGATTTACAAGCCATGAAGTCAGGTCAGGCTGTCTCTCTATGTACTATATAAATAACTCTGCTCTGCTGTCACTACTGATGCCATATTTGGGCTTAGAAGCAGGATTTTAACAAATTATTTGGGGTTTTGTCTGCTAAGAAGAATTAAAGATAAAAAGAATATTGGACTGATGCAGATTGCAACAGACATAAACAAAAGGTGTCAAAAAATAAAAGCTTGAATGCAGAGTCTGTGCTTTGTATTTGAATTTGAGGTAGCATACATTATCTAGGCAAAGTTAAGCCATAAATCAGGAAAATAAATTAAAGAGTGTTTTGAATTACAGATTTCATTAAATTGGTCATTTTTTATCATCACTCAGTTCCAGCTAACTAATGATTGACTCAGCAACAGATATGTTTGTTTCTTGACAATCATCTTATTCTTTACAAGTAATCACAAACACATTTGGGGAGATCTTTGCCTAAACCAAAAAACTCTAACAGCAGTCTTGCTGTTTTATATGCTGACAGCATCTTGTTTTAAACTTTAGGCCTAACTTAAATTCAGAGTAATTGTACTCCTACATTCAGAATCACGTCCTGTCCATCCTTTTCACATACACCATTTTTGTTTTATTTATGAACAAAGTGGTCCTCTAAAAAGAGAGGAAATACTTACACTGGTTCTCAAAGAGAAGAACTTGCATTCCATAGAGGGAAAAGGACTGTCGAAAACTGTATGTAACAGAGTTCTTCTTCTTCTGAAAGATCTTGGTCACCTGAAAGGTACCAAAAAACAAAGTGAAATATTCCTCCTACCAAATGTGTCTGTGGAAAATTCTTGCTCTGAAGAATTAGCGTAAGAGAAAACATTTTATTCACAAGAAAGCTATAAATCTGTCAGAAAACATGCACTTGTAATCTTTTCTGCAACTGCTGTATTTAATGTACTACTACTGAAAAAAGCAAAGCTCTGCAGCATCATCTCTCTAAAGCAGAAAGGTTAATATTTTATGAAGACACAAAGCCTTTGTGTTCTCTCTTCTTCAGAACTCTACTTCTTGAAAATCCAAAAAAAACCCAACCAAAAAAACCATGCATCCTTCCTGTGCTAGCAAAAAATGAAAATGTGTTCAAATTACCCTTAACCCCCTCCAAATTTAGGTGCTACCATATTTCCCTTCATCCCTCTTTTCTCAGTCTGATTCCAGGCAGGACCTCTCCATTCTTAGCCTTTATTCTCTTCTCCCAAACCTGCTGCACTTCCAAGCAGTGCCTGACACCTCCAATGGTGCCCTGCTTTCCCTCTGCCTTTTACAGTCCCTGACACAGAAAAAAGCTCTGACTCTGTGCAAACCTTGGTTTTTATTTTTTGCTACCACAGAAGTAACATATTCCTACTGACCATCCATGGTGGGGTTATAAACTGTGAGTGCAACTGCTCTGGCTCTTTATGACCCAGAGGTTTGTTTTTACCAGTTCTTCCGCATTTTAACTTTCAATGATGGCATTTTAGTAGAACTGATAAATTTGGTCTATATTATTCCCCAAACAGTTTGATAAAACTACTGACATCTGAGTAAGTAATAAAAAATGGCACGAAAGTTGCAACTGAAGAGGACAATGTTCCACCAGTTTCTCATGCTCACATTTACAACTTGGGAGGTTATACTCAGAAGAAAAAGGATTCATTTCTTTTATTTACTTCCTGGTTTTAAGGTCTGCAGGTATGTAAAAAATGACACACAATAACGTGTGTGTGAGGTGTGCCTTTTTCACAACAAAATATTCAGTATTTAGTTCTTAGTTCTCAGGTAACAGCCAAGTGCATTCCAAATAGAGTGCAACAAATTTTCCTGTTTTTAAGAGTAAATCAAGCAAATAATTCCAAGCTGTCCGTAGTTCTGTGTGTCTGCTTTTCAAAAGACTGGGTCAGGTTAAAGTCTGTGAGGGTAAGTACACACTAAAAAGCAAAGTCAACTGTAAAATCTATTTTAACAGATCCTATTCCTATTTAAATGCATAAACAGATCTGGCTTAGAGAACATCTGGGGAATACAAAGTAGGATGTAATTTTGGTTTTTCACAAGTACCTTGAATTCATTATTCATGGAATAAAGGATGTCTCTGTTTATCCATTAGGGAAATGGGTGAACTGGAGGTGAGGTTTTTTCTCTATAGTAAAAGCTACTGCCTCAAATACCTTCTTACAAAAGAGTGTAGCAATCAATAAAAGGTTTCAGTTTAAAAGCAAATTATATAGAATTAAGATACATATCTCTTAATCATCCCAAGATTGTTGGAATACAGGGTAACATATATTCATTTTTAGGAATGCTCACGAACGTAATTGCCAGTGATTTCATGGAGACAGGATTTCTGAATGCCTCCCTCTAAGTCTCTCTGCCTGAAAATACATACCACGAGAAGATCATTAAATAAAAATATTTCTCGTTGGTGCAATCCAAGCTTCTGAGGTTTATTTGGATCTGGAACTTCAAACAGCCTACAGTAGCAAACAAGCCTCCGGTGGGGGAGGGAGAGCACCTGCAATAATACAAAAATTCATGGTTCATATAACAACATTTAGCCAAGAAAGAACATTTTTCATACACAATTTTTTTTTTTTAATATTTCAAGTATTTTTACCTCTGTGCCCATTAGACTTTTTCATCAACGGACCAACAACAGGAACATAAAGATTTTAAGCCACAAACTTGCATGACATTCAGACTTCATCAAAGTTCTCCTATCAAATGCTCTCTTAACAGCCTGCAGCCCTGTACAGGGATGCCAGTGGAAGTTTTCTACTGGGGATAGAGTTTTACTTTGTGAAATGATAAAAACTTGAAAGAACTTGAGATTAACCTGAGTGAAAGCTCAAGGCAAGGGATGGTTGCTTCCATGAGCATTTTTGTTACCATTAGAAGAAAGGATGAAAAGCAACTTTAGCTTTTGTGAGATGCTATAGGTTAATTTTTGTCAGCCACTGAGTTAATTCAATTTGTTCATTCCCCAATCCCAAGGAAATGGTGACATCAGGACCAAGTAAATGCATTTTAAATGTCTTACTTTCTCAAGCCAGCAAGAAAATCAAGACTGATTTTTCCATTTTCTTATCTGAAATGTCTGCTGAAGGTCCCTCTGAAGCTGCTGAGTGAGATTTAATTTCTTTCAAATGCAAATGATGAGATCTCATTAACCATACACCAAAAGAAATCCATAAACTGGTGCATTTTAAGAATGGGTTAGGTTTATTACTGACCATGCTTATAATTTAAATCTGGAATCAATATTTTCAATGTTCATTTTACCATTCAGAAGTGAACTTTAAAAGTAACTGGCAGTATCTTTCCAGAGTATCATTCAATTCTCAAATGGACCAGAAAGAATAAACACACCACAGCTCAGGTGGAAAGGTGAGGTGCAACTGTGATTTGTTTATTTGGGTTTCTTTTGGTTTTGTTTGGTTTTTTGTTTGTTTCTTGGGGGTTTTTTATTTGTTTTTTGTTTTTATTGTTATTTGTTTATTCTTTACTGGCTAATTTCTACTGTGATGATAACATTTGAAATAAATAATAAGTGCATAGTGTAATAAATAAAAAGATTTAGAAGACCCTTGGCAATAAATTAAGCAGCCTCTGGGAAA
This sequence comes from Lichenostomus cassidix, assembly GCF_008360975.1. Classification (NCBI taxonomy): domain Eukaryota; kingdom Metazoa; phylum Chordata; class Aves; order Passeriformes; family Meliphagidae; genus Lichenostomus; species Lichenostomus cassidix. The sequence goes on from NC_139493.1 coordinate 18,751,748, forward strand.
TACATTTTTAAGAAAATCTTTATACTTTGGAGATTTTTTACTATAACACTGAGCAAATTTTACTTGAAAGAACACCAGTAACTAAAAATTCTAAAATATAACAGAACAGCTTATTGCCAGTTTAGGAAAATGCTGCCAGTTACAATGCCCATACATTTTGAAGGAGTAGGAGAGAAATACCTACACAACCAAGTCCATGGTGCAGAGATCCAATCTACAGTAGAAAGACACATACAAGTTCATTAAACTTCAGAGAAACACAGAACTGTATCATAGCAAGTAAATACGGCACGCTCTGACTATGACTAAATGCCTATAAAGTAAAAACAAATAGAGCTATCAATAAAGACTGTTGCCTGTTTCCTAAATTTTCTTGCACACAGTTAAAAAGTCTCCCACAAGAAGAATCCTTCAAACTCCACCAAGGGCATTGTTTTCTTAATCCCATTTAATTGACTTAATCCTAGTTTTAGGATTTGAATTGCCACATGTCTGAATAAAAAAAAGAACCATGGAAAAAATCCATCTCCCACAGAAGCCTATATATAAACCTAAATCCCCAATTACAGAAACAAAGTTTCATATGAAAGTGTAAGTGCCTGAATACTGACTTTAGAATATTTATTTCCCTTCTTCTCAAAAACAGTTACAAGCTTTTATTAAAATTTTGCTTTCTTGCCTCTGCTTCTCCAAAGAGATCTCCTCAGTACGTTCTTTACTGGCAAACAGACCTAAATGACATGTTTGGTGGTCCCTCATTCCCTCCCCCATCCCCTGCACTGAGGCTTGTCTGAAAAGAGATTACAATTCAAAGCCCTTTAACAGTAATAGGAAGAATCTATGAGATCCATGCTCTTTTCCTTAAGAACAAATCCCCCAGCCCATCAGACCCTGCTGCAGTGAAGTTCTGATAAAACCTAGATATATGACTTCAAAACCATGCAAGTCTAGGGTTTTTTGGCTTTGTTCTGGGCTGCCTTTATGACTACTGACATGAAGATTTGAATTCAGGAAGGCTAAGCATACACTGTCCTTCTTCACATTAGATACCTTTGTTAGCACAGAAAATGCTGATCTTAAAACCTCTGTGCTCCTTAATCAGAGGTAAAATGGTGTGACCTTGCCCTTCTCTTTTCTCTCCTTTTCCAACAGATACTTTGAAGGTTTATTTATATAGCAAAGTATTTGAGGATTTTTCCCACATCAAAGAAAGAGCCATCTCTGGGTACTCAAACCCAGCAGCAGAATCCCTGAGACCTGATTTCTAGATATGTCCTGAGATAAAATGACCCCATGTCTCCTTACAAATCCCAGGTGATGGACACAGCTGTGGAGGTGACAAAGATGCTGATGTGAACAGAAGTTCTCTGTTACTCTTGTAAATTATGGAGCCATCACTGACAGTGCAAATTTTGAAATATGGTTCTCTACAACATCCCATTAACAAAACACTTCGATTCTTTAGAAATAAACAAGAGAACTGCTTAAAATGCAGGAATTTCAGTATAATTTCAGAATCGTAAAGCTTCCCATAAAGAATTTTAAGACTCCTAACATCATCACCCTTGACTGAAAGAACAAAATTTATCTGCATGGACACTCCAGAATTTAAGTCAACCTTCTAGGGAATTATTTTGACAGTTTTTGCCCTTTGCCATTTCCACACAGGTGAGCAGCACAGCTCTGTTGCTGTGTCCTGCCAGTGTCCCCATCATGGAGCAGAGGGCACTCACCGGTTTCTTGCCCACGATGAGCTTCTCCACCTTCTGCACCTGGGACACATGGTCCTCGTTGGTCTTCAGCTCGCGCTTGCGGATGCGCTCGTAAATCCCGATCAGCATCTCCCGCGGGATGTCCTCGCCATCGTCCACCCCTGCAGAGCCAAGGGGCTGTTAGCAGGGATCTGACAGAGGCAAGGAGAGGATAAAAACCTGGCCAGGCTCTGTTTTCCTCTGCTCCCAGCAGTGCCAGCGTTGCCTGACTGTGGATGTTTGTGCTCTTTTTTCCCAGCTGCCAGCCAGCACCTGCTGTGTGTCCTTGTGCTGCCTTACCCAGGCACAAGTGGTGTGAACATGATTGCAGCACTGATTTTGGCCCAGAAGCTCACTGCCCATATGCCAGGACATTGATGGAAGTCACACAGTTTTGGGGTTGTTTTGTTTTAAAACTCTAATCTAAAACTAAGATACAAAGGCTAAGTTCCTATGATTTTTTTTTCTTTCACATTTCCTGTTTGGTATTAAAGCTGCAGTGAATTAAATTCCTTTTTAAACACTAAAACCTCCATATGACATCCTCCTTGGAATACACCACTGGGATGAATCACAAGAAGCATTTCATTTTGCCTCTGTCTCAATATTATTCAATGCTGCTCATGAACTAATTTCCTATGTGAGAACGTTATGAACATACAGTAAAATTAATTTAACCAATATTTCCTATAAGATTTCAAAAAGAACTAATTTACTCTGGAAAAACAAATCAACAAAACAACCCAGACCCAATATTATTGTTTAGCACTGTGTAATTATCTCTGGCATGGCATTCTAACAAATGCCACACTGTCTTGAATGCTTGATCCTGAATTTTTAATGGCAGTGGAAGGAGTCCAATTTCACTAAGTGACTTAAAGCTGGATTTTCTGGGGATAGGGAGATGCATGGCTCTTTTTAAAACAGGTTTTAAAGCAATAAACTCTTATCTCCTATTCAGAAGCAAAGAGAATATATTTCCACCCAGTGAACAGCTGCTCCCATAAAAAATACAGTGATAAACTACAGTTTGTTTGCAGACAGAAGCAAGCAAAACCACCTCTGTTCTGTTCTGTCCCACATGGCCAAGCCTTCCACAGAACACCCTTTGTGATCCAGGGATTTAAAGCTGCAGCAAGGTACAAAAATGCCTGCAACAAGAAGAATTGCTGGCATGCATGCTGGAGCTCAGAGAGAATGTGCTGTGTCTAATTCCACAAATATAACTGCAGCATCATGCCAAGAAATGCATACCAGGCCTTTTGGAGTATTTGTGGATTTTACAATAAAATCTCAGCACTAACTTAAACTTTGCTAAGCTGAAACATCTGCTAAGCACAGGTCATTCATTGCTGCCTTATATAAATTTCAGGGAATAAGATCACCAAACAGGACTTTCATTTTCAAGATCTGAAATTCCAGGACACCACAAGGATTTTGGTTTTACTGGTCCTAAAATGAAAGTGCAGCAAGCACATAGGAACAGAAACTGCCATGCATCTCAGATGTGCATATATATATAATTTTATATATTAAGCAACTTGATTCTTTTTTTTTCTGCTAAGTCAGCTGGAGAAAGGAGGAGGTTGCAATAACTGACAATTGTCCTGGCCTTTGCACAAACACATACTAGTAGGTGTCCAGTAAAAGCTGCCTTCTCTCTATGGGCAAAAACATCATAAGGAGAAAAAAAGGGGATGGGAACTAGAGCCTCATATTATTTCTCTAACACCAGAGTGCTCTTCTGTGCCAAAAGGGAAATGCTGTCTGAGCAATTCCTCCCTGAGTGCCCAGGAACAACAGCAGGGATCATCTCCTCACCCATGGGCTTCCTCCTCAGCTCTACTCAGTGACTCCTTCCTGGTGGGCAGAGTTGAACTGATGCCTCACAAAAATTCTTTCATCAGAAAGAATCAGGATAGAAAGATTAGAGATACAGATTTGAAAAAATACCTGCATTTTTTGTCTAGCTGCAAGCTTAAGTGTGCCATAGCCTGGCAAATTGTTTCTTGATCAGAAAATATACCAACAAGGAAATAAAAATGAAATTTCTGGGCTATTTACCTTTCAGGAAGGTTTTGGAGTTGGAATTTTTGTTTCTTCAATGATAATTTAAATCTCTGATTTATTTCTCATCAGAACATAATGATTTCTGTTCCTTAGTATATAAATGTATATGGGAATAAAAGGTCCTGGCAATACATACATTCACCCAAGAAAGACAAGGTAAAAATGACAAAGTGTAACACAATTAATTTTGGTTTTGCTGTTACAGAAATGACTAAAATCTGTGCAAATGGCAGCCAGGTGAAAGTAGCATGAAGCTGTTTCCAGAAGACACAGAGTGCCCCTCCAAGGACAGTGACAGGGTAAAGCTCTCAGGAGCTTTGTCCTTAGGATTCCTTACCCCTGAGGTTCTTGATGAAGTCCTCGAGCTTCATCTTGCGCTCGGGTTTGACGTTGGGGCTGTACATGTCGGTGTTGAGCAGGATGATGGCGAAGGCCAGGATGAAGATGGTGTCGGGGTTGCGGAACTGCCGCACCACGCCCGGGTTGCAGATGCAGTAACGCTGGCTGGGGAACACCGAGGGAGGCTGTCAGGGCTGAGAGCACTGCTCAAATCCCAACAAATAACCCAACTGCTGTGCTCCAGAGCCTCAGCAAGCTGTTAGTCACTTTCCATACACAGATTTAGCTTTCCATGCACGTTTTCATAAGCCAGTCCTTGAACGTGCAAGGAGTTTGTGTCTACTTCCACTGGAACTTCACTTACTACAACAACTTCAATATTCCACTTTTTCAGTGATTAACACCCTAAGAACACAGCATTGATTCTGGCTTACTGCCACATGGTTTCCACCTTATCCTGCCCTGGATACACTGTGTCAGTACGGGTAAGTTACTCCTCTTTCTTACACTGCTGTTGAAGCGTTTAATGAAAAGTTAGCAGTATGCACAGCCTAAAAAGTGCATGGTCTTATAATTCCACTCATATAAACTACTAAATCCAAATATACTGTTAAAGACATTCAAAAATCCTTGAGTATCTTTCCAACAGATGTCAGAAAGAACTTTTGAGACAACTCTTTACATTAATACAAACGCCACACGTGAACAGCACCAGCAAATGAAACTTCCTACTGCACACTTAGCAACCCCTCCTAAACAATGTGTACTTGAAACTGTAGCTCATGAGAACACTGAAAATAATCAGGAAAGTAACTTGGATATGCCCAAGTTCCCCAGCTCTGCAGTGAAACTGTAAAGCAGCAGGTTTCTGGTGACTGAGGGATTTCTTTCACATCATACCTAAAAGCTTCAATGAGCCGCTCCACTTTCTGGGCTTCTCCCTGGACACGGATATGGGCCTGAAATTTCCTGAGTGCTTCATCCAGCTCCATTGTGGAGAAGTCCATCTCATCCACCACACAGCTAGGATAAAAACACATTCACACTTAGTCTCTTCATTTATCACAACACAATACAAAGGTAAGATTTTGAAACCAAAAAACTCCTTCAATTTTCATCTCATGGAATTGTTTTTTAAACTTTCAGCAGCAATTGCAATAATTGCAGGTAAGCTGTGAAGGAAGGTGGAAAATAACAGATCAATGAAAATGTGTACATGTAAGCAGACCCTTACACTTTTTTAACAGAAGAGCTGCTGGAATGACAAATGTCTGACCATTGTAAGTGATGTTCCACTGCCAAGAATAATTATTGGTTTTGTGCTTCCAGGCCAATCAACTACCACAATGCCTACCACAATAATAAATAGTTTATCCTGCTCAAAATACCATATCTCAGACAGCCTGCAGCAGGCACAATAATCTACCAAATGGCTCTGTGTCGAGGAACATTCTTAAATGCAGAGAAGAAAAATAACCTTGTGTGGATACTCTTTTATTATTACTGTAATCCTCATCTGCCCATCATTTGCCATGACTTTCAGTTAACATTTATGGAGAAATAATTACTTTCTTGCTCTGAAAATACAGTGCTGACAAAAAATAAAAGGCAACCATTTTAATATAATCAGCGACGTGAACTATGGCATTCTAACGCTTTGTTTAAAGACTGCTTTAAAATCAGAGGCTTATAAATTTCCCTTAAACTTAGCTTTTAGTTTTGAAATAACCAGACATGAATCACTGCAAGTAACAGCACGGTAATACAGAAACCACAGAAAGCCACTCTCCACTTTTAAAAGCTTTTTCTTAAATGTATAGATATACAATAACAAATTACAGTAGCTCATATTTTTCTTCCAGTAACACTGTAGCTAATGTAGATTAACAGCAAGTAATTTATTCCCCTTGCTTTTAATATTTTTCCTTTTATGCAAAAGCACAGTGAAACGAAGAGCCTTTCCAATCCTCACCTAAACTTTACTATCAGCTCTGCAATAATACTCACAGTCTTCCCATTATTGCAAGTTCTGTTACAATTTCAAAAGCTCTTTTCCCATTCCAAGGTGTAAAGCACATGTGCAGAGAAGCTGGAGTCAAAATGAAGTAATTAGCACAATTAAGGACCCCCAGGAATTTTCTGGCCAACAACAGAATGGGGAGGGGGATTAAGCAACATTTCTATGAACTATGGAGAGAGCAGATTTACCACCATGGGCAGTGTTCACCACCACCAGGCAGCACCTACAGCTGGCCCAGAATGCAGCTCTTCATGAGTATTTTCTAAGCTCCAGTGAAAAGATTTCAAGCAGCTAAAACACCCGAATCTACAGGACCTGGGAAACTTGATCACAAATCAAAGCAGGTAATTTGAAATTTAATTGTGTAACAGAAAAAGGATCTTTTTTTAAACCTCTAAATTGGTACATAAAAAAGATTTTTATCAGTTTGATAAAATCTCCTCCCAATCTGCAAATGTGGTATTTAAGATGAAATGCTATTCTGCTGTTTCTTTTTAACAAAATAAACCTTGTACCCATTGGCAGGCAAGGTTCAGAGCACTGTCAAGAGAACTGCACTGCCTGCAGGGTGTTCCTCAACCCAAAGTGTAGCTGGAACATCTTAGTTAAGGACAAACTAATTTCAATAAAAGGATTGCTGGGGGGTTGTAGGTAGGTGATTATGACCTTGTTCTTACCAATTTAACTCATCACAGATACAGCACCTGGTTTAGCAGAGACACACCTCAATTTATGTCTGAGATGGTTGAGGGTTAATGATTTGTTCAGGATAGCAAAATGCATCACAGAATTGCAAAATGGTCTGGGTTGGATCTTAAAGATCATCTAAGATCACTTATCCTGAACCTGTGATGTTTTCTTTAAAAAAACCCATAAAAATACACAATCTTTGGAAAGCCTTCTCTCTCATCTGAGTCACGATTGCAAAGCCCAGCTCTCCCCGTGAGTGGCTGCCAGTGACTCAGGCTGAGCAGGGATTGCATCCAAGGCAGTCACGCTCCAGGGCTCTGCAGTGCCAGCCTGGCTGCAGCTTTGCAGCAGAGGTGCTTCCTTCACTTCCTGCTACCTGTTCAGTCCTCAGCAAATGCTGCACCTCTAGCCCGAGGCAGATTTCACTACAGCTTTCATGGTATTGTTAAATAAAACAGTTAAAACACTGATAGGCAGATTTTTTTCCTAAGCTTCCCTAACGGGAAGAAAGTCGTGGTTTTTGCTTTCATTCTCAGCAGTTTTGCTAAACAGCTAACTAAAATTTTATACAATATATTGAAAAAAACTGGACTAAGATGTATTAATGTTTGCAGGTCAGTATGCCAGATACACACACAAAAAAGCCCTGAAGAAGAAGTGCTTTAAATTAACACTCTCTTAAAGCAACTTCTATTTTGGTCTACTCTGTATATAAGGTTCAGATATTTATGACTGAGCTGCTAAAAGTCAAATTTTCTGCTTTTAATTCCTCTGGGTTTTAAAACAGTTTCTGCTTATCTGATCTTTTAGAAAATAACAGTTTGTATAGACCTTGTCAGCATGTGCTTGCACACACAGAAATCCCTGTTTATCCAACACTGGAGCCATTTGGCTGTAATGATTATTTTCAAGTTCTGTTACTGGTTAAGCCTTCTGTTGCATACAATATTATTTTGTTTCACTCAGTAAATTATTAGAGTCTGAGGAAAGAAAGAAACCTTTGAGATAACATACTCTCAGGCCAGTGAAATTAAAACATAAATTTACAGTAAATGTCCATGACCACAGGCAGTATAAATCCTTGTAAGTGTTTTGCTGGATCAAGAACAAAACCAGTAACTCAACTGGAAAGCAAAGAAGTAAATATTTGCTCATATGCATCTTTGGACTGTGGTTTCTCCCTCCACCAGAGGAGCACCCAGAGATCATGAATACCTTGAGCTTGCTGCAGCATTTGTTTTGACCATGAAACCCCTGGCACCTCCTCCCCACACAGTACTCACTCTAACACGTCCCTGTTGAACTGCTTTTGCCGATTTCCCAGGAATTCTCCGATCATCTGCCTGCTGAGCCCTTTCCTCTGCAGGAGGAAGTGAGCAACCCCAACGGGAGTGTCCGGTACGAATCCTCGCTCTATCAGGTACTGGACTCCTTTTTCAGGTTTTCTGAGGAGAAATGACAATACAAAAGGATTAACTTTCTTCCATTCCACCTAATCACATCTGATTAAAATTCTGACAAGAATTCTGCCAATTCTGGCCAATATATTCAATCACTTTTAACCAATGTCCCAGCAGTATGGGCTGGTGTAGTTGCAGGATAAATGCAGTTGCATACATTGCTCACTGCTAAGAGCTGACAGCTCTGAGACACATCTTTGCCTGTTATTACACATTTCCCTGCTCCATAACCCTCCCAAAGAGAAGCTCTGTATGCAAGCAGCTTCCCTTGCCAATGAAAAAAAGCCCAACACCAACTACTAAAAGCTCCTGTTGCTAGGACAGAGGTACTTCCAGAAACTGGACTGAAAAGCTGCTGCTGAAAAACAAGAAACAAAAAGCTCCCCTGACCTCCCCTCCTCTTGCTGTCAAAAGTTAAACTTAATGAACACAAACATCTGAAATGGTGTAACTTGCAAGCTGAGAGTACAAAAAATAAGGGAGAAAAAGTAAAGTCAGTCAAAAGAAGCAATTAAAAATGGTGCAGCTCCCATCTAATTGAGATTTTTGGTTCCTTGTCTTTTAACACACCCACTGCCCCAGATTTCCTTCCCTCAGCCAAGCACCTTCCGAGTCCCTGCAGTATTTTACATCTTTTTATACAGCTCCAGATTTAGCTGGAACCACTTTCACATCTCAAACCAAAGCCACTCATTTTAACATATTAAGAAGTGTGTGCTGGGGAGGAGGGTTGGGACAGAGTTGGTTTCTGGCAATAAAGGATATTGCATATAAAGACAAATGCTGCTTCTATTTTCAAGTGCTGCAAAATCCCCTTTACAGCACACACTGTGCACTGCATCATCCAGCACTGCAACACAGCAGGAAACCATAATTCCTTTTAAAATTATTGAAGGGAAATCTTTACACAACCAGTAATTCCATCATCAGCTTTATTTTGTAAGGAAATATAATATAATATAATATAATATCCACCTGTAAGAGTGGGCAATTTGAAGCCTGCTGGATGACCTAAAAGATATTTCCTTTAAAGCAAGCAAAATCAATCTGAGAGGACAAGGTGACCGTGCTATTTTTATACAAGGTTGATCACACAACCATAACCCTTCCTCAGGGTTTTAATTGCAAACAACATTGCTAAATACATCATTCTGTTCTCCTACTCTTTTACATTCCTTTATTATACACTTAATACCCTATTAAGAATTAGACAGATCAGAGAAATATATATAATTTAATCAAAAGGGAGTTCTCAAATCTCAATTTCTTGCATCAGGCTTTGTGGCTCTTTTCATGTGAAATAAGATTACACACATGGTCATATTCTAAAACTAATCTCCTTCATACTAAAAAGTAACCTTTTTTGTAAGTAATGTAATTGCTGCGTTCTAATGCTTTTTAACTGTATTTCAGAATTCTTAATCTTTCTAAATTTAAATTAACAGCATCCAACAAAAACAGGAATAGTTTTCTCCATCCCCCTTGTTAGTGAGCTACATTTGTCCAGAAAATTCTGTGATACAAAACCAGCAGAGTTCCTCTCCAGTGACTGTCAAAGGAGAAAATAACACTTAAAAGCCACAGCTTGATCCAAAGATCATCTTTACTTGACATATAGAAAATGCTTAGGACCATTACTTACTGTACCAAAAATCAACCTGCATTCTTACCACCTGCACAAGCCTGAACATATAAAATCATCACAAAAACGACCCATAATTTATTTTTCATCAGCTTCTACGTGGTTGTATAATTTTGCCTCAGTTAGGGTCTTCTCTTTCCCATAAGAAGCTTTGCTCCAGTTCAGTAATATGAAGTCACTTGATTCAAATACCCTTCAAACCAGGCTAGGTGAGTGTCCAAAACAGAGTTAAAAACCCATTTAGCAAAACACTGGAAGCCAAGAGTTCTTTTCCCATTGATACTCTCCTCATGCTGGAGTGAAATATCAGGGAGTTTTGCAGTCTGGGATTATTGGAAAGCAGTGTAGCATTATTGGAAAGCAGTCCAGTTTGTCACAAAAGTTGTAACCTGGCAGCAATAATATGAAAATAACACCTGAACCTCCTGATCTGTAAGAATGAAGACTGCTCTTTCCCTGTTTGATCAATCACCTGGAAAGTTAGGGAGGTTCAGGGGTTTATTGCTGTTTTAAGCTCCTTCCCACCTCACAGCTGGTGAAACATTATCTTATTCACCAGGAAAAGTACTTAGCAGAAAATGATGCCTCAGTAAGGGTGTTGTGAAGTGCTGTATTTCCAAGGAAATTTCACTTCAAAAGTGAAGCTAACAAAGGGTTCAGAGAAAAATGTACTTAAGGGGGACTTCCCTTTCTGCCTTTAAAATAAGCAGTATTTTGTCTCCTTTGAAAGTGAAGAACTAAACAGGATAATGGAAATTCAAGTCATCCCCAACATCAGAAATTTCGAATACCACCAAGTCTGAATGAATTGCTCCTTAAATGCACCAAGAGCACGTGGAGGAGCAACTCGTGCTCCTTCCCAAGGTGTTTTTTTACCCCAGGTTTATGACAGGCTTTGGGGAGGGCAGCTTTGAACAACACAAGCAACCAGGGATTCTCTGCTGGTAAACCCAGCTGTTTGAAACTGAACAAACTTTCCTTTTCACCAAAACCAAACTTTTCCTAAGTGTCTGACTGAATGCAGAAGGCAGTGGGACAGCAAGGATCATGACTGAGCATGGGACAGGACACCTGGATAAGTTCTCCTCATTTCTGGCTGCTCAGAGTTGGGCACAGACCATTTGATACTTACAACTAAGAGTCTTTTGTGATTAGGAAAATTCCCAGTGATGGCTTGTTAATTACACAGACCAATAACAGGCAAGATGAGAAGGCTATAAATAGCAATGGAGGAAGCAGCAGAAGCAGAGCAGTTATTTTCAGATTTGAATACATTAACTAATATCAAAATAAACCCTCTAACGTTAGCACCTTGCATAGCTGATGAGGTACTTATTTAGAGAACTTTTGATATTTACAAGGTTGCTTCCAAAATAAAGCTTCAAAATGTCTTGTCTCAAAAAAACTGCAAAAAAGCAACAACAAAAAAAATCACAAGGATCTACTCAAAGAAGAAGAAAAAATCAACACTAAAAGATGTGCAAAATTATTTACATAAGATTCTCAGAGGTTGATTAATGGGCTAAGGATCTTGCCAGAAACTGATTAACAGCAAGACCTTTAGGGTGGTTTAACGTGACTTTTAAGGGAAAAAATTGATGGAGAGAAACTTCAAAATTACAGATCAAACCAGTACATTTTAATAAAATCGTTAAAGAGTACTGGCCACATTCAGTAAAAATCTTGTCTTTGTGTGCTCCTGAAGACAGGCTGGATTCTGCAGGAATTTTTGGAAACCAGCAGCTTCAAGAGGAAGCATATTCCAGGAGTAACAAGTACAAAAGCACGCACAGAAAACAGTTAAAAACCACAGAATAACTCCCCCTCAAACCTCCCTAAAAAAAATTCCCTCCAAATCCAAGAAAATAAATCCCTGCACATCCCTGCTGTCTCCTCTAGTCACTATTACATCTTTCCCTCCTAGGTGTAAAACCAGGAGATGGCTTATTCACATCTTCAAGTTCCACATGGAGTACTGAAAGTGTAAATTCAGTGTGAGTTCATAAAAGTTGCTGACATCTGTGTAGATCTCATTAGAGTGGTGGTTTGTTTGGGTTTACAGCTTAGAAGTCGAGTTGGGTTTAATTTCCTTTCAAGAGCTATTCAGGTTGAATCCCAAATGGTCACAAAAAACTTAGTATGTTTGGGAGTTTTGTTAATGTAAGTGATGTATGAGGCTCTCCTAAGAATGAGCTCTCCTGAGTGTGGTATAGAAGAGAAAAAAAAACCCAATAAATGGGGTAATGACATCAAAGTTGGTACATTCCTGAGAGAAGGGTCCCTTACCCAAGTCAGGAATATATAAAGGAAAAGAAATGAGACTAAAACCTGCATAGATACAAACAGCACAGTATCTTTAGAAAAACACTGCATTCCTCATCTTCTGTGGCCATGAACAAATTAGTAAGGAGAGCAGCGATCAGGTATCTGTAATTCTGAATATGTCGTTATTTGTCTCCATTAACTTTCACCTGGTCAGAGGAAGCACTGACAGCCAGATTTAAGATCCAGGTTATTACAATACTTTCCACCACATGAGACTCTCATCTACCTGCAGAGAAAATCACCATCAGCTGCTGCAGAAAACCTGGACTACCACGGCCAAAAACCAGCCCTAAACTCCACAAATTCCTGACCATGGACTGTCCAAACGACATCATTCCAGTCCCTGCTTTGACACTTCTGTTTTCAGAAGTGCTCAAGACCTGCCAGAGTTTGAGAAGGCAGGAAAGCCACTTGGAAAAACCTCCTCCTTTGAAGAGGGGAAGGATAAAAGCAGATTGACTTCCCAAAGATATTCCAACTGTTATCTTTAAACTTTTAGGAAATATTACTTTTGGAAAAACACTGCTGTGAATCTGAAAAGTGAATTTGGTAGAGGAAAAGCTTTTAGCTGGATTCTGGATGGTAAGAGGGATCAGCACAGGCTTAGTATGCCCTGTTATCTCCTGGGCTTACCAGCACAGCCAGTTCTGGTGCAAGTCAAAGCCAGCAAACCCCAGTGCTGAGCTGGCAGCAGTCTCTTCTCCCATTCTATTGCTGCTTTGGGACTTCCTGACACACTGAACTAGGACAAAAAGGTGTTTTGCTGGTATGTGTGTGGGTTTTTTATTATTTGGGTTGTTTCAGGATTTGTGGTTTTGTTTTTGGGTTTTTTTTTGTTTGTTTTGTTTTGTTTGTTGGTTTTGGTGGGGTTTTTTTGGGGGGGACTTTTGTGTGGTGTTGGTTTGGTGGTTTGATTTGTCTTGGTTTTTATTACCATTTTTTTGAATCCAGTCAAGCTCTCCCCAGATCTGCACCATCATTTGTAGTATCCAAACCACAGTATGGATAAAGTGTCTGTGTCCACAGCAGCCAAGAGGAGAGACTGCATAACAAACATTACCCAAAAGGAAAGCTGCCACAAAACCACAGCACAAAGGTGTGGTTCCCCATCCCTGACTTGCTAAACATGCAAAGCTTACAAGCACCCCAAACCACATTAAATCTCTTTATTTCCCTTTAGAGCTCAGACAATAAGAGAGCTGTAAAACTGGAGCATTAATTAACAAACGAGCATGGAGATTTCCAATACCCAGCAATGCCAAAAGTATCATTTGAATTAAACCAGGGATTTATGAACAGTGTAAATAACCACAAACACACTGCTCTTACAGCTGACTGAGGCCAGGGGCAAAGCCAGCCTGACTAAAAGGGTGAAACTTCTAAGGATTCCAGGATTTCTGGAGGCACACCTATGTTTTTTGGGTCCTTGCCTCTGTTCAGGCACACATGTACTGCAGGGAAGGTGAGCTGAGACAATCTGGAAAATAAGCAAATCAGAAGTACAAACATTTCTTAGAGGCTGTTAGAAACCCACTGCAAACAGGAACATTTCACAAACATGCAGCTGCCAAAGAAATCTTTTTATGTTAGGGGTGGAGAGTTTAATGCAACTATAATGCCAGCCCTCTGTATAAAAATAAATAAATAATAATCTCCCTTGCCTTTGATACCAGCGATCTCATTTTGAAAATATTTACAGTTGTCACAAAAATAAGCATTACTTCAACATTAAAAAACAGGGATGGCTTTTTAAAAGCAAGAATCTAAGACTCATAGTCATTTAAGAAGTTAACTATTCCTAAACAACTAAGCTGGTAATAACAAGCTAGTAGAGCATTCTCCTTAGTCTGGCACACAGCTCAGTTTTGTTTCTGTGGTTGTACTTTTCCTTTGCTTTTGCTGAAGAGCCCACTGCTGCTGCAGTGAAGCCAAGAGAATCCCTGTCTATTTTAAACCTTCTGGCTAAGAAGGAAAAAACCAATCTCCTTAAAATACTACCAAAACTAGTGCCAAAACAACTTGTCAGAGTTCACTCTGCTCTACAGCAAGGCAGAAGAGGATTGAGAGGATGAAGATGAGAGAAACTGAATGTGAAATCTGAGCTGTGCTCTTCTCAGTTGCAACACTGTTTCATGGAGACAAAGAAAACCCGTGTGTAAATTGCAACTTCTGGTAATTAGAAGAAAAAAATCCCTGGGTCAGGAAAATGAGCCAAGATACAGCACATTTCTCTGAGCTTCTCTGCATCTCATGGAAACAGGGAGATAGTTATTCCCATTATTTGGGCATGAGCACTACAGTTAGCCCCCAGTGGGGATGATTTCTCCTAGATTATGATACGATGATTTTTTTAGGTTCATTCAAGACTTACCACCACAGATAGGAAGGTCAGGGCACACTTGCAATCACACCAAATTACCTGGAGTAACCTCTGTTCACAAAAACTTAATTTCTACTCATGCCACTAAGCAAAGAATTCACCAGGAAGTGATCTCAGTGCCCAGTTCTGTTTGGTGGGGGAGCAAAATAAAGAGAGGAAACTCTGTAGATGTGTATTTTCATAAAATTGGATGACTGATCTATGTGGTTCTACCATTACTTTCTGCCTGACCAACCAGTTTCTTTATGTCATCATTTCCTACTAAGGTGCTAGAAAGTTACACATTGAACATTACTACAGCTACTGAATGTTTAGGTTAGTCTGAAAAGTACTGCCTGATTATAAAAGGGTTAAAAATGTATAAAAGAGTAAAAAGTGTATAAAAGGCACCTAGAGGGCCCAAGCAGAAAGTCTGGCTTATTCTAATAAAGGAGGGGAAATAGAGTTTAAAGCTACTTGTGAAAATGGATTTTCAGGTGTCAGAAGCACCATTCTTTAGGAACAAAGCAGCGAGCACAGTGAAGAGGCACCCAAGGCACACCCCAAGCCCTTGCAATGCAGTAGCTGGACATGTCCTTGCTAGTGAAAACAGCCCTGAGTCATCCTGCTACAGCATTTCCTACCTCCTCATTATTCCCTCCCTTGGCAATGGGCAGCCTGCTCTTGCTGTCCCCCCACTCCTTCCTTCCTTACAAGAAAGAAGGCAATAAGAGGGAAATATTTGAGTTAAATAAACGGACCAAAACACTCTATGAGGTTGTTCTCACCTCCTCTGACCCCACTGCACTCTGCATTTCTCACAGCAGGGAAAGGAGTTTGTAGTTGCCAGCAGAGCAAAACACACTCCACTTTGGGGCAAGACATATGGAAAACTGGCTGCCTCTCTCAGAACTGTGTGCCAGGGCTGAGTATTGCCCTCATGTTTATGCAGCTGTTGTCAGGAATAACACATTCAGATGACTGTGTCCTTTAAATTACGGAACAGTCCCTGTCTTTTTGGCTTTTGGTGTCCCTGCCCTAAATCCTCTTTCCACACCCTCACCGCAGTTACACCAAACAGAAGCACTTCAGCTTCAAGTTCTGCAACTATGCTGCTTGCAAATGGGAAACTGACAGTCACATTCCCCTTGAAAGGAACACCTTTTGTGCCAGTACAGTTTAAAGATCTCCCGATTTACCACTCACGACCCACCAAAGCCCAGCTCAGTCAGTAGATGGGAATTGTTACACAAGAAAGAGCTGGTGTACCCTTTGCTTTTCTTCAGCTCTTCCTCCTACCCAGCCTTCTCAAGTCCCTATTCCAACTGCCCCCTGTACTCCTGCAAAGGCAGCTGGTCACGTTTGTCACCCTCAAAATTTAACCACTGGAGATTTTCGGACAGGAGAAGGAATTACAATTCCGGCATCCGGAGCCATCCTAGCCTGTGGCTGGAGCTGCTCAGGCGGTGCCATTCCTCCATTGACGGGATCGTTTTGCAGCGAGCAGCGCGCAGGCATTGCCGGAGCTCAGCTCCCCATTCCTGGCACGTCGCGGTGGGAGGCAGGAGTGTGCCCGGAATGTTTAAGGGCAGGGATGAGGTAATGGCTCTTGCAGGGATCCAGGGACACTCACACAGCTATTGCAGCTTCCAGCAGAGCCTTTCCACAGCCACATTTGCTTCCAACATTTGGGAAAGCTTATATTGCCTTTTAATGGCAATAAAAGGAATCCCTGTGCCTGTATTTGAACCCAGTGCTTCAATATACTATTGGGTATACATTTCAGCTGGTTTGTACGGGCAGGATATAATTTATGCTAATCAAAGCACTTGTTTTGGAAAAAAAAGGGAGGAAAAATGGCTCCTCCGGGAGAAAAGATAAAACACGCACAGAACAAAGCAAAACACACAAAGCTCTTTTGTTTTTTCTTTGGGTATTCTCACTTAGGGCTAAATGTTTTTAGAAATAATGAGAGTCATACTAAGAACATTCTTCTCCTCTTACTAACTCCTCGGCATGTTAGAGGACAAGTTACATGGAGTGCTTTGATTTTAATTTTTGTTGGAACCGTCTGTGCCTCAATAATCTGCAGTCCAGATGTTGCAACAACAGTTAAAGTCCCTCTCAGCACACACACGAGGACAGCAAATGGCTCTGTTGTGAAATTCTGGACAAGCTTCTCCTCTCCCCCTTCCTCTTGCTATCAAATCATTCAAAAAAATCATTGAAGACATTAGAGATCAGCTGGCAAAATACCATTAGTCCAAAGGTAGAGAGAACCACCTCAGTTTGATTTACACCTTCTCCCTCCCACTCAATCTGCACTTACAATGTCTAAAATCATCAGAAATGTTTCCAATAAGCTTTCAAATTCAAATTCTAAGGTGTCACTGTAAAATCACATGTTTTCAGACCAGATATTAGAATGCTGAATGGATGTCATGAGACTGACTCTAAGCAATACAGAAAATACGTTCAGCAACTAAATTGAAATTCATTATGTGTATGATGGGTGCAAAGTGATAACATCAGATTAGTGCCCTTATTACAAAAGTTAAATTAATAACTACTTGTAAAACTTTTTTCTTAAACAAAGTAAGTAACATTTGGCAACTTTTAAGGATTTCAAATATAGACCAAGCTTGCAGTACTTTCTGAGAGTAACAGTACAGAGGAATCCAAATTACCTTCAGTCTCTACCTACATGTAAATGACAGAAACATTATACCTCTGTTGAACAGTTAAAGCTGCTTTCATGGAAAATGAAAAATGTGCCTTCTCACAAATTATTATTGTGTGCCTCAGATTTCCAAAAAGAATTTGTCTAGAAACTGTAATTTGCAATTTTGCAATTTTGTCTTTGGTACAATCCCACCAGCACGCAGCAAATTCCTCTTATATCTGCTTAGTAAAATAAAAACCCTTAAATTAACATTCCAGGGAATCTAGAAATGTTAAAAAAAGTCTGCTCCTGGAATTATTATCCAATTCATATCAACAGTGGGTTTTAAATTTGGAATAAAATCATCCCCATCGTGCAATAAAGGAGGCCAGCAGGGCTTTCAGGGCTAAAGATGATACATCATTGCATATTGCAAATACTCCTGCCTTTTTCTCTCTGTCAATAAATCCTTTGGGAGAACTTTGGAATAGCAGGAGCCTTGATAATAGCCTGTTATTAAGGAAGCTACAGCAAACTCTTCAGCACAGAGCATTGTAATGCACTGAGGACACGTGGGGAACAGTTCTCCATCTGTCACTGCCCTTTCCAGAGAGGAAAAGAGGACAAAAGAAGGGAGGTGGGAGGTGAAAGGCATCTGGGAAAATTTATTGTAAAATTATTGCTAGCCCTGCCTCTGTTCTAGCAGTGTATACTGGTGTCACATCCATGTACCCCCTGGATTTACATGTAGGATTAGGATGTAAAGACTAAACTATACCCCAGCATAAAACTCAGAGCAGTGTGGGGGAAAGAGCCCCCCAAGCTGCACTTCCCAGCATCTCTGCTTCAGAAACATCAGAAATTAGCACCAGCAAAACTGGCTCCCATGGCAAGAAACACAATGCCACAGGAACCCTGCCAGATGGGAGGACAATTTACAGTGCCTTCCAACAGCTGATATCCCAAAGGAGATACTAACCATGGCTCCAGGCTCTGCTAGACTGAAAAATGAGTCTGAGCAATGCCAACCTTTATCTCTCATCTTTTATAACACCAGGCACAGTCGCAACAAGTTTTCACACCATTTGAATGTCGTCCCTGTTTTGCTGACACTGCTGTGAGAACACAGAAGGTGTTTGTGCCCAGGAGTGCTGAGCAGGCCTGCCCTGGCCCTGCCGGGTGTCACCGCGGGCAGGGGACACAGCAACCCCAGGCAGAGTTAGCAACAAACACACCTGGCAGCCACGAACGCTTGGCAGGGAGCCAGAGCTGCTGGCACCCTCCCGGTGACACAAGGCTCTGTGGCAATGCACTTGTCCCTCCACGTGCACACAATGCCAGCCCTGCACTGCTGACCCAGGGGCAGAACATGTCTCCTCACAGTGCTGAGGTTAAATACTCAGTCCTAGTTAATCTCTCAGAACCATCAGTGCATCAGTAGCAGGATGGAACCTGAAAATCCTACCAGATTGGGATGCAATAACTGGTAAACCTGGTATTTCAAGCCTGAAGTCAAAACAAACAGGAGAATGAAATCACAGACCTTCTTCTTTTTTTTCTCCTTGTTTTTCTTTTTAAAGCAGCAGTCAAAAGGCCTCTTGAATCCTTGTTTATAAGCAAACCAGTCTAAAAGGCTGGATTTGCATTGGCAGGGTTTTCAGCCTGAAAATAAACCTTTCTAGGTAGTGTTTGCCTTCTGCCTGCGAGGAGGAATGGTTTTTAACGTAAATTCTCCCAGTCTACATCCCTTTCCAATTCCACTGAAGAAAATGCCTAATTCAACACAGCTGGCCTGACCAAGGCTCCCTGGGAGCTGCTGCACTCTGGGCATGCACCTGCAATCCTTCCTTTGGGAAGGCAATGAATGGGGACACACACTGCCAGCACATTGATGGGGGAATCACTGCTGCCATTCAGAGCCATGGACAGAAGCTGGGACTCAGTTGCAATTTCTTTGGCAGAAATCGTTCCATTTGGGGGATACTTTACCTTCTACCTTAGTGGCTGCTACAAAACATCTTTTAAAAATACACTTATTTAATCAACACTAAGGTTCCAAATTGAATGCCAAGTTACAGTTTGAAAAAACTTCTGTGATCAAGTGATGATCATGGAATGGTTTGGGTTAGGAGAGACCTTAAAGATCATCTATTCCAATCCCCCTGCCATGGGCAGGGACACCTTCCACTAGAACTCCTGGAAAAATTATTTTCAATTACCTCTGTTTTTTCCCCCAATGTCCTGTGTTCTCCATTCTCCAGGGACCTTTGTGTTACTGATGTTTTGCATCTTTCAGGGATTAAGTGAACTAGACCACCAGCTGTGTTCAACTTTTACCCCACCCATAACTGTCTATCCTTACAAAGAGCATCTGATAAGAAAAGTGCACTCTGGCTTCTGAAAATTGTTATTAAAATAGGAAAGCCAGAAAAGTTAGAAATCGAAATTTCAACTGTGATGATAGTGACTTTATATCCTTTAAAAAACTTTATCCTTTCAGCACTTCTACTGAACAAAGCAGTATTTACTACAATTTATGCACCTCTTTAAGGTTCTTAATTCTCTGCAGTTCATCCAAGCTTCATGTACCACAAAGAAATGACATTTGTTAATTAAGGCTTGGGATCTTAATTTGCAAGGAAGATTTCAAAGACACAGTGAAATTAACCTGAACTTGTAAAAGACGTCCCTGAAGTTTCCTCTGGTAGATGCAGACATTTGGAAAAAAACTTGCTTTCTTGTACTAGGTAAGTTCAAAGCCACTTCTTTCAGTGCTTCCTCCTGGGTGGAGCACACATCCTCCCAGGAGCTGCTGCCAACACTCCCACTGCTCTCTCATTTTATGATCATAAATGTGTTGTGAAGATAATGTGGTGATAAGAGAGTAAAGTGACTCTGCTGCACTGACCTGACCACTGGACTGACCACTCACCTCAAGATGCAATTTGCAATCCCACCTGATCCACTCCTCAAAGACTCTTCAGCTTTCAAAAGAATAAGGCTTTGAAGGCTTCCCAGCTTGCTTTTCAAAAGAATTTCCAGACTTATGCACCATCACACTCTCTGATGGTTCAATACCTGACACTGCACATAATGAAAATGTCACAATCCACAGACTTAAAGGGCCACAATCCAAACCCAAGATACGTGGGATACTCAGAGACTGTCTGAGGTATCAATACAATCACACTGACTCAGCAGAAAGTAATGACAATTTTCAGTTCTCTTTCAATACCGGAGGTAAAATACAGTGGGGAAAAGAGCAGAAGATCCCACACAGAGGTGCTGCCTGGAGTTCTGCACAGTCCTGTCCTGCAGCACTCACTGCACATCATCTTACAACAACACACAAAAAAGGTTTATCTCTGTGCTAGTCCAAGCAGCAAGATCACTTAGGTCTGTTTCAAACAACTGTCTCTATTCTTGTCTATTCCTGATGTTTATTTTTCACTTTCAGCCTCCTCCTGATGTGTCACTAGCAGCACCTGACAGTTTCCAGTGCTCTCATTCATCCCTGCATGCTGCCTGAGCACTTTTTCCATTCACTTTTTCCCTACACCCCTCTGCAGCTGACTCAAAACTCTTATCAAGCCTGCACTCACTGAGCACTGACTGCTCGAGGCTTAATTACTGTGCAAAACCCAAGCAAACACCAAGCCTTAAATGTCAGCCAACAGCACCGTCACCTTCCTCCCCACCCGCCCTGCCAAGGATATTTTCAAATCTTCTAAAAAGGAGCTAATTGATGTATTTTCCTACCCATTCAACTTCACAAGCAGAGATCCTACAATCTGCCTAATTCCAATTGGTTGGAAGCTGCCATAAAGGCATTTTCACAAAGGTTAAAAACTAAACCTGAAAGTGTTTACAGCCAAACTTGGGACTGCAATGCACAGCACCAAGAAGCTTTAATTGTCTGCAATGTTACATCAAATATATGAAGAACCACCAAGCTATCAATCCAAACACATCAAAGCACTGCTACCTGAAAAGGAGGCCTCAACTCACTCAAATCGTAGGGAAAACTATCAGTCATAGGCAGAAATACAAAATTTGTGATAGTTTTATGATAAATAATAAACATTCATTTAGTGTAAAAAATATTATGTGCACTGATCTTTAGCATCAAAGTTTTAGTGAAATCTACTGAATGAATTCCAGGCCCTGCCAGTGTTAAACAGGAAACTTATCATATGCTGCTTGTAGTTTCCAATTCCCATAGGACAAGTTTTACACCACCTACATGATTAGGGCAGGAAGAAATCGGAATTTGTTATAACACCAAAAAATGAATCAGGATCAAGCCACAGTATTTTTCCATAAGAATGGAATTGGATTAATCTTCAAGAATTTACTACCATTTCTACACACATAACTACATTTTTTCTTTTCTCCTGAAGCTGTTTAACTATGAAGATGTCAACTTCAAATTGAACATGAACGGTCACCACAAGCATCTTGTTTGTTCACTGAAAGGTCAGTACCAGACACCAGTCCTACCTTACCTGCTACGAGGAAAATATTCCTGGTTGATTCCCAGTGACACAGAGGGAAAGGCAGGAACTGCTGTACTTACTTGTTAAAAAGGTTCAGCCCAATCCTATAATGGCGTTTCCTGATAACATCATTACTGAAGGCAGGGGAATCCCAGCTGTTGCGAGTCTCTTTGTGGTAGGTTTGTTTGCTCAAGGTTTGCTCCCTTAGGCTGTCTCTAGAAGAGGATTCTGAGCTGCAATTTATTGTATCATTAGAGTTGGAAGTGCTGTTGATGCTGTCGTTGTCTCCATCAGAGTAATCAGACTCTGATTTGCTCTGCCTGTTTGCTGTGCCATTGATGGCCAAGTGACTGTCTATGGGCCTAGCCCTGTGCCTGGCCTCTTGCTCCTCCCTAGTGATGATCTTGGCAGGAATGCTGTGAGGGATATGTTTGGGGCTGCCTTGCTGGCTGGTGATGCCTCGGTCATACGCATTCTGTCTCTTTAAGGAGCCCCTCTCTGAGCGATCGCTCAAGTCCACAGAGCTGTCACTGGGTGGCTCGATAGTGAGCAGAGGGAGGTGATCCATCCTCATCCTCTGCTCCTGACATTCCAGTGATGGGGTACTCCTGCAGCTCGTATCAGTGTCTATCTTATCGTCTTTGTGGGTCATGGACCAGTACTCTTGGGAAGAGTTCACGGAGCGGAGCCTCAAGTCCGACTCCGTGCTGGACGGTCTGTCCACGGACTGGGAGAGCGGCAGGGGTGGGGACAACTCCTCCTCGTCGATGTACAACGTGACATCGCTGTAGGACGCCGTCATCTCGTCCAGCTTCCTGTGATCCACATTGTGGATCGCCGGTTTGCTTGGAGCGCAGCTCTCCCTCTCCATTTCCCGGCTCCTGACCTGCTCCGCACTCTGGATCTCATCCGAATGCAGACTGCGGCAGTTCAGCGCATCGTCGATGGATTCCGCCAGGGATTTCACCTGCCTGGAAAAAGCATCCTCCAGTTCTGTTATAGCATCAGTGAAATCAGTGGATGCCGCCGGGGACTTCATGGTAGCCGTCTCCCCGAGGTCATCGCACTCCGACGGCACCAGGGAGCCCAGCTTTGACCCATCGTTTGTAACAGAAACTTGCTTCCCCTCGAAGTAGGAGCTGTGGACTTTCTCAGGTCCTTCAAAGGAAAACTGCATTCTCATATTGGACAGGACGATGCGCCTTGACATGCGATTCTCGGACATAGAACTGCGCAGGCGCTCGAAGTTCTTGTTCATCTGATACTGGCGGAAGGCGGTCTGGATGGTGCGGGCAGCATGTCTGGTGATCAGACGGCCCCCATACTTCCGTTCTAGCATCTCCACCTGCACGGGGAACACAGGCACCTCTGGTCACTGCATGCAGCTTAGCACAAGGTTAAAGTCTCACCAAAAGAAATAAAATTCTCATACCAACTTTCATTTTCAGAGTATATAGTGGTTTTCAAAAACCAGAAACTCAGATAGTGAATTGAAAAGCTGTTTGCAAATTCCAGCATAAAATACAAATATATATATGAATACTGTCAGATAAAATTAAGGTGTATGTAGGCAATTTGTATTTAATATGTGTTTAAATTTTGGGTTTCACATATTAGCATTGGTGTGCTCATGCCAAAGTCTAGTGCAGCATAATGCCCTCACTCTGTATCCTTCTGACAGTGCAAATGGCCATATTCTGGGAGCCTAAAAGTGGCCACTACCTTTCCAGGAAAGCATTGCATTCTACATGGATAAAATAGCAAAGCTTCACCCAGGCCTGGGGTCAAAGCAAAACTGATCTTCTTGCAGAGAAGATAGAATATCCACACATACATTTTTCCTCAAACCAAGAACATAAGTTCCTAAATACAAATTCCAATCTATTTACATCCTTGTAATTGCACTCAAAATTGCCAGTGTTTCCAATTAACAGAATGAATATGCAAAATAAATAATTTTGAATGCTATCAATTTAAAGTAGTAAAAATGACATGTCAATACTTTTGTAATATTCACTATATTTTCAGATCTTTTCTTTCAAAACATGAAAAGCATCACAGAATCCTGGAATGGTTTAGGTTGGAAGTAACCTTAAAGCTCATTCAGTCCCACCCCCTGCTGTGGGCAGGAACACCTTCCACTCTCCCAGCTTGCTCCAAGCCCTGTCCAGCCTGACCTTGGACACTGCCAGGGATCCAGGGGCAGCCACACCTCCCATTCTCCTTCCACAATAAAGATTATTTCTTTTTTTTCCCTCTTTAAATGTTAATGACTGTTTTTTAATTATTTTTTTTAAGTATAGATGCAAATAGTATTGTGCACAGTTACTGGCATAAACTGAGGAGGCCAACCTCTCAGATGGGCTCAGATCAGGATACTGCTAAGGAATTGTTCTTTTGACTGTATCTTTAAAATTCTTTTGACAAGGCTCCAAAAACTGTAACTGATCTCTGAGCTAGAAGTATGTAAATCTCTGCATAATTTTCTGTAATTTCTCTTTAAAACAACTGTTTAGCCTTTCAGCCCCAAATGGGGGTTATATTACCCCCACATTTGCACATGTCAAAGAGAATATGTAGGGTATCCTGAATATTCAAAAAATTATTAAGAACTTTTATCACAGGCCTGCCACTGCTACCACACAATTACTCCTATTTCTATTTGTAGCAGACAGGTGTATTTTCTTAGAGAGATATATATATATATAGTGTGTATATATATATAATGTGTATTTAAATAAATCATATGGGATTATTAGCTGGACTAATCTCAAAACTAATTGTCCATTTAGTTCTCCTCTTAAAATTAAATGTCAAACCTAATGAAAAGTAAACTAGCATAACTGGTGAGAAAGAATAAAATCAACTCTAATAATTCTATAAAATAAATTACCTGGACCTTATTCATGCAAACAGGCTGTCGGCCTTCAGGTTTCAATAAAAAATAACACAATCATTGATTATCATAAATTAGGGGGTTTAGGTGAGAATTTAAATTGAGCGTATTTTCCAACTTTTCTAGATGAGTTAGACATGTGATTAATACTTCTAATAAATGTAATGCCTATTTCATGCACCTTTTCAATGCATATTTAATGCCCACTGCCTTTAGGTAAAGCCTTGGACATTTTCCTACATAGTTTTCAAATATCTTCAGTTCTTTCAATGAGAGCTTTTCAGTGAGAGCTTTTCAAGAACAGTAAGTAACTCTTCAGTATCAAGCTTCCTTTAAGTATCATTGTCACTTTTTATTGTGCAAGACTCCTTGACCAAATACAAAATAACATCCGCAGTCCTCATTCTCTATCTCACTGGCATAAAAGGGCTGATGAAATCAGGCTCTGAGGAGTATCTGCAGCGCAGGAGATCTCTTATCCTCTGCATCCATCCCTGATGAGACATCCAGCAAAATCAACTGCCAAAGGCAAAGGAAGGAACAGTTGAGATCTCCCAAGGAGGTCCAATTGAGCAGAGCTGGCATCAGGAACTCACTATGTCCCCACCCCAAGGCAGAATTTGGTGAGCTCAGAGGCCAAACTGAACTCATCCTTGTTATCCCAAATTTGGCTTTGGCTTTGATCAGAGCTCAAGGTCTGTTCTTCCAGCTCCCTCTGGAACAACATTATATGATCCCCCTCACCTGAAAATGAGACTTAGCCCTAATAAATTTCACTGACTATCAATGTTTGGTCGAAATCAGGTGTAGTTTGCTTCCTGTCTGTGGAATTTTGCCACTTTTGCCATACTAACCTACAAGTTGGAGTGACTATGGAAAATACCACAATGAGTCACAGCAAAAAAAATATTCTGTGACAAGAGCTCTAACCAAAAAAAAAATGCTACTGCTCACCTACCAGTGAAATCCAGTGCATCCTGCATATTTACTGACCTTATGATTTTACAGCATTATTTTAAAATTACAAATCTGAACTTACATGGCAATAAAGGTCTTTCAAACAGGACTACCTTCAAAGCAAAGCTTAAAAGGAAAGCTGTGACTGGCTGTCTTACAGAAGTGCCTTTTTAGGGACAAAGGCTTTGAACACCTATATAGCTTCCACCCAGTTCTTTGTAAAGCATATGAGAGTTTTGCCTACTTGAGTAAAGCCTAATTAAAGCTTGAAATCACCTCACAGATATAAGAGAATATCAGTTACAATAAGCTCTTACTTCCTTTCTGCAACAACAAGAACACCCAGGTTTCAAAATGACTCAATTTCTTAGAAAAATATTTTGCATTAGTACATTCTAGTGCTCTGCTGGAGCATAAAATCACAATTCCTAGAAGTGTTTTTACTTTTAACAGTTTTAACATATCTTTTACACCTTTCTCCAGGAAGTGGGGAAGGTGTATGGGACAAAGAATAACAAGAGTTAAAAGTCAGAAGTGAAGTGGTGCTAGGAAAGACTTCTCCCAGCGCACAGACACAAACGAGGTAACAAAACTCCCATACCTGCTTATCCTGTAGATCTGAAGAGAGTTCATAGCTCTCCGAAAGCGATCGTGACCTTTTGATGGCTTCTTCCTCGGCCTGTTTGCGCAGGATGGAGGTGGAGTGCTGGAGCTTGGGCCGGCGGGCTCTCTGCTGGCCCGGCGCGATGGAGTAGAGCCCGTAGGGGTGCTCGTAGTGCTCGGGGCTCAGGGCGGAGCTGTGCGTTATAGGGCCCTGCGGGTAGGCAGAGGGGCTATCCAGGGACGTGCCGGTCTCGCTGCTGGGAGCTTCCCCCTCAACGCTGCACAACGACACACAGCAAAAAAGCCTCGGGTGAGTCCAGCACACCACAGTTCTCAACAACAAACAGCACAGTTTTGCTTCAGTATCGTTTCGTGTAGGCATTCAGCACATTTTGTAGTTCACATGCAGGTATTACAGGTAACATGGCTTTCATGTCAAACACCACAGTTTTGGCTGCAATTTTTGCAAGTCTCAATCTGCCGTGCCCATGTCATCTTTACAGTGTGAGTCAAGCAGGAGAATGGAAGTTCAAGCATTATTTAACTATATACAGTAATTACTAGTAACATCCTGAGTAAGTCACTCAGCAACTACTCTGTAAAATGAAAGAAAACTTCTAATTTCTTGTAAGACTGATCATTTCCAAGTTGTTCAATTCAAAATGACAGATGCTTATTTGTGTCATTCTTGGCTTTGACAAATTAAAGCAATGTTTTCTTACCCTTATATTACCATTTGACATAAATGGAGATTACTCAGTGGAGATTGGGATTTAATGGATCTTGAGAGCCACGATGTTTCTAGAAACTAAAGTTGGGGAAAAGTACTTAGAGGAGAAATCTCATTTATTTTTCTGCTAGTGAAAGGCTGCTCCCATGGGATACTTTTGGCAGGTTTTGGAGTAAAGCATCCCAAGGGACAGTGCTTCTAGCTAATGAAAGCAACATGGTTTCAGGTGAAGAAAGCACAATAGCACCTATCTGGCAAAGAAACGACTTTGTTTTCACATAAATGCGGTTATTGCTAAGGAATAATGGAAAGGAAAAAACCCCTTTATACTCAAAGAGTTGCACACAGTAGGAAACATTTTAAAACTGAGCCCTAGGTGTATCCTGAAGTACTGATGACTAATAGTAATTTGTACTTGGGTTGTATTTACTGGAGGGCACTCTCACATTGCACTATGTGCACTTTCACTCTTCCATCTTTTCATGTTTCACAGCAGTGTTTACTGTCTGCCTCATCCTGTGCACACAGAGCATTGATAGAAAAATGAAATTGTACTTCTTTTTCATCCCTCAAAAGACTCAGTAAACACTTCACACATGCACGAATATAAGCATTTACAGCATTTCTCCTATCTTTTGTTTTATGAAAAGGTACACCCAAACTCCAAAAAAGTAAAATTCCACATTCCCACCACGCCCTGTATTTTTTACCTTCATTCATATGTACTTAAAAAACAAAGCCCTCCTGTTGTCTCTCAGCTGTCCCTTCAAAAAGTACAGAGCAATTTCTGAAAGAATGTTCTCCACCGACTGAAGAGCTGAGGGTTAACCCCGGCCAAACTCTCCCAGCTTGAACAGTGCGTACTTTTTAAAGGGAAGGGGAAAAAAAAGCCCCTTAGATTTCTTAAAATGCTTCTATAAACACGTAAAACTGAAAGCAAGTCCTCTCTCTTTGCCCATCAAAATATGACTCTAACCAAAAGGTATTTTCAAACATACTTAACACAAGCTGGAAATATTTGCAGTGTGCACACACTGCTTTTTCCAAAAAGGAAGCTGACAGGAAACTAATCCCTTTCCCTCCGTGATACAGCTGGCTTTCAACTTAAAAATGATAAACTATCGAGAGTTCTGCTGGTGACATTGAAACTGTGTAACCACCCGTTAAAAACAAACAAATCATTGTCTCTGAAGCATCCATTAAAGACAGGGTATGATACTGAGCTGCTTCACGTTCTCTCTTTAAACACTGGAATTCCTTCCTCTGTCCTGCCAACTGTAAGGCTGTGCTATTTTGGACATCACATCCTAGCTGCAAGTTTATTTGTAAGTACTTTCCATACAAGCATGGCAAATTTGTTTTTAACAGGAAGGCTGGAATTATCTTCTTAGATTCTGTTGACATTTTTTGCCTTCCTCACCCTTGCATTGTAAACTATTTAATAACCTTTCCATGCTGATTATAACCTCCTGTTGACATTTTAATAATGCTACCTTCGATGGATCACTTAACATTTTCCTCAACAAAAACGGTACTGCCCTAATCAGAAGAAGTTGGAAGGACATCTGCCCAACTAAACTTAAGGGTTTCTTTTTAATTTTTAGTTTGCCTTTTGTACTTTTTCCAGATATAAATGTGATGCTTGACTGACTGTAATGATCTAATTTTGCTCATGGGCCTATTCCCTGCCACCTGACCTTTGAAGCATGGAAGTAATTACCTTTTACAATGGGCACAACAACAGCCCTTCAAAGCACACGCGTGCACAGCCTTTAAGGCTCTCCCCCATTCAGCTCTTCCCGGCCTCCCAGGAGCAGCTGAAGCTCCATATGAATTATTTCATTAAAGTGAAACTTCACTGGCAAAGAAAAGCAGCTTGCTTTCTACTTCTTCTGCTTTACATATGTTTGGAGAAGAAAAATATGTCAACAAATACGACTTGTGTGAAGCTGTAAGGATGACAAGTTGGATTGCTCCACTGAGGGGGAGCAGCACAGAGCTGGCAGAAGTGCTCACAAGCCAACTTCCATCATTTCACAGCAGTCCTGGGTAACTGGAGGTTATCAAACATAAAACACCCATCTCCAAAAGGGTAGGAAGGGAGATTGAGGGAACTCCAGGCATGCCAGCCTGACCTCAGTGCTGGGGCAGGTCACGGAGCAGGTCATCTGAGTGCCACCACAACACAACTGGGGGATCAGGCCCAGCCAGTCAAGGCTTGGGAAAGGCAGGTCCTGCCTGACCAGCCTGCTCTCCTCCTGTGCCAAGGTGACCTGCTTTAGTGGTGAGGGAAAGGCTCTGGATGTCACCTACTGGGACTACAGTAAAGCCTTTGGCACTGTTCCCCACAGCCTTCTGGAGGAACTGGCTGCTTGTGGCTTGGATGGGTGTGCTGTCCCCTGGGTGGAGATCTGGCTGATGGCTGGGCCCAGGGAGGGGTGGGGAATGTGACATCCAGCTGGGTCTCAGTGTTGCCACCTTCTCTGTTCAATATCTTTATCAAAAACCTTGGTGAGAATCGAGGGCACCCTCAGTCAGTTTGCAGATGACACCAAGTTGGGCTGGGTGTGGATCTGCTGGAGCGCAGGAAGTCCCACAGAAGGATCGGGACAGGCTGGATCCACAGGCCCAGGCCAACAGTGTGAGGGACAACAAGGCCAAGTGCCAGGTCCTGCGTGGGGGTCACACCAACCCCTGCCGCTCCAGGCTGGGGGAGAACAGCTGGAAAAGCTGGAAAAGGCCCTGGGAGTGCTGGTGACAGCAGCTGGACATGAGCCCAGGTGTGCCCAGGTGGGCAAGAGGCCAATGGCCCCTGGGCTGTGCTAGCCACGGTGTGGCAGCAGGACCAGAGCAGTCACTGTCCCCTGTGCTGGGCACTGCTGAGGCCACACCTCAGATCCTGGGGTCAGTTCTGGGCCCTTTGTTCCAAGACAGACCATGAGGGGCTGGAGAGCGTTCAGAGAAGGGAATGGAGGAATGGAGCTGGAGAAGGGTCTGGAGCACCAGGAAAGGCTGAGGGACCTGGTGGGGCTCAGCCTGATGAAAAGGAAGCTCAGGGGGAACCTTCTGGGTCTCCACAACTCCTGACAGGAGGGGGCAGCCAGGGGGCTTGGGCTCTGCTCTCAGGGAACAACAGATGGGGTGAGAGGAAATGGCCTCAAGCTGTGCCAGGGGAAGTTCAAGTCGGCTAGTGGCGAAAATTTCTTTATGGAAGGGGTTGTCCAGTCCTGGCACAGCTGCTCAGGGCAGTGCTGGAGTCCCCATCCCTGGAGGGGTTTAAAAGCCATGTGGATGTGGCACCTGGGGACATGGGTCAGGGGTGGCCTTGGCAGTGCTGGGGAACAGCTGGACTCAGTGGCCTGAGAGGGCTTCTCCAACCCAACAATTCTGTGACTCCTACACAGACTCACAACACGAGCCAGTCACTGCAGGGTTACAAGGGTGGTTTTTATCTATCCACTTATTAAAACTGCCAACACACAAAAATGTCAAGGATTCTGCTCCAGGCTTCCAACAGGAACTAGAAGTCTCCCTGTGACTAAGGGAGTAACTGAGACACCTCTCTAGCAGTGCTTCACCTCCACACCCTGCACACACTGTCTCTCTCAGATGGGTGAGAAATTAAGTATATTAAGCACACTACAAAAATGGGCAATGTAATGCTGTTAATTATTATTATTATTTATGCTTTTATACATAGTATTAAATAAATGTTGATGTTAATTAAAAGTCCCAACTGGAATTAGAAACAGCTTCTTAATAAAAGACTCCAATTTGAGGCATCTGCTACCTACCATACATGTCCAGTACAATTACTGATAATTTCCATGTTTAAAAGAAAATCTAGTGCATTAATTTGGTTCATCTCCCTGCAATGTGCAACTGCATATTACCAGTGAGCCCAGCAATCTGTTGAATATTCTAATTTTATAATATTTGGAGAATGCAAACCAGTTGAAATTAACCTAGAATTCCAACTGTTTTATTACACTCCTGCTTCAGCAGAAAATAGACATTCATTATCTGCCAAGCCAGAAAAAGTGAAAGGTTGCTTGCAAGTATTTTACAAAGAAGTGGAGAATGGAACAGCTAAAGAATGAAAATGAAATATTTAAAAATAATTAGTATTACTAATATGACTCTGCATGAACAAAAAATAGAGCCATTGAAAAACTTTAAACAACTAAATTACTTTTTGAAACAGTGACCAGCAGTGACTGAATCAACATTTCATCAGAAATTGAAACTGAACTTTTCTTCCTGCATAAATCTCAGCTTGTATTACTTCTAAAAAATCCCCAAACACCACTGTCCCAAGGAAGAATAGGGAAGAAGAAAGGCTTAGAGAAAAACAGGAACAGGCTATGTACAGTACTTTTATCATATCGCAATAGCGATGTAACACCCTTGTGAAAATCAGGTGACTTTAATGATGACAAACCAGTATTCCCCAGCTGGACTGAGGCATTTTCTCCCATTTAGTGTGGGACTGGCTCTGACTTCCTGCAGGAGCTGCAAGCTTTTGAAATGAGAATCCACGGGCTGAAGTGACAGATGTGTGAGAAGGTGGGATGTGCTGGTTCAGGAGCCGAGCAGAGAGAGAGAGCTGCAGAGCTGCCCAGCCTGCATTTCCTCACCCTGCTGCACTTTGCTCTCCCAGCACAGCACAGCTCCTGCTCCGGAGCCCAGCACAGCTCCAAGGGCTGGGCAGCGATGCCAAAAGCTGCTCCTGTGACTCATTTGCCCAGATGTCAAAGCTGAGTGATGGTGCAGGGCTGGAGCTCTGCACCAAACCAGCAACAACAGAGCCAGGCTGACAAAGAGGGAAGGAGCTGCTGTTGCTAGGAAAAGGTCCTGAATTTACAGTCATTTCCCACAATTCAGGGGATGAGTTCATTTCAAGAACTACCTAATAAGAAGAAGCTCTGTCTCCTTTTTCACTCTACAGTCGTGTGGTTAGCCACGACCAAAGAAAAACATTTCCTCTCCAGGCACTTCAGCAGCACAAACCTGGCAGGGATTTTCTTCCCTGGCTCTCCTTTTACACTTTCAATAATTACTTCTAATCACAAAGGTTGTAATTAGCACCAGTGCACTATATCCACTGTCATATTCTAAAACAATAACATATGATTCAGGATGTTTGACTATCTACTGTTATTCTTTGATTTATTTTTCATTTTTATATTCTCACCTTCCTTTTCCTTCAAATCTTGCCAAACTATTAGCAAAATTAAAAATAAGCACGATAAAGACAAAATTTTGAAACCAAGAGAACTTCAACATTTGAGCTTAAAATGGAAATCTTTTAAAATATCTGAATTCCAGTAAGGAGCAAACCCCAAGCTTTCCATGAGTACAGACTTATCTGTTCCACTGACTAATGGCAAAATGACCAGAGGAGCTGCTGGTTTGGATGCAGAGGCACAAGAATTTATCTGTCAGAGAAATTATGCTATGAAAGACAGACATTTGATAACCAGAAAAGCAGAAAGTCCTTTTTCTCCTGAGGCCCAGAACCTTATCTTTAGAACTACATGCATATAAAAAGGGCGTATACTTTAATATAACAATAACATCAGATGCAAGGAATGATTCAGTGCTGCCTTTCACCCCAGAAACCCCAGTTTGCGAGCAGTCAAGTGTCCCTGTGCATTTTTAGAACCAAAATATGAAGATAATGGGAACATATGCTCACAGAAATCATCCAAATGTTCAAACCAGTTTGTTGCAGATTCAGTTTGGAACAAAGAAATTAAACATGTTTCTAAATAATGCAAATGCCAAACCCAAACTGCATGCAACATTTTAAAATAGAACCAAAAAGATCCTCCCAGCAGAACAGAGCAAATGCTTGAGAAGCAGTTTTACCAATAAGCATCCTCTGAAATCAGTATTATTTTCATCACTCTTTTAGAATGGACTTTCAACAGTGTAATATAAAGACATGAAATTGAAAACAGGCCCTAACAACTGGATAGTACACACATGAGAACCAATCAGCATTATATTAATCCTGTAAAAAATCTGTTTTGGACACAAAGAGAAGTATGACAATATAATAAGTTTATGCTGTTACATCTTTAAAGATTTTTCCATAGCATTTTAGATCTTTAGAAGCATAAACAGTTCAAGGATAAACAGAATAAATTTCTTTTTTTTCTACATTGTGGAAAGGCAGCACAAGTATTACAAATACAGCAACAAAAACATGCCCAGCTTAAAATTCTAGTCAGCACAAGGTAATAAAACCACTCAGCTTGGCCATGACTATCCAAGGGCTCTGTTCTTGGGGAAGGAGGCAGGTTTTAAAGCAGGGCTGTGGTAGAGCAGCAGTAAAACTCCAGGTAGTCAGCACAGCCTGAATTCAAATTGAGCTTAATGAAGGATCGGTACTTTATTTTATTTGTTGGAACAGTGAAGCATTTGCATGAGTGGTTCTTCATAAAATTCAAATTCAGTCAAATTCATCCCTTCTCTAACTTGCCTGCTTTTCCCTGAATCTATATAATTTATTCCCCTCTTCAGGAAAAATGCACGTAAAGCTGCTTCCCTTTAAGTTGCATCTACTGACAGAACAATTCAGCAAACTTTATCTTCTTTCTTTGTCCCAGAAACTTTTCTGCCCGTGAACACAAACATAAATACAGCTGAAGTATCAAGATACCTTCTTGGGACCCTGCCTTGTGATTTATGAGAAGGATTTAAATGCAAACCACATAGTGAAGCTTTTTGCATTAAAATCTCATTTTGTAAACATCATTTCCAGTAAAACTTCTGCCTCACTCAAAAAATAAATATTCTCTATAAACAGGTCCAAATGCCCAGGGAGGAAGAATTGCTACACATGTGTTTTACACCAACCATCTCCTCTTAAAACGTGGGGGTTAAAACCAGTCAAACTGTGATCTTAGCTCCTAATTATAGATTTCCACTTGAAATAGATCCAAATTCTCTACCTAGCCCAGAGAATGCAGACCAGAAGTCGCCCGTGGAACTAAGTGGGTAACAGAGAGAAGCAGGATGGCAGCTGCTACAGCAGCTGGTATGGTCAGACATTTCCAACATGAAGGCTGAAACAAACCACACAAATAGCAAAAATGTTTAGGCCAAATGTGGACATTCCACATGGCAACAAACCTCTCCAAAAGTTAATTTATTGCATATAACTTTGTCTTTACAAGTGCAATGAAGCCCTGATTTGAATGGGTAATTTGAAGAGACAGTTGCAAGCAGAACACTGCTCTCCAGAACTGTGCCTCCCCACAAAACTTCACCTCACATAAGCATTCATTTGGCACAGGGTACACCCCACTGCTTCAAAGCTGCCTTGTGCTTCAGTACCTGTGCTGCTCCCTGCTACAAAGGAGGAGGTGCATTTAATTAAAGCTCTGGTGTGTGCACTGTATTATCTCAAATTACCCCCCACAAAACGTTCTCAATGTAACTCCTCAAAATGCAGAGCTGGCCATATGTACTTCACCGAAGCCACGGTTCAGCTTTTTTCCCCAACCCCCCCATTACAATATTCCCCACTGGAGTGAGAAGGTTTGAGCAGAACTTTATTATTAGCACAGTTCACAACTAGAAGAACCTAGTCCTTATTGCCATGTCTGGTTTGTGCTGTCTAGTAAACAAAAGTCAATTATATTAAGAACTTACACAAATCCCCAAATTCAATAAGCACAATAACATTAACAAACCAATCTACCTTCAAATACACCCTGCCAAGAGTTCAAAGCCATTATGATGGACAACAGCATTCACAGGCAGTGACAAAAGCTTTGATCCAGGAAAGAAATATTGACCAACATGTTTTACTTCCAATGCACTCTCCATTCAGCTGTTTCTGTTAAAAACAAACGAAACCTTTGAATGCACATCAAAGTAATGTCCCAGGTAATTCATCTGACTGAAGCTAAATATCATTGCAAGAAAAATCCAGACAACATTTGCATGTGTCTCAGAAGCAAACCCTAACAAAGCAGTCACTCATTCTGTAATATTCTGGGTGGTGAGAGTGCCAATAAAAGCAGCCTGACTTTAACAGTCTGAGAGGCACTGGGGGAGAGCAGAGCTCCACTGGCAGGTACCCCTGAGTGCCCTGCAAACCTGCAGCTGCTCCCTGCTCCAAGTCCTGACTCCGAAATCACAGAAACTACCCCAACACCCATCCCATGGACACTGCCAAACCTTGATTCTAAGTAACCCCATAAAAGGCATTTACAAAAATGCTTTTCAAAAAAGGGCATTTTGACCCGCAGTCCTAGACACCGTCAGTAGCAGCAGAGAGCAAGGAGTGAAAGATGAGAGGTTATTTTCTCCTCACCAAAGGAGAATTCAGGAATGACTGCACTGTCTCTTCTGAAATGGAGATGGACAGCAGTGAGATGGAAATAGAGTGAAACAATCCACCCATTTTAGGGAATAACACTTACAATAGGGTTAAGAACTAAGAATATCCACGTGGGAAGAGCTTAGTTGAGACTCTCTTCAGCTTCCAAGGAGCAGAAGGAAAGTTCATCAGCTCCCAGGTCACCTTTGTCAAAACAGTGGCAGCACAGTGGCCATCAGACACAAGCATGTACAGAAGGATCAAACCAACCAAGCCTCCCCAGTACCACCCAATGCCTTGTGAAGCCTGTCTGCTAAAGGCAAAGCTGTATTTTATTGTCATTATTTAGCAAAATAACGGTACTGGCAGCACCAACAGAACTTGGGGACAGCTTACAAAGGCTCACTTCTATCTCAGGTGAAGTCAGCCAGCATCACTCTCTGCCAAACTGTGTTAATCATCACCCAATATATGTTTATTCAGCAACAGCTCTTTAAAAAGTGGATATTATTAAAAGATGCATGTTATTTGAGGTGTGTGACTCAAACCAGCCCAAGTTTTAGAATTTTAGGTTTTTATGGCCAGTTTTTCCTTTAGATGTGTCAGCATAAAACATATTAACATCACATAATGTCCTTCATGCTTCAAAAGGATGCTTTGTTTCTTACAAGGACTAAAGCTAATAATTTTAATGTAACTGTGGTGTCTGAGGGATGGATCACTTCACAAAATTTGTGGAGGTCTGCCTACTGCTGCAGACTTTGTCCTGTCCCTGCTAGGTAAACTTTTACACAGTATGATAAGCTTTAGAAATTTGTGGAGTTTCTCAATGCAGCTGAAGTAGAATTTGACCTCAGCTATTTATCATTTATTTAGAAACACCATTCAGCAGCAGGAATCCTCTTAATTTAGCAAACCTACACTATATATGACAAGTACTGAACACAGGGAGATACTAGTATGCATTCTACTGTTTATATCATGACATGCCCTTTATACACAGCTAATTTTAAAAGGGAAGATTTAGTGTCTGCAGCTGAAAAAACCCTGATTTGCATGCACAGCTGAAGCAGCATTTGATACAATGCAAGAATCCTTGGTGTCCTGTGCCAGCCATCCTCCTCTTTCACCTCTTCAGCTGTTGTGTCAAGCTCACTCGAGGAAGGGCTGAGAGAATGGCACTGCTGCTGTGAAATCAGCTTGCTGGCAATTAGGTTCAACAAAAGACTTAGCTCTAGTTTCCTCTTTCCAGAGAGATTTTGGTTGATAATACTCTTCTTTCCCCTCATATACCATATATGATGGAAACACAAATTAGTTTGAAGATGCTTAACAAAATTGTGTTTACTGAATCAATGTTTCAGGCCCAGAAATTTCATATCTAGAAAAAACTATCTCATCTTAGATCAAATATACCTGATAAAGCCCATCATTTGACTCATTTTAAGGTTCTGCCCCTAGACTAATCAAAATGCTTACAAATATGACACAGTACAGAGAGCTAGGAAGAACTTTTGGCAGAGCAGCCTTTCACAGTACATTTGTGAGGGAAATTAACAATCGTCATAAACAAAGAGCATGCAGAGGGTCCATGCAGCAGAAATGACAACAAAACCATCTTTCTGTATGAACACGGCATTGGGTAAAGTCTCAGACCCCTAAACCACTGTATTAATTTAGACCACATTTTAACTTCTGTAGCAAATGAATGTTGTACAAGAAGACCCATTAAAAAAAAATCAAGGGATTTCATTTCAACTAGTTTTAACATATTGGTATTATCTGATGACTTGTGCTTTCAAAGAATGTCACTGATGAACATGAGACACTCTGCTGTCTCTCTTGGATTTAAGAAATAGTTGGCCAAAATTATCTACTTTCAAAATCAGAAAGAAAGGGACTGCTCAGCTTCTAGTGGTTGGTTGACTTCCCTCTGAAGTTACAGACAAAACTCACAAAATTACAGAGCAACATACTTAAAAAAGCCAATGCAAAAGGAGCATGGGCTGTTAAAAGTCTGATCAGAGAAACCCTTTACTGATCTAACTGAATCTGGAAGTATATATATAATATGAAAGTACCACTCAATTTTAATCACTGCACAAACCCTCCACTTTGACTCCCAACTTCACCATGCCAAGTCTAAAAAAAAACAACCCCAAAAGAGAATGAAACCCTACCAGTTTCCTCTGTGGGAAAACAGTGTCATTTCGAAACGTTTAAGTGCAAATGGGCATGGGAAAGTGTCAGCAGGTAGGGAAGAAAAGGATGAGAACATGGCACTTGTTAGTGCTTCCAGGGAAGCTCAGGGTGTTGTTACTGAGCCAGTGAGATCAGGGACTGGTCTTGAGCGCTCTGCACACACCAAGGGAGAGGTGTTGTAACTCACTGGAACAGAACCACTGCTCACCTCTCTGTAATCACAGGCATCCTTGTAAAAGGGAGATTTTATCCTCTGCAGCACACCCAAGGTTTATACCAGAGTGTACAGAACACAGTGTTTAAGGAAACCAAATAATAGGAGATTTTTTTGTTGGAGGTATGGGGCTTGGTGGAAAAGACAGTGTTGTAGGTGATACTTAGATTCAAGGCAATGAATCTATTTGCAGACATTCTCACAAAGATACTACACATAAATCTTCACTCTTGTAGAAACGAGACCTCAAAAGATTGCTCATAATCTCTAAATCAGCTAAAGAGCTGACAGATGCTTTTTCTCATTCACAAACTTCCTTCCTTTTACATTTCCTCCCCATTATGCTGAGTCTATACATTTTATAGTTCTTTCTCTGTCAGAGAGGAATTAAGTGTAGGCTTTCAATAGAACTTCTGACTCACATCACTGATGACAATAAAAGAGTAACACAGGTAGCAACTCCTTCCTTGGAAATCTTTCATTGCACACACAGAGAAGAGCAGCAGTTTTTGGGCTGTGCAGGGCATGTTGCAGCTTCCTTTGGGTGCAGCACAGCTGCCCAGCACTGCTGGCTCCCAGAATCATCAACACCTTGCACTGCCTTTCCCTTCAGAGCTGGACTAGGTGATCCCTGTGTGTGCCTCCCAGCTCAGGAACATTCTGTGTCAGTGTCTGTGACAGGGATGCAGCTTGGCTTAGCTGGGGCTGCACGTGAGGCAGCTCAACCACAAAAGAACGTGAGGCTAAAATACAGAACTTGGGTAGCTCTTAGACATCTACAGGCTCTTTATCACGACATAGTTCACACATCTTTCCACTACAGAAAGTAGTCTTTTAGGACAGGGGGACAAGCCAGTTCCTGAAAACAAGGGTCACCATTTTGTGAAATGAAAATGTGATATTGTGAAAAGATAGATCTTGAAAATTTCAAAGACAGAGAGGAATGGTCTTGTGTAACAATCTGCACTAAGGTAGGAAAACCTGAAATACTTTTCTTCTGGGCTAACCTAATCAAAAATATCTTAATCATGTTTTAACAAAAAAAGAATCCAAATTTGCATCATGTTGTCACCATCTGGGACAATTTCCATTTAGTCCAGGTAATCTTCTGTTCTTTCACTTCACAAGGCATTAATGAGTAGTATCAACAGGAAACTATTAGCTGTAAAGCCCCATTCTCTGAAATCTAAAAGTATTACAATCAGCTCCTTCTTGAAATTAGTTTCTACTAAATGCTCAGTATCATTGGCATCTTCTAAACAAGACTCAGAGTAAAATACAAGAATATATGAACAAAAAAATTAATTGTCTTTCTTTCACAAATCCAAGAACAGCCGACAGTATTATCTAGTATTTCACATCTTGTGAAAAGTTAACTTTGAATCACTGCAAACACCTCTAGAATGGAAATTCAACAGCCATTTCACATTACAGTAATGAAGAACCAGCGTAGAAAGAAAAATAAAGATCATTTTATTCCTGATTGAGAATGCAGAGTGATGTTAGATTGAGAGAAAACCTATTCTTAGGCTGCAACATGACCAGAAAGTCAGTGATTTACACAGGCCTGTTCTCCATACTCAGAGCCCTGGGAACTGCAGCTGGATCAGGAACACCACTGTCCCTTGCATGTGAAGGATGACTTCCTCAGCACATCCCCCAAACAATGAGCACAAACCCCCAAACCCTGTCTCTGGTCCTATCTTTAAAGGCAGGGCAGCTTCCAAATCATCCATTCCTTCCCGTAGATGTACCCTTGGAGTTGTGTGCAAGCACTGACATGGCCTATGCCAGCCTGGCCATGAAAACTGAAGGATCTTTCCTATAACCATTCCTGCCCCACGTTACTAAAATGCATCACTGCACTCAAGCTAAATCCAGTTCAGGGTACAGCTGCCACTGCCATACCTAACTTGTGTGATCTGAGAGTGACTTGGGTCCATTGTGCCATAAAGGTGGGGAGTGAAAATTCTATTCAAGACAAATTGTGAACTCTGCTCCTGTAGTGCAGAGTCAGGGCTGGCTGCAAACATTCGCTGTGACAGAAAACCCATCAGGGTTGCACCCTTGCTGCCTTTGCCCTGTGTGAAGACGACTGGAAAGGTCATGAATATATTAACAAACAGAAGGAACTTCATTTTCTTTTTCTGTGTTCATGACACATCCATCCTTGTTAATCCGGTAAATTTTAGGGGCAACTGAAAATTTTTTTGACTAAACAATGCAAGAACCCCTGAAATCAAGCTTAGGATTCTTTTTCTATTGCCATGCCCTGTATGTAGCCACTGATGTAAACGGAAGCCAGATCACAACTGCTGCATTTTGATTGTGCTTGCACAGCAGAAGGCAACAGGGAATTGTGTCCTTTGTTTATAAGCACAAGTTTAACTGGGATAACACTGAACTACTGAAAGAATCTGATTAACAGATATAATACATCAATTTCCTGTATTAAAGGCTATCAAAGCCATCATTCTAATTTTCTGCATCTCTCACAGGGACGAAAGGACTTGATTTTTTTTTAATCATACCAAAGCTTGTCTTTTTTACTTTATTTTTATTAAAGACATCTCTACAATTATTTCATGAGAATGATTCTAGTCTTTTGTCTATTGTAAGGAAGCAAAAGGATTTATTTAGCTAAATTTGCATTCCCCTTTAACGTAATACTGGGGCTTTGTGCTACAGTGGATTAAAGCAGCATCTGTTCTTCTCTGGAAACCTGGAGTCAAATCACAGCAGTGCAGTGAAGTTGCCATCTCTGTCTGTACCCTAAATGGAACCTAAATAAAATTCAAATGGATTCCCAAAAGACACTAGAAGGGCTACGTAAGTAAAATATTTTTGATTAGTAAGTCTTGCTAAAAAAGTCAATGATCAGTAACTGGTTTTGCATAACAAAGAGGCATGAATTAAACAAAACTTGTATTTACATAATTTTTGACATAAAAAGGCAATATACAAGACACTAAAAGTGAACTTCCAAACACATAGCGTGATTCTGCTCTTGTAACTACAGTCTTCCTAGACAACAGAAATAAAGCAGCAAACTCAGGAATATGAATCTGGCTTGTGGCCCATCCCCTGTTTAAACACAAATGACATCTAAACAAAGCATGGTTAGCAAAAGCAATGCACCAACACACTTTCTCCCTTAACCCACGAGCCACCTCCTCCTAATTCCAGTTGCTCTGTGGGTCAGACAGGGTCTGGGTTAGGGCACATCCTCACATATTTAATGTGACAAACAGAGCAATCAGGGCTCCATCTTGGTTACAGTTTCTAAGGTCTCCTGCAGTTCTGTTATTAAATAAACATAAAAAGAAATAATTGATTGACAGCTGCTGTGATTAAAATATGCCTGACTCTGAAATTAATGATAAAATTACCATCGGGTCTGACAGAGGAAGAACTACATAAATGCTGAAAGAGCAAAAAAATTGCATCCTGAAAGTCCTTTATGAATTGTGGCAAATCCTTGCAGTGAAAAGGTACAACAACAGACTGTGGTGCTTTACAATTAAAAAAAAACCAACAATCAATATTCAAAAATACAGTACCTGAAACCCTCCTTTGCATCTCTCAGAATCCTGCAGAAACTGGAAGCCTTATGGGTCTACAGCAAAAAGGGTGCATTAGTTTGGGTGCTGAAATCCCATGAAGGACTAGTGGATAATTTCCAGACCATCTCTATGGCATTAGTTTTTCCACAATGCTCTGGTAGAAGGCTAAATCCCGTTTTTCTCCTAGAGAGTCATACAGCTGAGGCTATAAAGTTAAGGCAAGCCAGTGTCTTGGATTTCAATGGGAACACCACAGTGGGCAAAAGGACACGTTTCACTTGGAAGGCAACACCTCACTTCCAGTGCTTGTGTCCCACGGTTCTGCTGAAGACCCCTGAAGTCTGAACATCAGTGGAGTTAAACACCAAGGAACACAACTGAAATATGAAAGCAGCTGTTAAATACCTCCAGGTAACATCCCCCAGTGCTGGAATGACACCTGGCATCCACCACCAGGGCACTGACTACCTTTAGGCCAGGTTTTTATTATTCAGCTCCTTCTCACTGGTGTTCAGGGCAAGCACAGTTTGCAGGCATCATTAGGAAATCACCTAAGTGTGCTAATCTGTTACACCATTAGGAGATTCGCCTCTTCAGAGAGTTTGAGCCTAGAATTGCCATCTTTAGACTCCACAGAAAACATTGTCAGTATAAAGGTAAACGGCTGTTTCAAAGGAGTTGCTCCACCCAAAGTCCTCACTCTACCCTTGAGGCCCTCAAAGGCATGAAATAATCCCAGGCTGCAAAAGATGGAAGAGTACTCTCCTCACAAAGTCCCAATATTGAGAGAAATACTTTCTATAACCGTATGAATAGATTCTCTTGGAAGATTTTTCATTTGCAAACGTGAAATTCACAGGATGAGAAAAACCACTTAAGGCCAAGAAATCCTAAGAAATCACTCCCCATTTCTCCAGAGGAACACCCTGCAAACCAGTGGTGAAGACTCTTCTCCAGCTGTCACTGCCTGGATCCAGTCCTTGCAACCTTGCAATACAAGTCTGCAGCAGGAGCAACAAATCAGAGTTACTGTTCAACTTGGTATTTGCACTTTTCAGGTGAAAAACTGAATCCTTGGGTTTCCTTACCTGAAAGCTGCAAATTATTTAATGAAACTGAACTGCAGGTTGCTTATTAACTGCACCAAGATTCCCAGAGAGCTTCTAAAGGGGCAAAGAAACAACTGAATGCTGTTGATACACAGAGCGCTGTGGTTTTCACTGGTTAGCTCCAGATCTTGGATTACTGAATCTTTGACGATAATGAATTATTTCAGATTAGTACAAACAGGAAAAATAATGGATGATAGATGACTTTACATGGGAGCCCTGAACATTGTGCTTCTATTTAACCAAGACAAAAAAAGCCCAGCTGACTACTTTGTAACAGTACTCTCGATATCTTTCAGGAACTAGAACAGGACATCACAACTGCAAAACCAAATCTGGTACAAAAGCAGAAGTAAAATGGAAAATGGGTCATTTTATTCAGCATGGCCATAGTTCTCCCAAAGCACTCGATAGATGTAATGAATTCTGTGTATGAAGGATATCTGCCACCAGAATAGACACAGTTAAATACAACCATCCAAACTAAGTACTCAGCAATTCCTCTTTTAGCACATCAGGCAGAATAATCAAGTTTAACTGAAAGGAAGTGCATAGCAATGTGCAAATGGAGGAAAAAAGTCTGAAACAATGATGAATAACAGAATGTAACTGTGTAATAGGCAAATCTGTCACTAAAGCAACAGTTATGAATTATGTTTTGTAGCAAGCCATGCAAAGGTAACATCATTTATGCAAACATTACCAACGCCACACAGGAAACCTACATTATTCTTTTCCATAAGGGTAAAAAATGGGCAGAAAGATCATTAAATGCATGACTAAACTGTACTATGAAACACTTTCTTTATCAAAAAACTTTTTTCCTTTCTTTTCTAGAAAAGCAACTGTTGAATTCATACATAGTTAACTGAATCCAGTCACTTCCTCCTTTTATATTTTTCCACACATGCCCACACCCAATTTAAGATGTTTTCTATCTTTAGCTAAGTTGAAAATTCCTTTAGCAGTCGAACAGCTCAGCATTTGGCTGAATTACTTGGTGGAATAAACTACCACAATGCATCGGAGATAAATTCATTTTGCAAGTGCACTGCAAGTGCAGGATAACTATTTTAGTTTATCATAAATCCACACACAGCATCGCACCAGAAGAACTCGTTTGTGCATTGAGTCTTCAGGCAGCTCATGAATAGAGTTCTGTGTTTCTGTACTTTTGACACACAATATTTTGGTAGTTAACAACATCATAACAATAGGGAT
The DNA here is from genome assembly GCF_008360975.1 of Lichenostomus cassidix. Taxonomy (NCBI): domain Eukaryota; kingdom Metazoa; phylum Chordata; class Aves; order Passeriformes; family Meliphagidae; genus Lichenostomus; species Lichenostomus cassidix. Next base: position 18,795,392 of record NC_139493.1, read on the forward strand.
TGCATCCATTAACATGACAAATCCCACTCGCTGTTTCTCCTGTGCCAGTTATTCAATTATCTGTACTTTAAAGGCCTTTGAAATAAACTTTTTTTTCCTCTTACTTTCTGTTCTAGCTGAGGGCACGAGTGGCAGATGCTGACTTACCCCTCGGAGTGTGACACACGTTCCCAGGACAAGGCCAGGTCTCCGGCCGGTCCCAGGCACCGGGAACAGCCTGTACCAGAGCTCTGCAGCAGAGCTCACGGCTGCTTTGACACAAATCATGTGATTGCTGGCAGTGTCCCGAGCTCCCCAAAAGCAGTGTTTACACACCGGTGTGTGGAGCGGCACACGCCAGCTCAGCTCACACCCTGTGCCACAGCTCCCGGCGGCTCACGGCTCTGCTGACACCCACAGCCGAGCGGGGCCGCTTGGGACACCGCGGTCAAACCGGGCTGGTGATTTAACCCTGGGCTCCTGCAGGGCACACGGAGCCTCTGCCTGTCCCCGCTCCCGGCCCGGGACACCTGGAACGAGCCGGACCCGGAGACAGCCCGGGATAAGGGGGGTGATCCCAGACACAACCCCTGGGGACAAAGGGGGCGATCCCAGGGATAACCCCCAGAGACACCCCCCAGGGACAACAGGGGTGACCCCAGGGACAATCCCCACGAATAACCCCAGGGACAAACGGGTGTCGCCAGCACCAGCCGGACGCTCTCATCCCGTCCTCCCCTAGCGCCCCTCAGCCAGCCCGGGCAGCGGCGGCGTCGGCGACGCGGAGCCCTTTGTGCGGCAGCGGGGAACAGCCCCGCACCCCTCGGCAGCGCTCACCAGCTGTCCAGCTCCAGCTCCAGCAGCGACTGGGTCCGCTCCGAGCTGCAGTGCAGGCACCACATGGCCGGGCCGGAGTGTCGGGCGGGGAGCTCCGCGCCACCATAGCCGCCCCTCGGGCCGCCCCGCCCCGCGCCCGCTCCCCTCAGCCGGCGGCGGGGCAGGGAAGCGGGCAGAGCGCACGCGTGGAGGGCGGGATTCCCGGGAAAAGCGCGGCTCCGAGGGCTCTCCTCACGCCAGCTGCCCTCACACCCCTCACTGGGGCCGGGGGCTTCTCGGTGCGGCTCCGGCGGGCACCGTTCTTCAGGCGCTCCCCTCACACCATAGGTGGGTGCTTCGGCCGGCTTCAGCGGGCAAGGGTTTCCCTGACACCAGCCGCCCTCACACCCTTCACCGTGGCCGGGGGCAGCTCCAGCAGGCACCGTTCTCCAAGGGTTTTCCTCACACCAGCAGCTCTCCCACCCCTCACCATGGCCGGGCCCCCCGACAACGAAACAGCAACACGCTCCCCACAGCTCCGTACCCTGTAATAAGAACAAAGCACCGCTGGCTGATCTCTGTAGCTTGGGGAAACTTTAGTCGGGAGTTAAAGATGTCGCTCAGGCGAACCGGGTGCAAGAAGGAGCACGGCGCAGGGCTGTGTGCACCACATACCTCGTGTTTATACATCCCATGAGGGCTGATCGCGTCTTTCTGGGTGGTAAGAAGAATCGAGGCACCTTTACCAAAACCCCCCTTAAACATTTGGATGGAGCGTGTGTTTTGCATAGTTTCCTAAGGAAGCATTAGGCATAGATTCCAATAAGCCTGGGTTTAACTAGCTTGCAGTGAAACTCAAACACGTTAAGGAAGGACACACCTACACCAGCTGTTTTCATGGGAATGTCACTGCGAGACTCTAACCAGAGACTATTTACACTGCGATGCCTACTTTCAACATCTCATGGTTATCCAGACAGCCTCTTCCCCGCTGAAGGTCTGGGATCCACAGCAACCCCACATTTTTCTGGTCCTGACTCAATGCCCTCCTGCATCAAGCTTCATCTCTGCTTGTAAACAAAGACAAATCCAAAGCAGACACAAGCAGTTCCCAAGAGTCAGTTTCTCCTTCGGAAACCAGTTTCCATTTAGGAACCAAGTGCAGACAGTTTTAGCGTGGACTGTGAAGGAGGAGACATATTGGGAAGGGTGGCTGGGAAGCTCTGACCTCAAAAGCAGTCACAGAATTTTCTGAAGAATGTGCTTTTCTGAAGCCACTTCAAACACAATCCTCCTTCTACAGATACGATCCCTCTAGATCAGCAAATAACCCAGCCATACAAACACATCCCATTGCAAACACTGCATGGATAATTGTTACAGATGGCTTTCCCCCCATCAGTGTCAAGCATCCAGAATTCCCAATTTAGTTTCGACCATTCTGGTACAAAGTTTTTGTTAGATCACTTCTTGCTTGAATATGTCGTTAAAATTTTAAGTAGAGATTAAATGCCCAAATCATCTACGCATTTAAGACTTTGCATTAATTCCAATGGAGGGAATTAAACACAGAAAAACAAATTCTTGCTGCACTATGCAGCCTACAGTGTGGTTTCCGAGTTGATGCAGCCTGATGCAGTTATTTTTGGAGGGATTTTTTGTGAAAGTTTCAACACTTCCAAAACCATTTTCATTCAACCATAATGCATAGTGTACAATCTAGTTTCCCTCAGGTAATAATAGCTAATCTGCACCGCAACCCACCCTCTTTCAGGTGGTGATTTAGATATTTGACTTTTTAGGAAATTTTTTGGTGGCACGTAGCTAAATTTTTTTGCCATCTGGATGACAGAGGTGCTCAACATACAGAGCTGATGTTTCAGGCCTCAGAAGACAGGGGCAGGAGAGGCTCTTCTACCAACACAGAACCAGGATGGGCTTACATCCCACTTTATTGATCTGCACTTTGCATAAGAAGCTTTGGCAGGACCAGTAGGATTTATATTCCCTGTTGTCTCCCTACTGCTAGTTTGACACCTAACTGGCATAAGAATTGCCACCAAGATATTGTAGAAATATGTAGTGCAGCATAAGGAGGTCAAAAAGTAACTTTTCACATCCTACTATCTTTATTCCTGGCAATTTCTTGGAGCACAACGAATAGCACAACACAAAATTACCTTTGCCCTTTTAGATCAACTTGACCTAAGAAAAAATGAAGGAACTGGGAAATCTCTGTGCAAGAGGAAGTAAACAAAAATTTCAAAGCATGAACTTGCACTCACTAGATCCACCCAGAAGTCTCTGGGAAATAATTGTGAAGCAATTGGGCTGGTGGATCATGGGAAGAGCTTATTGTGACAACCAGCTCACTCGCTGCAGCTGCTGCTTCATTCACTTTGGGCCACTGTGGTTTCCAGCCAGTTGCCCAACAAACAGCACTCTCAACTGCAATATCTCAGCAGTGAATGACTTGCTCAGACCATTCAATCTTCCCTCCTAAAGCTAACCCTATTTTGTTTCTAAAGCAGAAATATAATTAAACCTTAGATTAAGCACAACACTGAAATTTTGGTTTATCCCATAATTTACATAAATCACTGCTATTTAATGTGTTGATGGCTAAAACAAAGTTTATAAACCCCCAGAGTGCAACAAACTCAATTTGTAATTATGAGCACACAGCAATTTGTACAACATGCCATCTAAATCTACAGTAATTATGACCCTGCTTAAAGGGTAATTCCTAACTTAATCACATTTAATACACCATTATTCCCAAGATCTAAAAAGGCTGAAAAATAGGCATTTGTCTTGCATTTTGCTTGAATAAAAGCAAAGGGTTACACAGTCTAAAAAACCAGAAGAAACTACTAGGGAGTAGTTTTCTTCCTGCAGAGTATAAATACAGCCACGCAGCATTGTACAATAAAATGGATATACAGGCCAAAACACATGTTATTCCTCTCACAGTGGGATTTGGGGGGGATATTAACCCAATTCCTCCCTTGAAAAAAGTATTCTAACCCATGTGGATCCTCCACCTCCTCCCTCTTGTGGTGAGTTCTGTTTCCCATGCTCTCCCTCCACCCACGCTTACCTCTACACCTAATGTAAACCAAGTATTCCTTAAAAAAAGATTGGGATGTATCAGTTTCAAGGATGTGCAGCACAATGCTCTTTCACAGTATTCTCTTTTGGTGCACAATGAGAATTATCAGTGAACAGTAATTGATCCTCTAACCATATAAAACATCATAATGTTCCCACATTACCTGGAATTATATGGGAATTCTCAAGCATGCCAGGTAATTCTTCAAAAGTTAACATGCTACTGTACTTATTCCAGGTTTGTGTCCCCCAAAGTGGATTTCTTATCTTCTCTCATACACATTTCTTCATTTCCTATGGCTGTGTGCTAGAATATTTCAATTTTTATTGCCAATACACAAAAATCAGCATCAAACCAATAACTGCAACTTCAGTTCGTTTTTTAAACTGAACTTACAAAGCCTTTAAACAAACACATTTGGGAAAAGGCTTTATGTTGTCAGTTGCTACGGAGTAGGCAAAACAATGAATCTTTGTAGCCTTTTCTGCTTTCCTGAGAACAGATCCCAAGTCTTTTTAAGGCAAAGGAAGTCTTCACTGATTTTGACAGTTTGGAGACTCAGAGTGGTACTTTTCACCTACCTGTCTCAAAGTCCCCCACCTTTACAAAACATAAACAGGATTATTGCTATATGAAGGATGGGAATACTAAAGCAGAAAGATTACAAACCATAGCAGAGGAAAATTAGAATAACTTTTCTCAGTGGCCTTGGGAGAAATGAAACAGATCTATCTACATGTTCTGCTTCTTTATTCCCTCCCACAAAACAAGATGCTCCACTCTTCAGAGGGAGGAAACATCAGTGTCTGTTGTTGGCCCTCAGAAGAAACCTTGCCAGAGACAGGCTGTGCTCTCCAGCAAAGTCTCTCTGTACCCTGGCTAGAAGATGGGGAAAAGAGCAGGAATTTTGGAACTAAAAAGGAAATTCTACATCATAACAAGGTTTCAAAATGCTAAAATACACTGATTTATCCAAGGCTGGAGCATGCAAACCAGGCAACCCTGAAAACTACAGCAAGTTATGAAGCACATTTATAAAATCTCAGCAGTGAGAGAAACAATGCCTAAAGAGGCTTAGATTGCAGTCAAACCACCAGACCAGAGCCAGGATTCCTAACTCAAAATTTGCTGCTGTCACTACTGTGACCTGGTTTTGTCCCTCAGAGTAAGTAGTTGATCCTACAAACCCTCCCTGGTGCTAGAAGCTATTGTAAACTGTATTAGTGGTGCACTATAACGCTGCCTGACTATTTACATCCACGGCAACAACACTGAGAAGAGTAACATTAGGCACAGCTTTTTAGAGCACAATTTGGGTTTGTCTCTCAGACAGCTCTGAAATTTTGCTCATGCTGCTTCTGAGCTGATGTGTTCATCCTCTGGCCCTGCCTCTGCTCCCCATAGCGCAGCTCACAACAAGACATAGTTTTGGTTTCCACAAAATGAATCAGTTACTAGATAACTACATTTCATTATAACACTATCGAGATACTTAAAATTTCTCTTGACAGATGCACAGGCACACTGAACAATTTTTTTTCTCGTGCAAATACCAAATACCTCCCTTTGAAAAGAATTTAGCAGAGGCCTTTCTGCAGCTGTCAGTGTTGCTGCCACTCACCCTAGCAGTGAAACGATACCTGAGGAGCAGAAGCTGCAAGAAAGGTCAGTCAGCACTGAGAGGTGGCTCTTCAAGAGGAAACATTTTCTTTTCATAAATCCATGGACAGAAGGATAGTGGATGCTTGGAAATCCCCCAAGGGCAGTACAGAGGCTGACAAGGAGCCAGAGAGCCCCCTTAGAAAGTAGTTCATGTGGAAGCAAAGAAAGCCACTCTGTTCACCAGAAATTGTAGATGGAGTAAAAGGGAAAGGGAAATCTGTAATTTGCTTTCCTGGGGCAATAAAGGGAGGACTCTGTACCAGGAATACAAGGTGACAGCAATTAGAACTCTGCTGATACCATTGTACATATAAAACTCTTTTGTCCCTTCCGAGTGAAATAAGTCCAAGGGTGGCTCCTTCATTTCCCTCACGTGGAGTGGCACCTTCTCTGAGGAATCCAGGCTTCCCACAGCTTAGGACACACCTAAACATTGGCAGCACCAGGTCACTGCATTCCAGGGTTCCTGTGGCTGCGTGTTTGGTGCCACTGCTGAGCAAGGGTGGTGCCCATGGGAGTCAGGATAGAGAAACTCAGGGTGTAAGGAACATATCCTGATGCTCTAAACCAGCAGACCTCACAGAGGGAAAGCTGAAACCATGGGCTCCCCCTTCCAGAATGTTACTTAGCCATCATAAAAGACTGAAAAAGTAATTGTCACTGAATAAAATATATTTCAATGAAGCTGGACAGAAGACACACATTGAGATACAAATAGTACAGGTGGCTAATAAAAAGCAGGTTAATGCTCTTGAACACCCTGTGTAAACCGACTGAACCCCAATCATCCTTGAAAAATATACCATACCAGAAGGTTCCCCACAGCCTCCTCTTTTTTCCTGCTTGCATTTCGTGGCAGTAATAATGAAAGCATTTCTTTTGGATTAATGGCAGCCGAGATTAACAATGCTTAGTTATGCTTCATGTCATCAACATCTCAAAAGCTCTCCATCCCCAAGAAAAGCACAGTTTTGCTTACTCGCTATTTAATGTTTTGGGGTTTTTTTCCTGTTTGAACAATTCATACATTTAGTGAGATAAATGAGCTTCAGTGTGTACAGTGGGTTTTATGCACACACTAAAATCAAGTAGAAAAATACATGACCAATTTTAACATTTTAACTTCTAAAAACCACACAATTACGTTTCTTTGAACAAATACTTGTAAAGAATTATAAACCCCACAGATAGTGGCTGAAACCTTGGGAACACAATTACTATTTAGCATTAAAGTAAATACTGGAATGTTGCTACTTTATATTCTGTACAGAACTGTCTTTCCAGCAGCATTTGTGACATCTGGCTCAGTATAATGTGCTGCTCTGAGAGATCACGTGTACAGTGCATGCCATGCAGTAGGACATATTTTCCATGAGTGCCTTTCTGCAAGCACCATTTGAAACCAAGGAATTTTTCTACTTGAAGCTCAGATTGTGTTACAGGTGTTTATTTTGATAGCAACCACCAAGTTTAAATGGTTACTAAAATGACAAGCATCACTGAAATTCCCATATATAAATAATAATAATAAATTATTTGACCAAAATCCATTTTAAAGGTAAAGAAGTCACTTTGTCACTAACTGCATATTTAAACACATGGGTAAGAAGAAGGTTATAAGGGAGAGCTTATTATTTACCTATTAAAGTTAAAGGTATGTAATGAAATTATTTTCATGGGTTCTGTATTTGTGCATGGCCCTGCAATGCAACTACTTTTAAATCCAAAAGGATAGTTATCTACTATCCCATTCTGTCAAATCCATTAGCACTGAGATGCACTGTATAACTCAGAAGACTTGATAGAAATGCAGGAATTTTAATAGACATTTCTCTTTGGCAGATTCACATCCTACAGCTGATTCCACAGGTGACTGTGCTGCCACCAGTGTCCCTTTCCACAGAATTCAGCAGAGGCAAAGGGTTGTCCCCATGGAGAACCAAACCAACAAACCCACATTCCCAGCAGTGATCATGGAGCAGAATGAGCTCTGGGCTAAGGTCACCCTCTACAGACACATAACCAGGGAACAGCTGTGTGTGTGTGACACCACTCTGTGCTAGCACAGCTCAGCCTCCACTAATTGACTTAAGTCCATGGACCACATTCAGGAGCTATAAAAACTCAATCCCAGCCTAAAGTATGTGACAAATGTTGACTTTTTCCATGGTAATCTTTATAGGGAGTAGAAACTTTGAGTGGTGTAAACAAAAACTGGAGTGGAAGCAATAACAACACACCTTGGAGAAATGCTCCACACCAATGTGGAACAAAGAGCACAAGAGTATTTTTGTTCCTGTGCCTTGACTGCAGTCTGGAGGGTAGCACAGCATGGTGTAGTGCCCTCTGTATGGAATACGCTGAACTCTCAGAAAAAAGCCAGGCAGCTCGGCTGTTTTCACAAGGAGACAGAGCACCTCTGTCCATCCTGCCCGAGCTCTGGGCACAGCAGGGCTGAGACAGGGCACCAGTGTGTGCCCATGGTGCCACTGGCTGCTCCAGGCAGCTCCAGCCAGCTCCCAGTCCCAATCAGACACCTGAAAATACACCTACTGCCCCCTAAGCTTGGAAAAACAGCAAGGTGTAAAAGGGTAGGATAACATTACGTTACTTTTCCACCTAAACCAGAGGGAAGAAGCGATCAGAAAATACCAAATCAAAATGGCAGTACTGCATTTTACATGCAATGCACCAGGAATTGAGAGGCAGGTCATTTATTCAAGAGTGATCAATCCAAGCTAAGGAGACTTCGATATTTGTTGTTTGGCACCAGCCATGTGGATGTACAGAGCACAGAGATGTTCACATGGCACCTTCACATTGCCTTCTCTATCACACCGACCTGCACAGGCATGAGAAGGTAAAAAAGGACCAGGAAAAGCCCTCTTTGAAACTCTTTGGTGCCGAGAACTTATTACATTTGCCAATTTGTTAAATGGAAGAAAAACTGTGTGTTCCCAGTGTTAGATCCATGAGGAACACCCAGATTTGCCTTAAAATTCTCTTAGGCACCATTAGCAAAATACCAACAGAAGAAACTATCTGCACATGACTATGCACAGTAGATATTTGTTCACAGATGAACAGGATATATTTTGTTTCCTTTTTCAAATGCATAACCCCTGAATTTTATAACAAGGGTTATATTTTGGCACAACTGCACACTGACTAAGGAGAGCAGGAAGATGTGAGGGTGCTGAATTTTCATATTTTAAAATTAGTACTTATTGCAGTCCTTGTTTTGAATCTGGATAAAAAAGAAAAGCAAAGGATGGGCCTCTCTTGCCCTAAGGGGAGAACAGAATGGTTTCTCTGGATGGCACACAGACAGGGCAGTCTGCCCCAAGCCACCCTCCTTTCAGCAGCTCTCTCAAGGGATATTTCCACACAGTCATCTGCCCCACAAGGTGAGTAATAAGGGACCTATATATAAACCAAAGCAGATCTTAAATCACTGCCTTCAAACGGCAAAAAGGGCAAAAGAAATCACATTTCTGTCACCCAAACCAAAAAGGTTACTTTGTAATTAAATAAGCACTGAAGGCACTTTTACCTTTTGATTGACTTTTGTCCTGTCACAGAAAACCGTTAATAAATTAAGTCTCATCTAATTCTTAGACAAAAAGAAAATTCAATTCCATTATGTTAATTAATTACATGGTACAATTAAGAGCAGGTATCCTTGCAAATGCAAACAGTTAATTTACAACTAGAACCACCCCAGGTGTCTTAGGAAAAGCTGGTAACCAATCTGGAGATCAGGAACAGGAAGTAATTTGAAATGTGAATTAATTTGCTTTACCATCACACATTCTTTCCCTGCTTCAATCTAGCTACCCATGCTACAAACTCACAGTTTGTATCTTGGCAAATAAAATTACCCTGAGGCAATAAAGGAGACAAAGAATGCATTGTAAATGGATGATCTTTGGCACCCATTGTAAGGTTACTCAGTGAATCAGTTTATATTAATGTTACTTATCTTCATCAACGTGCAGGAAACATACTCTGGACTCAAAGGGACTCCAATCTCTCCTCCTCCTCCTCCTTGTCCTCTTCAACACACACAAAACTGCAAGAGCACTGGCAATTTAATCAATTTGTATTTCGTGTTATCTGACCAGAGAGATTTCCTCCTTCTCTAGGGTAGAATTCATCCTGGTGTGCTCAAAGCTCTGTTTGCCGAGCAGCTAGAAAACTGAATTACAAGAAACACTTTATTTTGTCGATGGGAATGCAGGGGGGTGACTGTGGGCAGAGCACAGCCAGTTCCTGCTATCAGCCACCACAGAGAGAGGATGATGGAGTGCAGGGATGCAGTTCCAGTCAGGGTTATCCTATGGAAACCACACTGGAAAGCTTTCCATCCTCACGAGCCTGACAGGGGCTGACAGCACAGCTGAAGATGGAATAGGCTATTTCAGAGAAGGGGAGCCATCTAGAAGCCTCAGAAGGTTTCTAGTATGAACAACATTTTATGGGCTGTGGATCTGAGCTCCTATCCCAAAGCAAAGTTTAAGCTAAGCTTAAGGTGCAAACCTTCTGTGGATGAGGGATCACAGCAGGGGAAACCAAAGACCATTTGACCAACCTCTGCTCAGATGCTGCAGATACTTTGTTCTTGAACCACGAGGATAAATTTTACTCTTCTAATTGTCCCCTATTAATTCTCCAGCAGTGTCTGAGAACATCACCCAAATGTGCTGTGCAGGCAGCAGCCCCCTGTAATCCCTTTACAGTCCCAGAGGGACATATTTATAATTTATAGCATCAACCCCCCATCACAGTCACCATGAGCAGAGCATTGCTCTGCTGTGACATAAAACCTGTGGCATAATGAGATTTGCAGCCCCACTGCAAAGAAGGAAATAGTGCAGGACAAGCACTTACATGTTTAGTTATCAACTAAAAACCCTGCGGTTTAATCATAGGAAGAGAATTCTGACTTACTAGAGACAGAAGAAAAATGAAGATAACTGTAGCTCAACAAGAAGTGTTAGAAACCTGTTCCATTTCCTTGATTGGCTCACCAGCTTGGATATTATGCCATCTTTCGTTTAAATTATGAATTGCAAAGTAATTGAAATGTGAAGTATTGCTCAATCAGTTTAAAATTTAATCTCAAGAAATTCAGACATGCTTGATTTAGCGTTATTTTTCTCCCTATCAAAACCCCCCCCAAAATCAGAGGAATTAAGAACTTCTAATCTTGCTACTCCACATCTGACACTCTCAACTGACAACACAAAATCCTCTAGTTTTTATAGGTACAAGAGCACAAAAATAATTGCCCAAGCAGCTGAGTGTGTCCAAACTGTATTGGTTGTTTGCTCTACAGCCATTCCAGAAGCTTCTCTCTCACATCACTCCACAGTCTTTTGTTAGCCACCACAATGAGTTTCAACAAGTAACTTAAAACTGGCAGCAAAGATGCACCTTTATTTACATGGTTCTCTTTCCACATATCATAGACAAAGAATCTGCCTGTGCTCAACATAAATAAGATCATTCATTTTGCTTTCACCTTGCTTACAAAGCCAGCAGAGCCTGTCCTGATGTTCTTTAGTGATGTTTTCTTACATTTATTTTATATTAAATATCTACTTACAGCATACTCTAGCTATTGAGGATGAAGGTATTGATAGCAGGAAGGAATTTGTTGTGATTTCGGGTTTTTTATTCTTCAAATTAGCTTTCACTAATGGACCACTCAAAGCACCCCTTTTTCTACTGTCCCCAAACCTCCCCCATAACCCAGAAGGAATGAAACAGCCAAACAGTCCAAGCTGGAGTTATTTCAAATGGATTCTTTTTGAAATTCACAGGAAACAAGTACATTTTGAGCAATGGAGAAAGATCACTGGCCAGACAATCCAAAACTCTGATTATTTTCCCTGGAATGGATACTGCCAATGGCACCAATGGAGCCTTTCCCAAGAGAGAAGGAGTTTAAACTCCTGCTATTATCATTCAGTGACACGGAGCTGAGAGCTGGGATTTGGGGTTTGGTTAGGTCTGACCTAACCAAACACACCCCAGAGTGCCAGCACAGTTCTGGGTGTCAGCATTGCTGAGAACAAGTTCCAGTTTAGGATTGCTGAAGGAACAGACACCTTCACTAAAGAAAGGTGATGCCTTCCACACCGTGACAGAATATTCAAGGCTGCCCTTCAGCTACACCTTGCCTAGAACATAACCTGGAGAGCTCTGACAAAAACCTGCCTGTTAAGGTCAAAAACAGTCCTGGATTTACTCTCCCTACAATGCAAACAAATGTAACCAAAGCAAAAAAGAACCCCAAACATTCCAAATCAAGCATGCTGAGTTCAAGCCTCACAAGCACTCGCTGCAACAGTAGTCCATGCAGAAACTGGGATTTAGTGCAAATGCTGCCTCTGTCTGGATGCTCAGAAATAACATTTCTCTTTCAGATGGCAATGATGGTACAAGTTCCCACCCTGCACACAGACAGGCCACAGAACATCCATGCTCATAAAAAAATCATCATTCATTGTTTCTCCCAAATTCTCCAATGTTATTTTACTTATACCACCCCAGTTCCTTCTCTCCTCTTCTTCCTCCACTACACAAACACAAGTTAAATGCTCTGTCACAAATTACTATCTCATTTAAGGCAAAGGTACACTTTTGAGCAGAAATCTGGTGAAAATCCCTGCATATGCTGCCCATGGTCCTGCAGGGAATTCTAATAGCACACACACTCTTCAATTAATTCACTTCTAGAAATGAAGGATTAATTATTTTAAACCCGATAAAGCCTAGACATTTCTGCAAAGTTTTCAAATAAAAATAACTTCTTGTCTGTGATGAGTTTTATCATACTAAGAAAATCACGACATAAAAATCTCAGGGATTCATTCTTTACTCAGACTAATTCCAATTGCATGCCAGATTTTCTCTATCCAGAACACAATTTTCCTTAGAATACTGAGCTCTGCATTAAGAGGGCTCCACATGCTCATGTCCTCACACTCTTGAATTCCACAGAAAGGATTACACAAGCACATCTACAAGTAGAAGGTATGAACAGCAATAGGGAGGCAATAAGCTTTCCAAAAAATGCCGGGAGTTTTATTCTGGAGAAGGTATCCCTGCATTTATGCTCCCAGAACAGGCTGACTCACGTGTACAGCAGGAGTTGGCAGAACAGCATCTCCCTCGGAGGTGACAATTCCCTCTGCGTTTGAGAAGGAAGCAGAGAAGATCTGACTTTGCATGAAAGGAAAAGCAGCAGAATTTGGAGCTAAAAGCAGCTAACCAGGCTTTGTGGATGTGTGGTAGCCACAGTCAGAGCTCTGAAAAGCTCTGCTAGAGGAGAGGATTTTGGCAAAATCCCAGATGGGGAACAAATGCCTGGAGCAAGTCGGGCTCTGCGAGGGAAGCACCCGGAAACACACTGAATGTTCCAAGTCTGCACCATTCAAAACACAATTTAATCAATTTACCAAAGCCATTAGAACGTTTCCCTCCGGGTGAAAAACAAAGGCCCAAAAAGCATCTCCTCTTGGCACATTTCTGTAAAGTGTGGTCAGACATACTCACATCAAAAGGCCAGACAGAAATGAGCATGAGGCTGAAATTAAATCTTCCTGGCTGCTCGAGTAAGAGAATTGAAGATGTAATTTTTATTTTAAGCATACTGTTAGCTGGTGCATTAGCCATGTTTTGAAAGTTGTTTTTCTCAGCATCATTCTCTCTGTTGGGACTCCAGTGGGTTTATTAGAACTAAGCCACCCAGACTCTCTGTGCCATGTTGTCAACACAGCAGTTATATAAACCTGATCCAGTTAATTTGTTGTGCTCAAACCCCAGCTACTGCAGTCAGTTTGGAAACAATACTAATATTCCATGGGCTCAAACAATAGGCACATCAGCTCCGAGGGAGCAGCCTGCTCAGCAGCTGCTACAGCTCATGCTTCTGGCATGGGAAGGGGTGAGGATGCTGATCTTTACCATTATTGCTCTGCTTATGGTTCAAGCAGAACATACATCAGGTATAAAGCCTAAATCTGTATGCAGCTCTTGGCAACTGTTCCTAAAAAGCTGTAAATCTAAAGCTCTGTAAGTAGAAAGCAATCTCAAAAATGAGTGAAAGTTTGCTGGGGGTAACAACCTTTTAGCTTCACCTGATTCTATTTAAATGGTACAAAATAATATGGATTTTCCAATTAATTATATTAAAATTGATAAAGATTATGATTCCAATAAAAGGCTCAACATGGATATACAATTTTGGTTTGAAGCATGGAAAGGCTGCTGTATAAATGATCCAAGTGACCTTTCAGGCTGAACCAAGCAACACAATGCTGTAATTCCTCATGCAGGATAAAACCACCACGGAGCTGACAGTAAGCAGAATAACCTGGGAGGTTTGAGACAGATGCTGGAACAAAGACTCAACTGAAATAGCTCAACATTTATAGCCAGCTCCTATAAGAATACTCCAAGAGATAAAACTTAACCACCTTGGCTTGACGAAAGAGGAAACAATTTACCTTTGAGAGGCATGTCTACCTCTGCTTCTTTCTGTTTGTATAAACCTGGCACTTTGTATTACAATCCTGCAGCCAAGCAGACTGGTTATTATTTCACCTGACACTGCTGAAGAGCATTTAGGTCAGTCTGCACAAAAAGCCAGATCTTTCCTGATGCCAGTTTCCCAGCCCTGTCAGCCTTTGAAGGGTCTCGTGCTGCCCTCTGATGAAGCTGTCATTTTCCCACCTGGGAGATCAGGTGATAAACCATGCATTTTGCTGAAGTTGTGCTGGTTTAGCAAATTAAAAGTCTATCAATATTTGCTTTGGGAAACGTTTCTCCCCAAATCTCTCAGATGCAGCTTGCTAGACCTTCCTCCTGCTGGCAAGAGAGCACAGTACAGTCACTGCCAGAATGATGAAATGAGATTCCTTCATGTTCACAGACAAATCTGCAGGAGTCATCCTGCTGCAGTGTGGGGAAACACACAGCAGCTTTCAAAGAGCTTTTCCTGTACAAAAGGTTTAAGCATCTTTAGGGACTTTGCCTTACCCTAAGATGAAGAGAATATTCTGACTGTACAAATACACAGGTGGATAAACAAGATTTTTAGGGCATGAGACCCCAAGAAGATCCTTATTAGCAGTATTATTCAGCTGGTTTTTTCCAATATGGCTTGTTTCAGAGTTGCTCCTGATAAACAGATGAATAATGAAACAGGTGTGATCCTGCTGAAGCAAAAGCCAATGAAATGAAGGGAGAAACACTGGAGATTGAGACAAAACCACAGTAAATGCATTCAGCAATGTCCAACACTTTAAAAAACCTTCATAGTTCCACTGAAACTGCAATGGCTGTTATCAGCCACCAGCTGGGAATTCCAACTGATGAGAGTCAGAACCACAGTGTTATTTTGTTCATATTTTCCAAACAACAGAAAGAAAAGAGTGAATTTCAGAAGATTAATAAACATATCACGTTGTAATTATTTTGTTCCTTCTGTGTGCAGTAAAAGCTAATGATTTTTTTTACTGCATGTTCTAACTCAGATTTTGGATTCGTTATATTAAGGCCCTCTGTAAGGAAATATAAAATCTACATTAATGCCTTATGTGCAAGTCTATTTTGTTGAAGGATTTATAAATATTAACAAGATAAAATTTACAAATGCAAAAGACACCATTTGCAGCTGTAAATGTTTCATTCTGAGGGAACAGGAAAAACATTTTCATCTTCATGCAAGTCATGAGCTATATTAGAAGAATGCTGATGTACAAAGTGTTAAAATAGCACTTTGCCAGTACTGATCAGAGGTGATTCAAAGTTTTTCCTGCTACTCTTTCTAGCCTTAGCTCAGTATATGACTTTTAGGTTCCAAAAATCTGCTTGATATTGGTAGCAATCTGGGAAGTAGAAGGCCAGATGATAATATTAGATTTATTAATTCAATATCCTCTTCCTGGGGGAGTTCATAAATATTACTGCTCATGCTCAGGTCAGACCCTTGCCATGAATAGCCAATGGAAGTTTGTCAGTTCAGTAATCCACCTGATGGAGGGTCACAGCACTCACAGCTTTGTACATGAGCAGTGCACCAACATCTTCAGAAATTACCTTAAACCCACAAATTAGGGAGTTGCCTTTAAAAAAAAATGGAGCTGTCACCTTAGAAACCAAGTCCAGAGCTTCTGAGACAAGACAAAAATCCAGGTCCAGGACTGAGGATGTGGATTTTCAAGGCACTTGGGCAGTGTGACAGCAGAGGGGCTGGGAGCCCCAAGGTCTGTTTGTGCTCCTGAAAAGAGGTGCCTGATGCTGCCAGCACAGTCCTGTGCTCGGGACAACCTCAGCCGTGGTGCCTCAGTCTACATGACTTTTCTTTTAAAGTGAGTAGTCACAACGATTGAACTTTTTCCATCACCAAACCAGAACTGAATTATCCTATTTACAACCTTTTCCCCCCAGAGAATCCCCTGGATGGAGTAGGGGATGAAACGAAAGCATTACAGCAGCATTTTGCATTTTCTCATCCCTGAACCAGGAGCTTGAACTCTCCTATCCCTTCAAGGCCAATGAAGGCAAAGACCTCAACTCCCTCTTGGGGAGAGTGATCAGGAAATAACTTGACTAGATTAATTCCTTAGTTCTAGGATCACCAAAACATTTGGAAAAAGAATGAATAGAAAATGAGAAAACTCCCAGGGGTCAGATTTCTACACAGCTCACAGCCTCACCCAGAACACTCTTCCTCCTGCCCACAGTTACTGGAGCGAGACACTTGTATTTGAGGAATGCAGACCTGGCTTTCTATTTAATTTTATTTACATATGCAGCACCCAAGTCCCCACATTTCATATACCAAATACCAGATTAATACACAAAGAAACAGGGTAATAAACATTCAGAATGAGCCGTTGCAGTTTTGCTGTTTTCAATTCTAACATCCAGCCAAAGATATCAACAGGATATTAACAGAAGTAAAGAGTCTGTCGGTTATAAACAGAACTTGTCTGTCTGTACATTGCACAAACCAGAATTCTACACTTTCCTGCCACAGCAGCGTCAATGGAAAGATGATTGATTGGGAGAAGCATCCCTCTAGTGATGGACAGGTACAGTTGAGGCAGGTTGTCAGGTCAGTGGTCACTCAAAGTCAACATTTTGAACAGCTAAATGGGAAGTTATGCCATCACCTACTAAAACCTAGACTTCTGATGAGGAATACTTCCAGAATGACAAAAGGATAATGGAAGGACTTCATAATCATTGCAAAAACCACTATTTATTTCTTCACTCCGACTAGAGTGAGGTGTGGGGATGGTTTTATTCCCTTGCATCTGTCACTTAACATGTAAGTTAGGAAATAACAGCATGGAAAGAAGAATGCAGCATAAAAGAGTCCCCACAGGCTGTGACACAGAGCAAGCATCATGAAAAGCAAAGCACTCAATAAGAAATGGGAAGGAAAAAGAAAATTCTTCCATGCAATCAACCTGCCACTCTGCCTAGGCCAACTCCTGCACCATCAGCAGTAAATACCTGCTGATTTGACACATCACCCGACTGTCATATCATCTCTGAAGAGAATTTGTTGATGAAGGTATTTTCCAGAGCAGTAAATAAACAACAACATCACAACCTATTTCTCAGGTATAAACACCCAGGCAAAGGGAAGATGAGCTGCATATTGTGCTATTAAACTCTTTAAGTACAATTTACAGCTAATTGCTTCTCACAGTGGGGAAAACCCATCCCTCCCCAACCAGCTCCATGCTTTATTTTTTATCCAGCTTCCCCAGGCTTTAATTGCCTGCTCAGACTGGGATGGGAGGCTAACAAGAGTCTCCAGCAGCACATTCAACAGGGGCAGCTCAGCAGAAATGTGCAGTTTTAGTGCTTTGCTGTAGGCCAAGAGTTGCAGGGAGGGAAAGCCTCATAACTTCTGTCCCTCATTAAATTCTGGTGCACCATGGTAATTACAAAATACCATCCAGGAGGCCTTGCAGTCCTTTTCCAGGTCCAAAAGGCAGCTTAGACTTAGCTCCCAAACAGAAGAACTAAAATGTGGTGTTCTAACAAACACTGTAGACTATCAGGACTGCATTTGTGAGATGATGGATGCCCAGAATCCAGCTGGCTCTTTGGCTCCAGTCATTTCACCACAGCACAAAATGCTGTAGTAGGGTCTAGAAACTGCTGGAATTACAGAATTCTCTCGGCCCTGAATTACCCATGGTGTTATGCTAAAATCTTTTAGGAGTAAATAACCCTTTATTGATTAAATTGCTTTTAAACCCAGTGTTTTAGTCCCTTGATTTTACGTGTGTACATGTAATTTTCAGACAGACACAATATGCTTGGGGTTTTTTTTATCTCTGCAGAATGTACTTGCTCTCAAACCCCAAGGGTGAGGGCAATGAGACAGCAGTGTAGGTAGGATGCAACAGCATTTTAAAATTATGCTACAATTGACTTGAGAGCAGCATGTGAAGTAGTGTCCTTACAGCAGCTGAAAGGGCTTTAATGAATTCCAAAGGAAAAACATTTACTTCTGAATTTTCAGTTAAGCAGGTGCCCAAAATGCTGCTGTGCACGCTGCAAACAGCTCTGTCCTGTGAATGATAATAGAGAGAAATCATTACAAGATAACCAAGCTGCACAATGCCTGCCGTATATCACACACTGCAGGGACTGCTTGGCTATTTTTAGAACTGTTCTTCTGCTCACATATTCTCCTTTACCCCATGTGCACAGACACAAGCATCTCCCAGCTCTCAACAGCTCTTCACCTGCATCAATTCCCACAGCCCCTGTGCCTGTCGTTACTCCAGGTCGTGTTTATCTTCAGGTCAAGTCTATGATAATAAGCAGCACTTTCTGCAGCAGCTTTATATTGTTAATCTGCTTCCATTACCTTCAAAACAAGCTGTAAAAGTGCATTTAAAAGCCCTCGCCTCAAATTTATTTACACAGTGTGGATATATACTGGAATAGAAACTGAGCAAGATCTCATCTGACTTTCTGGAAGGAACAATAAAACTGCCCAGTCCCCAGAGTGAGATTAGGTTTTCTTTATGATCCTCTGTCTAGAAGGTACTCCTGTTTTTA
Organism: Lichenostomus cassidix; assembly: GCF_008360975.1. Lineage (NCBI taxonomy): Eukaryota > Metazoa > Chordata > Aves > Passeriformes > Meliphagidae > Lichenostomus > Lichenostomus cassidix. The sequence continues at coordinate 18,814,065 of NC_139493.1, forward strand.
CAGCCCAGCACAGTGAGGACCAGATGATTTTGGATATGGGCATTGCCACATGTCAACCCATTCACAAAAGAGCCAATTTCAGTAAAACTGAAATATATCCTATTCTCTGCCCTGACCCTCCCTCCCACCTGCACGAAATAAATTCTGTGGGAGCCAATTCATGATGCAGGGGAAGAAAAGGTCACATCTGTGCTTCAAAGGCCTTTTCTGAACCTCTTCTGTACACACGCTGGTATTTTCCTCTGCCTAAGGAGGGAAGGGAGAGCTCAGGCCTCCCCTGAGCTGGTCAGAGCAGGGTGCTGGTGACACCAGCTGTGGGCTCAACCCATGGAGGAGCCATTCCCTTCAGAGCTCCACTCGCTGCTCCTTGTGGGGCCCTTCCAGCTCAGAATATTCTGTGGGAATCTGGGAATCCTGAGCCAGGTTTCTGTGAGGAACAGTGGCCACTTCCTCAGCAGGACAGTGTCTGGCCAGGTGGGACAGCTTCAGGCTCCTCCATTGAGAAAGCACAACTTTATCTCCAGCCATTAGAGCCTGCAGTAATTTCAGGAATCAGAACAACAATTTGACCCTTTTCTGCCTTGATGTCTGACCCAAACAAAGGCCTGTGGCCTGGAAGATGCTCTGGGTGTCCAAAGCAAACCCGAGCACAACCAAGCCCTCTGCAGGTCACTCCTGGAGGACACATGGGTGCTTTGGGCTTGCTGGTTTGACCTGTCCCAGGAGGCTCCTGTGCCACAGGGCTTGGGAGCAGCTTTCCAGCAGCCATTGGAAAGGACTCCTTGACCTGTCCCAGGAGGCTCCTGTGCCACAGGGCTTGGGAGCAGCTTTCCAGCAGCCTTTGGAAAGGACTCCTCCCAGCCAGGCGCTCTCCCTGAACTTGTTATGCAACAGGCCCACAAATAGTTCATTCAGCACAGTCTGAGGATTAGTCTGGTTCAGCTGGACACTTGGAGCTTAATCCTGGCCAAGCAACAGAGTGTGGCAAGGCATTCCTCGGATTTGCTGACAGGAAGAATCTGCGGCCAGAAGCCAACCAAATATGTAAGCTTTCAAAAAGCAGCATTTCCTCAGACACTAAAACCGGCCATTCTCTATTACCCCTCACAGTAATCACATCAGGCAACTTCCCATCCGGCTGTCACGGAGCGCCAGCTCGCTCGAGGAAAAGCATGGAAGGTGGCATTTTAGTCCTATTGCAAATGACAGTTCAGGGTCAGCAGCAGGCCACAGCTGAAGGGAGCTGTGAGACGAGAAGCTCTCCATGCTGCCACTAAAAAGGGCTCTGCCTCAAATTTTACTCGCAGTTTACTCTGAAGTGAAGCAACAGTTATGCTGTCAGCGAGTAAGGACGGTGTTGTCTTGGCTGCCTGTCCATGTAGGCACATTTAATTATTGCAGATCCACAAAAGAACCAATTATGTTCCAAATTAAACTCCCTCTCTTGTTCCTGCCCTTTAATGTGCTGACAAATAAAAGCATGAAATGATTTGTATTCATCATCAGGATGGCTGGGAGAGGTTCAGAGCTTACAGATGCAACCAGACCAGGACAAAAATGTTCATGCTCAGGAGGGAATTTTAATTGCAGATGTTTTGCACAAGGTAACGAGGGATCTGCGTGCTGAGGCTGCAAGGAAAAAACACCCTGAGAATTCTGTTCTAATTTAAACTAAATTTATAGAATTTTAAAAAATGCTGAATGTTAAATTAGGATTACATCACCACCCAGCCAACACCTCATCCCTCTTGGTGATGGTGATCTCAACAGCAAAACTCACTACTCCGCCCTGTTTTGGCAAATAAAAGGAAGGAGTTGTTTGGAGCATTTTATGAATATTGAAAATTTATTTCCTCATAGTCTGGCTAAACAGTTATTTTCTTTTTTTGTGACAAAAATGAATAGAAAAAGAGCTTCAGTTATTAGAAAAATGCATTTCAAGTCCTCTAAGGATGTTTCTGGAACCTTACTGAGAGGGATCAAACCTGCTTTTGTAAAGTCCTGCTTCAGAACTCTATATTGAGAAATAAATATATGTTACTCTAACCAAAAATTCCTCCCTCTAAATTTAAAGTTCCATAAATGTGCAGCACTCTGGCAGCCAAACAAAACAGGTATTTTCACACAAAGAAACCCTTCTTGATTGTTTTGTAGGAAGAGCCTTGGCATGAATCTGTAGCAGAGCACTCATCAGGAGCTAAAATTGGTATTGCACTGAAGGGAAACTGCCTGGTGGCTCCACGCTGACAAGGCAACTGTGCCATGGGGGTGGAAGGCAGAGGCAGGTTTGGAATTGATTGTCCAGCGTGGGAGTCAGCCCTGCAGGGGCAGTGAGAGGATGTGCCCTGGTGTGGAACATCCCCCAAGGCCTGCTGACCAGGGCCAGCTGTGGCTCCCTGGGCACAGCTCAGGGCTGCTGTCTTTGCAGGGACACCACGGAGGTGTTTCAACCTGGAACACAAAATGCTCATTCAGTTCAAGCCCCTGTCCAACAGCAGGAAGCCTCTGTGGTTTTTGCACACAACTGGGGCCACAATGCCATCAAAACGTGCCTTTATTCCAGAGCTGCAGGGCTGAGCTGAGCTGCCTCATGTCAGGCACCATCCCAGCAGTGTCCAGGGACAGAAACCTGCTATTTCTGCCCCAGAAAGGCCCTGTCACACAGCCATTATATAAAGTACCTCAGCTGGCCAGGCCTGACCTCACTGAGGCTCAGCGAGGGTGTCACACGTTGGGACTGTTGGAATTGGGCAGATGAAGGTCAGACTCTGAGAAGGGAGTTAGATCCTGCACAGGCATAATTTAGTGTCACAGAAATGCCTTCCAGAGCTGTTCTACCATTCTTCAGCTAATAGGGTGGCTATTTAAAGAAAGAAGGCTCTTTGCAGTGATCCAATCATTTGGAACACGACTGCTGTGTGACCAGCTTTGGTCACACATTTTTCTATTCTTATTTAGGGAACTGAGACCATGTAGTTATTTCTGCACAACTGAAGGGATCAATTAAAATATTCATTTCCATTAGTTCTGGTTCCCTAGAACACTTGCAGACAGAGTACCTGCCAGAACCAGAGCACAGCCAGCAAAATGCTCAGGAAGGGCTGAATAGCTTGGGATGAAGTCTCAAGAATTTTCATTTCACTTCATGCCCACAAGCCTTTATTTCTTTTACATTCCAGTACGAGGCAGTCTCTGCTCTGTGCTGTCAGGAAAGTCACAAATTAGTGTCTCTATCGTCGGTGAAACAGTGCTGTGACAAGTACAATCAGGCAAGGCAAGCTCTCTCATTAAATGTTCAGATGCATGAAAACAGCCAGGCATTTTTTTCTCTAGGGACTGCAGGAATTAAAACACACCAATTTTAGCTGTGAAAGATCACATATGCACATTTAAGAGCTCCAGGTAAGTATGGGAGATGCCCACAACATCTCCTCAGAATTTCACTGTTTTTGTTGATATTCTGGCCGCTCACAAAATAGATTGAGAGGTACAAAGCACAAAGTATCACACAGCCAGTGTAAGTTCCCTTCCTCAGAAATGGCTACTTCTGCATTTCCTGGTAGACTCTGCCTGGTGGCTTTAGGACTTAGATTAGCTCATTATTTGACCATTATTTGTAGAGGGACCCCTGCTCCAGGCCAAACCCACCCCCAGTTCCTCCTCCTCTTCCCAAAAGCCCCCTTTTCCCACTGAGGTGTGTCGCAGCAGGGGAGGTTCTCTGCACCTGCTGAGCAGACAGAAACCTTTGTCCAGCACATCTCAGCACCCACCACCCAATTTGTCTGCACTCTGCTTCTCAGCTCTTGGTGTAAAGCCACAAATCAGGGTTGCAGGCTGGCTACCAGAAATCATGCCCGAAAATCCTCCTGTATCTTCCTGTGCTTGGAAAGTCTGAACATTTCTCCCCTTGATACATGTCCCTGTTTCCTGTTCTGCTCTCAGCTGCCTCACATTGCATCTCCACACCTCGAATTCAACACTGTTGGGTGAGAAACAAGTATGCCCTGAGGTGATGTTTTGAACAGAGAGGTCAGCAGAACACTGACCCTCCCACCAGGGTGCTGCAGCAACCACTTGTCTCCCTCAGTTGCCATCTGTGGTTGCTTGAGATCACCCTCGATACCAAAACCAGCCAGAAAACATCCTAAAGGAAGGATCAGACACACTGAACACGATCCTGAAAGTCTGAGGTGAGAGAAGTCATGAAGGGGGTGAAGGAGCAGAACAAACCTGGGGAGGAGAAAACATCTTTCAGCCCAGGAATAAATTTGAGAGCATCACACTGGGGTCTCCATGGAGGCAACTGCAAACAAAACTGGGCCTGCATAGGAGCTGCATATTAAAATATGTATTTTCTCTCATGTCCCTCAGTAACCTCATCACTGCCCCCTGAGAAGTGGTTGCTTTTGCCTGCATTTCCTGGTATGACCCCAATGAATCTTCCTCAGGTGCAATGCTGGAGAGAGCAGACCAACAGCTCCAGGAAAGCTCCTGGAGACCTGAGATCAACAAAGGATCATGAGACCATGAAAACTGCATGTGTGCAGGGGACTCCAACACAATCATATCTACTATATTTGTAATTTCTTAGAAAAAATGTCTTACATGGCATATATTTTTTCACCCAATAAACTATGTATTTCCAGTAAACCCCCCCTTCCTTTTTCAAAATTCTAAAGCATGGGAAAAGAATAAAGCCCAACCTGTGCCAGTAATGCACAGACATTAAAAAAAAGTGTACAGAAAGCGTTAATATTTGATTTTCCACATCTGACCTACTATTTCACATTTTACAATTTGTTACTCCAAGTAACCCAGCTCCATTAGACACGAGCCTGTATTAAATCCAGAGCACCCAGACAATCCCTACACAGCCCATGAATTTGAGAGACAGAATTTACTCAATTCCATTTTAATTTCTATTGTGTGTAAAAGTGTTTAGAGTGTGAGCCTTGCTAAGAGATGACAGAATATCATTATACAGTAATTCAAATGCTTTCAAGACTGCTAAGAAACCTCCACTATAATGACAGGCCTTGTGAAGTGCTTAAGAAATGCTGTTTCATCCCTTCTAGACGGGTTTAGGATAAGAAAATTCATATAATAAGATGATATATTTACAGCACACAGGTTAACCTTTAAACTTGCTGTAATCATATTATCCAGAATGGGAGAAGAACTGCAGCACTGGCATCACATGGGCCTTCTGAGTGGAGATTTTTTTTTAGTTTGCTATGAGAAGCAGAAGATCTGGGAGGACATTTTTGCAAGATGGCATCGTTCTCCTTGTCCAGGTCCTCCTCTCAAGGGTTCTGGAATTCTTGAGCTAGGCTGAACATCAGCTTCCCTCAAAAACACTGAGCTCAGGAAAGGGGAAACAGCTTGACTTAGTATTTATGTGCCAAGATAAATAAAAATGTCAGAGGAAGTGAACATTTTAAAAGATTGGGTAAACATACCCTGCGAGGGTGGCTCACTTTTCCTAGAATGTTCAAACACCCACACTTTTTTCATACAAAAATATCAACTGGAAACAGAATCTCTTCCATGGCACAATTCCACTGTGATCACAAGCAAACAAAGGAATGCAGCCTGTGCCCAAGATCACGTTAGGCTCCCAGCAGACAGAGTTTCTTTTCCCCAGAGCTGGATTCCTGTTCTGTCACCATGTTCTTACCATGGCCTGTGCAGCACCCACTGGCTGCTTTGTGCTCCCCAGAACATCAGCCAGCTGAAAGGGTGATTTAGCAGAGAGCCAATCGTCTCTGCTTCAGCCAGGATATTAGTCAATCCAGGCAGTAAACATTATATACAGCTTTATCTGTTGAATTCTCAGCAACAGATAAGGGAGACAGAGCAGCACCACAATGATAAATCAAGGTACACAGTTCTCCAGTTTTCCTTCAGAGAAGGAAGGAATGAATGAATGATCTCATCATGGATTGCCCAACTCCAATACCAAACTGGAGACCTGAAGGATCCTACCAAAGGATATCCTTCAGAAATATATATATCTCAATGTTGTGTTAACCTTGGGTTTGAATGCTGCTTTCCCATTTACAGACAAATCGTTTTCAAACTGAAACAAATTAATAAAAGTCAACTTCCTCCGTATCTCCAGCACCACACTTGCACTGTAAGCTGCAGTTTGTACTGTAAGCAGTGACACAGGCTCTCTGTTCAAGCTGCCAGAACAGTTTAATAATGACAGTGGCAGAGCATTGGCACCAGTGTGCCAGGGAGGCTGGACAGAGGCACAGACCTGCTTGTTCACCATACAATTCAAATCTAAGGCTACAGAAACAAAACAATTCTACACATTTGCTGGCCTGGTGCACAAACTGGTTTCCTGATTTCCTGAAGAAGCTCTGTTTGGCTTCCGGGACCCATTTTATCCAGGCAGGAGCAGCTGGGATCTGCTTTGCTGAGTGCTGGAATCTTTTCTCAGTGGGCAAAGCAATTGAGATGAGGTATTGTGAGCAGAAGGACATGCAAGAGGATGATGTCACCATACCCAGAGTGCTGTAGGAGGTTGGATCATTCAGACAAATAACCACAGCTTGCCAGGGAAGGAAGCAAACACAGCAAACACTGCAGGCTCAGGGTCTCAGCCCTGATACTGCTCCTGACCTCGAGCACCAATTCTGTGCTGTTCTGCCTCAAAGCAAGCCAGCAAACACTTCTGCTATTGATATGCAAACATGCACACCAGGCATTTGCTTTATTCCAGCCTTCCCAGACCTGACACTGCCGTAGCAAACAGCTTGTACCAGGATGCAGAGAGCTCAGCCATGTGAACTGCTTGAGTTTTGCTCCTTTTGCATACTAACACTTTGTATTCTCCTACAGCTGATAGCTCCTTCATTCACTTCCACTGATGGCTGAGCTCTGGAGCCAAACAGAAGTTGCACATAAATCTCCTCTGTGGTTTTCCTTATCTTTTGACAAAAAGAGTGGGTGTGAAGGCTGAACTGGAGAGCTGGAGCTGGGCTTTTGTTCAGTCCTCTGCAGGAAGGGGGACAAGAGCAAAACCAACACTTCTGGATCTGAAAAGGCTGGAGGCAGAGGGGTGCAGGCATCCAGTCAGGGACTGCTGCTGGTCAGAACTGGACTGGAACTTCTGGGCTCTAACTTCTGGGGGAATACAGAATTCCAGCCCTTGTCCAACTGCAGAGTGCCTGAGCCAGCACTTGGGAGGGGACAAAGTCCTCTGCCTTTCTGTGCCCTGTCCATCCCACTGTCTACTCCAGAAATGTCTGGAATGTGAGTTCTGTGCTGACAGGGCTTGCTGAGAATGCTGGACATGGCCAGGTCAGTCCTGCTCAGTCACCCTGGGGAGTTCCACACTCCAGAGCAGCAGATCCTGCTGGAATCACAGACTTGGGGGCCTGCAGCACTGTGTGCTCCAAAGGCTGCTTGTCCTCCCTGGGATGCTGGGCCATCCCACAGGACATGTTCCTGGGCCCTCAGAGGCTGAGCAGGGTGAGCTGGGGCTCTGCGTGGTGCTGAGCCAACACAACCACAATTCCTGAACCGTGCAGAGAGGAGATTAATGGAGCAGCCAGGCAGGAGCACTGGGAAGAGACAAAGTCCAGGGTGGGATGAAGTGACAAAACAAATGGCACTACTGAGGAGTCCCATGACAACAGCGATCACAGCAACACACAAACAGGAAGGATAGGAAGAAGGAAGGAGAGCAGAGTGAAATTTAACCCTGCAATTATTTTCTTTGGCTCCCTTCCTTTCCACCCAGCCTTCCACACTCGTACCAGCAGGTTAATGTTACCATCACTGATCCCCAGCAATGCTTTAGAAATTCATGTGTGCCACTGATTTAAGAGCATAATAGCCCAGATAAGCTCCTTTCTGGCACACAAATACCTTATGCTCAGACACACCAGGGTGTTGCTCTGCCCTCCCCATTTCCCATCTCATCACTTCTGTTACTGATAATGCAATGGTGGTTTACTTTTCCATTGGTCTATTCATCATGTTAATCAAGAGATGCAAAACATCATGGTTGTACAAAAAGTGCCCCATAAAGAGTATCCAGCCAGTAAGGTCTGGTTACCAGGAAATATTTTCCTATGGCTCTTTGCTGGAAAGAAACACATCTGAGGCCACCCCTCCTTGGCAGCAGCTATCAAACAAGGAAAAAGAGAGCAGTGTCTGAAAGGAAATACAATTTTTTTCCCTTTTGGAACTGAATCCAAGAATATTCTCTGGGTGAAGCCCCGTGGAAGGGGCAAACAGCTGAACCAACAGCTTTTACTGCACACTCTGAGTAACATAATAAACATACAACAGGCCACTTTCTCCAGCCACACTCTTTGATCCCTGCCTTCTCCTCTGCTGATTGCTGCCTTGAAGACTGTCTCCATTGATTCAATTCTTGGCTGAAATCTTAGGAAAATACTGCTGAAGTGCACAACGTGAGTATGAAAGTATCTGCCTCGAGGTCATCACAACTGACCCCTGGGAGGCTGTTGGGGTTTGTCCTTCAGGGTGATCCCACCACAGCTGTGCTGCTGCTGCTTTCTGCCTCTGCAGACTGGACACAGCACTGCACTAATGCTGGACAAAACTGGGAGGACTGGGAAAAATCCTTTTGCTGAGTGTCCTTCCTCTGTGTGTCTGGAGATATTGGCATTTTCCACTCTTTCAATTGCTGTGCTCGTTCTGGAGAGTTCAAGGCAGTGCAGCTGTGCTTCCCCTGGATTTTAACAACACCCAGAAGGAGCAGGATGCAGGCAATGCTGTAATGTGGAACACGTGATTACACCCACTTCTGTCATCCTGGCAGCTCAGCACTGCCTGCAAGACACTGAGGGCATCTCACTGCGAGAGCTGCTTGCACCCAAAAGAGCTAAAAATGTTTGCCAGACGCCGTGTTCTGCAGCTCTCACTGCACACACAAAAATCACACCTGGAAAAATCCATTTCTCTATCTCACTGATCTAGCCTGTGAAACTGATCCTGCCTAGTGCTTCCAGGCTGTTGGGAGAGCACAGAACTGAAATTAGGATCTCTAAAATCCAACTCTTCCTCTGATATCAACTTTCCTCTGCAGCTGAACAAACCATTCTCTCCTTTCCTCTCCTCAGTCTTTCCATCTGGAAAATGAAGACATTTGCATCTGTGCTGTGGGTGCCTGTGCTGTGCATTTCAATCAGCAAATGTCCATAAAAATCATTTCAGGAGCAAAAGCTACATAGTTCTTATTTAATACATTCATTTGTATTTTTGTAAAGCAAAACAAAACCCAGCAAAGCCCACAAACCTAGGATCATTCATCAAGGATCTAATCCAGAGTGCATGGAATTAATTTTCCTTAAGGTTATGGCACAAGCACCTCAGGCCTGATATTAAATCTGAAGGAGTTCTTATTGCAGCTCCAGATGAGCATCTACCAGCTATCACAACAGATCAAATGATAACGGGCAGCAGATTTAACTCTCCTCCCCCTCCTCCAAACCACACCCAGTGCTGTGCCTCTGAATACCACTGCCCTGAGCTGGGACTGTCAGCAGCCACATCAGCACCTCGTGCTGGAAAAGGCTGCTGCACCCCTGGCAGCACCAGCTCGGTGCATGATCCCACTGCCCACTCTAGAAAACTTCTGACTGAGTGGCAAAAACACTTCCTAAACTCCAGGCTGCTCAGTCCTCACATGTACAAGGTCTGGGATTTTTTTTCCAGGACCTAAAGGAATGAGGAGCCTGGATTAAACTGAATTTCAGCAGGATTTTTCACGTTGGTGAATGCAGCTGCTGGAGGAAGCAGCAAGCTAAGCTGTTTCTTGCAAGAGGCACAGACATACAGTTTTGCCTTGCTGAAAAGCAATTTTTTTTTTTAAGTTGTTTTTTTCCTTGTCATCTCCCTTCTCATGCTTCAGGAGGTGACTTCATTTTCCAAAGGGCACAGCACAGCAGCCTGGCAACCTTTGACAAATCTCGAGTTCTTGCTTCTGAAGGAGTCTCGTCTAACAAATCCAGAGGCTTCTGCCTGGGAGAAGTCTCAGAACAAGATCCAACCTGCCTGCAATTATTCCTAAATAAAAATTCTCTCCTGGGAAAGGTGAATTTCTTTCCGTAGCTTTTCAGTTCCCTGCAGAGCAAGCACTGGGGAGGGAGTGATGTCCAAACGTTGTGAGCTCAACACTACAACTGCCCAATTCACCTATTTAAACCTCCAGCTGCCTCCATGTCACTGAGCTCCTGGCTGTCCTTGCTGAGGATGCATTTCTTGCTGTGACAGCATTGCCATTCACAGGCAAGAGTTTAAAAAATGATGGCTGTCCATGGAATCTGCCCCAGCAAAGAAACACCAGAAACACCCTTCCCCTCCCTGCACTAATATTAATTAGAATATTATTCTAGTATCGAATTATATTCTAATTATTTATAAATACAAGACCTCAATTTTTTTCTTAAGCTGCAGACCAGTATCTTTTAGTCCCATTTAGTTGAGAAACCCCCCTTTTTTAACTTAGTTATTAAAAAAAAATAGAGAAAAAGCCCCTAGATTATTGCTTTGAAATGGTACCAATTGATAATTTAGTGGGAAAAAAAGCAATTTTTAGTGGTGTTTATGAGTATTTTTCTCTTCCTCAAACACTTCAAAAAGCACAAAGCAGAGTTTCTCTTGCTGGCTGGACCCATGGGTGCTGCACATGGGTGAGGTGAGTGAGCCATCCCTCAGGAGCCCAGCAAACACCCTGGCAGACACTTCCTAAAGCCCTGCACTGGCAGGGAAGAGCAGTGCCCACATTCCTGGGCTACATGAGGCCTGGGAAAACACAGGAGAAGGGGAGGGTTTGGAGCTGCAGGAAGCTGAGTGTCTCTGTGACCTTCCCTGAGCACCTGTGCCTCAGCCCAAACCCCTCCAACCCACCTGGCACCTCTCAGGCTGCTTAAAGACCTTTGCATTTCGGTGCCACTGCCATTCCACCCCAAACCTGCTGCCCAAGGAATCCTCACTGTGCACACAACTTGGGGCCAAATCCATGGGGCTCATCCCCAGCCCTGTGCCACAGCACAGAGACACTGCTGGCATTTCTGTCTGTGACATATCTATGACAGCTCAAGGTGTTTCTCATTCTGTCACTGAAGATTCCCATAAAACAGCACTCTGGCTAGGAATTTTAACTTTAACTTAGCTTATGAGTTCAGGGGATTTTTCCTCCCTTCACTTCCAGCTGCATGTGGAAATTCAGAGCTCCAGAAGAGCACCAGCTCCAAATCAAACTGCTGTGGAAAGCCTGACAGCATCGACTGTGACTCCATGACTTTTTGACAAGCAGCTCCTCGAGACCTTGGGTTTTAAAATGGGAATCTTGCAACTTCCTGCCCCGGTGCTGAGCTCTGATTGCTGCTTCCCTTGTTCTGACCATTCTGCAGCTTTCAGGGAACACGGTCAAACCAAACCCAAAGCACTTTCAAGTAACTGGTACTTGGCAAACCCAGCAACTATTAATACCTCATTAAAATAAAAACATATTAATCTACTATCATTAATCTCTCTTAAATCCAATGACCCTGACTGGAATTAACAAAATTGTTGTAAAAATATATTAAGCCCAAGAAATGTATGACATATACTACGAGCTATAAAAAAATGAGCTAAGCCCCCAAAGTGCCAAGCCCTTCCCCAGAGATGCCCCAGGCAGCCCTTACATAAGGACACATCACCTATGGACACAGCCCAGTGCCAGGGCACTGCCTGGGGAACTCTGCTGAGAATCCATTCCCATGGCTGTCCCACGAATCCACACCTTCCTATGGACACCACAGCCAGCAGATCGATTTTTATAAACCTGAGCCACACTCATGGTTTGCATAAACCCCTCCTTCAGCAACTGCATAGATGCAGCGATGGAACCGAAACATTCTGCTCCCTCTGCTGTAGGATTGTTTATTGTTCTGATGATTTATTTTAAAGCAGATACACAAAGAGGGATAAATACATCCAGCAACAAAATCAACAGAAATTCACCCGAAGGGATTCAGGGTGGGCACGGGCTTGATTGACTAAATGCAAATAAGAAATCTGAACCTCCAGCCCGGAATCAATGCGAGCAATCTACATAACAGAGCACATCAGCTGCGATGATTAACACCCTTATTTTTCTGCTGAGAACTTGATATGCATTTATAAGGATGAAACACGACATTCCGTTAATTCCAGCAAGTTAAATGGATAGCTCTGCCTCGAAAAGCCTGGCGCTCTATCTTTACCAGGGAAGCAAAACCTTTGTACATGACTACTTCAGGCATAACAGAAAGCAGTATAATTAGCCAATGTCATTTTCTGCACCCAGAACGCCCGGGATTGCCTTCCCCAGCCCAATGCATGCACAAACAGAATTTACTGATATTTCCCCCCACCGCTAGCCCGACACATTAAATCATCTCCGTAGCGAAGCTCCTGCTGCAGCAACTTCTGCACTGCATCATTCACCTACCTCTGACTTCATTGTTCCGCGGGCCGCGAAGAAATAAAACCGAACACCCAGGTGGAGCTGTCACAGTTTCCCTTTGCGGAAGATGTGCGGCGAGAGCGGCGAAAGCTCCGGCGGGCGCTGCCGGGCTGGGAGCCGGGCTGGGAGCCGGGCAGCGCAGGGCTGGGGGCTGGCCGGGCTGCCGTGCTGCTCAGCACATTTGCCGAGCATGGTGCGAGGGGTGGCCCCACGGGCAGCCCCAGCCCGGCTGCGAGGCACAGCCCCGTGCAGCTGTGCGCGAACAGCCGCACTGCAAGGTCAGCGCCCCGCCAGCCCTGCAGCGCCCCGGCAGCCGACGGGAGCTCTCCCGAGATGCTGCTGCTGCCCGAGCTTCCCCACCGCTCAGCCGCTTCCTCATTTCCATGCTAATTCCCAGGTAATAGTCGCCTCCTGCACTGCTCAGCCCAAAATGGAGTATTATTATTAGCAACTCGGAATTTGGAACGATACTGGCGATGCGGAAGCAGCAAAACGCTGTAGTGTAACTTTCACGCCCGAGCAGAAAGTGTTTTGTCTTCCAATTGTAATTTTATTCGTGATTATTTTTCCTCTGGATTATCCTCTTAAACACCACTAAACCAGACAGAACATATATCAGCCCCTCTGATATCCACAGTATTCCCTGGACCTGCCCTGGCCTTTGGCAGCTTTTTGCATGGCACAGGAAAGGCTGAGGTTGTGCAATGAGCTGGCTGGGGCTCACTGGAGGAAGGCACCCATCATCCTCCCTGTTAGACCCCAAAACCCCAAAGGCTGATCTGTTTTACACTCTGGGAACAGCTCAGCACCTCTGAGTCAAAAATGTATGGTCAAGCTGCTCCTGCTCCCAGAGAAAACAACTTTCCCTCCCTCTCTCCTTTTCTGCAGAACCATCTCCTTCACCACTGAAATGCACGTTCTGTGTTTGTGTTTTTGGGGCATTTCAGTGCAGCTTAAACTAAACCCCAGAGCACAGGTCAGATCACTGATGTTTCTGGGTGTAGGGCAGCCCAAAGTAGTTTAGGCTTTAAAGTAATGGATTACATGAAAAAACCACTCTGTTTATGCTGTTTCTGGTGAAAGTTGAGCTGAGCTTTCACTGAAGTCCATGTGCTCTTCAGCACAGTCTCAGCACAGACTCTTCCAGTGATGCTCACCAGTTGTCATGGTTGAAATTCAAACAGCAGCAAATCACAGACATGTAAGGAAAACAGTAAATCAGGATCTGTCCAACCAACTACCAGATCTCTTCCACTTTCACAGAGCAATCCCTTGAAAAGGGAACTTTCTGAACAAAATTTTTCTGTTACTTTTCTGGAGTTTTGCAAATGTGGGTGCAGGTCAGGAATTTGCTATCAGGAGTATAATCCACAGAAACAGTATCTGAAGCACTTTGTGCAGCCTCTGCTACCTGTCAGCCATCTGTGCAGCACGTGCTGCGATGGTATCTGACTGCATAATCCTACTGACTGCACTTAGCCAGAGGTAGGGAAGTGCCCTGTCCCTGTCTGGGACAGAAATACCACAAGTTCAGCTGAGCTGAACTCGGAGCCCAAGGCTTTTACAGCCCTTTTCTCAAATCACAGAAAGGGTTTCTGTGTACTGATTCAGTTCTTACTCCTCTGATATAATCACTGTATTTCATACAGCTCTGTTAGTTTTCTGGGCTGACGTTACCAGTGGTGACTTTCAAAGGAACTGAGGAGGGCTGGAAGCTCTTCCAAGGCCTGGGAAGCACAGCAGAGTGTGACTCAGGATTGCCAGATGAGGTGTTCCCCTTGTGACAAACCCTCCCCAGGTCCCTGATAACCAGGGGCTGCACCAGGCTGTCAGTCCCAAACTCCCTGTACCAAACTCATGTCATGGGTTGGCTGTTCCCTTTCCTTCCCTGTTTTTTGTCCTGGCCCCTCCACATGGACAGGAAATCTTTCTGCTTTGCTGTCTCAGGCTTTGCTCCTTCCCACAGCTCCTTCCTATCACCCCAAGCTCTCAGTTCTCCTCTGCAGGGACACATAGAGCAGGTGCTTTTAGGCATTTTTCATCCCTTTAGGAAGAAATATATCCCCTTTTAGGAGAAATATAGTGTTCCAAGGGCCTGGGAGCTGAGGTGTGTTTGGGACAAAGCCCCATGCAGCCAGGTGAGCTCCCTGCAGGGCCATGGCCATGAGCAGCCTGTGCCCTCCAACAGGGAAATGTGGCCACACAAAACCAGCAGGAAGATCGCTGGGATGGGAAACACAGAACCACAAAGGATGCAGGAGCACCCCTGTGTGCTGAGCTCCTGAATCCTCATCCTTCTCAGGTACTCCTTTGGCACAAGCCCAAGCTCTCCAGTGCAGCCAGGATCCTTTCCTGTCTCCCTGCGTGAGATCTCACTGAGATGACAGAGAGACACTTCTGCACAGACGTGACCTGGGACAGGTTTCCTTCTCCATCTTTGCCATGTCATCTGTCACTGAACAGCAGGATGCTCTCCCTTCCAGAGTTCAAGGTCAAAACACACCCAACCCAAAATCTCACACATCTTCCCAGTGGCTGAGGCACTTCCTGCATCCTCCTGCACTGCCTCTGGAATGGATTTCCAGCAAAGAAAGGAAAAAAGAGCAGGAAAAAATCCCTAAAAAATCGGAGTGTGCTGCCTCTCCACAATCTGAGAACTATCAATCCACACCAGAGGTCCTTACAAGCCTACTTCAGCTTCCCCTGAGGAAAAACTGGAGATGATTTTTACTCCCTTCTGTTAAGCACTTCTGAGATTTTCAATGCAAAGATGCTGAATAAGTGCAAAAATGTTATTGAAATACACATTGTCTATCACTGTTGCAATAATTAGAATAAAACCCAAGAGTGTCAAGGCTGCAAGTTCCAGAGCAACTGGAGTGGAGTGAGGCTGTGTAATGAGCTGGCTGGAGGAGTCATCCATCCTCCTGCTCCCTCAGACCCCCAAGCTGCAAACCTGATCCCTTTTTCACTCTGGGAACAGCTTGGCTGCTCTGTGTTATTTTTACTGCACTGCTGAATTTGTTTGGGGAGATGGAGGAGGTCATTGTTTCGTAAGAGCTGATTCACTTCTCCTTATGTTTTCATCCTGAAGCCTCGCAGTAATTCTGTGGCCTCAGCCTGTTTGGAAGCACATTGGCTGTGATGTCACTACGAGGATTTTGACCTTCAGAGGCAGAAAACCTCACAGTGTGGAGCTCAGACACCTGGGATTAGGCAGGATTAGGATTTCCATCAGGGAAAACTAGTCAGAGCATGAGTCCAAAAGGGCTTTGTGGTCCCAGGAAAGGGAGTGTTTGCAGAAATCCTGATTAAAGTTGTGGAATGACACTGGAGTGGCTGGTTTGCTCTAAAAGTGTCATTTGCACCATTTACATCAGCTAAAAGTCTAGCACTTTCTCAGGGGAGTTCTCCCTCAAAGTCAAAGCAGACAAAGCTCAACACCATGTAATTCTGAGCTCACTTTTATTTACCTCTGTAAACGCAGGGAAATGCTACCAAGCATTTATCAGAATTATCCTGGTCCTAAACCAGACCCACAGACAAGTTAAAAGTGCCAAAAGCTTTGCCTTGACTGGCTGCAGATTGCAAATTGCAGCTAAAAGGTCACCAATCTGAAAGGTGCTTTCTTCCTGCCCCTGGGCTCACCAGCTCCTGTGCACAGCTCCCAGCCTGTGCCTGACATCTCCAGCAGTGTGCAATGAGACAGAGGAGCCAGCTTGGTCCTGTGTAACTGATGCCTAAATAGGCTTACTGAAAACAGAGGCTAAACAGAGGCTAAACAAAGTTAAGAGAAAAAAATAACAGTTAAATTCATTGAAGGCCTTCAGGTGCATTCAGAGCAGACAAAGCCTCCCCAGGGGCTACACCCAAAATGGACAGCAGGTCATGAGTTTTTCATACTTTATAAGATTTGTCCATTTGCATATCAGGAGTTAATCCTCCAATTACAGCTTCAGGTGATGAAGTCAATTACCCCAAATTTGCTCCCCCAATTCAGTGCTGTTTACATATCTTGGGGCTCTGAGACAGTGAGGTGTCCTTGAATTTTGAGCTTAGAGAAATTGTTTTGTCTAAAAATGCTGAGAACAGTAGCTCAGCACCCTGTATGGAGCCTAGAGTTACACACTGCAGGATTACAGATACATGGAAAATACAGAAGCCAAAATCCTAAGGCATCATAACCACTGAACCAATCCCCACTGGAGCCCTCCTGACCCTGCCTCAGGCACAGGCACAGACAGAGCCCACGGCCTGGGGATTTGATGTTTTAACACAGCCTAAGGAAACAATTCCAAGCTCTTCCCTGACAAGAACATGTTCTGTACCAGCTCTGCCTTGTCTCCAAGCAGCTGGAGAGCCAAGGCTCCTGCTCTGCCACCAGTGACCATCACTGCCTCTACACAACCAAGAAGAGACCAAGCCATTCCCACTTGTTTCCTTGGCAAACCTTAGTCTTGGACGTTGGATCATGGCCACGCATTGCCTTGGTTCTCCAGCACTACTGATTGCAACCCAGAGCAAAACCACTCTGGCTGAGCCTGTCCAATTCAGCATTGCAGTGCCTGGACTGGAGATACCTGGGCTGGGATGGATTCAATGCCCTGAGGTGAAGTGTGAGGTGTCCTGGCTCCAGTGCCTGACCAGGATGTT
Source organism: Lichenostomus cassidix (assembly GCF_008360975.1). NCBI lineage: Eukaryota > Metazoa > Chordata > Aves > Passeriformes > Meliphagidae > Lichenostomus > Lichenostomus cassidix. Next base: position 18,831,196 of record NC_139493.1, read on the forward strand.
TCTCTAGCCTATAAATACAACTGCAAAAGGTCTTGGCACCTTCATGAATCCAGAACACCTTCCCTATATATTCCATAAGCATATTAATGAAAGCAGATGAACTCAAGCAAATGTTACCTGCTGGGTGCACCAATTATGGCCTCTGAGAGTTATAGGGGTTGAAATGAATTCACTCTTGAGTAATTTATTTTCACTACGATTTTTTCACCATAATCTCACAGGATTTGGTTTTCAAGATGAATTCAGATTAAATCTTTTCATTCTGGACTACTGCCTGCCCAAACAGAGCTGAAGGTAACATGTCTGTGCTGTCACACACAGTGCCTTTTCAGTCACCTTCAGAATAATGCCCAGGCAAGTGGTAAGAAATCACAGCACAGAAGGCTGGGAATTAGAGGACAGATAGCAGCTTCAGCTCTATTGCTGGCAATAATTTAGCACCAGCAATGGAGACATGCAAGAACATCAAGCCAGATGATTTCATTGCTGCTGTCTGTGGAAACAGAGATGAATCCTGGAGTTGACACCTTCCAGCTTGACTGCAAGAGGAGAGACTGCTGGGGACTGGAACAGAGCTCAGCCACTGCTGGGCTCCATGAAAACCCATGTCTTTGGGAAACAGAGAAATGTGTTCCTTGTGTATGTTTTAATTTTCATCTTGGCTGTTTGAGCTGCAGAACAGCAGTGAGTGACAGGGGCTGAGGGGGGAAGCTCCACACTGAGGTTGCTGGGGATCCTTTGCACCTTGCTTGCCCCTCCTGAGGTTTGAGGCTTTACTTCAGTGAAAAACTTCAGAGAAACCTGCTCTGCAGACAAGGACTCTGTGGTGCTGCAACACCTGAAATGGTGTAAAACACCCCACACTGCAGAGAACGAGCTGCCAGCCATCAGCACTGACTGAGGGAGGGGAACAGCCCTTAGCACTGGCTGTGCTTCACAGATGGGGAAACTGAGGCAAAAAACAGAGACAAGAATTTGGGTTAAAAATGGAGCGTCACTGCACACCCCATGAATTCATTAAAAATAAAACCCGAAGAAGTGGTATTGAAATGCTGAACAACCTTGGCAGTGACAGTGAGTGTTTCTGAGGCTGGTGGAGTCTGTAGCCTGCTCTCCTCCCTCAGGTTAATAACTACACTTTAAATTCACCTTCTGCCTGCAGCCTGTGCTGAGGGTGACGTGGGGCATTTCCCAGGGATGACAATGATCCCTACCTCCTTGGTTTGATGTTTGTTCCAGAGAAGAGATCAATTTGTCCATGTGTGGGTAAAGCCATCAGCTCCCTTCAGTCAGAGGCTGTCACAGGCTCCTGTAACATCCCCATCACTGGCTTTGCAGAGATTCCTTTTGTCACTTGGCTGTAGTTTATTTGATATATGTTCCTTCCTTCAGTGAGGCAGCCTCATCCATGTTCTCCTTATTTCCCAATTGGAAGTTTAATTGCTGGCAGGGCACACATTGAGGGGGGATGGAGATGATGAGGATGAGCCTGACTGCAGTCACTGTACACCAAAATCAGAGTAATCATAACCAAAGCAACCCTCCAGGGAGCCACACAGCACTGCCACAGCTGGAGGAAATAACAGCTTGGGAAAGCTGAAACAGGTTGACACAAATATATTTAAAGAAATGCATCAAAGAATTGGCTGATAACATTCTCCATGCAGTGTAAACTGGGATTTAATGGAAGTAAGAAGTTTTTTACAATGAGTGTGGTAAAACATGGGAACAGGGTGCCCAGAGAAGCTGTGGCTGCCTTTGGATCCCTGGCAGTGTCCAAGGCCAGGCTGGACACTGGGGCTTGGAGCACCCTGGGACAGTGAAAGGTGTCCCTGCCCATGGCAGAGGTGGCACTGGATGGGCTGTAGGGTCCCTCCCAACCCAAACCATTCCATGTTCTGTGAATTAGGTACTTGCATCAGGCTTAGTGCAAGCAGAAATTGTTTCTAAATGTACAAATCTTTTGCAAGGTTTAACCTCTGTTATTTGGTTGATTCTACTTAGTTCTTTCTTATTGAAGCTGATCACTCTCAGAAAACCCTTCCTTCTTCCTCACTTATCCATGCTCTACATCCCCCCAAAGATGGGCAGTTCCATGGATCTGGGCAGTTCCATGGATTTGGGCAGTTCCATGGACCCCCTTTCCACCTCTGTCAGTGTTTGGTGTTTCCCAGCCCCTGACCTAACACTTCCCTCTGGCAGATCCCAGCCCCCCATGTCCCCCTTGCTGTGCCACAGAGCTCATTTACACCCAAACCCTGGGCGATTTTCCACTCTCACTTCCCAGGCAGCCTTTCCCACCCCTGCTCCCCCTGGACACTTCCCTGTCACACTGCATTGCTCCTGGCTCCTCGTCTCTCCTCCCCAGGGCTTTGGGAAGCTCTCACCAACCCTTCTCTCAGCTACCACACCTGAAGTGCTTCCCAAAATTAAGTTACTCCTGCTGTTCCTAATTTCCTCTGCATTTTCCCTCCACTCAGACTTGGCAGAGCGTTTGGAATATCCTGATTGTGGTTATGCTTTATTTTCTTATTGAAGCAGAGGCTCTGGTTTAGCTGCACCACGAGGTGCTCCCACCAGCAGGTAAGTCAGGCAAAGCCTCCCATGCCTTGCTTAGATAAAGAGGCCACTTCCACACAACTGTTCCCTCCAGAAAACAAAGTGAATTTGATCTTTTTCCCCAATTTCCAGTTATTTCATGTTTGCCTTTTTTCTCTTCTACACTTATGGCGACAAAAGAGCAAAATCTCAATTTAATTTTTAAGACTTCTCCATATCTAACTCCAGTTTGTTAAGGCTCCCCAGCACAGACTGTTCATTTGTCTCTCCTCAGAACTGGTCCAAAATTCAAGTCACAGAAAATCATCTGTAGGACCTGTAACCCATGAATATACAGTCGTGATTGATAGAAAATTTTAATACTTGACTGTGACTAAATGAGATAAGCATATTACAAAGAAAGAAGCTCATAATAAAATTCATTTTCCAAGGTCCATTTTGCAAAGAGTAGCTCATCTCTTTCACACAGGCAACAGCACTTGGACTTGAAAAAAAGCTTTTGAATCTGAATCATTGGGATTTGCCTTCTTTGTTGTGAGATTTTCAGCCTTTTTTTGTTTTTAACTAATTTTTTCAGAAAAAGGAGGCTCAGATGCAGAATAGCCCAAAGGAAGAAACATGCAAGGAAAATATTGGCCTAAAATTAAAAAAAAATTAAAAATTGAAGTTCAATAGAAATTTTTCTCTGTTATGACAAAGAGCAACAATTGGAACACAGGTTCTGGGGGAACTGGACTCTGCTCAGGTGAGCTCCAGCACAGGAAGGACCAGGAGCTGCTGGAGAGAGTCCAGAGGAGGCCATGGAGATGCTCTGAGCCCCTCTGGAGCCAGGCTGGGAGAGCTGGGGGTGTTCAGCTGGAGAGGAGAAGCTCCAGGGAGAGCTCAGAGCTCCTGCCAGTGCCTAAAGGGGCTCCAGGAGAGCTGGAGAGGGACTGGGGACAAGGGATGGAGGGACAGGAAACAGGGAATGGCTTCCCACTGCCAGAGGGCAGGGTTGGATGGGATATTGGGAAGGAATTGTTCTCTGTGAGGGTGGTGAGGCCCTGGCACAGGGTGCCCAGAGAAGCTGTGGTGCCCCTGGATCCCTGGAAGTGTTCAAGGTTGGACAGGGCTTGGAGCAGCCTGGGATGGTGGAAGGTGTCTCTGCCCATGGCAGGGAGTGGAACTGGATGGGGTTTAAGGTCCTCCAACCCAAACCATTCTGAGATTCTTTGACAAGCTCCAGTGCTTTGAACAGAGCCAAAGTCCATCTGACACAACAAAAATGTTGTATTTCAGCACAGCTGGGCAGAGAGCAGTGCAGGCAGCTGGGAGGAGCTGTCTGACAGTGCCTTTATGAGGGCTGGGGTTTCATTATGGGCATTTTTCAAGCAGGACATTTCTGTCCTCTACAGAGAAGTTCTAATCCCACCAAGGGATCAATTGAGAGCTGCAGACTTTATGTGGACTCAGGATTCAAACTCTGTAGGCAGCTTTTGCTTTGCTGGACAATTCTTGGGATTGTTTGACTGGACCAGAGTCTTGTATAGCTCAAGGAAACCACATGATCTAAAAGATAAATATTTTGAAGACAATAATTTCAAATATTTTCTTCCCCTTTTTGCAGATAAGACACATGAGCTGGGTGAGGTTAAGAGTTTGACCTTACCCTCAGCTGTTGCACAATGACAAGGACCAGGCAGATTTTGGACTGGAAAAACCCAAACCCCTCATCCATCCCCACACTTTCCTGGTTTTGAGGGCTGTTTTTTAGGTTTTTGGTTGGGGGTTTTTTGGGAGTTCCCCACGTGGTGCCTGGCCCTGCCCCACAAAGCTGGAGCAGCTCAGCCATGCCCAGGAGCTGCTCCTTGCAGAGCATTGAAATGGGAGTCACGAGGTGCCACTGCTCGCCAAGGAGCAATCAGGAGCCACAGAGCTGGAAATAGAACCCTTGACTTTCAATCTGGATGTAATGATTAATTTTTATTCACTTTAAATAACCCTTCTTCTCCTCCTCCTGAGTAAAGAAGAGATGGTCTCTTTCCATCTTTACAGAAAGGAAGAGCGAGGGAAATAGGGCTAAAGAAATCTGTAGGAAGGTACTGGAAAGTATTTGTTATATTAGAAAAGTACTGGAAATATTTGAAATACTGGAATAATATTTATAGTTCTACTTCCTGTCTCCCACACTTGCCCAAACTTCTCTCCTGAGCTGTTCTCCCCTCCTTTCAGAGACAGACCTCCACATGTCCAAAAAAATCACAAGTTATGATGTGAAACTTATTTTTAGAAACCTGTGAGTTTCAGTGCCTTATAATTAAAAATTATTAGAAAAATCACATTACAAAGACCATTTCCCTCAATGCCAACATTGCCTAAAGGAGACATTAAGCAGGTAAAATGCTCCTGACTTCACCTGCCTCCTCTGTGTTTTCTGTCTGCTTTTACCTGCAGGCTCCTTTTCTCTTTTCCTCCCAAAAGCTGAAGACAACCACATGATTAATTTTTCAGATAATGTGTTAAACGATTTGATCTACAAAATCAGAGATTGTATAGCAAATGCAATCACATGGGTTTTTGAACAGTCTGTCATTCCAAACACAGAGACCATAGTAAAGAAAAAACCATTAAAAAGAGCCATTTCCTTCTCTGAAACCACTCCAGTTGTGCCTTGCAGGGAAGAGCACCCAAAAAGCTCTTTATTTTGAGTCTGTGATGGCTTGTTAGACAAATTCAGCAATGCCAGGGCCTCCCCACCCTCAGTGTCAGCATCTCACTGAAATGTTCCTCTCCTCTCCTCTCCTCTCCTCTCCTCTCCTCTCCTCTCCTCTCCTCTCCTCTCCTCTCCGAGAAAACTCTCCCAAGGGTCTCAGCAGAAACTCCTTCAAGAACAGAGTGCAGCATCACAACTGTGGATCTCCTGTGCTACTGCTCTGCCACATCTCTGTAGAGAAAATGAGATGTTTTGGGGCAAAAGATCAAATTTATTTCCAAAGCTCTTCTTCTTTTCTTTTGTCATGTTAGGACTTTACTCCTTAAATGTCTTTAAAGTGAAGACATAGAAAGATTCCCTAAGTGTATCTATGTAGAGGTACCTCTGCACAGTTCCTACAGTTCTTTAAGAGTTTATTGTAGTTCTCTGGCAGTCATCCCACAGCAATGAAAATCCAGGAGAAACACAGAAGGCAGGATAATGCTACTGTGGGGATTTTCAGGTGCGTTATTCGATTCCTTTGCTGGAAGCATCAAACCAGAAGTTGTAAAAATTATGTGTTGTGGGGAAGCTTTTGTTTCTTTTTTCAGCAGAACTGTCAATCCAAGCTCAGGGATATGAGGAAAAGCCAGGGAATCAGGCATTGAAAACCCCTGAAGATCTCAATGCTGGAGTGCCCAAGGGCAGCCTGGCAAGGATCTCTGCTCTGGGAGCCCCTCAGCCCCTCAGCAGCTGCCCAAGGCTCTCCAGTAAGCTCCTTGCTCCAAGGCTTCCCTCTGGGAATGCTGCAGCTCCTGCTGCTGATTTCAGCTTCATCCCCACAGCTGCCCTGCTGTGAGCCAGAGGTGAGAGCTCTGGGACAACCCAAACCTAAGGAAAAGCAGATCCCACTTGTCCTGGGTGCAGCCAGAGCCTCCTGGGCTGCCTGAGCAGTGGGAGCTTCCCTGGCCCTGTGGGCTGCTAAGGATGTGGTCACTGTGTCCCCCAGAGCCTGGGGAAGGGTCAGCATTGCCTTTTCAGTGCAAACTGGGCTGAGAATGTGGGCCAGAAATTCAAATTAGCATTGCCACAAGAGCACGAGTTGGAAGTGAATTAAGACAGAAATTAAAAGATTTGTAGTTCTATGAACAGCAAACTGTCAAAATGACTGAATTATGAGAAAAAAACCCCATACAACATGCTTGCTTGAAGTGGAAGGGATTAGCACTGACAGCCCAGAAATTCCCACTTCAGTCTCCCGTGGAACTGCTGCTGTTCCCAGTGTTTATCCATCACCCAACAGCACCCTTCAGCCTCCTGCCCATGTGTGGAAGGGCTGCACGTGGGGCTCAGGGGCTGTTCAGATTCCCAGAGCTCTGGATGTGCCCTTTTCCCATAACTGCTGTGTCACAGCACCACCTCTGCTGCAGGCAGGACTTCCCCAGGGGGATCTGCACCACGAACCACCCAGCATCAGCTCTGACAGAGGGCAGACATGGAGCTGCTGCTAAAAAAAACCTAAAAATCAATATATTTTGAAAAGAAAATGTAGGCACAGCTGACTTTCAATCTGCTGCAATTTTCCAAAGGAGTAGCTGCTCTTTGGAAATAAATACCAGTGTGACAAGTGGGACAGGAAAACAACATTTTTCCATTTTCCTCTTGATGAGTGTGCTTTACAATCTGTCAATCCAGCATATGCACAGCTCTTCCCAGTTGTAATACTGATTAAAAAGATCAATTCTTTAAATTGATTTGTTAGGAAAAAAATGGTTTATTGTTTTACCAGCCCTTTCTTCCTAAAATGAAAGAAACCTGGTGTGATATACAAACTCAGGAAGCTACTAAAGAGAGCTGGAAACAGAACTCTTGACTTTCGATCTTGGATACAATAATTAACTTTTATTCACTTTAAGTGACTTTAAAGAACTCTTTTTCTCCTCCTACTAAGTAAAGAAGAGGTGGTCTCTTTCCCCCTTTACAAACAGGAAAAGCTGGGGAAATAGAGCTAAAGAAATCCATAGGAAGAATCAATATTTGATATAACTTTCCATGTACTACTCATTGGTGTGTGTTTAGTTGTATGACTGCTCAGATTTATCAGTTTACTTTGATAAATGAAGTAAAAGAGCTGGATCATGACAAATGCTTGGGATACACAGCAAGCAGGAATTTATCCTTTGGTTTGGAACCAGGTCAGCTTTTAAAACCCCTCCTGCTAAAATGCCAAGTGCTCAGCTGAAGGGTGGAAATACAGAAAGAACGGTGCTAATTCACAGTTCCTAAAAACAGATGTATCTTTAAATGGGAATTTATGTGGAGATGAAGGTGAGGTTGCTCTGGTGTGCTCTCCTGATGTCAGCTCAGTGCACTTTGCCTCAGAGCTCCATCCCAAATCCCACAAGGGATCCTTCAGCTCCATCCCCAGCCTGTGAAGGACATGAGTCAAAGCCATTCCAAAAGGCCAGGGCTGAAGGAACATTAGGGCAGCTTTGCTATTTCTGTTCCCAAATGGTGACCTTTCTATGGCTTGTGGGAAGAACTCAGCTCCCAATTAACTCTCCCTGACCTGTACCTTCATTTCTTACAGAAGATGTGAAGCGTGGCAGCAGCAAACAGAACCAGACCAGCACTGCAAGAAGTGGAGAAAAGGGAAATGGCTGCATTAAAAAATATTATTGAGCACAGTTCTGTGATGAGCTGGCACAATCTGCAGCCTGTCCCCATCTCCAGCAAATGAGCAGCATTCATCTTCCCTTCGTGCTCTTCAGAAAGCTTTTCCTCTGGGGAATGAATTGGCAAAAGCAGCACCTTGGAAATGTTTTCCCAGGAAGGAGCTGTTCTGTTGGATACACTGAGAGGCAATCAGCTTTAAGTTTTGTCATGGCAGGAGGAGCTGAGGTCACCACCAAGGACACATCACACTTGGTGCATTTTGAGTGTCTGCTGCCACCAGCAGCAGTGCTCAGCACTCCAAGTGGCACCAAACTTCCCAGGACCTCCCAGGGGGATTGTTTTTTCCTCTTTTTTACAATGACTCCCTGATGTAAACAACAAAAGTCAGCAGTGCTTAAGCTCAGTGTCAAAGTAAAACAATTATTTTTTTTGCAATGAAGGTATTCAGAATGAATGATGAGGTATGAGAAGTACAGAGCCTGTTTTCAGTGCTGGAGCCCCATGGCACCAAAGGCTGAGGTAATGCTGGAGGAAATCCTCTGGGGAACACAGCAATGCAATGGGAGGCTCCCAATCAGACCTCTGCCCACAGACTGGGCTGTTTTTAGCCCCAAATGGGATTAGTCTGTAGTTCTGCAAAGCAGGGGCACACTCTGCCCAAATCCCAGCCAAGTTATGTCATGGTGGGGCAAAACATCCATTTACACAAATACCCAGAACACAGAGGTCAAAGCCTTGCAGGGTCTGCCCAGCACCTCATCCTTCCCAGCAAAGTGTGAGGTGCAGGTCTGTGCTCAGAGGGACTAAAGCAACCCAGGAATGTACAAACTTCCACAGCCCTGCAGTGTCAGGAGGTCCTTCCCCGAGAGCTGGAATTCTGAAGGCATTTACACATCTTCATTACAGCTGGAAATGCTTTATTTATTTAAAGACACACTAATTTCAGTCTGACAGCTGGTAAACCCTGGCCTCAGGCAATAGTGAGGGAGAATTCGATTTGCCATTGGAGGTAATGATAAGGAAACAGAAAAAACATCCTCAAAACCTCCACCAGGGCTTGTGGTGCAGTGGAAGTGTCAATTCTAAGAGCAACACCAAGCCCTGAGCCCTTTGTTTCCGGCAGCAGCCCATGGTGTGGTGCTTCCCAAGCCTGAGCTCATCCTGTCAAAGCTGCAATTGCCTCTAAAACATCCCAGCCTGAGTGCAGGGAGTTATTAATGGAACTGTCTGGAGAGAACAGAACAGGAATCTCGTCAGGGATTTGTCTTGATACCTGAACACATATCCTGGAGCAGCAGCTTCCAAAGGAAGAAGCCACCAAAATCCTCTCAGCCTTCCCAAAAGCTGGAAAGACTCAGAGCAGGTCAGCTTGTCTCCACCACAGCTCCACCTGCCTCTCACCAGTTTGCTGAGCTTTACAGAACCAATTCCTTGGGACAGAATTGCCACTCAGAGTGGCTCCAACCCCAGTTACAGACTCTGCTTTACATTCACCTATTCCCTGTTAAAATTACCTATTAATGCTACCTATTAAAACCACCTATTATCTATTAAATCTGCACATTGTTTGCTTGGACTCTCCTGACCAAACTATCTCAGAGAAGTCCCCTCTAGCCTTGTGTGTTATCTACAGATTTAACCACAATTTTTGTAACAGAATATTAAAATTTATGTAGTGCAGCCTCCTTATGACTCCACTTAAACTCGGCTGCTCTGCAGTAATTCTAATTTACAGCCATGTTTGGAGAACCATCAGAATTACAACAAAGAGTTTGGAGCCCACTGCCTTGGACACCTGGCACCTTTCACAAACCCACAGCCAGAAGTCAGGTCTGTTTTAATTCAAGTCAATAAATGCCCCATCAATTACAGGCCCAGGCCAGCAGAATGAAGTTGCATTCTGGCTGTTCCACAATTCTGTCAAAAATCAGTAGCAGACTCCCACGTATTATCAATTGTCTAAATCATTCCTTTCTCCTCCCAGATGAAAATTACATTAACTTGCACTGCTCTGGCTTCTGTTTTCCCCATCCCCACAAAACAATTAACTACATGTTGGAGAGAATTCCTTGGCCCACTGTCCTAAAAGCATTTGGATTCAGTTTATGCAGATGTGCTGCTTAGGCAGGTGTTCCTTGTCTTAACTGTTAACTTAACTGTTCTTACTCTGTAAGATGTGCAAACATTTCCTCACCTGCCTTCCAGAGGACAATAAATGAGCCCAATTCCCTTTTTCTGCCTTTATTGACAAACCCACCAGCTGCAATTCATGCCATTCCAATTCTTTTGGCATTAATAATGCAAGCACTGCCCTGTGACTGTGGTGGCATGAATTTGCAGCGCTTTGCTTATCATCCAGAGCAGCTCTTGGGTAATGCATTCCCCAGAGTCACCTGCCTCTCCCCACGTGAGCACTCGGATTTCTAGAGGTGCTTGCATCACCCTGGGCCATCAGATAACACAGCAGCCCAGGCTGGGGTTTGATCAGAACAGAGCCACTGCTGCTCAGAAATTAATAATTACCATTCCCCAGCCCAGGTTAAATGCTAACCACAGCAGTACAGGTCATAAAGCTCTTGATCCCTGTGGGTTTCTTCCAGCTCAGAGTATTCTGCAGCAACTTTAAACATGGGGCTGCTCAGATGCATCAAGGCTGCAGGACTGACTTGTGGCAGAGGAAATTAAGCACTCCTCACCCCAATAAATCGAGATTTATTTTGTTACTATTCCAGATCAGATGAAAAAAGGATCACATGTTAAATTTTAAGCAAATTAAGCAATAATGAAGTTTGTTCTGGTTTAAGGTCATTATAACCTTCATCCCTGGTTAGGAGCAGAGCAGCTGAGGGGGTTCCCTGGAATCTGCAGGGTTTCCTGGGGAATGGCACCACCTTCAGTCCCACTGCAGGGCAGCTGTGACTGAGCCACTGCTGTTCCCAGGCACAGACCTCCCAAAATTATTATTATTTTATCGCTTTTATTTCCACTGGAACAGAAATTCCCTTTTTCACTAGAAAACATATGCACTGCTTATCAGGACACATATTTTACTGTTCAAATTTTCATCAATTTTTTTGCATATACATTCCAAAAAATTATCTTTGCCTTGCACACAACCTCCTGAATGCATGACACAGCAGTGCCATTCGAGCTTTTCTAATTTTACAAGTACATCGACACTAAATGGAACCTTCTGCAAGAATTAAGCCTATTTTTTAGTACTACATTTGCAGGTTCTCATGGTCTCCTGAGTGAGAGTGAGCACAGAAGGGAAGGTTTTACATCAGGCCAGCAGAGCACTTGGCTGGGAGTTTAAAAGCCTGAGGAATTCCCCCAGCCAGGGACACTGGGGGTGCTGAGCTGTCTGAACAGTGCTGAATGTCTCCTTCAATTATCTGTTCAGCTCTGGCATTTCACACTTAATATTCCTGCTAAATAAAGAATTTCCCTTTAGATGCTACAGCATCTTCCTTTAATGGTACAGCTGAGACACTCACTGTATTTTTAACTAAAACCAGCCCTGAACCCACACTCAGCTCTCCTCAAACCTTGCAAAATTCACACCTGGGTGTCAGTTTTGGCCCTTGAAAGTTTTCCAAGATTTTTCTTTGCCTCAGGAATTTCAGCCTAATTCATACATGAGGATAATTATCAAATATCCAGCCCTGAGAGCAGGCAGGACAGACAGGCTTTGCTGAGGAGTCCAGTACTGAACTGAATGCATTTGATCCCACCTTGAAAGAGTAAAACTTCCCTTTGGAGTCTTGTAGCTATTGTTTTATCTGTAAATACACATGGATACATACATATAGCACTGTTCTCTCTTACCTGGGCAGGCAAAGTTTTGTACTACAGGTTGTATGAAATATTTAAATTGTGAACATCTTTCAGATCTTCCTACTTTTTTTTTTGTATCTCCAGCACAAATTCCACTCCACAGATATGTAATTGCCTGAATACCTGTAACTGATAATTTTTACCTCTGTAAAGCAGTGTAATTGCTTGTGGCTCCTGTTGCAGAGGTGCAGCTATCTTCCATCTGAAAACACACTGTTTACCTGCAAACCACCCAAATATCCCTGTGATGTGTCACTGCAATGAGGCACAGAGGAAAATGACCTTTAGCAAAGCAGTTAATGGCAAGGAGGGCAGTTTGGCTCAATAGGAAAGACTGAGGACTCAAATGATTCACTTCAGTCCCTCAGGAGATTTGAGCTCTCCCCAAACACCTCTTTCCTTCCAGCTCTAGCTCCCCATTTCTTCCAGAGCTTTGCTCCAAGCTTGCATTGCCTCTTCCAATATTTGATCTTCTTTTCTTTTTCACCCTTCCATTCACTGTTAAACCACAGTGGAGGAACAATGACCTGAATCCCATGGCTGAAAGCAATGTGATCACCCAAATTTCCAGGCAACCCCTTGATTTGCTTTCGTTCCACCAGAAAATATTGAGAAAACTTTTCAGATAAGATTTCTAGAAAAGCTGTTAAAGAAGAGGTGCAGAGTAAAGAAGCAGGTGGATTTCCCTGTGCTCCTCAGCAAGGACCAGACCCACCTGGCAGCCCCGAGTTCCCCTCAGGAACACCCTGGATGTTGGGAGCTTTGGGCACAACCCCAGCCAGACCATCTCACCCATTTTATGGCCTCTGGGATCACACAAAGCTCCCAGGAACCTCTCAAATGACACCTGGCACGACACACAACAGCCCTGAGTTAATGCACTGCTGGCGGCACTGGGGCTGATCCTGGAGAAACCACAGCTCTGAATTTCCACAAATCTCTTCAGCAGCAAAACTTCCCTGCCCTGCCCCACCATGTGGTTTATTGCTCTATCAGATACACTTTGGGTTTTATTTCAGCCCCAAACTGTTAAAACCCACCCCAAATCCAACAGAGAGCAGTAGCTGATGAGGCAGTAGCAGAATCCCAAATTTCCATTGCTGCTGAAACATCTGCAGCTTTATCACATGAAGGTTTTGAAAGCTTGCTCACCATAACATAAAGAATTTAATAGCATAGAAATCACATAAGATATAAAATTACTGCTCTATTGTTAAGGATAAACATGAATTTTATAGATCCTACAGTCTCTAGCTGTGGTTTGTGCATTTGGATGATTGTTTTCATATAACATCTGTAGCTGTGGGACTAAGGAACTGAAAAACCACGTGGTTACAGGATCTGACATTTAAATACTGCCGTGATAGAATTTCCAAACTGTTCTTTGGACTCTGCAGCTGTGCCTGGGAATACTGGGGGAGGAAGGAGGGACACTTTGAAGAGGGAAACAGATATAAAAGCTATGCAAGTTCACAGGGCAAGGGCTGGGAAAAGTCATTATCTCAATGCCTCAGTTCTGAAGTCCCAGGAATCATTTTGTCAGCAGGAAAGCACTTAAGCACTGCATGGGTTAAAAACGAACACTATTAAATAGCAGGAAAATTAAAGCAGAGGCAGGAAAGAAATGTCTCTTGCAGGGCTATCTCCAGGCTCTCTGGGCTGCCAGCCCCTCTCCCAGCGAGAGCAGCCATGGGGCTCTGGAGCCACAGAGAACCCAAATCCTGTCCAGCACCAGAGCTGAAAGGGGAAGCTTTAGCACCTTCTGCTGCTCAGTGTTGATCCTGGCTGAGAACATTTCCTGCCGAATGGGTGTCATTTCCAGCAAACGATTGTCCTGAGCTGCAGAGCACCAAATCAAGGGGATGGACACACATCCTCCTGCCTCCCCTCTGCCTTTATTCCCCACACCCCCTGCACTGCTGCCTCACACAGCTCATCTGGGGCTCAAACTGGCTTTAATTTCGGCTGGAAGACAGATTGCTGTGAGGGGAGCAGGGTTTGGCTGATATGAAAATGATGGAGTGCTTCAGCAGCTGCCCAGGCAGCTCCCCTGCTACCACAGCAATCACAGGGTTAAACACATGCACGGCTTTTGTTTCTACAGCCAAATTAAAAACCCCAAACAGCAAACCCAGGCCAAAGCAGGAGGCATGGTGTGCAGAGCAGCTGACCCCATGCAGCAGGACCCTTCTGGGAAGGGTTTTATCAATTCACAGCACTCTGCTCACCTGCTGCCAGGGCTGATCACTGCAAAAGGCACTGAAAATGCCAAATAAATGGAGTTGCCTGGTTTTTGAAAGGGAAAACAGGGATGGGGGACAGGGAGAAACTGAGGGGGGGAATAAAAACCAACAAGATTTCCAAAACTCACCCTGCAGATCAGCAGAAGCCAAACTGCTCCTACGAGAGCTCTTATTTCCAGTCCATTCCTCTATCGAGTTCTTAACACATTCAAACTTCAATTTCTTTTATTTTTTTTATTTTTAATTCTTCCTTCAAAGCCAATTTTAGGTAAATAATTTAAAAGCCTGCAAGCTGGAGGCTGTGTGACTGCAGACAGGCTAGGAAGGCAGAGCTGGGAAGCTCTTTGGAGCTGCCTGGCAGCTTTAAACATCACTCCAGAAATTAAGCACGTTAACTATAATTAAAACAGATTATCAGCCACCTGTGCTGAGGGCTTTAGCAAGGTGCTTGGCCAGGGCACCATTCCATTAGGCAGAGGAGTGACCCCACAGCCTCAGGAAGCTGTGGAGGGAGAGGGAACTCAGCTGGCAGCACCTGGAATTGCACAGGGTGCTGATTTTATAAAGCTGAGGATGTACTTGGGAGGAAAAACACAGCCCAGTGCTCTTCACCCAGACACAGAGCTCATCAGCCTCACTGCTGAACAGCTCTTCACAGGCAGTGAACTCCTTAAATATGCAACAGAACATCTATTTTTGTGGCCTACCTTATACAGGTATATATATTTATTTTTATATATAATACAGAGTACATATATTATATATTTGCATGTATTTTTATATAGGTCTATGCATTTGTGCTACCCCATCCTTGGAGTTATCATCTCTTTGAACATACAGTTTTTTGCCAGGCCAAGGAGTTTCCTCAGAGCCACCTTTCCCCTCCCAGCCCAGGTCTGGGAGATCTCCAGGGCACAGAGCTTTCAGGGGCTGAGGATCTGCTCCTAAACCTCCTTAGGGGAGTTAAGCAATACTGCACAAAATGAGGTTTTCTCTCCATTAGAGCCTCCAGCTTTGAGGTTTGCCGAGGCATTCAGCACATCCCAAATCCAATTGCTTAAGCAGCTTTCCGAGGGATCTGGTCTGCTGTGCTCCTGCCCTGAGCCACACAGACACAATGAGAGGGTGCAGAGAAAAAGCTGGAAAAGCTTTCCCTTGGAATGATCACCCAAGGAATGCTTCTCTGGGTTAGCACCCTGCTGCAGCACACATTTCACTGAAGCCAAACCTGGGGAGTGTAAAGCTGAAAGAGACATGGCAAAACCAGCAGAAAAGCAACACCACAAAAGTAGCCAAATGAGTAGAAATTGTTACCTGCAGACAATAAAGAGGATTTTCTACACATCCTGTTAAACCAATTCCTTCAGCTTTGGGCAGCCCAGTTTGTTTCTGGTGGTCCCTGCCCAGTTCTGCACTCAGAACAGACCATCTCACCAACTCACAGCCTCATAGAAGAAATATTTTATTGCTTTATTTTTGAAAATAAAGATAACTGAAAACTGTAAGAAGCTGAATTATTCCTAAAGCCATCAGTTTAAGGGAACACTTTGTATACTTTTCCAGGTTCATTGGTTGTCTCCTGAGGGCAAATGTGAAATCCTTGTTGAGTTAGTGAGAGTCTCCCCACTGACTGCCAATGGCACCAAAGCAGTCCCTTATATATTGCATTTTTGTTCATATAAATCTCATGTCAGTTGCAGATTTATTTAGAGATGGATCCAACAGAAGAGTGATCCCAGCAGCTGTCAGGAGGAAAACTCCTCCCTGCTCCTAATTCCATGTGCAGATACAAACAGCATAGACAGACTGTCACAGAGCCTCTGCAAATGTCCCAGCAGAACCTTCCAGCCTTGGCAGAAATCTTCAAGCCAAGGAAATTCATGCAGGTTTATGCAAGTTGCAGCTTTGAAAGTGTGGATTGGTTGATTTTTTTTTTTTTTTGGTTGAGATTTTTTTCCCCTTTTTTGTGTTTGACATTTTTTCTCCGTGCCAAAGCAGAATATTGCACCTTTCCAACACAAACCCACAAAACATCTAAACCAGCACTTCTCCAAAACATTAACTCAATTTCTAAACTAACTTCGAGTTTGAATCTGAAGTTTTGGAGGTATTTTGAATACTCATCCCAGTTTGGGAATACCTTCAGTTTGACCTCTGATGGTATTTTTTATACAATGTGACATAGATTGCAGAGGAGCAATAATGCAACACCCAACTTCTGTCCAGACCTTCTTGCCAGACTTGGCAGAGTTCAGAATCTGACTTGCTTACTGCTTGTATGTCAATGCCTGAACAACAGAGTGTGGGGAAATGGAACCAAGGGAAACTCCTGCCATTCCAAAACTCAGAAAGGCTCTAAAGACCAGCAATTAGAAATCCAAGTCCTCATCTCCAGGAAAAAATTCACTCACCAGTAGTGAAGACTACTTAAAAAATACACAATTAAACCAACACATCACCACATCCATGATCACAGTCACAGAATTCCAGACTGGTTTGGGTTGAAGGGACCTTAAAAGTCATCTTGTTCCCCCCCTGCCATGGCAGGGACACCTCCCACTATCCCAGGGTGTTCCAAGCCCTGTCTGACCTGGCCTGGAACATTCCCAGGCTGTTTAACTGTAGCATATAACAAAACAATAACCCCAAACCAGAGGCTACATTGCTGTATTTTTATGTAGCTACCAGTGATTATAAACTTCACAGCCAGGCTGTGAACATCAAAACTGTTTCAAATTTATATTGATCAGCCTCTAAAAACACACAGGCTTTAACTACCCAGAGAAACTGTAAAAGTAAATATTAACATCATCCCTCTTTCTCCTCATCGTGTGCCTTTTAGTCCTGTTCTTTTCCAAGGCACCCTTGGAAACTCCAGTTATAGGAACTGATAGGAAGGGGAGGCTGAACAAAGCAGCTCACAAGCAGCAGAACCCATGCTCTGGGCAAACCTCCCTCCCAGCTCAGTAATCCTTAGGAAAAGTCAATAGACAAACCAGATAAATATTTGATAGGAATATAACAAATTGCCTTAATACCGGAAGGGTGAAGGGAAAGGATAAAAAAAAATCCCAGGACCATTTGAAGCTCTCTGGTAGATAAGTCATGTCCTGATATCAACCATCTGGGATCTGCACCCCTCAGCTGACCCTCAGCTGAACAGCATTTGTTGCCTTAGCTGCTTAATTAGAAGGATCTCCAGCTTAAGGAGGAGGAAACACTTGAAAAATATTTGCCAAAGAACCACACGCCTTAGTTTGAGACTCTTCCAGAGCCTGTCTGCCAGTCAAGAATCAGCACAGTTATATTTATTTGCATGTGAGCTGATTATATTAAGCCTTTTGCAGCCTCTGCAAGGCATTATTTTGTGACACGTAGGTTGGAGGGGAAAAAGCTTCAGCAGCAGCAAATTCCCCAGGCACGCCACAGATTCATTCAACAGAAGTAATTACTTTAGCAAATGTTGGTGGATTTTAATGCCAAGAGGAGGATTCCAGGTATTTTTAAAGCTTGTCAGCCCAGCTGATACCCAGAAACATCTCTAGTCAGTGTGATGTAACGTCGACACAGCACTTAGTCAGAAAAATAGGATGTTTCTGCGACAAAAGGATTTTAACAAATGCCACATTTCATTCTTATTCATATATTCAGAGCTGATGTCATGTGGTCCCTAGATTTTCCCTGGAGATACAGATTTGAAAAGTCCAGAGGGAAATGATAATTTCGTACACGGCTTTGTTGACATATGAGCTCTGAAATTACCATTGGAAAAAAATCCCAAGGTCTGCAAAGATAATTTCACAACCCTGAGCACACCCTAGCCCTGTGCTGAGGAGTTTTAAAAGCTTTTTGAAAGGAAAGTTATGAAGAATGCATGACTAGCACAGACTGGGACCAGATTTTAAGGCCATTTTTTAAAGCACTGAGCAAAGTTCATCTCCCTTTTTAATGAACACCGACTGCTTGGACAAAATGTTTCCCTCCCTTCCCTCTCAGCAGAGTTAGACACAGTGAAATTCATCTTCTGGGCTTTGATAGACATGACAAATTAGGGACAGTGGTGGAAAAGGCTGAGACTTCCTTGCAGGGCTCCTGTTTTCTTAGCAGTCCATCTGTTTGAGACACGTTTGGACATCAGAACCCCAAGGACATCAGCAGCTTCTTTCCTGCTCTTCCCTGAAAAATTAGGGGCACATTCTCTTATTAATGGCATCATTAGGCAGTGGCATGGAGGAGCAAGGAGCACATGCCTGACCTCAGCTCTCAAAAAATGAGAGCCAGAGAGCCCTGGGAGTTAATGGCTCTGAGCAGGCAGCAGGACAGAGCAGGGCAGCACCTCACAGCCTGCAGGGTGGGACAGGAGGGAAGGAGAGTGGGAGCAGTGCTCTGTCATCTCCTAAAAGAGTCACAAAGTCATGAAAGGTTGTCTTCTCCTCTGCTGAACTTACTTGTTTGCATTGCGGAAAGCTCATCTTCACACTGCCCCAGAATTACTGTGGCAAACCAGAGAGTCCAGGAGACTCCACACCCTCAGACCCTGAATTCAGGTGCTTTGCAGCCACCAGCAATCAGATGAAAATGTCTATAAAATTACTGTCCTAAGGCTTCAAGGCTCCATGTGTTAAAGGCTTTGTCAGCCCTCATCTCCAGGTTTCCTGCTGTGATTATGTGAACTACTCAATTAACAAACCCCACCACCAAACCACTGACCCCTCAGTGTACTTAAAACACAAACCAGGGGGATTTCTCCTCCTCAAAGCAGCTTCACAACATTGACCACTCAAGTAGCTGTCCCGGGGTGCTCAGAGCTTTCCCCTAAGGCTCTTAAGTGCCTGAAATACACTAACTTTTCTTTAAAGTCAGAGGAAATGATCAAATATTGATACAAAACACTTTAAGCCTGTAAAGCTCCTTTAACAGCTGAATAGATACTATGAAATATAGAGTATCAGATATAGAAATAACTTGCAAAAGGGGGGTTTTGTATGTGGTTTTTCTTTGCTTGGGTTTTTTGTTCTTTTTTGGGTATTTTTTGTTTAAAGAAGCAGATGAATTGCCACATGCCTGCTGCTATTTAATGTTTGAGTCCTCTCTGAACAGCACTGGGGCTTGTGTTAATAAGGAACCACAGAATCCCAGACTGCTTTGGGTGGGAAAGAACCTGAAAGCCCAACTCATTCCAACCCCCTGCCATGGGAAGGGACACCTTCCACTGGGCCAGGTTGCTCCAAACCCTGTCCAACCTGGCCTGGAGCACTGCAGATGTAGGATTTTAATTCTGGATATCTTTGCGATATTTGAGAGATGAACACCTCTCTCCATTGTTGTTTCAAAGGGCACACACAGCACATTTAATGGATTCCCCTCCCAATTTCTATCAAAGCCCCACTGTTTCCCTGTTTTGGAGGAAATGGCCCTGCCAGCTCGTGTTCACCATGGATTCTTCTGGGGATTCTTTTCGTTATCTCTGAAATGGATTGTTACAGTCACAAACCCAAGTGTTGGGCAGCTGGATGAGAGGATGCAGGGCAGCACAGCAGGAGCACAAAAGGCACTCACCAAGTGTCATTTCCAGCCTTTCTAGCATCATTTTCCACTCCCCACCCCTTTGTTATCCCAGGGAACACCAACACTGTGCCTGTCCCCACAAGATAGGCATTAAAGGGATTAGTCTCCCTTTAGAGCTGGATTTGAGCTACTGTGCAAGACTCAATCATCTGAGTAACAAATCTGCTCAAGTACTTACAACGTGCAGGTGGAATAACCTACAAAATGCAGTGGTTCCAGAGCCTGGAAAAAGGATAAAGAACTCAGAAGTTTTTCAAGAGGTTGGCTTTAAAGTCTGTGCTCTTTTCCATGTGTTTGTTTTTAAGGAATTAACGCTGGACGTCGGGAAAGAAGTCAAGTATTTATCTCCATTCGATGGCCCCTTTCCTCCACAAGTGTTTGTTACATTAACTTGAAAATCGACAGACAGTGAAATTCAATCATCAGGCCTTTGTGCAGATGGCCAGGAAAGCCCCACAGCTGAGCACTCCAAGGCTCTTGGTGGAAAAGTGCTTAAATTCAGGGCTCTGTGCCTACTACAGCAGCAGGGTTAAGCTCTCCTCAATAGCCAGATTAAGAAGTGTGCCTAGTTTTCACTCATTTTGAAATATCAGGAGATAATTTCAAACAGATAATAAGCTACTGAATGGATTCATCTGCCCCAATCTCATCGATTTGGTGGAACAGTTCATTCTTGCTGATTTAAACATGGAAGAGGATTAAGCCACACAAACACCTGCTGATAAAAGTACAGAAGTACCTGTGCAGAATCCCTGCAGCAGTTCCAGATCTGCAGGGCTTTTGTGGACACCCAACAGCTCCAGGCAAATTGGAATTGAGCTTTAACCCTAAGCTGAACACGCAAGACTAAAAATATGCAATGTAACAAATATTATCTCCTACTTTCATTGTGAAACTTCTGTTAAATCAGCTCCCATTTCTTAGGAGCATAATAAACCCCCACAATGGCAGCATGGGGGCTGTTTTGAAGGCTTTTATAAAGGCTTTTTTAGAACTGGATCTGCCAATAGCTATTGCTTCTGTGCCCTTCTTCCCAAAGGCAAGCAGGGCTTGCTCTTAGATAAGAGCATCCAAGGCAAAGCACAAAGGTGCCTTTTATCCTCCCAGAGGCATGAGAAGCTCAGCAGCTCCTTCCCACAGCTCCCTCTGAAGCTGCCTGGATGCAGCCCAGCACTGCCTTGGCCACGGGAGCCCAGCTGGACTCAGAGATAATCAGGGAATCATTTCCCAGCCTCACAGAGCCACAAGGGCTGGGCTGGAAGGACCTTCAGTCTCATCTCGTTCAGCCCCTGCCCTGGGCAGGGACACCTTGCAAGGAGAGGTTGTTCAGAAACACCTCCTGCCTGTGCAGCACTGACCTGACCAGAGGAAAGGGAGCCAGGGAATCATTCCATGGTCAGAGCTGGGACAAACCTTCAAAACACAGGAGACAAAGAGATCCTCGTCCAGGGCTGTGGGCAGCAGAGAGACTGCAACCACAGAGTCCTTTGAACAGGGAAACAGGTTATCCACAAGGCTTGGAACACATTCCAGAGGGTCCTGAGCAGCACAAAGGTCACATTTCCCTCCACCCCAGCCCACACTGGCTCTGTGCTCTGCCCTTCTCACAGGTCCTGCCCAGAGCTCTGGGAATGCCTCTTGCTCCAGCACCAGAAGGCTTCAGGCTGCAGGTGGGAGGGCAGCATCAGCCCCTGCCCTGTCACAGAAGCTCAAGAAGCCCAGGCTGTACCTCAGCACTCAGGCTGTCACAGCTCCTGCAGGGCCACATGCTGCCTCAGCTCAACCTAAGCGTTCCAATTTCTTAAATCCTAATTTCTTAAACCTTAAATCCTAGGGAATCCTGATTTCCAAGATCTGCTGGGAAGGATGGCTTTTCTTGACATCCAAACACAGGGCAGTGGCACTCAGGAAAGCGAGTGGTGACAAAAGTGTGGCTGGGATCCAGTTCTCCAGATCGTGTGGGAAAGTCCAAGAGGACTCCCCTGTTAGGAAACCAATTTATGTGAAAATAAATGGCTTTTGGGTGAGCTGAACCAGAATGCTCCATGTCAGGGTGTAATTCCCCTGTGGAATTCCCAGCCATGCTGCTCCCCTGCACAGAACTGGCCCCATTAGACCATGAAAGCAGCCCCTGATGCCCTGCAGGAATCTCATTCCCTGCTCTGATATCACAAGCTAATGAGAATTCATTGAATGCAAAATGCCATGCACGTTGCTGAGACTTTTCCAGAAGGCCAAGGCAGGTGTGACTAACTCAGGAGCATATTTAATTGCTAATTGATCAGCCTGCAGCTCTGCACCAAGCACACTCAACATGGAAATGCTGCACCAGTGCAGCAGCTCAGGCTGTGCCTTGCCCACCTCCAGCTCCGCTGAAGTTTCATTAACCAGCCAGAAAATACAAACGTGATGAGCTTTGATTTGATTTGAATTTATTTGTCCCTGCAGTTGTCACGAGAGCCTAATTAAAGAGCTCTGCCACCCCCCAGCATGGTGAGCACAGGAAACCCCCAACAACCCAATCCCACTTCAAACGCCTCAGTCACTCGATACCTGTCAGGCAGTTAATTATAGCCATGAATTATTGTCTCTGCTAAAGATGACTGAACGTGTGACACTTTGCTTACTGCATGAATTCCTGCTGGTTTTATGATTACTGTCAAAGAAAATTATTAATAGGCAGATATTGCATGGAGGACAGCAAAAACACGGCAAGAATTAGAATTTATACTTGTATAGCAAAATTAATTCCTATTAGGAAAGGAATAAAACACCAGGCGTTTAAGCAGAAGCCTTTTTCCTTAAAATCATTTCACACCCCCCATTTTCATACTATGATCAATCCCCAGCACAGATGTTAATGACATGATTCACAAGCTTTGCATTGATCAGTACTTACCAATTCCTAAAACGTCATCTGACTCCTTCTGGAAAATGCATGATCTTGTTAAAACCAGATAAGCTCAGAGCTTTATGTTCTCCCCACCTAATTTACTTTACAGTCCACTAGAAGATAATTCTGTTCAAACCGACAAGCAGGGAATGCTCTCATATAATTTATTTCTTTGGATAAAAAGACCCAGGCTGAAAGGCTACTTCAGGAGTTAAAAAATATCAAAAATACAAACAATTGAGTAATTGAAGAGCAACATCAGCACCCTTTCAGAGCAAAGCCTGAATGCCAATTTCCAGGTCTGTCTCAGGGGACAAGGCACAGCAGCAGCAGCAGTGGAAGCAGCACAAACCTCAGACTAATTCTGCTCAAAAAGCTGCCACATATATTTTTATCATATGCCTCACCTCCAGCAAGCATTAAAGTACAAAATGCTCCCTTGAATATAATGAAACTCTTCTGCCACCAGACAAACAACTCTACCAGCTCAGCAACCCAT
This sequence comes from Lichenostomus cassidix, assembly GCF_008360975.1. Classification (NCBI taxonomy): domain Eukaryota; kingdom Metazoa; phylum Chordata; class Aves; order Passeriformes; family Meliphagidae; genus Lichenostomus; species Lichenostomus cassidix. The sequence goes on from NC_139493.1 coordinate 18,854,142, forward strand.
GGTTCTGCTCCAGCAAGCTCTTTTGAAAGGTCTGTGTAAATAAATAATAAAACAGGCTGTTAACTTCTCTGGACCGCCCTGGATTAGGTTTCTGAGTTCTAAGGTTTCAGTTCATGTCATCAGACCCTGCAGCCTGCAAGGACAGATCCTCAGCAGGGTCTGAGCCAGGGCTGCTCTCAGCCCAAACAAACTTTGAGCAAACCATCGATGCAATAATTTGAATGCAAAGACATTAAAACTCAAAAGGGTGCTGGAAGTTGATTCAATTTTTAGCTACTTCTCTAAGCTGGCTTCAGGTCCTGTCATACCTGAACGGCTCAGCACACTCAGCCTTTCAATGAAACAACGAAACTGAAAATGAAGCTGCTGTGGGCAGTGACTAAAGGCAGCTCCAGCCCTCACCCTGCTGCATCCCTGCCACATTCCCAGAGCCATGGATTGACTATGGACCACGGAGGGTCGTCCAGCCCAACCTCCCTGCTGCAGAACATCTCCTGCAATTACCTGACCTGTCCAAAACCCCCAGGAGAGTCCACAGGAGCAGCAGCACTGCTGTGCTGACAGTCCCTGAGCACTGCAGGGCAGCCACCCTCACCTCCAGTGTTCTGTGTGGAGAAACAGCTCAATATCTGCAAATATTGCAAACTCTGGTTCTTCACACCAGCCCTCCAGCCAGGATTACACTGTGATCACCTGCTGGCTCTCATAGCCCCTGCCTGTGCACTTGGAGCTTTTATCCATAACACAGAGTGCAGGACAGAAAGAGCACACAGAAGTACTAAGTAGGAGCATTTTAATGAGTGCTCCTAACAAAAAAAAGGCAGAAGGAGCTGATGAGGCCGTGGCCCTCTGCTCTGAGAGGGCTGTAACCTTCACCAGTCAAAGCTCACTGAACTCCAACCACAACCCCCTCATTTCCATGAGCAATCAGATTGAAATAAGCCAGCCGTGGAAGCACCAACCCGCCCCAGCTGAACACTAGCAGCATTTAAAGGCAGCTAAACGACTTTTTAAAAATAACAATTCAAAGCAGAACCAAGCAATGTAATTCCCCATTGAACAAGCTGCTCCAGGTAGAGCGAGCTCAGATGGATTAATGCCACGGTGATTCCCTGTCCACCTTCCTGTGCACAGAGCAGGCACAGCGGGGAGACACTCAAATAACTCACTCTGGCGTGCAAAATGCACAGGACACACTCACAGAACTGAGGGCACCAAGTTCATCCCAGCCTCGCCATGATGTGTTCCACTGGCACTGAGAGTGCACTGGACATTCCTGGAGCAGTGTGGGGCTGCTGGCACTGCCACTCTGAGCCCAGCTCCCAGCCAGAGGAACAGCTCGGGGATCCTCACAGCTCTACCACATTCAAACACAGGAATAAAGCCTCCAGAAAGCCATGCAAGTGTGAGGATTAAAGCCCTGGGATGAGTAACAATGACTTGCATTTGGCTTTGTCTCGTAGCTTCTCAAGTGCAGATGACAAAGAAACCCACACAGAATACAAAAATATTGTGGAGATAAATATGGATATATCTGGTTTTGGTTGGTTTTTTTTTCTTTTTAATCCTAGAAGTGAATTTTTAGTAATTCTCATTAGTGTTAAAGGCACGAAATAGCTATAGCAAAATCACGTTGTTAATGTCTGATCTTAATGAAATGCCCACTCTGCTCTATTGCTTCCCACTGTAACAATACCTAACAGATATTCTCCTTATCCAGATAAGCTGCACGAACATTAACCCTGGAGGTGCCAGAAGGAGCAGCTGAGGTGGGTGTTGCAGTTGCCATTTCAGGTGAAAACTGGCAGGCATAAATGGAATATCTGATTCTCTACCCCATTACCTCTGGTCCCATGTTGGCTGCTGCTCTTTGCCCATGAACTCCAGAGCAAACCATGCCCAGCCCACCCTACTGCACTGATCCCCAGGGAATTGAGAGCAGTCTGGGTGCTCAGAGCATTGATGAACAGTCTGCCCACCAAACTGCCCTTCTGTGCCCCAAGCTTCCACGCCCATCCCTCCATCCCGACCAGCCCAGCTCCAGCAGCTGCACCAAATGCCACCAAAGCCCTTTCACTGCCCAGTGGGTTGGTTTTCCTCGATGAAATCACTGCATTGTTCCATCAGTCTTCAGAAAAAAAAAAAAAAAAAGCCAAAGCTGACAACTAAAAATAAAGTATGACCGAACCAAAATGGAAAATGTTTGTAGCAGAAGGAAAATAAGGGAAGAAACTCCCCGAGAGCTCAGACTGAGGACTAATTCTTACTTTTTTCCAGATGTGTGGAACACTAAGAAGTAACCATTGACTGTTTTCCTCCACTGGAACTTTCAGATGCAAGCTGAAAACTATGTGTGACATGGCTGTAAACCCCGTAATTTACCCTCTGCGGGCTGAGATGTGCTGATTCAGATGGCTCCAGGCTCCAGCCACCAACCCCAGCTTGGAGCTGGCTGGCACAGGGACATCCCCAAGGGACAAGTCCTTCCCCTCCAGGATCTGCTCCCAGCCTTCTCCAACACGAGCTCCTCTGCCTGAAAACTGCCAGACTCTATCAATACAATGGCCAGCCTGAACATATTGACAAACAATTTCCTAACGGTGCATTTGCTTATCCCCCATTCATGGTGCGTCACTGAAATGGAACTTTAGCAGAAATAAGTGACGATTGATGCTTTCTCCAGTTCTGCCTCCGGGCTTTGCTGACTGATTTTGGGGAAGTTTTCCACCTGCAAATATCACAAGTGGAGACTCCCCAGCAGAGGAGAGCACTGCTTTTCAGTGCCACAGCCCCTCACGGTGACCTTGCCCCGAGAAGCTGGATCCCTGGAAGTGTCCAAGGCCAGGCTGGACAGGGCTTGGAGCAGCCTGGGATAATGGAAGGTGTCCCTGCCCGTGGCAGAAGATAGAATGGGATGAGCTTTAAGGGTCACTTCCAACCCAAACCATTCTGGGATTCTCCCCTGCTGTGCCTTGGGAAAAACCCTGGCACCAGCAAGGCTTCCCTGGCTCAGGGAAAGGAGCGCTGGAAGGACACAAGTTTCATGTTAAGTGCAACAAGCTCAGCTTTGGCACAACAGTGAAGAAATCCCTTCATCTTTATAACTTTTGCAATTGTGCTTTAGGAGCTGGCCAACAGCCCCCGGCAGGAAAAAAAGCACCATTATTTTTAGGCAGTGCAATGTATTTCCACACCACAGCGTCCTGCTCTCTCCTGAGCTTATTCCAGCAGCACCTACACCTCCCCTAGGCTAAAAACAAACTGCTGCATTCTCCTCTCCACTCGGATTTCCCCCTGCAGACAGCCCTGACCCCCCAGGTTTGGGGTCTGCTGGTGCAGACTCAAACACACACACGGATGTGGACCAGCTCTGCCCACAAGCCACGCAGTCCAATTCCAGCAGGCATGAAAGACTCAGTCAAATATGTTTTTTTAAAGCTGCTGCGGTCCAATGGAAACAAGATCAACCCTAAGGCCCAATTTTCCTTTTGGAGCAGGGCTGTTTTCTCAGCGAGGCACAAATCCCCTCATTCATCAGGGCTGCAGGACAAGCAGCCAGTGTGGCTGAGGCTCTGGTGTGCCCAGGGTGGTGGCACTGGGCTGGGCAGAGAGGCTCCCACCAGGGCAGGGCAGGGCAGCACCAACCTCACTGCTGGGACAGGAGCACATGGAGGTTTAGGCTGACTGAACCCTCCAGCAAGGGCTCCAGAGTCTACCAGGAAGGGGGGGAGACGCAGAGAGGGACAAGGACTGGGTGTATACAAATGTGAGCCCCAGTGGTTGCTGGAGCCTCCCAAAACACGGGGAGAGCTTCAGGGTCTCTGAATTGTGTCAGAAAAGCAACCCAAGGTGGTAGACAACTTTTTCCACAAAGGAAAACTTGGGGTTTTTATATGCTTTAGCTTATTGGTGTCACTGCCAAAGAAAGATAGGATCTGTCAAAACAACCAAAAACATTCATTGAAAGTCCTCTTGTTACTCTGCATTTCGCTGGCTGTGAGAGCCACCACCAGCTCTATAAATAAGCCCTGCTGTGAATAACTCAGCTCATATTCAACCTACCCTGCACAGCAGTAAGGGCACTGATGAAATAAAGAACTGCCTGTTTACAGGACATCACCATTTGCACGTCAAACTTCAGAAAAATCACCCCACCCAAGGCCTCTGAGGAACACTTAGAGTTCAGTCTTAGAAGGATCATCCACTCTCAGGACTGAGGGCTTTGCACAGCACTTTTCTCAGCCAGTTCCAGCAGCACTGAGGTTGAGATGAACATCTGGGCTGCAAAGCCTGCACTAATGTGGTTCTTTCAGGCTTTCCCTCTGCTTCTGGTTCTAAACTCTCAGAATAAATAAAATTACTTTTATCTTAATCGAATCCTCTCTTGGGGATTATTTCCAGTTTCTATTATATTGGCTCTGCTGGGAATTAAGGGACTTCTTAGCTTTCTTTAGGTGCCCTGATGATAAAAACCTTTCCACAGTCTCACTCTGCTTGTAATGCAAGTCCATGCAGGAATTCAGGCTCTCTAAACCATTTCCTCAGCCCAGAATAATTATGCAGTGTGAAATGCAGTAATTACTTCGATTACATGACCTCTCCGGGGGAGCTGGCACAGCCAAGGCACCACTTAACCCACACAAGCGTGTCCCACCAAGAAACCACGGCCTGGCACTGGCTAACTATTTAAAATACATTTAAATTCGCTGTGAGGATGCACAACCCCCGAGTGTCTCTCTCACCAGCTCCTCTCGTGGAATGAGCTCTGCTGGAATCCTGGCAGAGAGCAGTGTCCAACACCCCCGGGCTGTGCCCAGCCACGCTCAGCACCCACAGCCCACCTGGCCCTGCACTCCCTGCGTTTGCCAGGTGGCACCACAGCTCCACAGCAGCCTGGAGACAGCAGGCACTGAGTCCAGAGTTTGATCCTGCCCCAAAAGCCACCTTCTTTTCACCCCCTTTCCCCGCCGTTTGAAGCAAGTGATGCTTGCAGAATGCCAAGAACAGCTGCTCAGCCTCTGGATTTGGCAGATAGGACAAACTGAAAATTATGACAGGCAAGTACTCAGAAAAAAAAAAAGAATTTTTGAATTTTCATTCACTAAATTCCTACTTTCTCCTGCTTGTAAATGACACAGAGGCATTTGCAAGACTCTGAAACCATGAAAACTCCACTTCCCTTGAAGATTTTTTGCCTGTAGTTAAACCCTGAAGTTTTTTTTGCTTGTTCAGTATACGGCTGAGGAAGAATCCAAGCTCCCAACACTGCCAGGCTGCTGGGAATTAACTCTGCCGGGAGCAGAATCCCACAGCAGGACAGGCAGCTTCAGCCTCAGCCACGAAACCGAGTTTGAGAAATTCCCCCGTACCTGATCGTCCTGACAGAAATGCAGTACTTCCACATCAGGTTCCACATGGCACTGCCATCCCCCTTCATGACCTCCCCTGGCCGTCTGCAGAGGGACAAGATTCCAGAGGAGCTCAGGACAAGGCAGCTCAGCGGCACAGGCACAGGCAGTCCCAGGTTCAGGCAGCAGCCCAGCTCTGATTCACGATTTCCAAGTGATTCCTCCGACCTCCACTCAAGTGAACTCCGAGGGAAGGCAGCTTTCCCATCTGAAGTCTCGGGTTACTCCTTTCTTCATGATTTATAAGATTCGGTGTTTACATTATTTGCGAGCCAGAAGAGATTATTAGAGGCTGTTCAGAAAGCTCCGTGTTACACTCACTGCTCCAAGCTGCCAAGTCAGAAAACCCTACCTAGGCAGCACCTGCAGAAAGTTATTCCCATTTATTTCACTTCCAAAAAACCTGCCAGCCCAGTAACACTGCCCTAGAAAATCCCTTACAAGAGCTCTACATGCTCCCCCAGCACACACTCCATCAAATGGCTCGGGCTGGAGGAGTCCTCAGCTGTTTGCAAAATTTTTTGTGTACTGTAATAAACTTTTTGGTGCCAAAAAAAGTAATGAGTCATTTTCCAAAGCTGTATTTGAAGGCTTACGAAGAAGTCCTGGCTTTCAATGGTGAGTATCAGCTGTGACACTCAGCCTGGAAATGACGGCAACAATAAAATGCAAGATCTGCTTAAAAAGAAACCCAAAACTAAAAAAAAAAAAGCCAAAACCAAAAACCCAAACCAACCCCAACTTATGGATTATGCATATGGAATTCTTTTGCTGTGCTGAATAAGTTTAAACACACAGCATTTACTGCCAAAAGTTTCAGCAGAATTTAAACCCCAGCACACACTCACATGGCATCAACCTCAGAGAAAAGGAGTATTACTGCTGTTGTAGAGAGGAGCCCTTGAAATGCTGCCCTGGCATCTCCAGACCACCCTGAAAGTCAGGCTTGTTGCTCTGACAGATTGCAGTTCCCTGAGCCTTTGCTCAGCCCACACTGCCTTCCCTGCAGAGGTCAACAGCACCATTATCAGGAGCCCTTCTGCACCACAGACATCAGATACATGTTTATATTATAAAACTTAATTAAGCAAGAAACCAAGTTCACGTTGTTTCTTCACAGAGCAGAATAATTTTGTGATTAACTGTCTATTTGCTGTTGCATAACTCCATTTTCTCTAAGGCCATTTTGGCCAGGATCTCGTGACTGTTCCCACTATTTGAAATATATTCTGCTTTGGGAGTTTCTGATAATTGCTCCTGCAGCAAGCTATTGATGGCTCATTAGGAAAAGTCACACCAAGTTCCACAGCACACTGCACATTTAAATCAGTTGGCTTCATGAAGGAAAATGATATTAGAAAACTTTTATACATCTGTTCCTAACATAATCACTGAAATACATTTCATTGCTGGAAAAAGCTACGTAAGTTCAGGCAGCCCAGCAGAACCCAGTCCCTCTCCTTCACTCCCTGATTTGAGAGATGAAGTGCCTACAGGAGAGATTTTCTGGTTTTTGTATCCTGTGCACTTGCAAAATTTCATTTGGCATAAATAAACCCATTATATAAAGAGTGTAAAAGTAGTAGTTTCTCTTCTGTGCAGCACTGAGGTATCAAACAGCACCCTCAGCTGTGTCAGCTCCCTCTCTTTGAGCTCAGACCTGAGGCTTCGCTGGAATTGATGTATTTAGATTAAACCCTCCTTGATTCCCCTGCAGTCCCAATATTTTGACAGCACCAACATCTGCAGGAATAGTGTTTTTATCTGTCTCTAAAGATAGATTCAGTGGATGAGATCTACAAGAGAGCAGTGTTTTCTTCACCACCTTCATCCACGTTTCTAAACTCTGCACAAGCAGTGACCAAAGGAATTAAAATAATGTGATCACATCATGGGGCAGAGGTGAGATGCTGCAGGGGGGTTGGGTTTTGATTTGTTTTGGTTTTTAAATCATTGCTGCTGAATTTCCCACGAAAACCAGACTATTAAATAGCCTAGAGAGGATTTCAGCTCCTGAGCTGAGTTTGTCCACAGATTCCCTAAGAGACCTGGACAAATCAAGGTAGCTCTCCTCCAAGCAAGCAGGGAATACTACATCATTATATTATTATTGTTATTCTGCGGGAAATACATCTCATTTAATACCCATCCAGAAACTGCTGCACACTATGCCAATCACATCAGGAGCTAATATGACTCCTATCTCAGTTCTGTGATTACGTCTCCACTGTAAATAAGTGCTGTTTGTTCTGCTGCAAATACGAAGAAGGGATGGCTGTGAAAAGCTCCTTGGGATGGTGTTTGAGGGGAATGTTCAAGCCTGGGGAGGGCAGGGCCTGGCTGGATGTGCCAGCAGCACCAGGGAATAGCTGCTGATTCCTGTGATCAATCAAACCTGATTCTGTCTCTCACGCTGGGCTGCCTCCTCTAGAAACAGCTCCTCTGGAGTATCACCACCAAGGAGAGGACAGAAGGGATGGCCAAGGGAAACTGGGCACATCAGCTATTCGTGAGTAGCCAGAAAAACCCTATTCAGGACCAGAGGAGCTTCTCCAGGAGCAGTGAGACAGTGAGGTCCTTTTGTCTGGGCTGTTTACTGCCCTGCCCTGTGCTCCCAGTGACATCACCGTGCCCCAAACAAGGCTCGCATTTGCATATCAAGTGATTTCACTGTTTTGAAGCCTTGTTTGCTTTCCCTGCAGGACAATCGGGATGAGCCCCAGCACCGCGGGGCCACTCGGTGCCGTGTCTGCCTTGGACGTGCATTTTCCATTTTTTCCCATCGATCACAACCTCTAGTCCCCAGCGCTCTCCCACCCTCACACAGCCCGGGGGCTCAGGAGGGCTCTGGAGCTCTGCTGCCTGCCTGCCTGCCTGCCTGCCTTGTTCCTCCGCTCTGGGTGTGGAGCAGAGCTGCAGTTATCTCTTCCCTTCACAATGAAACACCAGATTCCATTCACAGCACATCACTGCACCCACCCAGCCGCCCTGCTCAACTCCCCGCACAGATTTACTTATTTGCTGATAGTTTTTCTCCCTGGAAACCTTTATTAGCTCTGTCCTGCTTGCAAGCACCTCCAGCAGCTCTCCTCCTCTGCAGCCAAGGGTGTCCAGACCCACAGCAGTGCCCCACATAAACAAAGCTCTTGAGTCCTCCCAACTAGCAACAGGAAGGTGCAAGGAGGAGTTCTGCCTCCTTCCAAAATTTCTTCCCACCTCAGGACACTGTTCCAAACCCAGCAGCACTGTGACTCTCCAGGACAGCAGGGTGGTGACACTGAGGGTGGAGATGCCCTGGCACAAACCCAGAGAAGCTGGGGCTGCCCCTGGATCCCTGGCAGTGTCCAAGGCCAGGCTGGAGCAACCTGGGACAGCAGAAGGTGTCCCTGCCCGTGGCAGGCTGCCACTGGATGAGCTTTGAGGTCCCTTCCAACCCAAATCCCTCTGGGATTCTGTGACACCAAGTGACAGTTTTATCTCCATTGGATGTATTAATAGCACCATCATGGGGTGCTGCCCCTGCACCAGAAAGTAACATTTTTCTTAGGTTTCTCCTATTTATTCCCACTTTTCTACATTAAGTGACCACACCAGACACCTTGGACCTACATTTCACTGCCTGTAAAACAGGGAAAGCGACTCTCAACTTCACAAAACATTTTGCATCTCTTCTAGGAGAAATGTTTAGTGCAAACAGCCACAAGCACTAATTCAGAGGTGGTGCTGTGGCTGCTGGGAGCTGAGCAGACCGGGAGTCAGTGCAGGTTGGTATCCCTGAACTGCAGGGTCAGCAGGAAGGCTCTGCTCAGCTGCTGGGGCTGCAGGGCAGCTCTGGCTGCAAATGCTGATGAAGGAGAGGTTGTACCGAGGCAGCCAAGGCAGACACCCAGGTTGTGTTCTGCTGACTGGACACAGGAGCAGGGAAAACAACTGGAACAATCAATATCACAAAAACGCTGGGAAAAAACCAAGTTTGTCAAAGCCCTCATTCTGGCCACTGCCGAGCACATGCCACCCATTTTAGGAAAAACAATGGGATTCTCCCAGTGTTTTGGATTCCTAAGGGAACTCAGAGCAACACTGTGTGATGGGGAGCACTTAGGAATCCTTAAAAACCCAGTGTTGGGGGGGAGGGTAGGGAAGTAAAGGCAGAAAAGAATCACTGAAATAATTTAGGGTGGAAAAGCCCTCAAAGATCATTGAGTCTAACCACTCCCCAGTGCTGCCAAGGCCACCATTGATCCATGTCCCCAAATGCCACATCCAGACCTCTTCTAAATCCCTCCAGGGATGGTGACCCCACCACTGCCTTCACAGACTGTTCCCATGCCTGACCACCCCTTCAGTGAGGAAATTCTTCCTAATATCCAACCTAAACCTCCCCTGGCACAGCTTGAGGCCATTTCTGAAGGAATTGGAGGCTTTTAATCTATTTTCTAATTTTCACACTGGAAACAAAGCTGCTGCAGGCAAAGCTACCACGAGGGACATAAATCACTCTACGTATTTCAAAACGCTGGAGCTGAGGTTCCTTTACAAGTTGTAGGTGGTGTGTTACTTTTTAAATGCTATTAATAGAAAGGCAGGGCTTAATTTGGAGTCTCACACTCCATTACTCTCCCCCCTCTGGAGATTCATTCCCATTTGGCAGCAGAGCCTGCAGGATGGTAAGGAGAGTGGGGAGAGGAGCCCAGAGAAAAGCAGCACCCAGGGCACAGATCTGCTGTGATTTTGGATAAATCTGCGTGCTCTGGGTGGCTGCATCCCCTCACACATGGCATGGGGGATGAGCTGAGCTCAGCACGACACCCCTGTCACAGGGAGCCTGCCCTGCTGCAGCCTTCAAGGGTGAGGAACACAGTCTGTCTCCTTTTCTGGAGTTTCTACGCCAATGAAATGGTCCCAAAGCAGGATTTCACAGCATTTCTGTTCTGATGGATGTTGCATTTGTAGGTCATTTGACAAAAGGAAAATGTGGCTGCTGGAGCCAGCCTGGTTTGGGTTGTCAGTGCAGTCCCAGGCCTATTTTTAACTTAGGTAGCACTCCCCTTATACAACAGCTATTACCAATTAAGGATTGCAAGGAGTTGTACAAATAGATGGAGTTAAAATTTTCAGCTGGAAAAGCATTCTGGCTTTTTGGACAACTCGGGGCATCTATAAACCTTCAACCTGCAACAAGCCAACATTTTGATTTGGGAGGTTTAAATAAAATACCTTCACCACGTATTTTCTCCTCAGCCCTCACTGTATTCTCTTCCATTCCCTTTGAAACTTCCTTGGCTGATTTTTCACAAACATTCCTAAAGAAATGCAAACGCTGGTGTTTCCTGGGAGCTGACAGCAGTGACATGCACATGCCAGTCCTTCTGGGGAACAAAGCCAGCCTGCTCTTGGCATTTCGATAAAGGGCATCCCCCCTCACCCCAAAAGGCTGGAGAGTTTGGGATCCTTAGCAGAGGCCCCTCCAGCACCCTCCCAGCTGCAGCTTCTGAGAGCCTCCTCGATGTCCCCAGGCCACCACGGGGCTGCCAGGCTCCCTTGCTGTGACTCAGGCTTGGACAGCGATCAAAGGGAACTCAGACAGCTTCCAATTCCCCTCTGCAAGGCACGGAGCCAGAGGCACAATTAAAATGTGACTGCTCCAGGGGCTGCCCATCGGCTGCATCCAACTCCAGGAGAGACTGGAGAGGGGAAGAAAAGCCTGGCAGACACTGTGTGCTCCAGGGATGCAGCTAAAGGGCAGGAACCCCCAGCACAGGCACCCCAGCTCCAAAAAACCCCAGCAGCAGCCTTCAGAGCTGTCTGTGGAAGGTTAAAATCTGTGTGACTGCGGAGAAGGGGAACCTGAAGGCTCACAGATGGTTCCTGGGCGAGAGGGAAGGGGGTGGAGAAAAGTTTCAGGAAGCCTGAAGAATTGATGTAATGAAGACTGCAGAGAGGCAGGAGAAAGGCAGGGGAAAGGTGGGAAAAGGCAGGGGAAAAGGCAGGAGAGGAAAGGCAGAGGTGGGAAAAGGCAGAGGTGGGAAAAGGCAGGGAAAAAGCAGTGGAGAGGCAGGGGGAAAAGGTGGGAAAGGGCATCAAGGGGAAAAGGCAGGCAGGGAAAAAGGCAGGCAGGGGAAGAGGCATGGGAAGGCAGAAAAAGGCAGGGGGAAAAGGCAGGGGGAAAAGGCAGGGGGAAAAGGCAGGGGGAAAAGGCAGGGGGAAAAGGCAGGGGGAAAAGGCAGGGGGAAAAGGCAGGGGGAAAAGGCAGGGGGAAAAGGCAGGGGGAAAAGGCAGGGGGAAAAGGCAGGGGGAAACCAGGGAAAAGGCAGGGGGAAAAGGCAGGGAGGGGAAAGGCAGAGGTGGGAAAAGGCAGGGGAAAAACAGTGGAGAGGCAAGGGGAAGGTAGGAAAAGGCAGCAAGGGGGAAAGACAGCAAGGGAAAAGGCAGGGGAAAAAGGCAGGGAGGGGAAAGGCAAGGAGAGGAAAGGTAGAAAAAGGCAGGAAAAAAGCAGGGGAGAGGCAAGGGGAAGGCAGGAAAAGGCAGGGCAAAGGTAGGGAGGGGAAAGGCAGAGGTAGGAAAAGGCAGAGGTGGAAAAAGGCAGGGAAAAGGCAGTGGGGAGTCAAGGGGAAAAGGTGGCAGGGGGAAGGGCGGCAGGGGGAAAGGCAGGGGAGAGGCAAGGGGAAGGCAGGAAAAGGCAGGGGAAAGGTGGGAAAAGGCAGGGGAAAGGTGGGAAAAGGCAGGCACACACACAAAGAACTGTGTCTGGCCTGAAAGGCAGCTCAGCCCAGTTCCAGCCCTGGTGCAGGAGAGCCATCCCAGCCCAACAGATTCACACAAGGCTTCACTCAGCCATGCCCAAATCCCACTGCACACCTCAGGGAAACCAGGGCATGGGAAATGAAGGGATGCCATGGGATGTGTGTCCCCAGGCAGGGAGGAAGAGCAGCCTGGGAAGGCAAAGCAGGAGTAGGAATTTCAGGCAGTGAGCAAGGAACACCTGCACAAAGGCTCCTGCAGACACAGGGAACCATTAATGGCATTACAGGGAAGGCTCCCGCCAGATTAGCAGGGATTTGGTGTATTTTCATTTGGATTTCTCAACTTGGAATCACTTTCCCGAGCACAGAGAAATCCTCTGACGGCTTTTAAGGCATTTTGCTACTTTGTGCATTTATTTGAGGGTTTGCTCTGAACTGTTTTTCTGCTGAGTGTGGGAATACTGCAGCGTGTGCTGTTTGCAGGCTGTGCTTCCAAGGGGGGTGGGTCTGGGAGGTGGGTTTGGGAGGTGGGGGAAGCTCTCAGCTGCTCTGCAGCTGCAGGAGCTTTGCCAAAGCATCCTCTGGAGAGGGAGCTGCTCCATGGCACATGACTCAGCCCTGCTCGGGATGAAGTCACTGTCAAGTGAAAGCAAACCATTTGTTTCTAACAACATATATGGTGAACTCCAAATGCAAGTTCAAGGCAAAGCTCCAGTAATTTTCCCCACCCGCTCTGCTCTTGTTTTGTTTAAGATGCTGCAAAGGAGCTCCGAGTTTAACTGGCAGCAAGAAGATCCACAGACACACTGACATCACTGTCCAGCAGTGTGCAGAACCAGCTCCCTGCCCTCATGAACCAGAATTTAAGGAATTTTCCCCCTACTCCCTGTTAGTGAGGTAATCAGTATACAGCCATTGCCTCCAGGAATATGGGATTATAGAACTCTATGTAAGTTTTCTCCCCTTTATTAAATCTGTTTCTAAATGATGAGTTTAATTAGGCTGTGACACACGACCAGTGAGTTTTTAACATCTTTTTTCTGCTGCCTTTCCCTCAGAGGAAGCAGCAGCACTGCTCTGTGCCAGGTACCCAACACATCTGACCCCACCTGACATCACCCCGGAGCAGAGCCGTGCTGGGAACACCAGGAATGAGGAACAAAGCCCCTCAAAGCACATTCTCTTTAACAAAGAGTTAACCTAAAGGACAGCCCTGACATGGATCATTTCAAGCCCGTGTGCTGTCTTTGAAACAGCATCTAAATTAAGGCTGGCAATTCCTTTCATGGCTTCAAATGCTACACATTTTTCTAGGATAAGAGAGTGGGAAAGAGGATGAGCAGAGAGCTGCAGGTGCCCTGCAGAGTGCAATCTCAGAGTGGCTTTAAGTAGCTCCTGACACTCAGATACTCTGATATTCCAGTATGGCAGCACTAAGCTGATCCTCATGAGCCAATTCATGAAGGCATTTCCATTTTTAATCAACACTGAAACATCCTCATGGGAATGAATCATATACCAAAATGCAGACCTGTTTTGCCCAGAGATGGGCTTAAGCACATGATCCAAGCTATCCTGAAGCACCGTGCTGGAACTGTGAATCAGCTGAAGGCTGGCAGAAATAATTCCAACTAATTCCTGGCTTCAAAGAGTCAGTCACCTCTCACTTTGCTTATTCCATTGGGGTTGCTCATTATTTATGGCCATAATTGTTCTGCAAGGGATTCATGCCTCCTTTAGAGAGCCCAAACTCATGAAAGAAAAATTGAAAATGACAAGAAATCATTTAGAAACTGTTTTGTTTGCCAAACAAGATATTCCAATAAAGCAGCCTTTATGAACTTGGCACTTCCTTTATGTTTTTTGAAATTCTCTTGTTTTAGCCAGAAGAGAGAAGGCATTCTGGGAGGAAAAATCTGCAGCTTACAGCTGCCCTGAGTGCCAGTCACACATTTCCTCACCTTCTGCTTGATCTTTAATGCAATGCTAATGGTACCAATTTCTTGCCTGGGCTATTACACACCAGCTGGCAGCAGCACAGCACGAAGCTTTCCCCCCTAGCTAAGGAAAATCTTCACTTTCACATGCTAAACCTGAAGTCACATGGGTTTATAATAATCCTGGAAGGAAAGCGTGAGGCGTTCATCCTGCAAAGCCCACAGAAGCCCTACAGTGATTTGCTCATCTTACCCTTTAATCTGTCACAGAAGCACATCTCAGCACCTCAGTGTTTGTATCAGGAGGGTACCAAATCCAGCCCCCCCAGTCTGCTTTATGCAGCTTGCTGACACTTGGCTAAACCAGGCTGCTGGTCTATAAACACATCACTGGAGGCACCAGCATCATTACCTTGCAGTGACTTTGTTCTGTGAATGTACATGGGATGGGCAAAGCCCTGCTTACTGAAGGTACTGCCAAATTTGAGGAATGGACTAAAAGTGTGGTTGGTGGGTTTTTCCCTCTTTCCACTTGCTGTGTTGAGAGAACAAACTGGAGAAGCTCTCTCCATACCCTGGGTGTTTGCCCTTACCTGGCATTTCTTCAGCAATGCCACATGCCCAGCCTGCTATTTTGGAACTGGATTTTTACCCTGTATACATAAATAAACTTGCAAACCTGTCCTAGTTCTCCTTTGTCCCATCCCTGTGACTCAGTTTTCTCACAGTGTCCCACCTGGCACTGCAGCCACAGCCAGGGAGGGGCAATGGCTCCTTGTCCTTGTCCTCCTCCTCTCACAGCCCCACAGCTCAGGGCAGAGGGGCCAAGCCACCTCAAGAGCCAACACACCTTCTCCTCAAGCCCATGGATTTCACTTCCAGAGCAAGAGGAAGCTGTACCAAACACCAGAGCTGTCTAGGCCAGGCAGCAGACACAGAATCATGGAATCATTAAGGCTGGAAATGTCCTCTGAGATCATCGAGCTCAGCCATTCCCCCAGCACTGCCAAGGCCACCACTGACCTGTGTCCCCAGGTGCCACATCCATGTGCTTTGTGAACATTTCCAGGGATGGAGACTCCACCTCAGCCCTGGGCAGTGTGTCCCAGTGCTTGACAACCCCTTCCATGAAGAAATTTTTCCAATATCCAACCTGAGCCTCCCCTGGCCCAGCCTGACGCAGTTCCCTCTCCTCCTGTCCCTGTTTCCCGGCTGTCCCCTCCTGTCAGGAGCTGTGCAGAGCCACAGGGTTCCCCCTGAGCCTCCTTTGCTCCAGGCTGAGCTCCTTTCCCAGCTCCCTCAGCCTCTCCTCCAGACCCTTGTCCAGCTTCATTCCCTTCCCTGAGCATGAACCCACAAGCATTCCCTGAGTAACAAATGCTGGAAAACACAGCTGGACATCTCACCATGGAGCAGCAAGTCACAGCTTCCAAAGCAACCAGGAACATTTTCCTGGACTTCCTCACGGCTCTGAGCACTGACTGCAACTGAAAATCGGAGTCAGGCAGTGCGCAGAAGGAAAGAGCACAGTCATTGAATGGAAATGTAACCCAAGTCCTGTTTTGGCTATTTGTTATCTCATTTTATACATAAAAATAGGAAATATATACACAGGGTGCACACAAAACCTCCCCACTGCCTCCGGGCTCTTTTCCAAGAGCATTTTAAACAATTTACAATCACTAATAAAACATAACTGAAAGTCTCCAAAAAGTTTTTTCTTTACTTTTCAGATGAACTTCCTTGCATTTAAGGTTTGTTATTCTGCAGCACCTGCTTTTCACATGTATTTGTGCTTTAACCAAGACATTATTTTGTTTCAATCATGAGGAAGTTGCAACTTTCCTTCAATTTTCTTTTCTTTTTAAAAAGATGAGAACAAAGTGCCTCTCTCTGATATTGAAGTACTTCAGGCCTGGTTTTAGCTCTGTTCATGCAAACACACTGCAGACAGAAGATTCAAGCACCAGGTTTTGATGGCAAGTAAATTAATTATCTGGAAGGACATAAATGGGCAGCCCTATTGCAGAGCTTTCCATTAGGAGATGTAGAATAACTCCCCAGCAATTCGTTTGCCCCAAAGCTGGGATTTGGCCAGGAATCCAAGACAGAGAGCTGGAGTTCAGTTGTATTTATTTGTGTCAAAACAGTCTGGCTACATTTCTATTATTTGATATGGTTTCTCAGCAAGGAAAACATCACAATAGGCTGGGACTAGGTTGGAAATTTTTTGGCTTGGCAATGGAATCTGTGCAAAGCTGCAAGAAGAGGAGAATAAAGCTATCTTTTGAAACTTCACAAGGCAATGGTCACAGATGAGGGTCCTGTGTTACTCAATGCCAGAAAGTGCGGGGCACCCCTTAAACCTTGAAAAAGATTGGAACAGTTCCCTTTTCCAGCCTTCAGTCACTGCATGAAAAATTCAACTGCAATTAGCATTTAGTACAAAGCACTTTCTGTAGGCTGACAATAGGTAGCCAGAGCAGAAAGTGTACATAACAAGAATGGAATCCTATTTTAGAGAATCGCATGGGTTTTCTTCACAATGAAGGGATCCCCACTTTCCCCCCAGAAAATTCAAATCCACCCAATTCCCTCTGCTTAGCAGCATAAATCAAGAGCAAGGAAAACGAAGTTTAGATTAAAAAGCATCAGGGTAAGTTCAGGGACATGTTAAATGGAATTGCTTATTTTGCTGTTCCATTAAATAGGCAAGCTCAATGCATCTGACACCCAGACCTATTCTTTACGATCACCATTCACCATCAATCATTCCAGCTGGGTGTCAGAGCTGCCTAAGTGAAGTGCCCACTGCTCTGAATGACTCTGATGTGCACTTTGTGCTGCGAGGGAGAGGGAAGATGAACTGTTATACTGCTAAATATCTCGGGGAAATTAAGGGTCTTCTCTTCATTACATAAATTTCCATGACATTTCAATTAATCTGCCAGGGCTGGGTACAGCGTGGACACCACAGCACGAGGCACTGTGCCTAAGGATAAAACACCAGGGAAGAGAAAGTACCGAGTCTGAGCTGAGCTGATGTGACCTAAAGCACATGTTAAAACCAAACAGCACCCTCACCTTCACATCTGCATGCACAGAGACAGCGGCAGCTGATAATGAATGCAATTAAGCAAAAAAAAAAAAGCAGCAATCTTTGTCACAAGTTCTCATTAATTGCCCAACACTCCCTTCTCCCTCCTGCAAGGGAGGAAAAACACTGTTGGCATCGTGTGCAGCCACCCCGTGCCGGAGAGCATTTCAGAGTTAACATTTTCTTACCTTTTATAGAAACCATGGAGAGGCTGGAGACATAAAAACTGCCAGTAATCCAAGCAGAAGGCCTTCAACTTCAGCATTTTCCAGCGCTCCTGCCGCCGCGACCGCGGTCTGCAGCGGGCTTTTAGCAAGACAAGACTTTTTTGTTGTGACTGGGATGAGTCAAAGCCGGAGCAGCAGCAGCCTCGTGTCCCCGTGGCTGCATCCCCGGGCTGGGCTCAGCACCTGCAGCCCCAGTGCCCCGCGCTCGTACAAAGAGGCGGCGCACAAAGGACACCAATGCTCTTTGATCCTGCTCGCCGCTTAGCTCTCCCAAAGTCCCCAGCCCTACCGGGAGCACTGCTACTACACACAGACCCCACTTCTCCTTTCGGCTGCTTTAGGCCACTCGGAAAGCCCTCTGGATAGGCAGCGTGGATAAATTCCAGCTAGGGGCTTGGATGGATCTTTGGAAAGCATCCTCAGAGCTCCCAGAACTTCGGAAAAGGCAGGCAGTGATCTCGGTGGGCTCTGACACCACTGCCTGGTACCCCCAGCAGAGCTGGGATCTCAGCACATGGGGCTGCAGGCGTTTGCCCTTTTCCCTTTTCCCCCTATTAATCAGCTCTTTCAGTACCAGCGCATCAGCTTCATTGTCTGCGGCACCTCGGGAACTGGGGGCTTCTTGTGACGGGGAGGGGAAAAGAGCGGAAAAAAGGAAGGAAAAAAAAAAAAAAAAAGGCAGGCAGGCAGGAGCTCAGACCCTCCCGCTCCCACACCAGATTGTGCTTATCTTGTTCCCAACGCGCTTTGCCAGGGAGCGCAGGGGGGAGGATGAGCCAACCCCGAACGGCGGGCGGCAGCGGGACAGCCCCCGGGGCACGGACGGACGGACGGACGGACGGACAGCGAGACAGACAAACGGGCAGCCGGACAGACAGCCGGACTGCCGGGCGGACGGACAGCCCCTGCGGGGAATCCCGGCGGAGCATCCCGGGGGATGCCGGCAGCCGCAGCCGCTCCGGAGCCATCCCCGAGCCGCAGGAGGAGGGCTGGGGGATGGCAGGATTAGCAGCGTTTGCCACGCAAACCTCTGCTAGGCACGATAAAAGCGCATTGCTTTTGTTCTGAGAAGACAGGAGCACAATTTTTAAAAAAATTTCTATCTTTTACCATGGCCCAATTCTAGCTCCTCCCTCCCCTCCCCCTTCTTTCCTGTCTATCCCAACCTGAGCTGCCAAGGGTGAGAATCCTGGAACGAATCACGCAGGGCAGGGTTAGATCAGCGATTAGGTGGGAATTCCTGCCTGTGAGGATCGTCAGACCCTGGCACAGGGTGCTCAGAGAAGCTGTGGCTGCCCCTGGATCCGTGGCAGTGTCCCAGGCCAGGTTGGACAGGGCTTGGAGCAACCTGGGATGGTAGAAGGTGTCCCTGGGCATGTCAGGGGTGGGACTGGATGGGCTTTGAGGTCCCTCCAAACCCAGATCAGTCTGGGATTCTGTGAATATCCTGAGTTGGAAGTATCCACAAGAATCATCCAGCCCAACTCCTGGTCCTGCACAGACACCCCAACAAGCCCACCTGTGCATCCCTAGCAGTGCCGTCCAAACACTCCTGGAGCTCTGGCAGCCTCAGGCTGTGATCATTCTCTGGGGAGCCTGGGCAGTGCCAGCACCCTCTGGGGGGAGAACCTTTCCCTAAAATCCACCCCAACCCTCCCCTGGCCCAGCTCCAGCCACCCCTGGTTCCTGTCCCTGTCTGAGAGCAGAGATCAGTGTCCATCCCTGCCCCTCTCCAGTCTCACAGATACTCAGAGTTAACAACGGCACAGAACTGCTCTATTGGAACATGACTGGCATGGGAGAACTTCAACAGCAGTTTATCAATTTTTAACATTTTTGTTGCTCTTGCTAAATAAGAAGTGTCTTAGTGGAGACCAATGCTTGTGTCCAGTTTGCTGCAAGTTCACTTTTCCAGAAATAACAATTTTTCATTCTGTTTCCCTTCTGAAAATCACTCATAGTAAACATTTAGGCTACAGCTTGCAATACTGTCAAACAGGTATAGAGGAACTTAAAGAGTTCAACAGTTACGACAACAAAACCAAAAGCAGAATCTGAAGAAATACTTCAAAACCATCCTGGAACTTGGACAAGTGTTTAAACCAAACCAAAAATCCTAAACAATCAACCAAACAAAAAAATCAGCCAAACAAATAAACCACTAAACACCCCCCACAATGCCCTCCCCAAAAAGCCACAAGAATTTTAACACTGTTTAAAAACAATGAAAAGCAAACCAAACCTCTAAGTCTTAACCTGAGGCTCTTTTCCATGTAGACCTATCTATTTCCCCAAGTGCCTGGATAATAAGCTATATTTAGGGATCTATAGAAGCTATATTAAGGGGTTCTGGTTTTACTCATTGTCACGTTGAAGTTGCAGAAGTGCCTTGGATCTTCTTATAAAACTGCTTTGTGTAAGTTTAATTAAATGAAATTATAAATATATTTGAGTAAGATTGGCAGTTTCTTTAGTGAAGTGAAAAATCAGTGGGTTATGCTTACACAGTGTCACACTTGGTATGGTATTTCCCTAAAAACCCCTTGTACAGGACAGGGCAGGTGGTGGCAGCAAACAGATCATGAGAACAGCAACTTGCAGAGAAAAAATGGGTTTGATTTGGGCCTTCAAAAAAGTTATTTCTTGTGAAGATGCTCTTTGAAATAGATCATTATTCCCTTTCCTTGTGCTGCCTGCACTTCTTTGCCGGGATTTCTTTCAAACCAGCACCAGAGCTGGTGATTCCTAAGCCAACACAACTGGTATCACCCCCCAACAATATCCAACCCTGTCCAAATTCCAGCCTGTTTTTCTTCCTGTATTGATATTCCCTTGGGCATCGTTAGCTTGGCATTTTCAAATCACTGATGCCATCATGGTAAGGATATTTAGATTTTCTTATCAAAAATCTTTGATCCCTGCTTTTCATCTCTGTTCTCCAGGGTAGTTTTATCTAAAGAGGAACTGAGGAAAGGCCCTGGAGACCCAGTGGCTGCTGGAGAGCCCCAGTCTCCTGGCACTGCCTCCTGCCTTGGGTTTGGTGGTGCCAATAGGGTAATGGGAAATCCTTTTTCCTTTGTTTCCAAGAACAGACAGCACAAGAAAAGAAAGAAAAAAAAAACCAGAAAAAGAAGGAAAAAAAAAGAAAAAAGAAAGAAATTGAGTTTTCCCAGTTGTCACATTTTTGGGTCTTAATTTTTTTACATTCCTTGAAAAAAAGGAAGAAAAAATGAAAGAAAAAAACTGGTTACATCCCGTAACCAAGGACAGCTATTCCCAGGATCAAGGAAAAAGGGGGAAGCCAGCCTGAGACAAGTAAGCTCAGGAGACGCCAGCCAAAGACTTGATCCTGAAATGAGACTTTTCAGGAAACTTATCCTTTGTCTGTTCACATTGCAAAGCAATTTCTTTCTCACCATCATATCCTTTCCAGAAAAAAAAATCCTATTTATCACCTTAATGATGTATTTCTAAGCAGTGGGCTCTCAGAGCATAGAAGCCATGTACCCACGGATTTCCTGACAGCATCCAACCCTGATTATCCCACCCTGCATGCAGAGAAAATGCTAATTAGGACTTTTGCAAATGAAAAGCCCCATGCTCTCAACACGTTCTTCATTTTCACTTGTCTTCCCGAAGAAAACAACAAAGGAAATTAAGCTTCATCTCACGCTCACCCGGGATATAGAACTGGTTCTTTCAGAAAGGCATTTACCAAAACCTTTGACTTGGAATTCCCAGGCCTAATAGAAGCAGGGATTTCTGGATGTGCTGCAGCTCCAGCACTGGAGCCGTGAGCAGTTTGCTGAGAATTCCTGCAGTCAGTCAGAGTTCAGCCTCTGACAAGGATTTCAAAAACAGCCACTAACAGAAGGGCCAAGTGGAAATCGAACATTGCGCCATCTCCTTTTTTAGGGGTGCTTTTTTTGCCAACCCCTGGAGCTCTGAGGCTGAAGGGAAACAATCCACTGAGGGATAAATTAACCCCAGCATGAAGCCAGTGCCTGCTGGAGTTCCTGGTGTACTCACTGGTTTCAAAAGTTGGGCAGATCAGGACAATTGACTTGTCTGGTGACAGTCTTTAACCCTTCACAAAATACATTTATTGAACTACTGTGATTCATTTAGTTAAACTTTACAGTGATACGCCAGGACCATTCCTGGAAAATATTTCACTTCCCCAGAAAAACAGTGTATCCCCCTCCTTAGGTGGAGCACAGAAATTGTAGTAAGGAAATTGTTTTCCTGGAGGTTTTTCAAGCCTCCAGGGTGAAATACTTCACTGGCCACACGCCAAAACCTCCTGGTAAAAAGCTGTGCATTGTGGAGCTCAGGAATTTCATGGGACCAGCAGTGAGGATCCCATATTCATCCATGACACCTTGCAAACACCACGATAAAAAGTGGGGGAATGCAGAGTGTTGTACAAACCAAGGGTTTGGGCAAGCAAAGAGATGCTGAACTTCCTCCTGGGAGGGTTAAAGGCCTCAGTGCTCCCAGGATACAGCAGCACACAAAGCTCCATGCCCTGGGGCTGGGTGGGCACTGCAAGTGCAGGAAGCGTTCTCCACATCAAAGTTGGGGAAAATTCCCGGGCTGCTCAAGAAGAAGGCAAATGTTGGTGTTGGAAGCTCTGGCTAACCACATGTCCCTCCCTGCCCCTCGCAGGCACTCCGGGGTAGCAGCCCTGGAGCATCCCTGTCCCTCAGGGCAGCTGGAAGAGCTGAGTTCACTCGGAGCCCTCGGGCTCAGGGACACCTTGGGGACACCCCGAGGTTCTGGTGACATCCTCTGCCCAGGACAGAGATACCCAGAGAGCCAGGGACAGAAATCAAGGTCTTTCCGCTCCATGCTGACTTGAAGAGCAGCTCTGCTGCCTAGAAACCCTCCAGTAACTCAAAACAAAGTTCTTTGGCCTCAGACAGCTCTCAGTTATGTACTCCCCCAGAGTGATTCTAATCATCATTTGATACTATCCTTTATTTGTGGTTATTAAGCCACTCAGCTGCCAAAGTATCCATGGAGAAGGGCAGGAAGAAAGTTGCAGTTCTCTTCATCCTGACTGTCCTTTCTGCACATCTGTTCCCTGAGCTCACACAGCCACTGGCTGATCAGTGACAGAAGATGACAAATCCACCCCAAATATCTGCAAAGCTCCAACATTTAAATTTCTAGCTCGTTTGGAACAGGGCTTGCAATTCGACCCTCCAGAAGGTCCACATTAAGATTTAGATATTAGGAAACAAAATATTTTTGGATGCCAGCTGAAAGCTGACAGAGGCCAGCTCCAAATGTCCAGAATAAATATGTGCAGGCTAGGAGAGAAATTGTGCCAACCAGTACATGTACACATAAAATATGCCAGTTTTTACATATTTTCCTCTTTATAATGGACAAAAGCAAATTTTTCATATTAACCTTTACTCTTTCCAGCACTGAGTGGTTCACTGAGGGCAAATACCTTGTGATGGAGATGAGAAATTTGTGAGCAAAATGCTAAAAGAGTACCCTGAAATACTTGAGAGAATGCTGAGTGGAGCCATATTAATTGGGACATCCCATTTTCTGGGTTTTTCAAAGGCCAGTTTGCTAAACAGGTTCACAAGAACACATTCACTAATAAGAAATCTGTTCTCTTTCATTGTACTTAAAAATAATGGCCTTAATTCTGTGTAATTACAGCTCCAGAGCAGGCTTATTTGACCTGCTGAAATGGTCTAGAATGCACATGCTCTGCCCTCAGTAACTGTTTAACACTAGGAAAAATCCACAGTTTTATCTGATAAGATCTGAACATTTTTCTTCAGTGTCTCCTCTATGACTATTTCCCTCCAGAGTTTTTAAACTTCACAAAATTATTTAATTTGTAGTTAAAGAGGGGCATTTTTACATCCTCGTCTGGTAATGATATTATATTGTGTTATAGATATTATTTCAGCCCAGTTCTCAACATTCAGAAGGACTTACTGCATGCATCTACTTCTTCCATATTCCTCACTGATGCCCTCCCATGGAAAAATATCTAATGGGAGGAAAACCATTGTGATAAAATCTATTTCCAACATGCAATAAAGGTAGCAGCAATACCTGGCTCTGCTAAATCACCCACCAGCACCATGATGCTGGTGCTAAAATAAATTTGCAGAGGAGCAGGGCTGGGGGAAGTTGGGCTTGTCTCCTGCATTGTCCTCGCAGACAAAGGCACAGTGTTCTCAGCACACTGGGAGTGAACAAAAGTACAGTGGGGACTGAACGTGGTGCAGTGTGGCTGTGCTGAGGACAAAGGGAATATCACAGCTCAGGGGGTGGCTGCTCAGGGAATGGCAACAAGGCAAATGCTTCACTTTCAGAAGACTTTACACTGGGTAATAATGGAAGATTAATTACAGAGGGCCCTTAATTTGAATAAGGTTAAACAGAACAGCTCCCACCGTTTTGTTCAAGCAAGGTTAAAATGACATCATGTGGGAAAAAGTCACATCTTCAACCCAGAACATCTCCAAAGGAAGACTTGTACCAAAACAACTGTCAATTCGAGAGGGAGGGACTCTGCCCCAGCTTTATCAAAGGAAGTCTGTGCCTTTGATGCACTTTTCAATGTGCAGGGATGAGAATAAAAGATGCAAGGTACCCATTTGATATGCAGTGTTAACAGGGCTAAGCATTTCTTTCTAAATGGAGTGATCAAAGTAAAATCCCAGATATGGCAGTGCCTCCTGTGACTGAGCTCTCTGAAGCTGGGACTGGGGCTTTTATCAAAATGCTGAGCAACAGAAACAGGAGTGACATCTCCACACAATTGTTCCCCCAAAGCAGCACAGAGCTGCCAGGACAGGGGGACAGGTCAGATACTGTCAGCACCAAAGGTAGAAAAATCGGAGAGAGAGATGGTTTGTGCACAAACACACCTCCTGTCCCTCCCCTTCGTGCTGCTCTGAGAACAAACATGGGGTTTGAAGGCAGAACTGAATTTCAAGTTGGAAATCCTGGAAAAGAGTGGATTACACACTCTTAGGAAAATCCAGCTATGCCTTTGCTGGCTGTGCATTGCCAGATAAAGTTGTGTGATGTGCAGCTGATACAGAACAGGGCATTTCTGTCAGTTCAAACCTACAACTACCATCTATTGTTGCTACAGTACCTGAGTGGGTCAGTTGAGACGCTGCTTCCTGTTTCCAGTGAAGTCCTGAGGTGACAGCAAAAGAATAAAATTATAAAGTAGTAAAGTATAAACCTAATTAAAGCATAAACTATTCAAAACTCCTATGTGCTTAAATATCAACAGCGTTACATTTTCTTCCTTCTTATTGACATTACAGAGTACTTAGCATGCCATTAAACATGAGTGTAAATAAAAATACCCAAACAAAAAACCCAACAACCCTTTCCTTGATTAGAGAAAGGGGAATTGAGAAATGTTTGTCTGAATTAGTCACAAAGTGATCAATTTTCAATGTTCTGAAAGCACTCCATTCCTCTGTGTTTCAGTGAGAGACAATATTTTGGTTTGGGAATGACTGACACAGTGGACACCTTTATATTGAACATTTCCAGAAGCTCTCCTGCTTGCAGCCCTGCTCTGGGTGCACTCAGCAGGACAATCCCAGCTCAGTTCCCATTTTGGTGCAGGACACTGGTAAATACCTGCCACAGTGCCTCTCCAGGGCTGGCAGTGCCACAAACCCAGCCATGATCCTGGGAGAACAGCCCTGTGCTATTCCAGGGACACAATCCTGGCCACATTCATCCTCAGCACATCCACCACAGCTGCATGGGGAGCTGGGCAGAATTGTGCCTCCTGCAGTGGAATCCTCCTGGAGCTCAGCTCACCCTGGGCATCACCTCCCCTCCTCTGCCCACCAGCCCAGCAGCCACCTTCACAGCCTGGGGCTTGGTGCTCTCCACCCAGAAATCCAACTGGGGAGGTGTCCTGCAGAATTATCACAGCACAAAGCTCAGCTGAGGTATTGTAAGCACTGAGGAAGTTCTCTAAGTGCTGTTTTTTGAGCAGCAATATTTTAATGTGCAGTGTGGTGTAATTAACCTTGCTCTCACTGAGTGTGACTCCAGGTTTATTTTATACATATATATATACTCATATATATATATATACTCATATAATCATATATACTCATATATATGAGTTATATTTTTAGGGTGAAGCCAGTTTTCCAATAGGCTGTAATAAAACATTAGGCAAAGCCCCATTATTTTAAAATGGTTACTTGCACTTATCCATTTATATCCCTTGCACAAATGGCCATAGATCACCTTTGCTCACATAGCCATAAACATGTATGGTCTGTGGAGGTTCATAAAATTCACATTAGAGTTGCATTAATTATATTTACAGTGGGCATTCATAAATCAATGGCAAATCTTAACTTGGAGTCCCAAGATTCCTAATTTGTTTACAAAAATAAACAGGGTGGTGTGAAGGGAGGAGGCCATAAAAGCAGTGAGAATTAGCTATACAGGAACAGAAACAAACCATACTGTCCAAACAGCTTTTAACTAAAGCACGAAAGCTTTAAAATAGCTTTGGGGAGCTTATGCCACCCTGTAATTTATTTGCTTCCCCAGCTGAAGATTTGTGAATAGCGATGAATTTCGAGGGGGTGGCTCACATATGTCAGCTTTGTGGCTGGGTGTTCGTTTAACAGCTGAAAAGGGTGAACTTCATTTACTTATAATTCAGTTTCCTGCTTCACCCAGGGTGCTGTGGAGGTGCCAGCCTGCTCACTCAGCAGGGCTTTTTGCCTCGCTTTTCACCCAGACTTGCAAAAAAATCTGCTCTGCCCAGTTTTGGCTCTCAGTGCTAGAAATAAATATTTCTCAGACACAGTCTGCGTGCAGCAGGGATGTGCTGTGCATGCAGATGAGATGCTAATGAGCAGTGATTAGCCCCCACCTCTTGATTGTGATACCGACTGACACTGAGCCCTCCTGAGCTCAGGGACTCCTTGCACAATCCCAAGGAGCAGCAGTACAGCTTCATTAGGAATTCTGCCTTTCCTTCCTGGAGTCAGGCATCCCAGGGAGCTCCCCAGCACCCAAACTCTCAGTCAGGAGAGGCACCTTTATTTGGATATATAAATACACCTAGGAAAGGCTCAGCTGTCTCCAAAAATGCCTCTCACAGTCAGAAATCACAGGCTCGTTGAGCTTGGGAAAGACCTCCACGAGGAGTCCAACCTGCCAGCTCCATCCAACCACCTCCCCTCACCACATCCAAATGTTCTCTGAGCACTCCCAGGGATGGTGATTCCACCACTGCCTTGGGCAGCCTGTGCCAGTGCTTGTCAACCCTTTCTGTGAAGAAATTTGCCCTAATACCCAACCTAAACCTCCCCTGGTACAACTTGTGTATGTTGTTTTTCAGTGAAGATCAGATACAGAAACTGTCAGAGACAGGAAAAGCCTGTGGAGCTGATATGGAGAAATCCCCAGGATGAGATAGATCCCCACACAGGCCACTGTGGGGAGGAAGATGGAAAACAAGCCCTACAAAGGAGGGCTACACACCCAGAATTGTTATAGGCCAGCCTTTCTACCTGGCCAGCCATCCACAGACTCAACTTGCCATTGTGGAAAACCTCAGGAGCAGTCTGAAAACATGAAAACCTAGCCAAAAAATCCAGTAGAGACAGGAGAAATCAAGTTTAAATTCTACCAAAAGATCTGGATTTGGGGTACAGAAATGTAGTTAATTCTTATTGAATTTAGAAAATAACTTTAGTATAATCACATCATCACTTCCCTTCTTTCTTTCCAGCTAAAATTCCATTTAAGTCTTTTGGTTTCTTTCCAAACTGCTCAAAGATGGAAAGTTAATTTAAAACATGAAACTAACCCAGATTCCAAACACAATGTCATTAAAGCTACAGCAAACCAAACATCTCATTGCACACAGGGTCACTTCAGGAATAATAAAAATAGACCTCATTTAGGTTACTTCAAAATAAGGTTGGTTTGTTTTGTTTTTCTTTTTAACAAATTAAAACAGGACAGGAAAATAAAATCTTGCACTGCTCTGAAGGAAGTGAGCAGGAAGGTCTGACAATCCTGTTTGTTCCTAATGGGCACTGGCTCAGGACATCTGTAGCCCAGAAAGAACCACATCCACTATCTAATGATAAAGCCATTCAAAAGATACTATTAAAATATAATAGACTTATCTATATATATACAATTTCCATTGGTATTAATAAAGATATTTTAAAAAATCCCCAAAGCACCATTAACTGCAGAACTATGCCCAAGGCTTTGAGTGAAAATTGAGCTCAGACAGAGCACAAACTGTAGGACTGTCTGGCATTATCAGGGAATGCTCCAAACCACTCCATGTTTTGTATCCCCAGTTTGTTTCCATGGAGTTTATAAGGTCCTTCGAGGTGGGCAGTGGAGGAAATCTGCCCCAGTTCCACTCGTGACTCAGTTGAACGACATCTCCTCGTCATGCAAATTCCTGACATTTCAGGGGAAAGGCAGAGGAATGGTGGCATGAAGTGTAACTAAACTGGGCACACAGTGGGATTATTGACTGCTAACGTGGTCAGCATGAAACCTGAAGAATGTGTGTAATTGTTGGCAATAACAACTGCTCTCCAGGCTAAAAGGATTATCCAAAGTGTGGCTATCCACAAGTCCTGGATGAGGAGCTTTCCTAGAGCTTCCATTTGTATCCATCAGCACAGGAATCATGACCAGCCCACTCCTGCAGTGCATCATGCAGGAGAAAATACAAATATTTCCAAGAAATCATTGGTCTAAAATTCAGACAGTTGCTGGCTTATTCAGTAGACTTTCTGTATCCACAGACAAAAATAATAAACACAGTTCTGTCAAGAGTTCTGTCCTGGAGCACAAAACAAGGCCACAGGCTCTGACTCTTGTTACTGGCACTGTGTGGTCAGCAGAGAGCATTCCCAGCAATTGGTTATCCAAAAGGTCTTATTCCACAACGATTTAGCAGATTGAAGTGAAACACACAATTAGCTCTTGGCACCTTGAGCCTTCATACAAAGCTCTGGTTTAGTTTGCTTTTTTTTGTGATGAAAGAAACTGTTTTCCATAAATACAAAAACTGGAGATTCTTTTGGGAATAGTCTAAGATGGAGTTCCTTCTCCTGTGGCACAGAGGCTAGGGAATGAGCACTGGAGCACTGAGAGCCTGCAGGGGTGCTTTGCTCAGCTGTGACCACCCAGGAGGGGTGTTGGTGACCTGGGACTGTCACAGAGCCCTTCAGCTCGTGTGTCTCCGTGGGGAGCAGTGACAGTGGCAGTCACAGAGGCATCTGGGAGATGTCCCTGTGACTGCAGAGAGGCCCAGGGTGACAGAGGCACCCAGGACTGAGCTCTGGCTGAGGTGGATGAACAGGACAGGCACTCGACAGCCCACCCCACGGAGCAGCTTTGGGTTTACCTCGTGATGGAGGGCAGAGTTCTGAGGAGGCTCTTGCTGGGCTGAGTGGCAAATCCTGCAGGAATTCCCACACTGTGATGGCTCAGCCCAGCTGCCTCCCCTCCTCAGGCTCCCCTGGGCAGCTCCAACCCTCCGGGCTCAATTTGCCAGGATAATGCTGAGCTGGGCTAGGAAAGTCCCTTCCCATCAGTGCAGATGGCTGCAACTGCTTCATTAGCTGCTCAAGAGGACAGAGGAGACCCCAGCACCACTTCTCTTACTGCTGGCAGAGGCTACAAATAACCACACAGCACAAGCACACATCGTGCAAGCAGCCAGAAAAATATCCAATTTGAGAAAAGCCAAGATATTCTTCTGGCATGAAAACGCACAGTGGTGACAGATGAAATAATCGCTGTTGAAGCAAACCCCCAGCTTGATCCCAAATAAAGACTGCTTAAATAGATCATCTTTTGGCTAAGGAGGGAGATTCACTTGGAGCATTGGAGTACAAAGCTGCAGACAGCAGCTCCCTGGGTGTGTGAGGGGAAAAGGCAGCTCAGAGCTCTGTCAGCCCCTCGGTGCTCGCAGCACTGTGGCACTGCATCCTTCTCACGCTGAGGGAAGGAATGCAGAATAATACATTAAATATTTAAGACCCTGTCTGGGGTGTTGCTCAGCGAATAATTGCTGCTGCTTGGCACAGTTTCTTCCCAGGAACTGGCAGCATACGGAAGAAAGGGAAAGCTGCTCACTGCAGGCTGGTGCTGTGATACTCCACATGTTCACACACAAAGGAGAACCAAACTATTTCTTTATATTCCAAAGTATAATTCTTTATATTCTATTCACTAAATGGAAATCTTTCCCTTGCTTGAGGATGGTCTGACACACCATGGATCCCAGTCTCAGTGCTCCATTTGGAAGGAAAGCCCAATGCACCTGATCCCAACAGGGAAAAGGTGGTGATGGAAGAATCCTGCTTAGCCAGGACACCCCATCCCTCAGAAACAAAACAGGAAATTATAATCCAGCCATTCACAGAAAATCAGCCCTCCATATTCCTTGGCAGAGATCTGCCAAGCCAGCAGGGAGGACACATTCCCAAAAAACCCCAAAGTGCCACGAGCTCCAGGGACCCAGGGAGTGGCAGTGCAGCTCCTGCCACTCTCCTTTGCCTGATCTGCCAAACAAATGGCCCTGAGGACAGAAGGTATGGGAAATGCTGATTTGAGTGTCATGGAGCAGACACTGAGAAGGGCTTGGTCTCTCCCAGGACTCGGAGCAGTGCCATGGATGTGTGGCTGGGAGCCCTGCAGTGCTGTCACCCTGCCTGCAGCCTCGTTTATCAGACACACAGCCCTGGCCTGCATTCATCAGTGCCCTGCGAGGGAATCCAGGCTCTGCCCAGCCCCCAAGGAGGGCAGTGCCTGCCTTCCTGCTGTCCCCTGGCACTGCCACTGCCATGGACACTGCCAGCATGGTGGCCTTCATGGATGCTCTGATGCTCCCATGCCCTCCCTGCCATGCCATCATCCCACTCCCTGGGACATGCTGCAGTGACAAAGCAGGGATGGAGCACAGGCAGCAGCTCCCAGGGAAGCTGGAATGCCTCTGGCAGCTGCATTCAGCAGATCCAATTCAGCAAACCTGTCTCACTGTAGATCTAAAAGTGGAACAGCCCCACTCCAGAGGATTCCCAGGATTGCGTGGGGAAGTAGGGCAGAGTGAAACAGCACTCAGCTGGTATCAGTCATTGGAACACAACCTGAAAATACTCTTCAAATTAACCCTTTCTGTTGCACAGGCAATTTAGTGGCTGTGCTTAAAGAATTGGCACTGCTCAGCTATGGAAAGGCAGCTTTCAGAGGGAAGGACTGGGAACCTAAAACAATACCATGGAAATTCCTGCTTCAAATTTTCTCTTCTCATACATTTTGTTCCAAATATTTTCATGAACCATTTAGACAAGAAGTATTTAAACACATGTTTTATGCTGCTCTTACAAATAAAAAGCTTTCCTTGCTTGGGCTTTGAGTGACTTGCATTCCCAAGGCTGGGGATGTGCTGGAGCTCTTGTTGTGTTAAAGTGCTCCCAGCACTGGGAATGGAACTCAGCTCCAAGTTGGAAATTCCTGTTACCTGTCCTCAGAGCACAGCTTGTTTCCCCAGGTCACTCACCCAGGAGTGTGCCCAAACACTCATTTTCACAACATGCTCTCCAAATCAAAATATAATCGCAGTATCTCAAAGAGATTTTAGATCTGTAAGAAAAGCAATGTCTAGGAAACAAAGACTAGCATGACCCTGCAAGCCAGGAGGAAATATCCAGACTAGCAAGGCTCAGCTGGCTTCATTAATTTCAGAACACTGTGCAAAACTAAAATTGAATTTCTGTGCAGAGACAATAGAATTACATTAAATAAAAGCCATTTTGGGCTTGCAGACTTGGGGCTGCATTCCACAAGCAGTCTGCAGGAGTAACAACAGGGGCACTTGGAGGAGTTCCTTTTAGTAGAAGTGCTCTAATTTCTGTTTTGTGGTAACACACGCTGTACAGTGAAAATGTTACTTGAAAGATTAACTCCCAAAAACTGCCATGAGCAAAACTAATTCCAACAACAACATCTAGAGGTCAATGGCCCTGTTGTTTAGGATTTCACTGCTGTGTCTGCCTTGCATTCAGGCAGCCTAGCCTTCTGCTGGGTTTTCCAAAGGAGCTGCAAGTCCCCAAGCCTTGAACTCTGAGAAAAAAAAATCTTTATCAAGGACCTACCCCAATGACAAGAAACAGTTTAGAATTCATTATCTGCTGAGCATTATCCACTCAGCATTGTTTTTCAAGGTGATATCTTGCCAGAGGAACTGATTTCATATTAAAATATTGCAGTGATGTGGTTTTGGCTTTGTTAGAAGTGAAGCCCATCATTTAAATTGCACTTATTCCCAGAGTTACACAGAGATCAGATGTTTATTAACAAGCCTCACTACTATTTGCAGCTCAAATTTAGAACCTTGAAAACAAAACCAACCCATACATGAGACGTGGGAATTGAGGTTTTCCAAAGAAGGAAGAGAAGGAGCGTTGTGATAGCAGCAGCCAATTGTATATAACTCAATTTGAAGGCATTAAAGCTTCCAGATCTATGTTTAATCCCCTGTGAGGCCAAGGTCCAGCCTGCTGATGTAATCTGAGATCTGAAGTGTTTGAAAATGTCTTGTTCAACAACAGGGTTGGACAAACTTTCTCTCCACCAAAAGTCCTCCCTGGTGTCCCTGGCCAGCAGCAGCTTTCCCTTTTCATTTGTGTATTGTCTGCGCAGAAAGTGATGTTCATGAGAGCCACAAATCTCCAAACGCTGTCACATTATGAGAAAGGTTCCTTGTGAATGGAGCACTGAGAGCACCTGAATGAGGTGAACTGCTCTGCCCTAGGATTGCTCCCACAGGGAGAGCAGAATCACAGCAAACAGCCCAGCAGGCTCAGCACAGACAGAGGGACACCTGCACAGCTCCCCAGAGCAGGACCCACCCAGGGCCCACAGACATCCCAACCCTCCAAGGAGCCTCCCATGGCATTTGAGATCATCCCACTGAAAAACAACAGCAAACAAAGGCTGGAGAGTAAACCTGAAACGGATGTGTCATTTCAAATGCTTGAATCTCACATGTCCTTTTGCCAGCTCTATCACTGTCCTCCCAAAACAGCTTCCAGCAGCTCTGTGCAAGTGATGGAGTGGAGGAGAAAAACCTCACTGAGTTGAATCCAAAATGAACACACCCCAAAGTGGCCACATGACATCACATTCCTCAGACAGACTTACAGCAGCATCACCTGAAACTGGGACTGTTCCTGCTGGATGTCAGTGCTGCAGGTGGATTTAAGGACACTGTGACAGCTCCTGCTGGCACCTCGGGGTGGCTCAGGGACAGGTCCCACTCCCCTTTGCCACTGCTTTCTAGGCTGAAGGTTTGTTTCTCACCTTCCCATCAGCAGCCCCTACATGCCCTATTCAGAGCTGGCACACGTCTGCAGCTGGAGCAGCTCCTGCACTCTGCACCTTGCAGGAGCTCCCCACAGCCAGGAGAGCAGCAGGGCTGGAGAGGAGCTCATTCCCCCTCCCAGATCCACAGGCAGCAGGAGCTCAGCCTGCACTGCCAGGGCTCATTTATCACCTGCCATGACAAAGCCATTCATTCCTGCAGCTCTCCAGAACCATCAGCATTGCCATTGCAGAATTCATATGACTTTCAGCTCATTTCAATACCTCCACTTGCAATCAATGAATATTCCCTGCATGCAAGTGGTGTTTTTCTGTGATCACCCAGCATTTCACAGAAGCAGCACATTACAAGATACTATGGATCAATGAGCATCCCTCTTTTGTTTCCCAGGAAATGTACAGAATTACACACGCTGTTAAGTGGATTCAAAGACCTACAATCCATATGCTGCCTCCCTATTATTCAGCAAAGCTGCATCTATTATCTTAATCCCATCATTTCTCAAAAGCAAAATTGACAGAGATATTTCAGATAAGCAGATTCAATGACTTAAATTCTAGTGCACTCTATCAGTCTGTCAGAGGTTATGATGCTTCTTTTTAAAGACAGAAAACAACCCTTTTATCACTCCACATTCACAGTCAATGTTTCAGTGATCCTGCTCCTCTGCAGGCTCAAACCTACAGACTGAGAACAGGGTTGGATTTTTTAAAAAGCATCATTGTTTTCTGGAAGCAAAGGCTTACAAACTGAAGTTAAATAACATACAATTAGCAAACTAGCACAGAATCCAAACCCAAACCCAACTGGAGCTACGTCAGCAGGTCTGTGGCCAAACAACAAAACGTGGGGTTAGTGGTGTGTGTGCTGGGAAAGGGATGGGGAGCTACAGAGCAGTCTCCCCAACTGAAAGGAAACAGGATTTTTCAGCTAACTGGCAGTTTACTTTTATCAATTTGCTGTAATAATGATTTTCACTGCCCTGGATTTTCCTACTAAAGGAGCCAGTTGAAACCACAGTAAGATGATCATGTGCTTTACACAATTCAAGAGCTCACAAGAGCTTCCCATACTCATCCTAAATTCCAGACAGTATTTACAGTAGAACAGTTCAGGGTGCCTTTGTACCCATGAGGACTTGTGCAGCTTCAGTGTAAATCCAGAAATCAGGACATGCAGTCCAGCTGCATCCAAAGGTTCTGAGTGCCCTCTGGATGTGTCTGGAGACCAACCACATCTGGAAAGTGCTCTCTGTATGTACATAATACACACACAATATATATACACACAACACTGAAATGCTTCAGAAAA
Organism: Lichenostomus cassidix; assembly: GCF_008360975.1. NCBI lineage: Eukaryota > Metazoa > Chordata > Aves > Passeriformes > Meliphagidae > Lichenostomus > Lichenostomus cassidix. The sequence continues at coordinate 18,888,274 of NC_139493.1, forward strand.
GCCCTCAAAACACAAAGGATGTGGATGGAAAATGTCAAAGTAAGCTTTAAGTGAGTCTTCCCCATTCCTCAATTTTACGGAAAGACTATCTCACAATTTAACTTTTCCACACCAGAGAGTCAGATGGAACAAACAGCTGGCAGAAACTTGCACATCTGGCTGGAGGAGGCAGTGCTTCATCTCCAGTCTCAGCCTCCACAACCCCATGTTTTACCACTCCAAGCTTTGATAGGTAAAGCACCTTACATGGACACTAACAAAAACTGCCTCCCAGATGTTCCTGCTCCTGCCCAAGGTAACTGTGGGCTTTCTGCAGGGGTACTGAGTGTTGTGGCCAAGACAGGTCCCTAAATGAAACTTGAAAGCCAAGCTCAGAATTCATTATGCCTCATCTGGAATAAAATCACAGACTTCCTGATGCTCCATGACACACCTGAATTTCTGCCTTCCTTCTTGAATCTGTAATCATCCTTCAGTCTATGATGAAAAAGATCAAATGAGTTGATATTTATTATTTTCAGTTTTCCTTTTAAAAGCACTGCCTGTTTCCTTGCCTTAGCCCTGGCAATTTCCTTCCCTTGAAGCACTGAAGCAACAGACCCAAGGACTACTCCTGTCCATGTCTCCCTTGGAATCCAGCATAAAATTAAATATAAAATTGAGGTCCCTAAAATCAAAAAGAACAGTTTTAAAAGATGATCCAATACTAAAGTTACAAAGCAGAAGACTGCCCTGGTGGGCTTCTGAAGAGCTCCAAGCACATGGAGAGCACCTCAACTCCAGGCTGGATGCTGGAGACACCCCCAGAGATGCCTTAAGGGGCTTATCTAAAACAGAGGCTACACAAAGTTAAGAGAATGAAGAGCAGTTGTATTTTTTGAAGGCTTTCAGGTGCATTTAGGGCAGACAAAACCCACCCAGGAGCTACACCCAAAATGGACAGCAGGTCATGAGTTTTTCATACTTTATAAGATTTGTCCATTTGCATATCAAGGTTTAATCCTCCAATTACAGCTTCAGGTAATGATTTCAATTACCCCAAATTTGCTCCCCCAATTCACTCTTGTTTACATATCTTGGAGCTCTGAGACAGTGAGGTGTCCTTGGGTTTGGAGCTTAGAGAGGAATTGTTTTGTCTAAAAATGAGAGAACAGCAGCTCAGCACCCTGTATGGAGCCTAGAGTTACACACTGCAGGATTACAGATACATGGAAAAATGTAGAAGCTAAAATCCTAAGACATCACCAGCACTCTGGGAGCTGAGGGTGGGGAGCACACTGAGAGTAGTGAGCACACTGAGAGTCACCCTAACCAAGGAAACACTGAGGTGGCTTTAATCAGCCCCCAGTGACCCCACAAACAAGCTGGTTTTTCAGAGCCACCTGCCATGGCTGAGGGACAACACTGGCAGAGCCACCCGCGCTCCCAGTGTCACAGACAGCTCCTGATTAATAACACTCCTCGTTGGGTGACAAAGGAAAATGATTGGAGCAACATTTCCTGATCGAGATTAATTATCTTACCACCCCAGCCCCTGGCGAAAGCTTGTCATAAAGCAGCAATTACAACTAATTGAATTCTCTGTAAAAATGAATTTAATTGAAGAGAGCAAGATGGATTTCAATGCTACCTCATTTTCAGGTGTGCAATGCTTCAGTGATTGGCTTGGAAAAAAAAATTCAGAGGTGAATGAGATGTGACATAATTTCTTTAGGAAAAAATGCTTACATTAACGGGTCATAAACTGGGTTGATTTTATGCATTTGTTCTGGGAATGCATCAGCCAAAGACCATTAAAGGCCAAAGAGTACACAAATAACATTAAAAAAAGGCTAAATACTTGAATGGGTGTGGAACAGGAAGGACTTGCTTGAAACACTAGAAATTAGGAAGGGACGTATTTTTCATTATATTGTTTACAAATTTTCACTTGAACATGGGAAGTAAACAAAAATCAAAGAGATGGCTTTTGGTTGTTTGAAATTCCAGCTTCCCAGCTTGTTTAGCAAATACAGATAATTATTTTAAAATTTTCTCGAATCTCAGGTCTAAAGGGAAAACAGCAACACCTGCATTTTACAGAAATGGCTGAGCTAAAACTGTAATGGCAGATAAAGAAGTTATCTGGGCACAAGGAAGGGAGCCTTGTTCATTAGGGTCTGTGGAGCCCTCCCCATGTGAGCACCTTTATTGCAGAAAAGCTTTAATACCAAATGTTTGCTCTGCACTTCCTGTGTAACCAAAACATGTTGGATGGGGCCTGAGCACCCTGGTCTGGGGGAGCTGTCCCTGCCCAAGGCAGGGGGTGGCACTGGATGATTTCGAAGGTCCCTTCCAGCCCAGCCCACCCTGTGCTGCTGTGTTTCCCTCTGTGTTGGCTGCACAGCTCCTCTCTCCTCCTGACCCTGCAGCATTCTGCTGCCAAAACCCAAACTGACTCGCCCTGAGTCCCTCCCATCCCCAGGAAGGTCCCCAAGGTCTCTTTGGAGGGTCAGGGACTGGACATCTTGGGTTGCAGGGAGGGAGCCAGATGGCAGCGGGGCTGAGGCACAAAAGGTCAGCTTGTAGCCAGGAGCAGGAGGCTGGAGTGGCTCCAGACACAGCCAGAAAAACTCTCCCTGAACTCATTAATGGCATTTCTCTCACGGATGGACTTGGTGCAGTTCTGTCTCTCCTCATCCATCCACTTGTGGCAGCTTTCCCTGGCAGCCCTGAGCTCATCCTGAACACCCAGAGCCCCTTCCCTCTGCCAGGAGGAGAGGAGGGAAGGGGAGAAACACTCAGGGAAGTGGGGAAAAACACCCAGGGAAGGGGGATAAGTACCCAGGGAAGGGGGATAAACCCCTGGTGCTATTCAGCCCAGTCACACTGGATTCAGCCCCTCCTGGACAAGGCCCTCCCAGCCTTGAGCAGCTGCTGCACAGCTTGGGGAGTTAAAAGAAAAAGGGAAACCCACCTGAAGCACAGAATCATTGAGGTTGGAAAAGACCTCCAGGATCATCAAGTCCAACCTTTGATTGAACAGCCCCATGCCACTAAACCATGTCATGAAAAATGAGAGGAAAGGTTCAGAATGCCAAACACCTTGTAAATACAGGTGCAATACCATTAACTATTATAAATTACTTTGGTAGAGGTAGAATAATAAAACTGAATTTTCTGCTGCTTTAGCAGCAGAAATGTCTACTAGCAGAAATAAAACCTACAGAATCATATTGTTTCATACCTTTCCATTATCAATTTCTTTATCTGAAAGCCTACTGCCTAGGAGAGGTATTGCTGTATGTTTGTCTTGTTCCTTACCCCTTCCTAGATAACCACCAGGGACAGTGGGATGGGAAACACCCCTGGGACTTTTCCTGTGCTGTTAAACACAAACCTTCCCCAGAACACATCCTGCACCACACTCCAGAGAGGTTGGGGCACAAACAAACTGTGTGTTTAGGGGAAGAATTATAAAATTTATAGACAACTTTTATGATAATAGTGATATAAACAACACTGACTGTAGGGCATCCAGACATTTATATCCACATATATCCATATATCCCATCTCCAGTGCTCAGAGTGCAGAAGTCCATCGAGCTGCCTTCCTCCCTCCTTTCCTCTGCAGCTCCATGGACTAAGCCAGGCCGTTTGGCAGGAGGGATTTACTGGGAAAGCTTTGGGAAGGCTGCATTGGAGCTCCCTCTAGCCCCCATGCCAGGAAATAGTCAATTACTGCAAAAAATTCCCTCAAAAAACTCCACCACCGCTCGCACGCGATCCTGGCACAGTGCAAAGACAGCGAGCACTCCCTCAGATGTCTGGATGGGCATTTTTGGGGGTTGTATCTTCTGAGAACTCCCTGCTCCACTTCAGTGTTTGAGGTGAAAAAGGCATTAGTGCTGCACTTCGAAATGGTGCATTGGGCAAATCACTATTCCAGCATACAAATGTCCCCGTGCAGAACTGTGGCTCCGGGGGCTCCACAGGGGCTCAGCCTTTCCAGGAGGGAATCCCAAGCAGCCAAGTCCTCACCTCTTGCCAGGGACCTCAATGCTGTTCCAGTGCTGCTTCGTTCCCCAGCACTGCCATCCCTGGGCACCTGCTGAAGGAAGGAGCTCCTCAGCCATCAATTACTTCATAATTCCAACTCCTCGTGAATCCTGAGTTGCAATCTATATTCCATGGCTCAGCTGGTGCCTGGGCTAAGGGAGCATCTCCAAACCTTAATTGCAGCTGTGCTTGAGACCTAAACCCTGCTGCATTTTTCAGGGGATTATTGCTTCTCCTACATTACACAGAATTTTCCTTCAGCTAGTTAAAATCTACTTTGAGAGATGAGTATTTTAATTTATCTCAGTTGAACTGGTTTGGGGTTTTTTTTGCTCCATCTAGTGGTGCATAAAAATCCATCCCATTCCAGCCCAGAGTGTCCACACACTGCTCTGAGCTGTTTTAGTGACTTCCCACACTTGGTAATGGAGAGAAAATAATACAAGTGTAGAAAATAACAGCAAGGCAGTGGTTGCTCTGCAAAGCTGGAGTTTCACCCACCTATTTCAGGCAAAACCACGTAAGAGCTGAATATGTTTGCAAAGGACTGCAGAAGAAAACACTGCAGAAGAAGAAAACCAAACCAGTCTGATCCTAGACAGTGCAAGTGCCTAAAGGTGGCGAAGGAGAAATTCCCTATCTGAATTCTCCCAAAGCAGCAGCTTTTATTCAGCCCTCTAAGTTGATGGAAGAAGAAAATAAGAAAAAATGAGAAAAATGTCATTTCTACTTCACCCTCCATCCCAAAATTCACAATAAAACAGTCTTCATTCCTCACAAAAACTCGAATTCATCTAGGAATAAAAAGGAAATTTTTCTGCTGGTACCTTTCTCTGTTTTATAACACACAGCATTTTAGGTCATCTAACTCTGGTTAACTAAGAGAGTCCCTACCAGGCTCTGCTGCCAAAGCCTGAGATGCACAGCATGTTTTATTTAGCCAGCCATGATTTATTCAAAGAGGGAAATGTTTACTCCTGCATTTCTGGCTTCCACTGCACCGGGGAAGGTCAATTCTCTGTGTGCTCCACGGAGAGAAAATGCCACCATTCTGTGACACCATAGCTACAAACTCAAACTGTTCCAAATCCCAGCAGCCCCTAATGACCCTATTTCCCCTTAATTGGAAAACTACTGGATAGAAACACCCCATGCCAGTGTCCTGTGGCAGCCAGTAGCACTGGTCAGGCTTTGCCTTCATTTTCTCCTGAGACTCATCATTAACTGCAGCTGATTTCAGGATAATCACCTGCTGGCTTCTCTGGCTGGGGGGTTTAATTTGTGTGGTTAAATCTGAGGGTTGCTTCTTTGTTTCCCTTTGCACAAATAGATAAAAGGTACTCATTGGAAGATTGGACAAACCTTCCCCTCTGGAAGGGAATAATTACAGTGCTCTAGAGTTCAGTGCACTGAGGAGAGAGTGGTAATCACTGCTTACATCTGGGAGGGAGATAAGCAAGTCAAAATATCTGAAATTCCTACTGTTCTAACACTGGGAAGCAACTCTGAGAAACTCCTAATTATAGAGTAAAAGACCCAAATGATGAGCAGTGTTCAAACATTTCAATGTTTTGCCCTGCCCAGTAAACATTAGGGCACTTCCAGGGATATCATAAACTGCAGTCATCCACTACACAATGGTTTGCATACATTATTTTGAAATTTTACAGTGGGAATAAATGCTCTTTCTCTATATTGTAATGAAAAGGGATTAAGAAACGTGTGAAATTAAGAACATTCAATACCAAAGAACAGCAGCAGCCATAGAGTGTGAGCAGCGAGCAGAAATGATACAGAAAAACTTGCAAATTCATGAAGGCAGATTATTCTTGTGCCAGCAAATCCCTCCCCAGGCCTGGGACACTGCACAGTCACAGCCAAGGCAAGCACAAGGAAACATTTCACAGCAAGGATAGAGACAGCAGATCAAACCTGCCAGAAAAGCTAATAACCTGTATTCTGGTTTTATATGGATTCCTCTGGGGGGAAAAGAAGCACATTGTAAAGATGAGAGTGAGCCTCAAGCCTTCCCAGCTCTTCCCTCCTTGATGCTGGTGATTCTCCTTTTATCCCAGCCTCAAAGCCACCTACAAATACAAATAAATACCTGCTTTTCACCCTACATCAAGCCACCTCTGCCTTTACAGACAGTGGAGAGCAGTATTTTACCTCATGATAGCAGCTACAGATTTAAGAACCCTTTTTTCCCCCATCTCAATCTTTCTTTCTTGCTATCTTCAGGGCAGTAAATACCACTGCAGAGAAATTCTGTTCCCTGCTCTATCTGCTCAGACTGGTTACGTTTGGAAGATCCAACCAGCAGAAATTCTCTGGTTATTTTAAAGCCCCAAGATGTGTCTGGAAAGGTGTAATCAGCAAAGAGCCTTCTGGGCAGTGGGGACATGGACACCACAGCCACACTGCCATTTATCCAGCTGCAGTCATGGGGCTGTTAAGCCACAAGTTCTTTCCTTCAGTGACAGCCTCGTACACAGCTTTGAGAGAAGTATTTTCACTGATGAGGCAACAGAAGCACACAAGCAATGCTCTGGTACTTCTGCAAATGCTCCATACAAGACTTGCACGAAGGCCAAGGAAAGGAGAAGGAAGAGCTCAAAGCAGCTTAGGATAGAAGCAGACATGGAGAGAGGATCTGCTGCCACCATAGAAATGTGCTGCTTCGTCAGAACAATCCCAAAGGAGAGGAAGAAGGGTTAATCTCTGTGCAGTAACATCCATAAAATGTCACCTGTTGGTGTTTGCCCAACCTTGAAATAAAGTTAAAACAGATTTTCAGGAGCAGCTGCCCTCCCACCCCACATTAGGGGAGCAGAAATCCCGTTCGGCTGTGCCCTCCAAACCACACAGCCACGGACAGACAGGAACAAAACTCACAGTACACCTCAGGACTTATGGTACTGTTTATTTGAGTTCAAAATCAACTGTGCATTTGAGGAATCTGTATACAGCTGGCGTGTGTTCTCAGCACTGGGCAGGAGGAGAGAGCTGTGGGAAGGCCTGGAGAGGAGGCTTTAGTCAAACTGGCAGCACGGGGATCCCACGGCAGCCGTGCAGTGCCAGTGCAGACACACCAGAAAGGGAGGAGAGGAGAGGTGGGCTGAGAGGTGGAGCACTGCCTGCAGCCAGCGACCCCAGCTGTGGTTATCTTGAGGATGGGCTACTAGACCCCGAAGGTGGACAGCAGAACTGGTGCAGGACATTATCTTCCCTGCCGAGGAAGGGAGGGGGGCAAGAAAGAAAAGAGACAGAGGAAGAGAATCACAGGGAACAGCATTAGGAAAATTCAGCTTGAAATTGGTTTGCTTTTGTTTTTAAATCCACAAATACTGCGAGTTGTTTGTTAGCACCACCCAGTTCACCCATTTCCATCTCAGAGACAGGACTCTCCACATGGGGAAGACCAGCCCAATGAGCCAAGGCCAATGCTGAAGAGTTAAACTCTGAGAAAAACACTGCTTTGAAAGACCATTTCTGTTTTTCCCATCAGAAAAATTACATTAAGTAGCCATATAAATACCCAGCCTACTGTGGCCATGGCTCCTTTCTTTTTAACAGGCTTAAAACTTTCCACAGGTATTTTCACTGCTCACATTCCACTGGAAATGCAGAACAGATGCATCCCCCTTCTGTGGGTGGTTCACACACAGAAATCCTGGTGAGGACCAGGTCTGCCCTTCGCTCCCCCACCCTCTCCAGGTCCAGGGAAGAGCTCTGTCTCCATGAGGAGTTGCCAGCTTCATGAATGGAGCCCCAAGGCAGGAGCAGTTCGGAATACCCACATCTGTAATGCTGTGAGTGCTTTATGGCGGGGAAGGAGAGATGCTGGCGTAGCAGGAGGCTCCAGCGAGGCCACTTCTGGACCAGTGACACAACCACGAGGGGCCACTGCCCTTCAACTAAAGACCAGGCTAAGGAGGAGGATGGAAAGGAACACAATGAAGGAAGAAAAACAAGAAAATCCCAAACCAAATTTCATGCTATTCTGCCAGTTCTCCCGCCTGTGTTCGGCGTTGCTGGGCAGGAACACAATCCACCATTTGCACTCCCTGGATCACGTAGGCATCAAGTGGAAAATTACAAGTATTACTATAATTATGCCAGCTTTCCTTTGCCATGGGGTGTGAGCACAGATGCCTTATGTAATCAGCTGAACCTCACACTGACTTAGGGTAGGATTTGGTCACAGTTTGGATCTGGTTTGCTCTGTCCATCTGCATCCTGCCTCTCTGGGCGACGTGCTGCTGGTCTGGGCAGTGCTGCTCTCACTCCTTTGCTCGGTTTGAAAATAAAAGTATCATCAAGCTTTTAAATCTCTGCATATTCTAGGGAGGCTCGAGTGCTTAAACATGCTAAGGTATATAGCTAGGCAATTGCAGTTAGGAATTAGGTTCCTATTCTAAGTTTTTTTGGTAGAAAATGTCAGTGAAGAGTCATATCAGCACTAGAAAGAACTCTGAAGTGCAGCTCTTACAGATATGTCTGATCATTGGCTAGGAAGCTACCACAGGCCCAGGGATTCTGCTGCATGGTGTGGGATGTCCTTAGGGATGTTTGTAGGACATGTGAAGTATTTGCTTTGTGTCTGAGGGAAAAGTACAGTGCCCAGCAGTGGGAAAAAAATAAACTGAGAGATGAATGTGCAAAGTACATTTACCTATAAAGAGGTATTTTTCATTTTAGGGATATAAGCAAAACCTTTTGCCAGTTTTCCCTGGCTGTACCTAGTGTGCAAGGATTCCCACTGTGCTCTTGAGAAGAGTTAAGGGAAACCAAACCACTCTAACACATGATAGAAGCATCTGAATGCTCGGCATGGTTGCAGGGGGAGCCTCTGTGTTAACCAGTTATGGTGGCAAAACAGCTCCAAAGCCTCCCAGGGGCTCAGACAGAAAGAAATAGCACAATCAATCCTTCTATCATCGTCCACACAGTGGTTTGTTGCATGTAAGCCAACATTACCTGGTGAAACAAAGATTCCACATTAAAATTTCACACAAGTACAGTATTTTCAGAATGATGGTTTTACCTCCCAGAGGTGCTGATTAAACATTAAGCAGGCAGAGACTGCAAGAAAATGATGGGATTTCTTTGGTACTATAACATCCTTTGCATTATCATTTTGTTTTCACAGGTCTCACTGGGGAAAAAAAAAAGAAAAGAAAAATCTCTAGCTTCACGATTTAAAAAAGTGTCTTTGGACATGATAAGGGCATCTAATTTGAGATTAGAAGGATGGAAGGCAAGAGTGGATGGAGACAGGAATGAGTGACAGCCAACATTCCATGCAAATCAGGACAAGGAAATCACAGTTATGAAGAAACACATCAGATGGAAAGATGCTCAGACATTAGTGGTAAGCAAATCTGTCCACAGTTGGAGTTTGCATATATCAGCCTATTCCATATCCCCAGGGAATGCATATATGGATATGACTGGATATCCCCAGCATGGGCACTTCTGTACATGAAATTTTGCAGTGTGTGAGGAACCTCCCACCTGCACAGATGGGCTGAGGTTCTGCCTGAAGTTTGCCTAAAGATGTGTCACAGAATCCAAGACTGGAAGGGACCTTAAACCCCATCCAGTGCCACCCTGCCATGGCAGGGACACCTTCCACTGTCCCAGGTTGCTTCAAGCCCTGTCCAGCCTGGCCTTCGGCACTGCCAGGGATCCAGGGGCAGCCACAGCTTCTCTGGGCAACCTGTGCCAGGGCCTCATCACCCTCACAGAGAACAATTCCTTCATAATATCTATTCTAAGCCTACCCTTTATCAGTTTAAAGCCACGGAAGATGTGTTTAGAAAATGCTAGGAACAAACTGTTCTTTAGACAAGACACAGAGTTGATTAAATTCCCTTTCCCCGGATGCCATTTTATCTCTGCTCACATTCCAGCTGCGAGGCCTGAGATGATGATGCAGCTGGATCAAGCCAGAGGCTCAGCCACTGAAGTACAGCACTACATGGATTTCTACTTTTGGAAGCCTCTCTGGGGTGGAGCACGTTTTCTTTACTTTGCCCTTCGCACCAGTTATAAAATCTTCATTCCAGTGGTCTCTAACAAATGCAGAGCAGCTCGTGGAACCTGCAGCTTCCACAGAGCACGTTGTTTTTAAGGCTCTGCTCGGGAGGCAGGAAGGGGAAGGGAGTCAGAGAAGCCAAGTTACAGATATTTCTGGTCTATTTTTTAATTTCCAAGCAGAAATAACCCAAAAAGAGCAAGCAGAGGAGGCATATGGGCTAACTGGAAGCCAGACAAATACTGAGCTGGAAATACACTACATGCTCAGGCTTCCCAAGACTTCTCTTGTAATGGGAGAATGCAAGATAACTTATATTATTTCTGTCTATTTTCAACATTGTAAAATGAGCGAGGGATTACTGCAATAGCTGCAGTTATTAAAAATGCATTATTTCCCTATTAACAATTCAAAACAGATGCCAAAGATTGTCTCGACTAGAAATAAAACTGCTGGAGTGAATAAAACATCCAGCAATTAGCTAACAGCAAATCAGAGATGCTCCAGATTTCACTGTAGTGCATTCATTAATTGCTTCTTTCAGAGCAAATTTAATTTTTAATTCTGGGCTACAAAATTAATCCCTCTGCATATTTTCTAAATAAAGCCTCAAAACTGAAGCTAGACCAAAGCATGCACGTCTGTTAGTTTTGTTTCTAATGATTTCTATTTATAAACTGATAAATGGGAAGACTAAAAGCTCCATTTAATACTATTAAGTGTATGTAGAAATGCAAAGCCCAATCCTGTTAGGGCTCTAGTAGCTCATTTTCATTCACAGCAATGGCACTGCCATGTACAGGTCCTGTGCAGAAACAGGTGCATCATTTGCACTTGACTCAGAGATTCCAGTTGGAGGGATGGCAGTTTGGATATAATAACTTCAGAAATGGAAATTGTGGGTGAACCAAATCAATTCCTGCCATGGGGATGACTGCAACAGCCTGGCTCTAGCACAGCAGCACATCTGTGAGCAGGACACTGCTGGGACAGCAGTAACATCGCTGTGTAATTTGAAATTAAATTCTAGAGAATGAACTTGCAGCTCTTTTTTATCTTCCCAAGAAAAGAGTGCTGTGGGATGAAGGATAATTCGTGTTAAGAAGGGACTTCTGGAGGAATGGATAGTCCAGTCCCTGCTCAGAGCAGGGCCAGCTACAGCCAGCTGTGCCCAGGTGAACTGAGCATGGCTGAAGACAGACACCCCTTCCTCTCCTGGCCTCCATTCCAACATTTGCCTATGCTCATGGTGAAATTCCCTCTCTCCCTGCCATGTATCTAACCAGAATTTTCCTTACTGCAATTAGTTTTCGTTGCCTCTTGTCCCTGGAAGGGATTTGCTGTGCCTTCTCCATATTCTCCTTTTCAAAAAATCCCAGACTGGTTTGGGTGGGAAGGACCTTAAAGCTTTGGCAGGGACACCTTCCACTGTCCCAGGCTGGCCTTGGACACTGCCAGGGATCCAGGGGCAGCCACAGCTTCTCTGGGCACCCTGTGCCAGGGTCTGACAGCCCTTTCAGGGAAGAATTTTCCCCTGATGCCCAACCTAGACCTCCCCTGGCACAGCCTGGGGCCATTTCCCCTTGTCCTGTTGCTGTTCCCTGGGAGCAGAGCCCTCCTGTCAGGGAGCTGTGGGCAGCCAGAAGGTCCCCCTGAGCCTAAACCTCCTTGGGAGCAAATGAGGCTGAGGATGAGCTCCTTGCCACCCCCCAGTCCTGAGCCATCCCTGAAGCTCCCACAGCACACAGCTGGGCACTCTGAAAGCTGCCCAGGCTTTTCAGATCCAGAGCAGGGAATTGCTGTTTGCACTGCTCAAAGACAGGAAGACAAAAAAAGCTGGAGAAGTTCAGGAGTTTTCAAGCATGAAGTTGTGCTGCTCTAAGCTTTAATTCCAGAAGAAATATTACTGATAAAAGCAATGCCCTACATGGAGCACAAGATTCAGACATTCAAGGAACAGCTGGTTTTCCCATCAACATCCCAATAGGAAGATCCTTAAAATCAAAGCACTCTCAACTAAGGACAAAGGAAGAACTAAATGCCTCACTAAAAAGCAAGCAGGGAATCTTACAGTGTTCAAGCCCTGCTCCTCACCAAAGGAATATTGAGCTGTCTTACAACTCAACTATGGACTCACTGCCACCAAATAAACGAAGAGCTGTGATGGGAGAAAAAAATCAAACACACAAACAGATGCTGCAACATAAACCAACAGGGTGAATCCAAGCATGCATGGTTAGAGATAACTACGGGATGAAATATTCAAACCAGAAATATGTTTATGCATTTACAGATTTAGGATTCATTGTTTGCTTTTGTCTTTCCTTATTATCAGTGCAAAGTGATTTTGATTTTTAGCACCAGGCTTCCAATATTTTGATATTAATATTATTCATGAGCTGGCAATTATCACTAAGTCGATCACTACTAGCAGAAGTAAAAATTAAAGACAATATTTTCCATGGCATGCACAACTTCTGAACAGTTTTCACATTTCCAATGACTTCGATTAGCTGCCCTTTGATGCTTCTCTAAGATGTTACAATAAACACTGGCACTGACAATGAATTGTACTATGGGATGTAATTGCTGCTCTCCACATTGGATCAAAGAGAACACATAGATAGTAAAGGCATCTATGTTAAAAGAAGCATTATGAGCTGGAAAACAGATATTTTTGATCTATTCAGGGCAGGCTCTGCTTGGCATCAAGGGCCTGGGTGTGTTTCAAACCCCCTTATTTCATTCACAGCCAAGGCAGTGCTGAGCCCTGTGCAGGTCCATGTCTTTAACCTTCAGAGGGTTAAACACATGGATTCCTTGGCTACTGGCATGGAATAGGCAGGGGTTCAAAAAAAGTGTTGCTCAGAACAACATTAATGTCCTCCATAAATGATATCAATATTTCAGCATATTTGTTATGTGGGAACTAAACCTGCACCTCCCTTCTCCCTACCTTTGCAAGTCCAGGGGGATGTGCCTCTAAAAGCACATGACACTCCTTTTACTGAGTAATTCCAGAGTGCCTGAGAGAGGGACTCACTGCAGCGATGGTTCTATTCACAACTACCCTACCAGACATCAAAAATATTGGATATTTATTCCAATTCTTTTTTCTTTTAAAACTTAAGCTGTTGCTTGTCTCTCATGTCAAATGGCAACGTCAGATCTCTCTCCAAAAACCAGCAGTGGGTGGAGCATGGCTACTCTTACCTGTACTCTGAGTGTGTGGCAGGGACAGCTAGCTGGGAATGGTACAATGGAGCTGGACAGCAAAACTGGTGCAGAGTATTTAAAGACCTACGACACAAGGAAAAACACAAAGTCAAACCACCAGGTGTTTAGAAATGGGCTTTTGAGGGGAAGGCAGGTGCTGACAGGAATATTGGAAACTCACGAGAGCGGTGAATGAAATTTGAGGTACAGCTGTCAGTTCTGGATCCCAGGGAATAGAGGGGAATAGTCCCACGGTTTAAATGCACACATCAAAATGACGGTGATGAGCTGTCGCAATGAAGAATCAAAGGTTTGTTGCAGGATTAGGAGAAAATGCCAATTTAAGGCTTGGGTGTTGCCTTGCCACGCGGAACGAAGGCAAAAGCTACACATTGAGGGTTAAAATTCCTATGGAAATGAAGCTTTAGGCTTGCATCTTACTCTGCACCAGTCAGGCTGTTCTCTGTTCATGGAATTAAAGCACAGTGCTCTGAATGAGGAGGGAGAATGCAATGGACATGGACATAAAGCTTTCTTCAAGCCCAGCAATTACAAACATATTGCAAAATACACCATTTGAAAATGTGAAAGAATCCAAGTTTCACCCATGTTTGAAGCAAAATTCAGAACTGTGCAACTGCAGTTTCATTGCTGTCATTTGTTCAAAGTGTAGAAAGAAAACAAAAAGAAAAAGCTTTACAGCACAAAGATATTCTCCACCCCAGATCACTAGATTGGCATTGTTTCACTAAAACAAAGAGGAGTTGCAAAACCAGACAAGGGGTGGCATCTGAAGGAAAGCTTGGGAAATCCTTCAGCACCACACAACACACGTCGCTGCATTCCTGGTGTTTGTGCCAGGAAACATTAAACAAGGGTCAGCACAGCAAATCCTCCACGATTAATCCACCTAATCAAATTTTGTAGGACACAGCATTCTTCTAGGAAATCATAAAAAAAGAATCAATATCTCCTAGCTCCTTGAGTGGGCACCTATGGAAGAAGGAGCCATTAAATTGAAAATCTTCCTTTAACTTGTGAGCATCCAACCTGACAGTTAACAGAGATTGTGTGTGTGTGTTTGTGCACACAAATGCGCTTTTTACCCCCCCATCTTCCTCTTGGTGTCTTGACAGAGGTCTCAGAAGATTGGTTTTGATTATTCTGCATCCCTGAGGCTTAAACTGGATCCTGTGAGGTCACTTTCTTACAAGATCAAACAGAGTGGTTAAGCAAAAAGAAGTCAGGCTTTGTTCAGGAAGGAGCAAGTTACTAATCCTTTGGAAAAAAAGACAAGGTCAGCCTGTTCTGATTCCTGCTGCCAACACTGTGTCAGCAACTGCATGGCCAGGATGAGTTGGATTTTCTGTTTAAAGATGGTAACTCCTGAAAAGTACTTGAGCTTTTGGAATTACAACTCAATGCAGACACAAGGCACCTCACCAGAGCAGAAGGTGCCCTGCTAACACCTCCCAGGGCACAAAAACTCCTGGGACCACCTTCAAACCAGTGGGGAAGAAGAACAATTCAAAAGAAAGATGGAGAACATCACTGAAAACATTGATGGGCCATGAGCAAAGCAGCCAGAACATGCCAAAGCTGGATTTTCTGACAGGCAAAACACACAATATCCACCCAAGTTGCTTCACACAATCCCCAGAGCTGGGGCAGCAGGTTGGGAGTGCAGGGCATGAGATCACACTGAGCTGCTCACACAGGCAGAGCCACTGCCTCCTGCCTCGGGAGAACTGATTTTTTCCAGTGGAAACAAAAGAAGGAAATGGAGGAAATTAGTAGGAGAGTGTCCCAGATTCCATTCCCACCACTCTTTTTTTTCCACACAGATCTTTCTTCAGAGAAAAAACCAATGAAATATGAAAGAATATGAAAGAATATGAAAGAATTCAGTTCTGCTCAACAAAGCTTTTTGAACATATCTTGCTCCTGGCTCTTCCAAAACGATTCTGCCCACAAGGCTCCATGAATCTGTCCTACTCTGACCTTCCTAGGTTCCAAAAAGACCTGAACAACAAAGAAAGAAATTCTCTCTCTGGCCTTGTTAAGGTTTGGACTCAGCCATGGCACAGGATTGGGGTCAGGGGCTCAGAGTTTCTGTTCCAAGGTGCAGCAGAAACACAACAAATGTCCCCTTGGGGCAGATGGGAAGTGCCAGAGGTTTGGAGGAGGTCCCTCCACTGCGCCAGGGGTGCAGAGGTGACACAGGAGACAGGGTTCAGCTGCAGGCTGGGGCTGGGGTACCCCTAGGGCACTTCTGTCCAACACACCAGGCTGCATTTCAGCTGCTCCTCAGACAGGATCTTTGTCCCACAGAGGAAACATGAGGTCTGGACTCTGCTCCGAATTTTAAAATTCAGGAATAGCTTGACTCAGTGTTTGGGTTCCTCCAGATCTCACTGACTAATGTCAGCCTGACAATGATGAGGCTCAGGCTTTACAGCCTCTGACTAATCCTGATTTTACCCAAAGCATTGGGGTAAATCTGCTGATGCAACTTAAGATTCATATGTGGCATTTTGTGCCTTCAATCATCTGCCAAAACAGCACTTGCTATCATTTACTTCTCTGCAATATACCAGAAAATGTTTAAGGTTCCAATGACTTGATTTGGTTTGGCTTGAGTTTTAATTATTTTTTAAACTTTGTAACTAGATTTTGTAATCAGCCTTCAACACAAGTTTGCATTCAAGCTAGAATTCATTTACTAATTTTTAACACCTAAAGACATCAGAAGAAATACATTTCAATCATTTGGAGGAGAATTAATCACTTCTCCTGTTCACAGTCTCACAGATTCTCAGCCCTGTGAAGATTAGTTTCCATAGCTGTAGTTGATGTTCTTCAAAGGATGATTTAGGATTATAAATAGAGCACAGGTACTTCAGCACCAACACAAGACAAATGACTGAATCTACAAATGCTGCTTCTGGTCATTTCACTTTCTGAACATGACTGCAACATCCCAGTGCACATGGAAGCTTGGCAACTTCCCACTTCCAGGCCAAGGTCCTTCCAGCTCTCCCCAAGTGCTCAAGGACAGGCAACCACTTGTGAATTCCTACATGAAGTTCTTGTGAGAGCAGACAGGTCAGCCAGGAAAACCAGAGCCAAACCTGGCCCCAAACCTCTATAGCTCATCCCCCAAGAGAACAGGAGAAACCCAGCAGGTGTGACTGTGCCTCCCCTGTATAAATCCCATTCTGTTATCCATTAGAAACCTCTCATTTGAACAGCTCTTCCCTGCCCATCAGCAAACAGAAATGACCATTCTTTTTAATCTTTCAGTTTTAAAGCCTTGCTCAGATGTACAAATAAAAAGAACTCGATTTCTGCTCATGACAGAAAGCTGCAGCTTTTTTTTTTTTTTTCATTTTGTCTTGCAATCCCCAACAAGCCTCCAAAACTCAGCAGACAATTTTCTCAATATTGGTTTTTAAACAACCTGGGAGAAGAGAACATGAGGCCATTAAGCTGGAATTACTTTCACTCTAAAAGGCTATCCTGTGCTTTCCCAATGTGCTGTGAGCTGGCAGGTGCTCCTGGCAGGACTGGGAGCCTGGGGACAGCTTGTCCCCTCTCCCTGCACAGGACACCACAGTGAGCACATCAGGACACACAGGGGGACATCTCCCCAGCCCTTGGTTGTTCTGCTGCTGTTGAATTTTAAGCCGCTGTAAACCTGTGAGTGGCTCAGAATTATTAAACCAGCACTGTTGGAGAGCTTCTTCCTGCAAGAGCTTCCAAACAGCCTGAGCCTGCTGTCTCCCAGGGACTGAGTGAAACTGGTGCAGGAGCTCACCTGAAGGAGCCTCTCTGAAATTTATGATGTGACTGATGCCAGGAGCCTGCTTGGGACATTCCCTGCTCTGAACTGCTGCCCCTCTCCCCCATTCCTCCTCTTCATCCCCCCTTCCTCATCTTGCCTGAAACAACAATCTGTTCCCCTCCATCTGCCAGGATTCTTCCCTTTCTTCTGGGACATTTTTCCATCAGGTGCATGTAGTAATGAGTATATGGAAATAATCATCCCAGCCCAGGCTCCTGTCCTGCCCCAGGCAGCCCAGGTACCTGAGTGCAGCCATCCTTCTAAAATCAGCTTGGACACAGCAGGAGGGGCAGCCAAGGTCATCCCCTGTTCAAGCCCTTTCACTCCATGGCACCTGAGGGAGCTAAGAATGGTTTGTTTGATTGGAACTATTAAAAGGAATATTTGCATTTCCCAGTATTTTATCCTGTTGAAGAATAACATTAGTTTATAAATTGAAATTTCCTTTCTCATGTCAATCCGGAGTTATGGCAACAGCTGAGATTTGAAAAGACTGTAGTTAAAAACTAGTAAAGTCTTTCCTGTTCTTGTTTAATAAATCCAACCATTTTTTTCATGATGAACAAAATTTGAAATATAATCAAAAGGGTATCCAAATAGGTGATGAATAGTAAAAGTCATAATAATACAGACTCACATTGACTCCAGCTAACTGCTTGCTAATTAACAAGTTTATTAACCTGCTAGAAGGGCTTTTAGAATGAACACCCTGACCCAGCCCACAGGCAGCTTTTTGGAAAGCAGAGAAAGCAGCAGGAAGCTTCCCATGGCAGCTCCCATTGTCCCAGGCCAGGTGTGACTGCAGCTGTCTGTGGCCATACCCACTTCAAGGGGACTTAGCACATGACACACTCCCATTTCCAAGGACAAATTCCTACTGTTGTGACACAAAAGATCTCTACCTAAAATACACAGGGCAGTATGATTTTGGCTTTTGAAGTAGTACTGAAAAAACTTTTCTTTTTTCCTATTCATTTCACCCCACTGTACATCCAGCCCTTTGCAGCCAAGTGTGTCAAGGAGAGGCTCTGGTGGCACCCAGAAAATATTCTGTTTTTTTCACACTGTTAGTATTAATTAATTTCCTGACAACACTCTTCTGAATGGCAACTCTGCAGAATCAAATGCTGCTATTGCTTTTTGGTTGCATACATAAAACCTTTTCAGCTCCCAGCAGAGACCATCACACACTGCAGGAGACCACAACTCTTCCCTTGATTCCTCTCATTCCCTGGGCGCAAGATGGCTCTTTGAGCACAGCTTTTTGGACACCAACTCCCAGGAAGGCAACAGGACAGCTCCTGGCAGGTAAACACCAGTGTCATTACTCTGCATGGAGTTTGAGAGGCTAAAAACTCACCCACATATCACAAACAGCACAGCCATATGTTGCAGAGCTGCTCTGTTGGCATCTCCCTCCTTCCATTTCTGCCTCCCTTTCCGTGCAATAGTCATAAGCCAGTTTAAAAACATTCTAGAATACCATTTTCTCTTCACAGAAATGAAAGATATTTTCACGAGCTACAAGGATGCTCAATGTGTGCTGCCATTCTAAACAGGCAGCACACACAGTCCACAGTACAGGCCAATGAATTTTGTTCCAGAATTCACAAAATTTGGTTGTCATCAAAATGATTTAATAGCAGCATTTGTACACGGCGCAGCATAAATGCAGACTGGGAGTTCTTGTTTGGAATAATCCTTCCCTTTGTGTATTCCCAGCTCAAGTGCCCACAGCTGGATTTTTCAATGGAATCATCAGGCACACTCACTGACCTCTCCTCCATCAAAGGGCCTGCAAATAATTATCATCTCCTGGGAGAATGAAACCACTACAGCCCCAGCATACTAAACAAGGAACAGCCATTATTTTGTCCCATCCTAGAACACAGCGCTTATTAGCACTACAGAGAATTAGAAATAATTATTATCAACTTTTTTTTGGTTTCATGAAAATGCAGTACCAGCCTACACAAACAGGCAAGAGGGATCCTTTTGCATCCCTGCACAGTTTGCAGGCAGCCTCCAGTCCTGGGTTAGCTGGAACTGGGGTGAATTTAATTAAGACTATTAATGTGTAATTAGAAACATTTCCTTTTAAGTCTTACTAGAACCCAATCCATGATGCAGGGTGATGTACAATAATTCACAGAATTCATAAGATGCACTTGGATCAGTTGTGCTTACTGGGAGCTGTCTAAATCTGTAGAAAAAACTGCACACAGTCCAAAACCAGAAATAAGGAACATGAACCAGAAAGAGACATGAAACTGTGCATGAAAGAAGGAAAATCTCTTTTAGATTAAATCAGAAAATGGACATATTCACCACATCTTTTCTGTATTTCCCACATCATTAAATCAGGTCCCAGAAATCCTCAAGAAACTACAACTCCCATTACAAAACACAGCCACATTTATAATCTCACAGAGCAATAACCGTAGTAAAGCCAAATCTGAGCAGTGCCAGTTATACATATTGGATTTGCAGCTGATGAAAGAGGCAAAATAGCAAAGTACAAAGAATGAAATTACCCAGATACAGTGTGAGAGATTTACAGCAAGGCAAATCCTGTTACTTAAAACAATGCTTCAGTGACATATGTTCTATTCAGTGCAGCAGCTGAAAAAATGCTTTCACTAATCCAAATAGTGTGACACTCTTGTTCAGCTTTTTTTAGAACAGCAACAACCAGGCTTTCTATACTTGAAGATGTAAAAAAGTATTTTTATATTAAAAAAGACATTTTTAATGGCGAAAGTCTTCAGCATATATATATTACAAGAACACTGACAGAGTTATTAGATTTTTTTATCCCAAAACTTACTCATGCATTCATTGAAGAATTGATGCATAACAGTCTAACATACATTTTCAGTATTGAGAAACCATTAGTTATAAAGAACATGAAGATTTTCTATATATGTGTGATCTTAAGTGTTAGTTCTTTAAAAAAATCCCAGTTTACATTTTCCCCTTTTCAACAACCAGCATCAACTCTCTTACACAGGAGTTAAAACACAGAATTATAGTAGGAGGCAGAGTCCATGTCTTGTTTTCAACAGCAACATGCTGAGGTGGGTACAAGATGTCAAAGGTGTAAGCAATAAAACAGGAAAACACTGCACAAGATGGGTCTATAAATAAGACTGCAACCTCACTGTTAAAGACAGCAACAGACAGGGATTAAATATCCCTTAACACCACATGATAAGCACTGTATGAAATCCATTCCCTGCTGAGAGATACAGATTCCCCAAATCCCAGGACCCAAATTAAAATGGAGTACAACATAAACAGAACTATTCTCCCATGGATGAACACACAGCAGGAGATTTAAAGCTGATCCATGCATACCTGGAAGGCTGCAACATGTTTGCCAAGTTTACTTTTCTTATTTCAGCTTCCTACAAAAGGCTCCACATTTATTTTGGTTTTAAAACATTTCTACTTAACCATTCATACCTTCAGCACAACACAAAAGGCTAAAGAAAACTTTAAGACAGATTTCAATATTCTTTTGTTATTCTATTCGAGGAGTTTGTTCTTGAATGGTTGAATTTACTCTGCCTGTGTGTGGATGAAGCTGCTGAACATGGAGCAGATTTACTCAAGTCAGGGCACTCTGAGGCACTGTTAGAGTAACTGCAGAAGGCTCGGGATGGCAATGGGATGTGTTTCATGCAGGATCCTCTGTAAACCCCAAATCTACCCTAAAGGGAGCAGCAGATGGTTAGCCAGGGCTCAGAACTGCAAACAGAGGTACAGCCATTCCAAGCCCCTGGACTGGGAGTGAGGACAAATCCAAGGGCCCAGTCCTGCCTGGTTTGTTCCTGATTTGGAGCAAACCACCTGTGTGTTCCATCCAGCCCTGCCTGGTGCCGGCAGTGCCTACGGGACAAGAATTTCGGCATTGCCCCCCAGAGTGGCTGAGCCCTGAGCCCCAAGCCAAGGGCTCAGCTCCCACCAGGAGCCTCCAGCCCATGGCAGAATCAACTCCTGTGTCTGACCACAGCCCTCCAGAAACTGCTCCAGTAATGATAATCAATTAATGCACCTTCAGGTTCTGATCAGCATAAACATGACAACAAAATCACAGCAATGTTTTGCCTTCTCAATACCACACTGCTCCAGACTGCACTGCACGTCCTTCTGTTTGCATTTCTGTATTGCAAAGACAGATTGCACTTTAATATGACAAAGCATTCGAACAAAATGGAAGAGAGATCCTTGACTCATCACAGACAGAATTCCTAGCACCCTGCATTGCTGCTTGGATGGAAAGTGGAGGGTTTTCTCATTTTTTCCCCTGCTAAACACAGGCTACACACTTTACTGCGTTGTGTTTTTAAATACCCACATGCACAAACACAATTATCACCATCATCACCATCATCATCATCTAAACATGTTTAACATACAGAGCATTCATCTGCCAAAAAAGGTAACACCCTAAAAATGGTTCGTGGAAAGAAACCTACCCAACAATAAACTGATCACTACTCCCACTTCTGGAATCCTCAACACAGATATCAGAGACGTGACGACAGATGAAGAAGGAAAAGGTACTCACAAATAACACCTTCTGCAAGCCATCCTTGAATGGGGGGTGGGTTTGGTATTTATATTTTCTTTCACGCAATCTGAGGTAGAAAAGCTCTCTCTTAAGGAAAAAAAATGTAAAAAAAAAAAAATCACATTCACAGCTTTTGCACGCTCATTCAGGCTCAGCCACGGTGGAACATCACGGATAAGTAAGCTGGTGATGTAACCAGCATCAAACACTGCATCAGATAAACCCAAAGGCTCTACAGGGTTATATTTTGCAAAGCCAAAAGGTTTTTCCCAGAGAGGAGGTTTAGCAAGCACAAACCAGCCACGCTGTTCTCACATTCCTGGTGGGCTTGCTTTCTGCTTCCAGAAAAAGTCCCAAAGCTGTATTTATTATTCAACTTCATCACCAAGAAAAAACAATATGCTTTCTCATTTGCTATTTAGACGGAAATATCAAAGCACCAAATGTTGCATTTTCGAATGCACCATCTCTGCCTGCTCACTGTAGTACAGTCCAAACCAAGAAAAGGCCATTGGTCCTTTTATCTCCATGGAAACAGCAGCATCTGTGAAGACGAACGTATTCCCTCTTCCCTGCAAAGTCAATTTATAGTCACATACTATGACATAAACTGATAAGACAGCAAAGCTAATCAGCAACTAGGAGAAACAGGAACCTAAACATGAGATTAAGCTCTTGCTCAGGAGAATATTCTTCTGTATACAGCATTTCTCCTAGGAAAATAGCAGAATTAAGAACCAAACCAAGCTGTTCCTGCGAGCTGATGCAGGCTGGGGATTTGTGAACTTCCCAGTTTAGCTAACAAGGAGAGTGGCTGAATATTTTATACAATCAGCTTCTTGTTTAAATCTCTAGTTATATCCTACTAAATGGGAAGAGATTTAAACAAAGTTGCTCTTTGCAAAAAAATTACTGCAGAATTATTACTTCAGTGTTACCTTTTCTTGCAAAAGGGCTGTCATCTTTAATAGCAACAGCAGAGTGAGAAGTTTCACAACTCTACAGGCTGCTGCCTCCCCGTCTCCCCTCTTTTTAGCACCACCAGTGGTGCAAACACTTCAGCACCATCCTGCCTGTGTTCTTAGAGCCTCCTCTCCAGGGAAATGATCATTTGTACAGGCCTGATGAGTCACCTCAACTTGATTTTATTCCTGTCCTCGGTGGTACTTTGTAAAAAAGAAAGCCAAACGAAAACCCCAAACCCCACAGAATACAATAACGTGCTTTTTTCCTCCCTGTCCCTGCATCCTGCCCTGCTCCGATGCTCAGCACTCAGCCCTGACATTCCCAAGCCAAGCTTCCTCCCTTCCTTCAAGAATCAATATAATGACCATCTGCTCACATTGTGAAGTTAAATATACAGCAGAACACACTGATGAGGGCAGCTCATCTGCCATGGTCAAGTGATCACCTCCATGGCCACTTCTCCCATTTCCAGAGGGACAGGGGGCAGTGGGCAGCCAAATCCTCCTGATGCACCTACACAGCTCCTGGGGCTCAAGGGGAGCAGGAGCTGCCAAAGATGCTGCAAAACTAAACAAAAAAATGGGTGGGGCAGGAGATCTTTGGTCCAAACTGATTTGCAAATGAGTCAGGGTGACCTAACTGCGGCCTTCCAGTACCTGAAGGAGCCAACAAGGACGATGGAGAGAGACTATTTACAAGGGCCTGGAGTGACAGGACAAGGGGGAATGGCTTCAGACAGATAGAGGGTAGGATTAGATGGGATATTGGGAAGGAATTGTTCCCTGTGAGGGTGCTGGGGCCCTGGCACAGGGTGCCCAGAGAAGCTGTGGCTGCCCCTGGATCCCTGGCAGTGTCCAAGGCCAGGCTGAACGGAGCAGCTTGGGACAGTGGAAGGTGTCTCTGCCATGGCAGGGGTGGGACAGAGATGATTTTTAAGGTCTTTTCCAACCCAAACCACTCCCTGATTCCATGATTCTGTCTAGCAGGGGTGCACTTTGGTTCCCAAAGGTGAATTGATGGTAATTTGTAGAATTCTCACAGCAGCTACAGCCCCCAAGTCACATCACCACGTGCTGGTGCTGTGGCAGTGCAGTAAGAAACTTGTGGGGAAGCAAAGGCCCCAAAATTCCCCAATCCCCCACATACCAGGCCTGGAGGGCTTGGATCCAGCATCCTCAAGTGCTCCAGCAGAATTCACCTGGAGAAAACCACATCTGAATATCCACTGGATGTGGTGCTGGCCCACCCAGCAGGGTGAGCTCCACACAATCCGGCCCGGTGTGGCCTTGCCCACCATCGTTTTGGGAAGCAGTCCATCCCAGCTCGTTCCCAAAACCTGCTCTGGGAGCTTCATCCTGTAACTCCAGCTCTCAGGGGCTGCTGGCACGGGTCAGGCACCTGAGCAGCCTCCCACCCCACGCCGAAGCCTGGATTGAACACCAGTATGCAAACCTGCAAGGCACTGACATGATCACAGCTCTCTGCCAGCTCTAGAAGTTGAATTATCTTTTGCACCAATTAAGATAATTCAGAGAAATACAGGTTTAGATGAGTGGTTTTTTTCTGTTGCACAGCCTAAAGGTAACTTGTCTTCCAGGGAAGCTTTATAATGATTTAAAATCTGCCTAATTTTTAGCAGATACCAAGCACAGAGCACTGGAAAAGCACAATGTCAAAAGGTGCTTGTGTGTTGTGAATTTGCACATCACAGCCCAAACCCTCTCACAGCCATCAGTACAGCACAGAAATGATAAATGCCTGCTAAGGAAACAACACCATTCCATAAAGAATCCCATAAAACAGCTTTCTAAGCTATTGCAAGGTCAAGTAGCTCAATCACCAGTGGTGTATGAGGAAGAGAATATCCAGGCCTGGCAGCTTGGGCCATTTTACTGGCTTTAATTCCAGTTTCTGCAGGTGGCTGACAGGGCACAGGCTGAGTGAAGAGTGAGGAATGACTTCCACAGGTATTTAGAAAGGTGCTCCCTGGATGAGAATCAATCCAAATCAAGGAGGACACGATAAAAGAAGTGCATGGCATTGTTTTCTGCATTTGGGACAAGCTTTCAGTTCAGTTCTAGTTTTTGGTTTGATGTGTCAGTTAAAATAACTGAGGAAACAGCGATCTGGCTCTAAACTCACCTGAGCTCTACAGTTTTATTGAAGATAACGGACTCATTTGCATAATTTCTGTTAAACACAGTTTAGCCAACAGATTTTCAGTTCAGTCTCCCTCAGCTCTCCCCTAGAACAATGGGAGTTGGGCTGATGAGTAAGTGTGGGATTAAGTCTGCCCACGGCTGTGTCTTAGCAGAATGAACTCAAATGTTTTACAATTGATTGAATACTACAAAGGGAGAAGTTAGTAACTGCACAGGCTGTTTAGCCTTAGCTTTTAACTTAAAAAGAGGCTTTTCTTTATCAGAAAAATACAGTAAGTAGGGCAGAACTGGGGACACCAGGGCTGAGTCCTCCCCAGCACTACAAAGTCAGCTCAGCAAGACACTTATACAGTCACTTGATGTCACTGTGTGAAAAGAACTGGACATAAAATGCCCAAGTCATTATCCTAACCACTGTACAACCTAAAAGTATTAAAGACAAGGACTCTGATCCCACTGAAGTGCCCGGGAAGAACTCCCACAGGCTTCAGCATGGACAGTAACAATAAATGCCCAGTTGTACTGAGGGCTCTGAACACTGATAAGCTGCCAGCATCAATGACCTGCACAGCCACAGAACTATCTGTCCCCAAAACCCAGTTTTCTCTGCTCAGATTCCTGTCCTGTCCGCAGCTATGAGGAATAAACAGATCACCTGAACAATATCAAACATGGTATATTGTTTTGAATGAAGGCCTGAATTCATCTTGAAGGGTCTGAGATATACAATGAAGCAAAGCCATTTGTTACCCCTTATTGTATTCTCCTGTTTGTTATTAACATGTTGGTCTCTGCAGGATTAAGAGGCTGTTGATTCATTCTAGAAAACCAGAGCAAAGCCAGTTTGTGGCTGAAGTTCTGTGTGAGGTCACAGGGGACAAAGGACACATCCCTGCCCAGGAGGTCTCAGAGCATCTACTCAAACATGAGATGAATGCTCAGCTCCTCCTCCCTGCTCCTGCTTCACTCATCCCAAAATAAAATTTTACCCTGCCTGGTCCTGACACAGAGCCCAGACTTTGAGCTTAGGAGGCCAAAGTGGTTCAATGAGCATTACCCTCACACCTGGGGACACACACAGGACACAAAGCTGCCCACCATGCTGGACATACAAGCACCTTGGAACCTGCGAGACCATTTATGGAAAAAACTTCCATCACAGGCTGAAAACTCCCACACATTCCCTCTCCCACTTGAGACTGAGCTATGCCGTGGAGCAATGTGATCTAGTGAAAGCTGTCCCTGCCCATGGCAGGGATCAGAACTGGATGGGCTTTGATGTCCCTCCCCAACCAAACCACTCTGTGATTCCACATCTGGAATCCTGGGCTTGGCCTGTTCCTGTGGAGGCTCCATCAGCTCCTGAGGAGCAAGGCTGGGACAGGGATCCAAATCCCATCCATGGCCCTCCTCAGCAAGGCTGCTTCCAGCCCCTCGAGCCCCTCGGGGAGGCTGGGCCACCACAACAATGTCATTACACACTGCTGATTTCTCTGGGCACTTGTAATTTTAATGCACAAAATGTGTCTCAAAATAATGGTGAGGATCCCCACGGCTGCACTAGAGATGCTGATGCTTGGAATATGATGGGAAGGATCCAGCTCCATGCTCTCTTCCCTGCAGGCATGTGTGGCCCTCCATGAAACATTCACTATTACTGCACTGATAAAATATTGAAGCTCAAAGCGAAAATAAACAGTTGTAGAAGAACTGCCAAAAATGTCTCAGGTCAGAGTACAATATTTTCATTTTCAATCATATTTTGTAATCTTTTTCAAGAACGTTTGTAGTTCTGTCTGAAGCCTCTGAATGATTTTTTCCTACTGTTTATTTTAGCAAGATGCCCCAAAGCTTTCACTGGAAGCTGCTTCTGATTTTCAGTTTGGTTGTTACTGATGAGTTGATACACATTTGCTTGTGTTGAATTTCCTCTGCAATACTAATTTTATCCCTGTATGCTCTGAGCTTTATATGGATGCTAAATGCATTTATCTATTATATCTTACATCTTACTTTCCATTTACCCTTAATATAGTTAGAAGTAGTTATTAAATCTACTTCTTCACCAAAATAAGGCCTCAGCTAAACATCATTCCAGTAACTGCTGAATTAATTTTACTGTCTCTCATCACAAAAAAAAAAAACCAACCAAAAAACAACAACAACAAAAACCCCAACCCTTGTAAGTATTAAACAATACTGGCAGCAGTTAAAGTTGTGGAAAAATCCGTGTGTTATCACCCACAATAAATCCTTTTTCAACTTGTACCCTGACATTGGTATTGAAAGCATCCTTTGTTTTCTGCTAAACAACTTGAGCCCCAAGTAATCAACAGCTTCCTTTTAAGCTCCACTGAAGAACTCTGCTAAAACAAGGATCTAAACAAGTATTTATATTCCCTCCCACTACGCAAACAACTGCTTTTAAAAGGAAGCCTTTAAAAAATAAAATTTTCCCAATCCAAATTCAAATAATTTTGCAGCCTTCAGTCAGCCCTAAAAAAAACTTCCACTGAAAATGCTAAAATGCTTTGTATTAAATTGATCACCTTAAAAAATGTCTCTGTTTAGACTTTATGTGACAGCTCTCCAGACCCTTATATTCTCTTTCCCCTTTTGGAATCTCGGGTTTGTGCCAATTTTCCCTGTTCCCTGTTATCCAAGCTCCTCGTGCTCCTTTGCACTGCATGTGACTCTGGAGAAAGGATCCCCTCTTTAAAGTAGCCTGAATGCTCAATTAATAACTTGGTACATTTAAAGTTAACGTATTAAACCCTCAAGTTCTCTGGGCCCTCAGCACACCCACAAGGGATCACAAACAATGTTTTATCAGTCATTCACGGCACTTTTTTTTCCTGCCTACATTTTCCAAGGATTTTGTCAGTTTGCTCATAAAGACAAGCGGAGGTTTGTGAATACCTGATTTTTCCTGTGTACATACACACTTTGTATGCATTTGCATTTCAATTCTATGATTCCATTCCTCTGCCTGGAGATAACACAATTAAGTGTCCAAGGCCAGGTTGAACAGAGCCTGGAGCAGCCTGGGACAGTGGGAGGTGTCCCTGCCAGGGCAGGGGTGGCACTGGATGAGCTTTAAGGTCCCTCCAACCCAAACCATTCTGGGATCCTATGAAGCATGAAAGAACTGCTGTGCTGCAGAAGAAGCCAAGGGAATTGGAAATATCCTCCCCTCAGATCCAGCCCTGGCAGAGTAGAAATCCCCAAGGCCTTGTCCTAACCAAGGTGAGAAGGCTCAGCCTCACTGCAGTCAGCAGCTGCATTCCCAGCTCAGGGGACACGGAACGGTGCCTGCTAAGGAGCCAGAGAAGCACAGGAGCTGCAATCCACAATCAGCCAGGAACAGGGCAGAGGATGAGCAGCCAACAGCCTCTGCACTGCTCCTGTCCACTCACAACAAACAGGGGTACTTCCAGAAAAAATGACAAAGAAAAAGATGTGTTAAAAGCTACAGAAGCCTAAGAAACCTCACTGGCTACCTGTGCCTACCTATTTTCCATTAGAACATTTCCTTTTACAAGTGGAATCTATGGAAATGCCATCGTGGTGGTCTTGGCAACAGATCCATTCGACTGGGAAATTGGTTTGCAGGTTTGTAATCCTGCACTGGCACAAATTTGTCATGAAGGAATTCTGATTTAGATATTCTTAAATCTGCTACCAGAAATGCTTTTATCTCCAGTAGGAGATGTGTGTACCCTGAGCATAGGTACAGCTCTCCTTGGTCTTCATGTGAGAGATCCTAAATCAGCTAATTCAGGGAACACCCCTATTTTAAATATCAATGATCCCCCTGGATCAGCTGGATATCTGATATCCATATCTGGTTTTCAGCCCATGAAACACGAACTCAGCCCCAGTCCTCCCCACTGCAGCCCAGTCCTCCCAGTGGTGCACATTTCATTCACTTAGCACCTCTGTGCTTTGGGGTAGCTAAAGTTTTGGGATCTAAAGTTTAACACATCTTTGAACATCATTTAATTACCAGAAACCCAATGGTGGCTGGCAGAAAAATCCAAACTTTAGAGTGGTGATTTTTCATAGCTAGGGAATATCCCACGGAGAGTATTTCTGTGACAAATTAGTGAAGACAAATTACTCTGCAAAATTAAATCACTAAAATGCCATTAAGGAGCATTTTGTGCCATCCTGCATATGTGATGACTCCCAGAACATAGAATATAAGATTAATGTTGGGTTTACACAATTTTACATTCAAAACTATTTGAATTTTGAGTATTAGCAAATATCAATATTATTTTGAATATTCTCAAAACTACTCCACAGCCTTTGGACCACGTCCAGAACACAACTCAGAGAGCACAAGAGCTGGCTGATATTTTCAGTGCTGAAATTACATTTTAGCCAGGAAGAATTAGAATAGTTTGGTGAATATTTATAAATCAGATTATATAATCCCACAATTTCAGCCTCATGTCACTAGACCTCTTCTGCTTACCCATCCAGACTTTTATGTTGTATATATTTCTGGAACACAGGGCAAGAACTACACCAACTGAGGGCTTAACTTATTTTTCAGCCACAACAAAGTCTTTTCCAAAAATCAGATTTCGACTCTACTTGATTGCCCATAATGAGAATTATTATCCAGAATGAGAATTCTCAGGATGAGAAGCAACTTGGAGACACAACAGACATTGCCAGTCATTCTACAGCTGTGCATGCCAGCCAGAATTACTGCTTTAAAAGTAAAACAAAGTGTTCTCAAGCCATTCTTCAATATTTTACTTGAGGTTAAATTTCTGACAAAGTTTCTGGTTTTGTCTCCTCTCTTCATCGCTGAGAAAACATCAGAGCCTACAAGGTGTTTGTAATAGTCCTCTGTGAGTGTGCAAATACTCACTCCTGACCCTTCACTGGGTAATACCCTAACTGTCCTAAACTGTAAGACATCCCATATATTTGTTTTCTCCAAATTATTTGGTTCCCTGCCAATGGGAGGAGGTGGAACAAGATGGGCTTTAAGGTCCTTTCCCCCAAACCAGTCTGGGATTCCAGGAAAATGCCAAGAAAAGAGAACAAATACAGAAGAAAGTCTATAAAGTTACAGCTTGAACATGACTGAAGAACAAAATATTGAGGAAAAATCCAGGACTGGACTATTCCAGAGAGAGGCAGCCCCAGCAGCAGCAGGAATCCCTGGAACACAGCCTGGGAACAGCATGGACCAGGAGCCAGGACAGGGCTTGGGCCTGGGGGAGCAGAGGGCTCCCAGCTGCTGTAAGAAAACCCCACTGCTGGGGAACCTCACTGAAATAGGACTTGGGAGGCAATTCTGCTTCTTCAGGGCTGGGAAAGGTTTTTAATTGCTGGGTTTGATTTGATCTATATTTCTTCCCCTGTTCATCACATTAGCACAAAATATTTATTGAGACTCATTCCTTCATCCTCTGGACAATGGAGCTGAAAATGCAAAATCCAGGGCAGATCCTCCTGTGTGGACCTTTCAGCTGTGAGGTGATGCAGGTACAGCCCTAAACAAGGGCCAGCAGCAGAGAAATCCTAATGAGCACAATGTAATTAACGCCTGCTTATCGTCTGGGCTCTAAGGGAAGCCATATCTGCCACCAGAAGATGTTTTACAAACATTAGCAAGCTAATGGGCAGTGTAATCATGAATCACTGAAGAGATAAGGGAAGTTCCTGTCTCCAGCCCAGGGTACCGCGAGTCACTGAGACTGCAGAGCTTTTTATTCTTTAATATGTATTTCTGACCTAACCCAGAATTGCAAAGTCATTTATCCAACAATTAGCTAAGCCAGAAAAGCAGTCAACTGGGCTACAAATGGACAAAAAAAAGTTCAGAAGTGTTTCCTACATCCTTTGTGTGTATTAATCATGTGTTTTATTCCTAGCTTTAAACTCTGACTGCAGCTGCTATTCAATGGATCTTATATAACACACTGACATTAAATTTATTTGTTTCATCTTTTCTCCATAAAAATAAGCTGGGGTTTTATGATTATTCCTTTGCATTTATTTTCTGTGAAGGCATTTTAAGTATTTTGTCCTTAATTGTTGCAATAAAAATTCAGTTTAAGCATTTTAGATGAGGGAAAAACGACAAATTAACGATCATTAAATTATTTTGGCAACCAGACCCATGGCAGATTCCACAATAAGAGGCTGAAACTCCATTTTAGTAACAAGCCTAGCTGGAATATTTGCCCCAGAATTATTAGCTAGATGTTCAGGAGATCAATTATATTAATTAAACAGGCAAGACTGAAGACAACTGATGTCAATAAATCTGTCAATATGTTAATACAGACACCAATGCCACCTCTCTCCCCAGGGTAAATATAAACCAAACCCTAGCTGCACATTCCATGGACGCAGCGCTGACTGGAGCAGGAAGTTATCCCATTTACAACAGCAAGCATGGAATTGAAATTCCCCACAAGCTTATAGCAGAACCTGACACAAGGACACAACAGCCCATAGCTGAAATTTGGGAGCTGCCAAGGAGCCCTGACCTGGCATGGGGTCAGGGATGAATTTTTTGGAGCTCTCAAGTGGTCTGGGTCAGGTCTGGCACCTGGTTCCCATGCCCCAGGTGACACCTATAAGTCACGCATTTTATATATTTGGTTTTAAAATGTATTTTAAACTTAGAGGAAGGTCAGCAAAGGGGTTTGCTGAAATGTTCAGCAGTTCTGAGAACATGGAGTGACACCAGTTTGGTGCTGTTTGCTCCTGTAGGGTCATCAAGGCAGTAATTCCAAATAAGAACTTTTCAGTGAAATGCTCATGGAGTCACAGGATGGTTTGGGTTGGAAGGACCTTAAAGCCCATCCTGTTCCTGAGGGACACCTCCCACTATCCCAGGCTGCTCCAACCCTGTCCAACCTGGCCTTGGACACTTCCAGGGATCAAGGGGCAGCCACAGCTTCTCTGGGCAATGAGGAATGAATTTCAATCCTGAAGGAATGCAGGAAGAGAACAGCTCAGAGCAAGGCTGTGCTTGAAATTGTAACTTACGGAAAGAGAGCAAGGGGATACCCAAAGGGGATTTCTGGGGAGAAAAAGCCCTGTCAGACAATACATGACTTGCACAGAGAAACTGTGTGATGGGCAAGGAGACCTCTGAAGCAACTGCACATGGCAAAGCATCGGGAATATTGTCCTTATCTGTTATCATCAGAAAAAGCAGGGGACAGACATTTCACAGCTGAATCTGCAGAATTATGGCAAATTTAAGACAGGAGTTTTTTGACAGTTTTAAGACAATGGGAGTTAAAAAAAAACCACTTGTATAGCCCAAAACATTCAAAAGCACCAATATTCAAGATGTTCTTATCCCTTGCGTTCTCCTGCAGCCAGAGTGGTTTGAGATGAGTCAGCTCAACATGAGAATCCAAACACCATGTGCCTCAGCACGTGTGCTCAGAGCTCAACAACAAACCCACAGCACTTGGAGACATCCATCAAAACACCTCCCCCAGGAGCCAATCCCACAGCCCACGGCACCCGGCAAGCTGGGCTGCCTCCCATCCCTCCCCACCCAGCTTTTTGGGTTCATACAGACCCACTCTGCACACAGAACTTGTTCTGCACTTCTGAGGGAGTGAGGAGACAGCTACAGCCAATGCTTAACACAGGAGCTCCAATCTAAAGGCAGTCAGGTCTCAACGTTTCTTTCCACAAGCATTTCTCCAGTACACACTAATAAACATTTTTTAATATTTATTTAAATTCTCTAACAGCCTTTTGGCTCCAAATTGGATCAAATTATTCAGAACTATGGACAGTGGTACCTGTTGGAATATTCTGGATTTTCACACTCTGGTAGAGGATTCCCTTTGCCAACCCTCTTCCTCTTCCCCAGCTTCTGTTCATTTTTATAGTACAAGTTATGATTGGGATAAAGTCTCCAGGCAAGCCACAAGTCCCAGCACTGCCCAAAACACAGTTCATTTTTCCACCACAATTCGTCTGTTCAATAATAATTTTAATGGAAGTTTTATAATAAGTTTAGTTCTAAACTGAGCATGTAGATGTCAGTGCTGGTTCTCTGGAACTTCTAATACAGAATCAGGAAGGTTAACAAACACCTCCAAGATCAAGTCCAACCTGTGACCAGATGCCCCCATGCCCACTAAGCCACATCCCCCAGTGCCACATGTACTCATTTCTTGAGCACTTCCAGGGATGGGGATGCCAGCACTGCCCAGGGCAGCCTGTTCCAATGTTTAACTCCTCGTTCAGTGAAGAAATGTTTCCTGGTATCCAACCTCAACTCCTGCTGGTGCAACCTGAGGCCATTTCCCCTTGTCCTGTCCCTGTCCCCTGGGAGCACAGCCTGACCCCCCTGGCTGCCCCTCCTGTCAGGGAGCTGTGCAGAGCCAGAAGATCCCCCTGAGCCTCCTTTTCTCCAGGCTGAACAACCCCAGTGTGCCCAGGCAGATAATTCTGGCAAATTAAGAGCAAATAAAAAATCAAGTCTCCATCCTCTCCAGGTCCTTCCACAAAAGCCTCGACAAATGAAGCCTTGTGCAGTCTGAGTTCAGAGCATGAAAGGCAGCAGCACTCAAGCCTGCAGACAGAACACTCTTTGCTCACAAGGACTGCACAGCACACACTCAGGGACACAAAGAAGCCCTCGAGTGCCATTTGCAGCTCGTGCTGCTGGCAGCAGCTCTGGTTGGCAGCAGCTCCGCAGTGCGGCGGCTCTGGCTGGCCGAGCAGCTGCTCCCAGGCAGCCCCTCATCCAGAGCTCTGGAAGGAGCCACAGCCCAGGCTTCATGCACAGCAGCACTCTGGGGACTTATGACCTTGGCAATGCAAGGTGGGCTCTGCCAGAAGAATCCTAAAAACCTCTACACATGGGGTTTTTTAAGACATCATCTACTGCATCTCTTTTTTATTCATCATTGCACAGCCCTCTTCGGTTATGAATATTAAAAGCATATTTAAGCAATTTAAATGACCTTTCAGACCAACACAAGCAATTAGGACAGCTCCTAGCAAGCCTCAGTTGTTAAATCCCCAGAAATGGGATGGCTGCAGCAGACTTTCCCATTTCAAATTGAAATTTGAGATATTGAGCAGTTCAACCTAGGGCAACATCTTGGAAAGTTTGCAGGTGCAGGGTCAAGCCATGGAACTTTTGTTATTATCTGCATGTTTTATATGCAGAAATGGTTTGAAACAATGTCAGAAATTCTGATACTATGTCAGACCAATTAATACAGGAGCAATCCTGTGTGTTTATCCCATTTCAATTCTCTTCCACAGACAGCAGCTACCAACAGTAGAAGTAATAGAAGAACAAAATGCTGCACCTCTTGTAGTTGCTAATTAGTTAGACCAGATTAAAAAACGTCACAGAATCACAGAATGGTTTGGGTTGGAAGGGACCTTTACGCTCACCCAGTTCAAACCCCCACCATGGGCAGGGATGCCACCCACTAGATCAGGTTGCTCAGGGCCTCATCCAACCTGGCCTGGAACACTTCCAGATATGAAAAAAAATGCCAAAATAATTAATTTTTTCTCCCCACTTTTATTTTCATTACAGGTAAAATGTCAACCACACCAAGCTACAGCAGAGAAGGCATATTTCTAGCCCTCTGAATGTCCATGTACTTCAAAGCCAGGTGCATTTCCAGCAATAGTTGCCATTCCCAAAGCCAGGCTGCAGTCCCACTCCAGGCAGGGGATGTGATGGATCCTCTGTCACTGGCTGAGGACTGAGTTTCAGACCTGTGAGAGGAAAGTGTTCATGCTGCTGTTCCAGCCTGGGGCCCAAGGATGAACTCCCACTGCTGTGGCTCGTGGGACAGGCTGGGAGCAGGGAGAATATAATATAATGCTAAAATATAAAACCTGCTGCCATACAGCCTCCTTGGCATGGATACACACAGCAAGCAGAGGAGCAGGATCCTCTTTCGTGCTGACGAAACCAAACCCCTACAACCAGCTTCCATTTGCAAAGATACATGGGAGCTGTGGCTATAGATCCTCACAGACTGTGTGTGTTCCTTAAAGGAAAACAAAGGACAACTCAATATTCTGAAGCAGGACCTGCCTTGAATCCTTGAGCCAAGATCACACATAGCAGCTGAACTCTGCCCAGGTAAATGGCTCTGAAGTTTGTGCTGATGCTGGCAGAGAACTGAGCACTGAACCAGAAGTACAGAGAGACATTTGCCAGCAGTGTTTATCCCATGGGAAAAAAGTGATTTTATTGTTTCTAAGTGTCCAAGGCCAGGTTGGACAGGGTTTGGAGCACCCTGGGACAGTGGGAGGTGTCCCTGCCCATGGCAGGGATGGGGCTGGATGATCTCTGAACTTCCTTCCAACCCAAATCATTCTGGGATTCCATGAATTATACAAAGGTTTCTTTACTGATACTACAATAAGTGATTTTGGAAAATAAAGAAAGTACCATATTTTGAGTTTTGTGTACACATCAGAACTTTTTAGGGCATAATTAATAACACAATTAGAATATATTACTGGGATGTTTATTCTACTTGTCACAAAATTCAAAATAAAACCACTTTCAAAGCAATTTTTATATAGAATCCACAATTCTATAGGAGTAGAAACCACAGAAATATTATAATGAATTCTAAGCATAAGCTTCTTGAACAGGAATTTGTCTAAAACAATTAGTCTCTTTCCCATGCAAATATCTGAAAATAGAACAGCAGGTTATGAAACAATTTGTTGTATATTTGTTTTGTGGATCACCCTTAGCCTGAGCCACACCACAGGGACACACGTCAGTTCAGTGTTTTGAGAATCTACACACAAAATATCAGAAGGGCACTTAACTTCACCATCTAAGTGTATTAAAAAAAATCAACAACCAACCGGGAAAAAAACCCAAAAAAACCACAAAGAAAAACACCCAAACAAACAAAAAACCTCACCAAAAATCCTAGCAAGGATTTTAAAGATTAAGAAAAAAAAAAAGCAATGAAAATACAAAGTTCTTGCCCTTTGTTTCTGACATGGGCTATCAGAATAAAAGTCTCGATAAGACAGCAATGCCACAGGAGATCCCATGCTTGGCAAGGCCAGTTTTGTCCAGCAGACCTTCACCTCTCCCAGACCCCACCAGGGAATGGGACAGAAAGGAAGGAAATTGGGCTGTTTGGCCTGGAGGCAGCAGCAGCTTTGGGGTACCTGAGAGGCGACTGACAATGGAGAATGGGACAGAAGCCAAACTGGGACAGGGAATTCCTGACTAAAAAGTCCTTTTTTCCCTCTGAGGATGACAAAGCACTTGAACAGAGCCCCAGGGTAATTATAAAACCTTCAGCTTGGGGAGTTCTCAAGCTCTGCCTGGACAAACCCTGAGCAAACTGGTCCAGTTCCAGGTTGATCCTACTTTGGGCACGAGGCTGGAGTAGATGCTGTCCAAGGTCACTTACACTGAACAATTCTGCAATTTCATCATATTCTGATACTTCCCCACTTGCAAGAACTTAGAGTTCAGTGAGTCCTTAACCACAGGAGCATTTTAGAAGTTAAAAAACCTGGGTGAACCTTTCATTCATGTCTGTCTTTTAAATCTGAATGGCCTCAGTATCAACCACTTTCTGGGACAGAGCATTGCAAAGTTCCATTAAGCTTTACAGGAAAAAAGATTTCTATTTTCTTAAGCAGCCTCACTTGGAGCTCAGTAGCTGTGATTCCAGGAGAAAGTGAATGACTTCTCATTCTTCCTCTAAAATCCTCAATTCTTTTGAGAGCTTTGCCCTACACAGTTGCCCTTCTGCAAGAAAAGACCCAAAAATAGTTTTTCATGGCAAGTTCAATGTATTTTTTCCTTATAGGAGCAAGATGATTGAAGGCCTATTAATAAAAATGCTGAAAGGAACTTTACCAAGCAGATTATTGGGATGCAACTTGCAGCCATAAATGCCTTTGGGGCTCTCAGTGCTCCCCTGGGCACAGAGAGCAGGGCAATGTGCCACTGTCACCACTCAGGAGGGACACAGATGGCACTGGAGGCAGCAGCAAAGCTCCAGTAGGTAAATCTGTTCTGTTTGCAGAGCTGTGCAGGCTGTGGGATTTCAGCTGAACTTCAAAAAATCATCCCTATTCAACCCAGCTTTGCCAGCCAGAGTAGGACAGGGCTTTTTCTTTGCAAAAATATGTTCAAAGATGTTTCAAAGAATAGTTTTCCTGCTGGAAAAAGTACTAATTGGCTTCCAATTTACTAAATAATAAACTAGATACTTATTTTCACATTTGCTCCAGAAAAATATTAATTTTAGCCTAGCTTAAAATGCTATCAAAATTAAAATCTAGAGTTAACTGCAAATATGTCAGACCAGCAGTAGTTTTGTGACAATACTAATACAATTTTGATGGACTATCCAGCTGGTTCCTAGGCATGTGACCCCTCAGCCTCATCAAAAAGCTATTTCTTTGTGATAAGTTTTCCTTTATGCTACATCTGATGCTGACTAAAAACTAATGGAGAAAACAACAACAACAACAAAAGAATTCCTCATATTTAGCCTTATATTTCCGAAACGAAAGTGGAGCTGTGGCATTCTAGGCTGCAGACTTTGTCAGAGGAGCACATTGCTGTGCCTTTGGATGGGCCCAAACTGAGAGCTGACACACTTAGCAGGGGAATGTTCAACTCAAAGGACTTTTCATGTCTGCAAGACAGTCTAAATCTTTCGGTGCTGAGGAAGATTACAAAGATACATGTGGATTGCTTATATAGGACAAAATCAGCATTTCCTAAGGCTGCTGGGAGAAATCCATGGGCAGAACAAAGGCGGCAGCTCCCGAGGCAGCTGAGCAGCTGAGACATCCTACAAAAAGCCCCATTTAGTGCTCCAGCAGAGGGGAGAGGGATGAAGGTCATGCCTTGAGAGGGATAGCAAAGAAAGAGAGGTGGGGTTTCTCTTTTTAATCAGCACTGCATGCCCTTCCTCTGAGGGGGCTGCACAAACTGGGACACAGTCTAAAGTAAACATGGAAAGAAAGTTTCACCAGCCAAGGCTCAGGGGGTCAGCTTAGGCACGAGAAATGCTTTACATCTGAAAAACTCCCAGTTTGGAGTTTCATAGACATGGGCAAAAAGGGCGGTTTTTATTTTTTAAGCAAACAGTTGTATATCTAAACCTACAGACTCAAACCCAAGTTGTTGCAGGCAAGAAAAGCTTTCTTGAGTGGTTGGCATAGAGTCCAATGCCTCAGTGCTCAAACCCTGGCTAAGTGTAAGTATTTTGGATTAATGGTTGGACTTGATCCTAGAGGTTTTTTCCAACCTTAGTGATACTGTGATTTTCTTAGTGTTCTGTGATCAGATGTTTTCTGTCTTTCATGGGAAAAGTCTCGCTGGGGTTGGGACTGAATTTACAAGCAATCCATCCATAAGTCATCCCAGGTCTTCCTCTGTGAGACCAAGAGGGGAGCTGAATGTTGTCTGAAGCACAGCCATTCCACTCTAGGAGATGATACAACCTGGTCGGTTTGGGGAAGAAAGGCTAAAGGAGAGGCAAAGGCAGTGCCATGAAACCTGAAGGAGCTACTGAACGTTCTGCCTGCTTGAGCTTGGGCAAGGATGCTTTTGGCAAATGAGGAAACTGAAATGCCAAGAGTGAGTCATCCCTCGTAAGCAGAGCACAACAGACTTGCCAGCAGCTCTGGGCTGATCTCTACTTTCTCAGTGTCTGGTGAACACTTCATTACCAGTCTGGGGAGCTTCTCCAGAAGGTATAATTAGAGGCATGGAGAGAAGAGAGGCTTTAAAAATAAAAATAGAAGGATGGCAAGTTATTAATGTAGGTGGTTCAGACTTTAGTCTTTAATTCAAACTGAAGGTTAGTGTATGTGAAATAATAAGTCTTGGAACTCCTTGAAGTGCTATTGTTATTCCATGACAATAAAGCGGGAAAAACACAGGGCTGCATTTTAATCCAGGACAACGTGTGTTCCAGGAATAGTCATGTTGCAGTAACATGTATCTGTGGAGGGAACAGGTCTGCACAAAATGCAAAATGATTCCAAGTGCAATGGCTCTGCTTTGTCGCAATCAAAGAGGGATCACCTCGTTGCCGTACCAACAGGAACTGCCTCGGTGGGAAAACCCCTCTGGCCTGGCTCTGGCCATGCTGGGCTGGGCAGCATTGGGGCACCATGAGCACTGCCACAGCCCAGGGAAGCCCAGCTTTCTCCTCTTGGGGGATGGATTTCATCCTGAATTTGTCCTGGGGCAGGTGAAGGGCTGAGCTCAGTGCCTCAGGAAGGGCCAGATGGCCATGGAATGCCGGCGACTCCAAAGAGGATAAAAATGGGCTCAGAAATGACCTCTGCTCCTGACAAACCACAGCATCCCCTGCTCCCTATAAACCACAGCATTCCCTGCTCCCAACAAACCACAGCATCCCCTGCTCCTGACAAATCACAGCATCCCCTGCTCCTGCCCCACCACAGCATCCCCTGGCCCGTGCCCTGTGCCCGCCTGCCCATCCCCATCGCCATGGCCATCGCCATGCCCAGCAGATGTGGCAGTGCCAGCGCAGCGCCAGCTCTGCCGTGAGTCACCCAATGAGTCAGTTCTCACCCGCTCGCTGCTCAGACACTGATACAATATGGCACAAGTCTGCCTGATCTGAGGGCTATTTATTTATAGCAGCCTGACTCACTGCCTAATGAGAGCTGCCTTGCTCAGATTAAACACTTGCGATGAAGGCCGTGCTCAGGATTCCAGCTCGGTGCTCCACAGGCACTGCGAGCTGCTCTGTCACATCCCAGTGCACACACATGACACAGAACTTATTCAGCACTTCTCAGTAATGAGATGTGGCTTTCCTTCCTCAAGGCTACGTCTTTTGATGTGTGTTTGGATGACTTTAGATAAAACCTAAGAGTTTTCGCTATTTTTCATTACTCTTCAACCAGCTATTGCCTGGAAGCTTTATTATAGGAATACAGTTAACACCAGACCCGGTTTAGGATCAACCCCTATCCTATCTTCTTGGAGGCAGGAAAGGTGAAAAACCAAAATGAATAAAATGGGATTTTTTAAACAAATATAAAAGGATGAGAAGCAGAAGCCTTAGGCAGGAGCTGATCGTTCTTTCGGAGTTTTCTACCCTGAAATATCCCAGCCCAGACTGATTACTGATGGTAACACAGTATTTCCCTGCACAGGGTTACAAAGCATTTTGATAAACCAACAAGCAAAAAGTGGAACCTGTTATAACTTCTTTGGGATCACTTTCTAGATTAAAGTAACACCTGTAAATGGCAAAAATGCAGTTTTAAATTTTGCTCCTAAATAAAAATAATGTGTGTCTGTCTAAATCTGAAGTGTTCAGCTAATGTATTAGATAACTTAAACTTAGAATTTAGGGCAAGGTTTCAAAGTTTTCAGTGGCAATAACTCAGCTCATATAATGCAGGAGCATTCATTCATGATGATCCTTTCTGCAAGAGGTTAATAAAAATCTATGACTCCATTTTAGAATGAATTGCTATACATAAAACTGTGAAACCTTAGAGATTAAGAGGTGAACTAGCTGTCTAGAGAAAGAGAAATTCAGCATGGTGATCCTGCAACTGGCTGGCCAAAAATACTGCTTTGAAGAAGTGCAGTCCCTGCAGATGGATGGTGCAAGGAGAGAGATCTGCAGCAAATAAACACATAAAATATGTCTGGATGCAAAGGGAGCAGGTTTTGGAGTTCAGCTTTGGGTTTGCTTGGTTTTGTTGTTTTCTGTGTTGCTTTTTTTTCAAAATAGCTTAGAGATGTTCAGTACAAAGGTTGTCTTCCTATGTGCTCCGTGTGGTGGTCTCAGAATTATTTTTGTGGTTATGAAGGGGTTTTTTCTTCCACTCTGCTCCCACCCTCCCTTCTCCTGCTGCTTGGAACAGGATCAGATGTGGAAGCATTTTGTTCTAACAGAAGCAATTCCCGTACCAAAGTGCCTGTGGAGGTTTTTACAAGTACTTACTTTGCACTGCTTGAGTATGAAAATGTCAGATATTTTCAAACCAGAACGGAGCAAACCAGTGAAATCCCACTGTATCAGAAGAAACTTCTATCCCTGCTGCCAGCAATCCTGAACAAAACAGACGCAGCTTCTCAGGAGAGTCAGGGAACTGCTGAAGTGCTATTTTTCCCCTTTTCAGTATGAAAAGCTGCTGTTAAAGCAGTTATTTTGTTCAGCTGCTGATTGAAGGCTCTTCACCAAGCCCATGTTCTTCAGAAGTTAAACAACCTAGCAGGTTTCAACAATAGATGTTTCAGAGGAATACTGTCATCATCTTTTAAACGCTACTCTTACCTATAGCAGGTTTTCTTTCCCCCTACAGAAAGAGATCTTAACACAGTCTATAGCAAATATTTTAGTCCGTTAAAGGTCATTCTAAAAAAGAAAGCTAAATATTCAGCAAAACATCCAAATGTGAAGTTTCAAAGCCTAGCCTGTTTAACTGAAGGGTATTTATAGTGTGCATATGCTCCACGATCCCAAGGATCCTATTAAACTTTTTATAAGTTGAGTATTCTCTCACACGGAGCATCTGCTGAAGGGAGGCAGATGAACAGATTGTTTTCTGCTAAAAACAATGTTGCTCGGAGCACCACTCCATTATAAATAACCCTGCTGGTGAATCAGCAGATGAGTCCCTCGTTTGAGGAGTTTTGCTAAGACAACGCTTTGAATTAAATCATTTTGTCACCCCAAAACGCCACTTTTCTCACCAGACACGTTCCATTAAATTTCTGTAGTTCATCACAGCTTAAAGGTGACGAAGGCATAGCAGACAAAGGGCTGGATTTCGGGAGGCTGGCACTGCCCGTGCCGGGGATGGAGGTTTCCACGGTTCGAGCAGGATCCAGGAGAGGGCAATGTCTGCCTGCCGAAGAGATTGCTGCTCGCCGCGGGAGCTGTGTGCGGTGGGAATAAATAGCAGCGCTATTAGGCAAATCACAAGCCATCCCTCCCAGCGGAAGCTGGGGGAGATTCATTCAGCTCCTTCTGCTCATTTCCAGCCGCACCGGAGCGAGCCGCACTCAGGGCATTGGAACATCCCATGGCACGGGACAAATGACAGAAGTCACCCAGCACGGCAGCACCTCTTCATCTCCCCTGACCTGATGACCAGAGACCATCTACCAGCAATTCCAAACCCAAATATTAGTGAACTTGGTGCCAGAACCTTCTGGAAGTTATCCCAAGTCGCTATCCCAGCACTCCAGTGAGCCCTTCTGGAAGTTTGAAGCTCTCACCAATGCCCCGAGAAATACAGGGAAATGATTCTTCCTGTTCATCAGAGAGCAGCAGGGAATGATCAGCAGCATCTGCTTTAAAACTCAAATCTTTTTAAGCAGCACATCTTTTAAGCTCCTCATGGTCACGTAGGACAGACCCAGAAATTCCCCACAGGTGAATTAAGCACATTCATTCCTCTCTCACCATTTCCCAGGACCAATTTGGGCCTTCTGAGACACCCAGAAATGTTTTTAGCATGGCAAAAGTGGGTACATAGAAACATTTGTTTAAGAAACAGTAAGATCTGAATGATGATTTTATTAACTAGAGCTGGGAAACTTTTAAGTCCATTCAGAAAATTCTGCTTGAAAGTGCCATGAGAAAAAAAAAAACACTGAGGAAATTAAGGAAAACTCAAGTATTTATGAAAAAATCTAGATATTTAAGAGGTTTCTGAGGTTCAAAGATGAATATAATTTCAAAATTCACACAACTACAGAACTCCATCAGTAAACATAAGGTCAGAACCAGCTGTGGGAGATCCAAAGGAAGCTTTCCAAACTTTTATTCAAATAAAGAAGAGCAGTGGACTCAGTTTGGACCTGGTAGATGCCAAAAGCTGCAGTGTTGGTCCAATTCCTGATTAAGCTCTGCAAATCAACCCTTATGCTGCCTTTTCCTTATGAGACCACCAGATTTTGTCAGCTAGGATGGTTTGTTTGGTGGTCTTGTTTGGGTTGGGGTGTTTTTTTTATTCTTTTGTAGGGTTTTTTTGGTTGCTGTTGGGTTTGGTTATTTCGTTTTGTTTTTTAAAGCATCAGAAACCCAAACTCTCCGAGGTGTGACTGCAATAGAGTGCTGAGAGCTGCCTTGAGACACCCCAATTGCTGTAACCGCATTATAAAAATCGATCCCTTTTCACAGCACAATAAACCACCACTGTGGTGCCCTTGATGCATTTCAGAGGCTGAAAAAAGTGTTGTAAAGAGTGATGAACTTCAACTCCTTGAGGTAATAAGTTGTTGAATGCAGCTACAATGTCCTAAAATGCAGCAAAACGTCATGTTTCAAATGTGTCAGCTACACATATATGAAGTGTCCATCTTCATTTTCACTCACTTATTTGTAATGACATAAAATGTATCAGTGTTATTCTTAAAAATTTGTTTCCCAGGACAGAGAAAAAGCTATTGCAGTGGAAAAGCATCATTGCATTAGAAAAAATAGGTATGAATTGGCAAAGGTAAGTAAGGACTGGATGGAAATGGAGCAGTTTGAAGTTCTAAGACAGCCTTGGCACAGGGAACAATCCTTGTGAGCTCCAGCCAGGAGCAGGGAAAGGGAAATGGGACTTCACACTTCATCCTTAGCCTGAGTTAATGCATATGAACCAATCTGAGTGAACCATACCTTGTTTCCTTTCTTTGGAAAAGGAGCCTTAATCCATGACCCGCCCCAGAACAGCCTGCAGATACTCTGCAGCTGTGGTGAGCAGCAGTTCCTGACCCCAGCAGAAAACTCTCATGCACTGACATTGATAAGGAGTGTTCACTCATGTTTTGGCAGCAGGACCTCCATGGGAACGTGTGTGACACCATTCAGGTTTCACAAGGATAGTGGGATTTTATTGGGTCTTTACCATTTTATTGGGCCTGATCAGATTTTCTACTCATGCAAAGAAAAACAGGATGCTGTTTTCCTTTCTGCTTTAAGCCATAGGGCTGGAAATCTGAGCAACTGCTCTGGTGGAAGGTGTCCTTCCCTGTGGCATGAGATGAGGTATAAGGTCCCTCCTGCCCAGACCCTTCTGTGATTCCTTATTAACCTACATGCTGCCTGCTAGCAGTGTTTGGGAGACACATCTCTTCCATAAATATCCTCTCGTAATTGCTTGGCTGATGGCAGTGACCGAAATCTGGGGAAATCTGATCCTATCTCCAATTCTGCCTTCACCAACGTGTGTACAACTGATGTGGCAAAGACTCCAAGAACAGGATTTGGAGATGAAGGCAGACTGACAGACAGCAGCCTGCACTCCCTTTCTCCCAGGCAGCACACACC
Source organism: Lichenostomus cassidix (assembly GCF_008360975.1). Lineage (NCBI taxonomy): Eukaryota > Metazoa > Chordata > Aves > Passeriformes > Meliphagidae > Lichenostomus > Lichenostomus cassidix. The sequence continues at coordinate 18,932,417 of NC_139493.1, forward strand.
AGGCTCTCCACTACCCAGCCTGTGAATTCCTGGGGAACATCCCAATCCAGGGCTGGATCAGAGCTGAACCAGCAGCACACTGGGGACTACTCTCTTTTTATGTAAGTTCACACCATTTAAAGTTTCACTTAGCCAGTGCTTTCTTAACACTTTACAAATTTCTAAAAGCAAAAATAGATCAGAAAGATCACACCTGGATTTGGAATTTATAAACAGAAGCGAACCCATGTGCCTGTGTAGGGGTTTGACCTTGGACAGCTCTGGATCCATATCCTTATTCCACCCTGGTGGTCCCACACCACAGCCATGGTCTGTGCTCCAGACAGCCCTGCTGGCCTTGACTACATGGGAGCACTGGGGTCACTGAATTCCAGAGTGGTTTGGGTGGGAGGGAACTCAAAGGTCAGCCAGTGCCACCCCCTGCCATGGGCAGGGACACCTTCCACTGTCCCAGGCTGCTCCAAGCCCTGTCCAACCTCGCCTTGGACACTTGTAGGGTTGCTCTCTTATAGTAAATTATATCAGCAGTTCTGAAGGTACCACTTTCCTATCACCTAAATTGGGATTATCACACCTCCAGATCTAGAGCTTGGGTTGGCTCTTTCTCAGTTGGTTTAGGCAGGTCTGTGCACCTTCCTGGATTTGGGATTGAGCTCCAGCAGGATTACTGCACATTACATTAACACAGAGGGGGATGTGAGCACCTGAAACTCAATACAGAGAATAACCTTCCTCGTGGTTGTGGACAGAAATCCATCCCATTTCAGACAAACCTTGCAGCATCCTCCTCCCCTGTGCCACAGATCAGCTGGACAGGTCTGCCTGAGCAGCAGGAGTGTCTGAGGTGAGGCAGGAGAAGGGAATGGAGGCTGTGTGGCCCCAGCAGCCATGGAGTGTCCATGGAGAGCTCACCCAGGGGCTGCTGGCCACAGACACCCTGCAGGCAGGAGAACAGGCAGGAGGACACAGCCATGGAATGGGGGAAGCTGCAAGGCACCTCAGGGCTCATCTGGTGCCACCTCCCTGCTCCAGCAGGGTCACCCCAGAGCACAGGGCACAGCATTGTGTCCAGAGGGTTGTGGGATGTCTCCAGATCACTTCAGGTAACATTTGCGCATCTGAGGAGTTTAACACGAGACACAAAATCCAGCTCAAGGAGCACCAAACCATACATTTGAGCCTCTACAAGATGTCTTTATCTCAGGGTTTGGGGTCCCAAACATTGATGGATTGAAGAGAATCCTGGAAGGCACACAAAATCCTGCATCCCATTTGTCCTGCTCACACTCATGACCTAGGCTGCAATCTAAAAATATAAATAATCTTTTTATCATATGCACAGCAAGTCAGGGCAGCCAGCCAAAGGTGCTGGATCATGTAAAGATATCAGTTCCTTTTTACATTAATGTTTTGCATAAAACACCATTTCTTGAACAATAAATGGCTTTAGTTTAGTGCCATTGGCCTAAACTCCACTTGATAAAATTTCAGTTAAGCTTTCATGCAACTGAACATAATTTGGAATTTATCAGTCACTTCAAGTATTTAAATCAACTGTGTGAAAGTAATGAAGATGAAGTGTTTACTTTAATGCCAAGTTAGACAATATGAATATTCCTTAGAGGGCTTTCTGTGCAGGGAGATAAAAGATTGAGAGCAAACTGAACAAGAACAGGCCTATGGTGCACATAACTTGAACATGTGTTTTTGACATGCCTCAAGTATGCAGAGTTTCCTGGAGTGACATTTAGAGGAGCAATAAACAAAGGGAAAGAACAAGGAATTTAATTTGATAGAAATCTTCAACACTCCATTGGGTACAGTTGTTGGAAGTTTGGGCTTTTGACCCAGCTCAACATCTATCACAATGAGACAGCAAAAGATAAATTAACATCAAAAAGAAAGGGATTTTATATAATCTTTTACCAAAAGCATCACAGTGCCTCAAAGCCCCTCCCAGCCATATCTGGGGTTTGCTGGTTTTACTCCCCTCTAGGACCTCAGAATTTCATCTCACCAGCTGATACACAAGGGGAAAAAAGAGATAGCAGCGTGTGAGCAAGACAGGATCACTGCTCCCACAGAACCTTTCAAAGGCACTGTGAACCTGCCAGTAAAAAGTGTTCCTGCCCAGAAAGAAATATGTTTTATACACGAGATTACAAATTGCTTGGAAAAGATCTGAGAGGTGTGGGATTGCTGACCTTCATGTTCTTACATCACATACTGTGAAGTGCTGGGAGAAGCATGGCTGATATCACAAGGTTCTTCTCCAATTTTAAGTTTTTCCCCAAACCATGCTGGATATAGCTTACTGGGAGAAAAATTCACCTAAAAATAGGAAGAAGTTCTTTTATCCTGCCTTTTTTCCAGCCAATTCCTTTGGAGTGTGGCCATCTCCCTGTACTGAGAAATAGAAGGGCTCAGCTCAGTGCATCCTCAGCTGCTGGGACAGGTGAATGACTTGAAATACTAATGCTCCCTCTGGCAAAAATTTCTGTGGGTAAGAAAAGTACAGATCTGAGCTTTTAATTACCCACCTCTTGTATTATCAGTTTTTTATACCAATTTATATAACAGTGAACTACATACAAAAGCTACCATAGGAGAAATAATGGCTATATAAGTACCTGAATTTCTATTTAGCATTAGAAATCAGAAGCTTTCTTAGAGGTTATGACAAGTTCAGCCTAACTAAGCACAAAATAACAAAGCATCAGAGGTGTTTAATTTTATGTTTTAATTATTTACATCATGTTCTTTTCATATGTGCTAATTTTTGCTGCCTTCACAAGGCTTTGCAGTGAGTTCTCCAGTTGTTACAGCAATTAAACTTTAAGATCCAAACATCTTTCCAAGTTAACTTTTATCCTTATGAAGTCTGGATAACATCTATTTTTTATGTATCACCTGGCATAAAAGTTACAGATGTGGGAAATGGGCAATCAACTGTTGTGTTTGCTGAGGCACAATGTGTGAGGAGCATGAAAGAAAGCATCAGGATCCTGGCAAATCCATTTGGATTTATGACTTAAAAGTAGATGAATGAACACTGAAATAAATCCATGAAGAGTAAAACTAGGGGAGGAAGATTGGAAATGGAAAAAAGATAGAGCAGGAAATGGAGAATAAATATACACAGAGGGAAGAGAAAGCATTAGGATTTTTTTCCTCCTTAAGAATATTATGAAAACAAAAATCTCTGGAAATCTGAGCACTTTGTGAAGAATCAAAACAAGTCTGATACTGTCAGAGCAATATTTTTGACTTTCAAAAGAGCTTTTTTCCTTTATTCCCTGTCTCATGGTTAAAGGAAGACCATGGACACCCAGCCCCACTGCTTGTGCAGAAGCAGGGCACTGAGGAAAACGGGCAGCCTGGGCTAAGGCAGCCAAACTCCACTGTCCTTTTCATCCAGCCTGAAACAACCCAACAACCTATAAGAAACAGATGTGTAAAGGGAAATAAAGTGACTTTTCCCCAGGCGAGACTTTTCTCCATCTTTGTCCAGGCAAAAATCCTTGATGAGACTGACACTTTACATTTGGAAATAAGCAAAGCTACCAACAGACCCAGGGCAGGGAAAAGGGAAAAAAACAAAAGGCAAATTGAATTGCTTTTGAATTGAATTCCCTTTCCTATCTCCTCTCATTTTCTATCACCCAGGACCCATTCTTCAGATCTAGCAAGGCAGGAACTAAATTCTTAGCAACAGATTTAATCTTAGTCATACAAGCAGCACCATAAATCCTCCAGAACTATTTTTATAAAGATAAATACAAGTGGTTTACAATTCTCCTGACATTCTGACTGCCTTGAATATGGAAAGTAATAACTAAAATATTGTTACTAGACGACCTTTAAAGCATCAAGCCCTGGGTGTGCCAGGTAGAAAACTGGTGGCATGTGGCTGAGAATGAAGGGCAGAGACTCTAAGCAGAGCCATGAAGCTCCAGTTTTTCACTAATATGTGAAAATTTCACATTCACAGTTATCAAGCTCTTAGATTTACTTCAATTAAAGGCCAATAAATGGCCCACATCTTGTTATTCTCTCCCCCGTGCATGGTGGAAGCTGCCATTCTCCAGAGGAATGATTGTCCTTCCTCCCAGGCCTCATCTCTAACACACCTGTCAAAGCCCATCTTTCAGGTTTCTCATCTTCTCCCGAGTGTAGCTGAATTCTGTTCTTGGCAGCAATTCCCCCTCAATCTTCATTAACATGAGCTCTTCTTCAATCCTTGCTGTCCTGCCTTCCTATTTGCTCTCCAAGCCTTCACCTCCTCGTTGCTAAATCCCTTTCCCAACCCATTTTGCTTCCTGCTCCAGCAGTTTGGGTTTCTCTTCTCCCTGTGCAGCTGCTCCACAGGGGATTGTCCTTGGGAGGTGAAGGAGCAGCCACAGTTTTGTTTGGCCTTGATCATCCCTGTTTTACCAACACACTGCAAGGCCATGGCCATTCCTGTGGGACCAACCAGCAGAACACCACTGCTGCCCTAAATCAACCAGTGTTACCCACTCCTTTGAGGAGAATGTTGATCTCTGCCACCAAGAGAAATTATTTGGTAGCTGGGGACAAAGCAATTTGTAAAGTTTAAAGCCCTAAAGTTGTAGTAAAGCTGGAAGGAAGCTCTGAAAGCAAAGGGTATTCTCCATGAGCTTCTTTAACTATTCCACAAGTAAATGAACCTAAAGCAGAAAGAGTAACATAGAATCCTGGAAAGGGTTGGGTTGGGAAGGACCTCAAAGCTCATCCCATTCCCTGCCATGGCAGGGACACCTTCCACTGTCCCAGGCTGCTCCAAGCCCTGTCCAGCCTGGCCTTGGATATTGCCAGGGATCCAAGGGCAGCCACAGCTTCTCTGGGCACCTTGTGCCAGGGTCTGACCACCCTCACAGGGAACAACTTCTTCCAAATATCCAATCTAAACCTACTCCCTGTTAGTTTGAAGCCATTCCCCTTGTCCTGTCACTCCAGGCCCTCACAAATAGTCCCTCTCCATGTTTTTTGTCAGCTCCCTTCAGGCCCTGCAAGGCCACAGTTCAGTCAGACCAAAACTTCTCTTCTCCAGGCTGAACAATCCCAGCTCTCCCAGCCTTTCCTCCCAGCAGAGCTGTTCCATCCTCTGCTCATCCCGGTGCCTCCTCTGGACTCTTCCAGCAGCTCCAGCTCCTCCCTGTGCTGGGCCAGGGCTGGGGCAGCTCTGCAGGTGAGCTCTCACCTGAGCACAAGGGCAGAGGGGCAGAATGCTCCTTTTCCTGTTGTCCCAAAAAAGCAGGTACTTGGGAAGGAAACTTCTGCTGTTACTGTGTTTTATACTAAAATTCCAAAGCAATCACAAACATCACAACCCTCACATCTGTTTCACACCGAGTGTCCCCCTGTCCCCTGCCACGACAGCACCTCTGCACCCCACAGCACTGAACACAAGGCATAAATAGCCTCAGGGACTGTAATTCTGTTATAAAGTGATTTCCCCACACACACACATTTGAGAAAGCACTGAAGTCAGATTTTCAGACTCACTAAAGAGCCATGATGGGTTCCTTTATTATCCACACATTTCTTCATGGGACAGAAATCCTCGCTGCTGCAGATGGCTAAGGCAGCACCACTTCATGGCCTGTGGCTCACAATCCATATGGACCAAACTCCAACTGTCTTCCCTGCTTAGCCTGGGTCACTACTCTGACAGCTTGGAAGTGTTAAGCTCTTAATGCTTCTTTTCTTAAGCCAAGTGTTCCTGCATTGTTTGGATTTTCAATGACTATAATTAGCTCATGTAGTGCGACAAATTACACTTTTCTCCAGGAATATTCCTTATAAATAGGGGTTTTACTGCCTTCTCTCTGGAGCTGGCTGGTAACGAGCTAGTTGGATAATAGCTCTCACAATACCTGGACAGCATGGGGGCCTCCTACTTCTCTTTCAGCCCAGTTTCCATCATCCAGGTGGACTGGGAATCCAGCAGTGCTCAGGGGGTGTGGCAGACATGACTCCCCCCCCCCCCATCAGGTTTTTGCCATACCATTAAGAAGCTGATATTTAAGCATCAAGGTGACAAGCCAATTTTTAAAATCAACATGAGAGAAACATTTTTCCACTTTCTTTCTTTGGCCAATATTGGCATGATCAAGGTCTAGAACTGGAAGCTGTTGACCCACACTCCACCTGCAGTCAGTGGGACAAGGTACCAACAAAATGTTCAAATGATCACCTTTTATTAGCTTGTCTCTCCTGATAAGCCCCAAACCCTTGTAAGACTGGTCCAGGGAAGGGCTGCAGTCACTGCCCTGTGCCAGGGAACAGGAGCCACTGGCTGAGGGGCTTTCCCTGCTGGAAGTGAAACCCCTCCCTGTTAATGCCATTAATTAGGTAACTGCTTCAAGTGAAACATGGATCCAGCTCACCCAGACAAAAATCTGCTCTGAGCAAATTATCTGCAGGCAGATTTGTTACAGACCAGTGCTGGACTGTTGCACCCCAGCTCATTAGCAGATGCTGATCCCACTAAGTAATTAGCAGGTTTCTTTAGCTCTTAATCCTCCCCTGACACATAGCAGAGGGAAACATCCATGGGAAAGACAGGCAGTGGTGGAGATGGGGAGCTCTGTGGGAAATGAGACGGAAGTTTGTCCCTCATGAGCTAAGCTGGGTGGAAATGCTCAGGTCCTTCTGGCAGCCCTGGAGTGCATGGCCTAGGAAAGGAGCTGGGAAAGACATTTCTTTCACAGGTCAGTGCAGAGAGGTCTGCAAATCCGGGGTTCAGAAATGCCTTTGCACTGCTGACTGAGGGCCTGGAAGGGGCTGGTTCGGTTTGTTAGGGGTGACCTCATTGTGGCCTTCTGGGACCTGAAGGAGCCAACAAGAAGGATGGACAGAAGCCATTGGGACAAGAGCCTGGAGGGAAAGGACAAGGGGGAATGGCTTTCAAGTGACAGAGAGCAGGGTTTGTTTGGATATTCGGGAGAAATTCCTTCCTGTGAGGATGGTCAGGCTCTGGCACAAGGTGCCCAGAGAAGCTGTGGCTGCCCCTGGATCCCTGGAAGTGTCCAAGGCCAGGCTGGACAGGGCTTGGAGCAACTGGGGATAGTGGAAGGTGTCCCTTCCTCTGCCTATGGCAGGGGTGGCACTGGATAAGCTTTAAGGTTCCTTCCCACCCAAACCATTCCATGACTCTGCAATCACAACAGCAACAAGTTGCTTTGCAGCTGCTCCAAAACTGCAAGATTTTCAAAACTTCACAAAATTAGATCAGCTCTGCCCAGAACCAACCAAAATGGCTCATTTTCCATTCTGGCTGGGAAAACTCAGAAAATTTACAAGTCAAAACTGAAGATAAAATTGCTGGGCAAACATCCTAGGTGCTCTACAAAATCCAACATCTGCTGTAAAAGTAAAAGCACATTTTAAAAACCCAAAGCAGCCACAGGAGTGGCAGGACTGGAGGGCAGTTTCTCCCTGATCTCCGAGGGAAAGCAGCCAGGCAGTGATGGAAACTCAGAACTCTAACAAAGCCTGGAGGATACAGCTTCCCAGGGCAGCTGGAAATCAGGAGGGGGAATCCCTCTGGGGTGGGACAGCTACAATCCCTGGTCACTGGCTTGATATTCTTCAAACCCTCTGGAGTTTTCCACACCATGAGACAAAGCTGACACTGCTGAGTCAGCCCCTTAGGCACTGCACACTCACAGAACTTTTGGCTAAATACATTTGCAATTAATTAATTACAGATAAAGGCATATAGATTAAAATTCCGCCTATAAACACAAAATCAACTGAAAACCATGCAAAGGGAAAGTCAAGTTCTAACAATATTCTTGATTTCCAAATATCTCTTCTAATCCAAGCAAGGAAACCCCACTCACTGGTTGTGACCAGCTGGATATTGATCAAGAGCTCCCTGCTACTATTATGTATTCATTCCCAATCACCCCAACTCCAGGAATTTGTAATAAAAACAGATTCTTATGCTCAGCTACAACATTCAGTTATTGAACTCATCAATGTCAAGAACAAGCATTTATTAATTTAAGAGACAATATTGACCAACCCCATTGCAGACACCCCAAAACAGAAGGTAGGTGGGAACTGTTCCCATCAGCCCTAAACCAGGTTACCTCACTTGCACAGGTAGCTAAATTTTTTCCTCCTCAAGTGATGCTGGTGAGTTGATTTTTCTTAATTTTAAAAGTAGTCAACCAGTGGTACTTGAACCAGTTTCGTTCAGACAAAACAAGTTCCTATAAATATTAATGCTGTTGATTTTATACTCCATGTAAAACAAAGGTGTTATTTGCACTTTAAAAAGCAGTTCATTCAATCGAGTCTGTTGTAATTGAATAATTCAGCTTTAATAAACTCTCCCTGAAGTGCACAAAGCAATATAAATCTCAGTGCCCCATCGCCTCTGTGGAAAGAGACTGTAAGTCTCTTTTTTCCTACCTCCCTCTCTGCTTTCCATCAGTGTTATCAGCTCTCCATTAAGGGGATCTATAACTTCCTCCAGTCAATTTTTTCTGCCATCAACTTCTCTTTCAACAGCCTTAGAAAATCCTGGAAGCAGTACAATAATTCCTTCCATTTTCACAGGCACAGGAGAAACAACCACATGAGTGTTTATCTCAGAGTTACACTGAAAATTAACTGAGGAGCACGTAGCAGGAAGGCTTGAGATGGGAAATAATCAATGGAAAGCTGCTGGAAGTTGAATCATTTGTTGTTATCTGTGTCCTGTCAATAGTGATGAATGAAGGCAGGTGAACATGACCAAGGTGTGTTTTCCACAACACATCCCACTGCTGAAGAGTCTTTGAGCAATTTGTGGTAACAACATCCAGGCGTCCCTCCCTGCCAGCTGCCACCCATTTCCAGTTTAGAGCATTTTCAAATGTTGATTGCTTTTCAGAAAATGGCAATCTTACAATCATTGATTAGTTTGAGATATCTGTGAGTGCAGTATTTTCATTAATTTGATGCACAGCTGGCACAAACTATTTATTGAGTTCTGCTACTCACCTAAAGCATTAACTACAGGGCTCAAAAAACTGCATTCTTGAGGAAAGCAGAAAAAAAATACAAGTAGCAGTGATCTGACATGATTTATTCATGGATTTGCACTCAGACATATACACTGTAAGGCCCCACTGATCTCCAGAGGCAAGTTTAAGTGGAGTCATCTCTGCCTAACCTTATGCAGAGTCAGTGAAACAGCAAGATGTCAGGCAGGGTGGAAAAGGGCAGGAAAAGAGCAAAGTGGTGAGCAGTGCTTTGTGCTTACACCATCTCCAGAAGAGACAAGAATGCAGCCTGAAGATAGAGAAAGGCAGATCCTGCCCAGGGAAAGCCATGGTGAGAAGAGACCAGGCAGATAAAACCACTGCACACAAATTAGTAAGAGGAAAAGAGAAGCAAGTATTTTCTGAGGAAAGGAAAAAAAGTCAGAGCTGCTTGTTACCATAGCAGACAAGAAATTAGAAGCACATCATCTTTGATTAAGAGACAGCAAAAGGGACAAGCAGAAGTTTGCATCCCTGGAAGGCTTCAGAGGCTAACAGACACCTTTAGAAATCTGAAAATACTCAAGGGAATTTAAAGAGATGGTATAGGTCAAACTGCAGTGAGTTTCCCCTGACCTTTTATAAAGTTAAAAACCATGATGTTTTCAAAGAATACTATTTTTATACAGACAAAATGTCTTTTAAAGTATTCCAGGAAAGTGAAGTTTGCTCTTATGTTCAAATGTATTTGTTCAAGCCTCTGAGAGGCAAAACCACATCAGTTCTTATAAAGTAAGTTTGATGTCTTCTTCCTTGCCCATCCCCACATGAAACCCAGAACCATAGCTGGTGGTTTGGGTCTTTAGGAGGATCTTTGGATTTCTACCTGGTGCCTTGGATCTTTAGGAGGAGGGAGTGAAAAAAAGCAGCACAATCAATGTTTGCCCTGAAATGCTGCAAGGCAGTGCTTAGGGAAAGCAGGGATTTGCCTGGGACAGTGACACAGGGGACAGGTGTCAGCTGCCACCACTGCTGTGTCACACTGAATTACAGTCACACAGTGCAACTGATACATCCCCTGGTGCCAGGCAGGGATTACCCAGCTGGTTTGGAAGCTCTGGTTCATCCATTTTGCCAAATCCAGGGCAGGCAAAGCAGGTCTCAGAGGGAAGCCAGGTCACTCGGACACTGCTGCCTCAGTCTCATGCCATTATTTAGTGGCACACAGGGTCTCCACACTGACTCCAGCAGTGCAGACTAAAACCAGTCTGCCCAGTTGGACTATCCACCAGTGGGGCAGCCTGGGATCAGCATTTGCTGTTGCTCCTCCACAGCTCCAAAGAGCCCTTTGCCTTTGGCAGCTGCACATTCACCATGGCATCAACAGGAAGGCAAAACCCTGCATGTTTTAATCACTACATTGATAACACTAAAGCAAAATTCAGAGTTTACCAGGGCCTTTTCATATCTAAAACTTGTACTTGTCATATTATACACAGTAGGAGAGGCTTCCAGCCTTTCTATATTCTAATGTGGTGAATCACACTGTTCCTGAGCTACTCTCAGAAGTAATCTAAGCTTTAGAATAAAATCACTGACTACAGCAGCCCTAAGAAGAAGAAGAAGAGAAAAAAGATCAGCAGAAGAGATTCACTGGAAAATAAGCTTCTGTGAATGAGGGGGAAGCAATTTTGTGTCAAAAGGAGCAGATCTTTCATGTGTTGTGTGTCTTTATAGCAGGTTACTTTAAACTTAGCCCTTTCTACGAAGGCATCAGTAGCAGAACTGAGGAACTTCAGTGACCCCATGAAAGACTGACACAGTCCCCCCTCGTAGGGAAGCCTGTCAGCTTTTCCAGCAAGTGAGAAACCCAGCCTCACCACACCTGCAGCTCCTGAAACAGGCAGGACTCTATCTGGGACACAAGCAGCAGGGTTATTTTGATTCAGGATCAGGGCTGCACTGGCATCCCTGTCTCCATCCCTGTATTCCTCCCATGGAATCACTGCACAGGGAGGAGGCTCATCTGGCCTTGTAAACCCAGCAATGCTGCCACCATGTGAAAATCAGACTTCACAGGGACAATTCTTGGGTAGATACTGAAAACCAAAGGGAAAAAGGCTTTGATCACTTAGTTTTGCAGGGCCAAGGTATGATGTGCCCTGTGGGAAGCACCCCTGGATGTCAGGGAGCAGTGCAGGTACCACTTTGGAGGTGACAGGAAGAGTCAGAGACAAAGGAATGATGGTGTGTCAAGGTGAGGTCCCCAATTCTCAAACTGAGCCATGAGGAAGGAGAAACAGCAATGATCCATCACAAAAGGGTAGAGTTCAGTGCAATGACCCTTTGAAGCATGAATGGAGTGGAGTAACCCATCCAAACACCCCAAGCCTCAGCTCTGAGATGTGGCTCAGCCCCAGAACATGGCCAGGTCTGGAATTGCCAGATTCCTGCTGCAATCTCAGGCACACTGACACTCCTCTCTCTGAGCAGCTTCTGTCCTTGGTTTCGTTTCCCTTGGCTGCAGGAAGTGCAGCAGCAGCCACCTCCTCCCTTCCAAGGGGTCCCTGTGCACATGTCCTTAGAGACTGGAGGAGTGCCAGCAGGGGTGGGTGTCAACCTGTGCAGGTGACACAGAGGACAGGGATCTCAGCTGCAATGTGCTCTACCTCAGTTCACATCACTGTGCCAGACATGGCTCCATTCACTGCCCCAGGATCCCTGGCAGTGGGAATGGTGGGACATTACAACTCCAGCAGTCCCTCCTCCCACCAGGACAGCCCTGAGAGCACAGGATCAGCAAGCTGTGAAGTCTGTAATAAAAAAAACTCAACTTCTCTGACACCAACACACATATTTTTAGCAAATGTGTGACAGAATTAAATCTGGGAATAAGTTTTCATGAGGTGCACTGTACTGGTGGCAGCCAGGGCAGGGCTCCCCATGGGAAGGGTCCTGGAGCTCAGGTGGCTTTGGGCAGCACAGAGCAGTCTGGGGCTCTGTCTGAGGGAGGATTTTATACTGGAAACATGAGATGCTACCCATTTATGCCTCCTGCTTCTTGAGTCCATCTCACTACTGCCAAGGAACAGATAGAGAGCAGATTCCCAAAGCAGATTTGTCTTGGGCAGGGCTAAAGATCAGTGCTGGAATTCCCATAATAGAGGAGCCCATTATTCTCTGAAGAGAAGAGACACAGGCCAACCCGAAAGCGAAAATTAGTCTAACGGCAGGAAAACTTTCTCCATTAGAGAAATACTTCTAGGAAAGAAGATGGGCTGAATTGAGCTGGATTTGAAAGGCTGTTTCAAATTTATTCAGGTTTCTTGGATGGCTGATTTTTTTCAGATCTATCACATCACTAGAACAGTGCAGTTTAATTTTCTTTTTCTTTTTTTTTAACATGTTATTTTCTTACTTATTTCCCTCACTTTTATGGAATTGGTTCTGTCACTGAGTATGGCAGGTCACTCTCTTGCCTTGGCAACCAGCACAGGACTGGACTCTACATGTTTTGGAGCTGAGGAGGTGTCTGTGCCCAGTTTTCATCCCAGCACTTCTCTCCCAGTAACTTCTCCAGCACTGACGCCAAAGCTCACTATTGAACTGCATCCATGGTAATTAATTCTAATTTTAGTTCCACCTCTTTTTGACCACCAATAAATCCATGTTGCTTTGTGATCCAGAGCTGGGATATGTTCCAGCCTGACAGAATTTGGCATTTTAAAACCATTTCTGTACCTCCACCCCAGCTGTCAGTAACCTCAATGTGCTTGGCAGATGAAAAACAATCTACCTGGGTGCTGTAGGGTTAGGTAAAACCTGTGGGGTGGCAATTCCAGCAGCAATTCCCATCCTGGAACTGCAGGCAGAAGAGACCAGCAATGGCATTTGGGATGGAACTGGCTCTCTGGGCAGAAGGAACACAAGCTGAGTGTCTCTGCCACGAGCTGAAGGTCTTCAAGGCATCAGCCACTGCAAATGGCAATTCTGCTTCAAAACCACACTCGCTGAAAATCCTCCATGCACTCCGTATGTGGCTTTTATACAAGAGAAAATTTTAATTCTAATAGCTAAACACTCCTTCTTTTCTTCTTTGGAGCCTTTCAGAGATAAGTAATACAGTAAGATTGTTTTATTAGTCTGCAGGCTGTTGTCCAACTATTCCACAGATGTTCTCTAATCTAATTGTATTTCAAAGAGCTGTCAAAAATATGAATGTTATTTAATTCAAATAACAGATCTATGGAGCCTAAACTATGCCTTGCTCTGAATCCTTCTGTGATGACAGCTATTACCTGCTGCTTTCATGGTAGGCAGCAGCTACCTGAAATTTGGGGTTATTCCTGAGGAAATTGTTACAGCTGGTGTCAGACTAAACTGACATGGTTTCAGCTTCCATAGCCTCAGGCACCTTCCAATTAGAGCCAAGCAGAGAAGACTTGCACTAATTTGCAATACAAAGCAATAAATAAGTGGGTCTGAGTGGGGGAGCTCAGCCTACTTCCAACAGCAAGCACTTGCCATGCTCGACTCGTCTAAGGCTGCACAGTCCCCTGGCCCTGGCCCAGGGGACAGCAGGGTCTCCAGCCTCACCTGCTGCCCTGGTGCAGCTGGAATTGTCCAGGGCACAGCAAGGATGCTCTCTGGTATCCCAGAGGCAGAGGAATCTGGATAATACAGTAATAACACAAAGCACAGTCAAAGTATAATTGTATTAAACACTTAAGACAGACTTAGTGCATGATACTTGTCCCACTTACACACATTTCCAGCCTAAGTCACTACTCTATAAACAGAATTTTGATTAATCCCACTGAGGATTCTCTCCCTCTGATATATATTCTGTAGCTCTCTATGATATTCCAAACAAATACTCAGAGCTGTTGTATTTATATGAGAAAAGCTTAATTATTTATTGTGCTCAGCCCCTACCTCACCTACTTTGGTAAATGAAAACCCAAAATATCTGACACTACAAACCCCTCTTTTTTTGAGCAGCACATTCCAAAGCAGCTGTTGAACTTGTCATGCTTGACACCCATAATGATGAACATGCAAATCTTCCTCTGTTTTGTTTTTTCCATCCAAAATATCAGCATGTGACAAGGACAGGAGTGAGAAACACTGCTGATAATTGGTACAGGATTTGCAACAAGGGATTTGGCATGGCAAGGCTTTAGCTCAATTTAGCAGCCCATGCTGTCCTGAGCAGATGACATGAGCTGGGTGGTCAGTGTGCACACACTCCTAAGCTTGGTTCCAGCTCTGGGGATCTTCCTGGGGAGCTGAAAGGTTTCCTGCTCCTCCCCAGGGCACCTGGAACAAAGGGATTTCACAGATAAGCCACTTCACAGAATCCCAGCATGGGTCAGGCTGGAAGTGACCACAGTGGGGCATCTGGTGCCACATCCCTCCCTGATCCAGCAGGGCCATCCCAGAGCACAGGATTGTGTCTAGGCAGTTCTGGAATATCCCCAGTGAGGACAGTCCACAGCCTCTCTGGGCTCTGTTCAGGGCTGGGCACTGCCCAGGGCAGAAGTTGTGCCTCCTGTGCAGGGGGAGCTCCCTGGGCTCAGTCCCTGCCGCTCCTCTGGTGCCATTGTTGTGCCCCTGGAGCAGAGCCTGGCCCTGCTCTGACCCTCCCTGCACACAGGGACACCCAGGGTGAGACCAATCCACCCAGTCCTGGGCTGCCAGCCTTGGATTCATGGGCACACTGCACTGGCAAAGTCTTTCTGATGTAAAATACCAAGTGTTTTACCAGAGGTTCTCGCCACTTTCGCCCATTCAGGGCTTGGCACTGAGTAAACTTAGCATTTTAACTGAAACAAAGTGCAGAGCTGGGATATTCCCTGCCCCTCCTTCCATCACTCACATTTCAGCCCTCCCCCATCTTCCACATTTTTCTGCAGTTTCCGTATTTTGGATGAGCAAGTTTTCATTAATCACTAAAACTACAAGTTGATTCTCCTGGAGACCAGAAGAGTTGAAAGAGAGCTGCAGGAAAAGAAACCCATAAAGGCAGGCAATGAAAATGCTTTGTAGCCAAATTACTTCTTCAGAAAAAGAGAAAAGGTGGATGGGGGCAAAGCAGGTTCTAAGGCAGCTGATGCCCTAAATTATCATTGGTATTATAATCAGCACAATGGCAGTGTTCTATTGAAAGGGAGCAATTCCTCTATTTCCACCCAGGGTACTGGAATACTCATGATTCATTTTTAACCACTTTGCTCCCATTTGCCTTTTTATCCTTAGCTCTACTGATAACAATCCAAATTTTCTGTTGGGGAGTGGGGTTTGTTTGGGTTTTGCTTTTACAACCATCACAACTAAAAGCATTTACTGGCCTTAATCACAAAAAATTCCATATAGAAGGTATAATGCCAAGGAATTTCATCACAACTTTTCCATACAAGCAGGACTTAGTGTGGATATTCCCGAAGTGTCACATTTTCTAATCTACCCAGAACAGATTCTTTTATATTTGAGCAATCTCAGAAATATGTCATTCCTCACAGAATTAATGCTGGATTACTGGGAAATTCTGGATTCCATTGGAAATGTTGGAGTTTTGAGCACTGTTTGTGCTCACACCTGGAGTTGAGCAGTCGGATGAGCAAGATTTAGATAACTAAAAAGCAGCAACAAAGTTCAGCTCCAGAAAGCCATCACTGTGTGTTGATGTCAATCTGTGCAACTCCCAGAGTTCTGGGCAGGCTTTCAAGGTAAAAGTTCTGCCCCAGTGCAGACCCCTCTGAGGAGCTGAGCCCTTGGGCTGAACATGTTTTATTAAAAACTGTTGGCTGAAAGATGTTGAAGGGTTTGCAGGGGAACAGAAACTTTCTGATTTTCTGATAGGAAATTATTTCATTCAGCTTCCAAAGAGAACCTCCTCTAAAGAGGGAGGTATTTAACACAAACCAGCCACAGGGTATTGAGAACATTTCAAAAGTACAGGTCAAAATAGCCACGTATTTTTCAGCAGCTGAATTTTTTACCTTTTTTTTTTTCAAACACTGCCACAGAAAACCTGCTGAAATGTTTACCTAAATGCAGTGAAACATCCCCACAAGGGCTGTGTTTCCCTACAGAGCATTACCCTGCCCCTGGTAAATTATTATGCATTTTTTAAAAAGAAATGATACATAAAAAAAATAAATACTTATGTCCTCATCACAGCCCAATTTAAGCACATATAAAAGTATTTATAAGAATATATGCTCCAAAACCAAAGCCACTTACTGAATATATAACCAGGAATAGCTTAGGAAAGGTATTTAACTTCCAGCATTGGTATCAAACACTGCAACTGCTACAGAAATATTCCTAAAAGGCTTTTCTGCCTCTTAGAGCCTACAGAAAGTTGTGTTTTGGCTTTTTTTTTTTTAAAGAAATTCAATACACATATTTTTGCTCTGTCACTTCCACTTCAAAGCTCAGATTCGTGTTGCTTCCTTCCCCTTTCAACACCAGGCTGATGTTTACACGTTTCTGCTTCTCAGCAGCTGAAAGCCACCATCACTTCCTTTGCCTCCAATGTATGATCTGCAAGACTCAATCACGTAAACTTGCTGAATTCTACCTAAAAAATGTGATTATCTTTATCCAGGCAGATCCATGGGCAAATTCCCCCATGCTGCATTCTCCTGGCAGCGTAAGGAGAACATTGCCTTCAGTGTTGTAAAGAAAAGTCTTTGTTTCCAAAGTATAATCAAAACTGCAACATCTGCAAATTAATAAATGCTCTAATTAATATGCTTTTAAATCACTGCATGCTGAGCTATTATAAGCTTTGCCTTTATGGGAGGTTACCTAGGCATGTCTCATTAAAGTGGAAATCAAACCTTCATTTCCAACCTGCCACCACTGCATCACCCTCTCTCTGATTTAGCTATTTATGGGATAAAAATCCTTCCTCCTGAACACCAGGCAAGACGTTTTCTTTGAACTTGTTTGCAGTTTCTTGTAAACCGAGGAACATTCAATACCTCCTGTTTTCTGAGAAACAACAGCATTTCATGCCATGAGAGAGATGGAGGTGAGCAGGGTTAACAAACACACTGGTGATGGAATAAAATGAATCAGGGGCAGGTTTTTGTCTCTATCAAAAGAGAACTGATCCTTCTGCAAAAGGACAACAGCTTTATTTGAAGCAGTTTATTTCAGACAAAACTTATCCAGCAGTGCTCAAAATCTCCTTCTTTCCAAACTTACTTTTGCAAGTAAAAAGAGGTGAGGATGATGCTGGGCCACAGTTTTAAAAGTCTAAATTGAGGTATTTCCATTTATGCTGCTTTTAGGTAAAACTGCACTTTGCAGTGTAACCTGGGCTCCTTATCCTTATCTGGAGGAGATGTTTTGGCACAGGTCTTGAGAGGGAAAAATGCAGATTGCTGTGACTTGGAGATTAAACAGAGGTTTAGCAAAGAAAACCAGGCAGGAAGACTCAGGGAGCAAGAGAGCTTCCAGAGCCAAGCACTTTTTTCCTAGGTTGGAAATTGGGCATCCTGAACTGACATCTGCTTCCCTGTGTGCCACAGAGGATCCCAGGGACATTCCCTAGAGATTCCTGCTCCTTGCTCAGGTGGGGAAAAGCCTCCTGAGCTGACAGGCAGTGTTTATAAAGGCATGCACAATGCATGGAAAGAGGTCCCACAGTGCTGGCAGCAAATGACTTGCAGGGTTATTTTAAGGAGTTATCTTAAAGAAAACATTTTTAACAATATTCGCTGTCCCCTGGATGGAAATTCTCAGACAATTTCAGCTCAGTGGATCTGGGTCTTTGCTGAACCATCTCCAAGGCCTGGTTTATGCAATGGACCATGCAGCCAGGGAATGTCTCATTCCACTGTCCTAAATCCCTTCTGGTTTTGAAATGAGCTGCAGAATTTGGGACTGTGGCATCCCCCTGAGCAGGACCTAGCCAGGTCCCAGCCCCCCAGGTGATTCAAACATGTACAGGAATTATGTGTTTGCATTAAATCTTCATGTACCTAATTTTGCAGAAAATATCTGCATTTTTGCCAGCATTGCTGAAAAGTAAATAAATACTGTGACCATCCTGTAATACCAGAGGCTTTAGATACTTGGTGGTACAGCTGTGAGCTGACCCATTTTCTGGCCTCTACAGCTAAAACTGCTTGGCAAAGAGGCAGAAATGTGTGCAGACATATCCTGCAGCAAAGAAACAGAGTGACCCTATTAAAACATCTCTGAAAGCCAGGAGGATGGGCTGAGGTGCAGCCCTGGTGGCAGGGGACAAGTGGCCATGGGTGCAGCAGCTGACACAGGTGGCACAGGTGACACAGGTGTGGTGACACCAGGCTGCAAAGGCAGCTCCAGGCTCAGCACTCAGCACTTTGCTGGAGCTGGCTGCCCAGGGCAGGGGTGGGATCTGTGTCTCTGGGAGTGTCCAAAGCCACCTGGATGTGGCACTTGGGGACAAGGGTCAGTGGTGGCCTTGGCAGCGCTGGGGGAATGGTTGGGCTCAATGATCTCAGAGCCATTAAGGCTGGGAAAGCTCTGTGATTCTGCTTTCCCTGTAGTTTGGGTTTTCATTGGCAGCTCTAACCAAGTGCCCCCTGCTGCAGGGTCACCTAATCCAGGACAATCCTTGCCAGGACACTGCACCAATACACTTCCCTTTCCTGGGGGTTCAGTGCTAGAAACTGAAAGCCCAGCAGCTCCAAACCAGTCCTTCCTGCTGGATCACATCAAGGACATTGGCCTTGCAGAAACACGAAGTTCCTGGGCCAAGGAGCTTCAGCTGCAATGTGAAAAACACACTGTGAACAGAATTCCCTGGGGGAGCTGTCCCACTTCTTTGAAGCCAAGATAAAATTTCCATGGGTTTGCACCTGCTGTAGCTCTGACCCCGCAGGGGTGAGTGCCTGGAGCTACAAGCACACAGGACAAACACTGCCACACCTCTCAATGTGCCCTCAGCCCCTCTGCTCTCTTTGCTGTGCTCTGCAGCTCCCCCAGCTCACCTCAAACGAGGATTATCCCCCAAATTCAGCACTGCACAAGAAGGGAGGTGTCTTTAGGGGACAGACAAAATATCATACCTGGCTTCTGTGATGCCAATCAAAAGCAAAATGGCAAATGAGAACCCCCAGGGGCATTAGACACCCTTAGTATCTGCTTTGTAAGAAACTCTCCCCACAAACTGCAGGGGAACAACAGTTATACATGAAAAAAATTACACAGAGAGATAAATATGCTGCTTGAAGTAATCAGCATAAGCATCACAGGGCTGAAATAAAACAAGTATTTAAACACAGAATCCTCCAATTCTGCCCCTGGGCTTTTTAACTTATTTTTTTAAAACTGAATTCAGTGACACCAGTGCTCTGTTATGCATGATCAGCAGCAGGTACAGATACAGACAGGACAGCACTGACACCACCAACAAAGCAGAGGCGGAAATCTTCTGAGAATTAGGCTGTTTCTTAGCTCTTTAGAGAGAGCTTTATCGTATTAGCAAAGAAATACACACATACGTATAAATAAATATAGGGCACAGTCACAGCCCCAAAGCTGCCAGAGCTCAAGGAGGGTTTGCACAATGCCCTCAGGGGTTGTTGGGGTGTCTGTGCAGGGCTAGGGGTTGGACTGATGATCCTTGAGGGTCCCTTCCAACTCAGGATATTCTGTAATTCTGTGATATTTAACGTCCAGTGAAGAATCCTCAATGGTGAAGAATCCAAGCCAGCATCATTAAAGCACCTGCTGCACTGGACACCATGATGGCACCATGATGGCACCATGATGGCAGCAGGACTCAGCCCATTGTCCCAGGCTGCCCCCAGCTCCGGGTGCTGCCAGCCCAGACCCAGCCCAGGGGCAGCTCTGCTGATCCCAAGTCCCCCAGGGCCAACTCTCATCCCCCTGTTGGATTCAGCTCACTGAGCTCTTCCTCCTGCACACCCTTAATCCATTAAGCCTCCCACAAACTTGTGCTTAGAGTCTAATGACTCTTCTCAATCTGCTCTCTGTCATTCCTAAAGCTGGAAATTAATGCCCAGGAACCTCTGCCCTGGGAGCTCAGCCCAGTGCAGGAACCACTGCAGCTCCTTGGAAAACTCCTCAGGACTGGGGGAACTCACCCCAGAGCCTCCCAGCTGCTCTGGGCAGAGTTAACACAAACCAGCAACACCACACAGACTGGTGTTTTCCACTGCTGAAAACTGAAATTCCTTGCACAGAAGCTGTGGGCAAAGGGGTAGAACCAGCCCTGCACAGGTACCC
Organism: Lichenostomus cassidix; assembly: GCF_008360975.1. Classification (NCBI taxonomy): domain Eukaryota; kingdom Metazoa; phylum Chordata; class Aves; order Passeriformes; family Meliphagidae; genus Lichenostomus; species Lichenostomus cassidix. The sequence continues at coordinate 18,952,669 of NC_139493.1, forward strand.
AATGGAACAGAAATGTTCTAGCAGCTTTCCCCTGCACAGATTCTCCCACAGTTTCCAGGGGTCCACCTGTGGGATTTGGGTCACATTCCCTCCCCTCTCTACAATAACAGCCTGGTTTGGAGTGGCACTGCTTTTCCCACCCAGGAATTCAACATGGTACTTTATCTTCAGTCCTTTAAAAAGATGACAACACATCTCTGGGTCAGATAACCAGGAAAAGCTGACATTGCATGGACCTCCTACTACAAATATACAACTACCATGGGATAACATTCCTCTGAAACATTCCTCTGAGTCCTCATCATTTTAGGAAGCTTTAAGCCTGGGTGATTTTAATTGACCCTTCACGTAAAAATGCAGCAGAAATGTTTCCACAACCGCAAACTGCACAAAGAGTTAGTGCTGATCTCTCTCTCTGTGACAGGGACAGGACCCAGGGAAGGGCTGGAGCTGGGCCAGGAGGGTTAGCGTGGATATCAGGAAAACTTCTTCCCCCAGAGGGTGCTGGCACTGCCCAGGCTCTCCAGAGAATGGGCACAGCCTGAGGCTGCCAGAGCTCCAGGAGTGTTTGGACAGCACTGCCAGGGATGCACAGGTGGGATTGTTGGGATTGGTGTCTGTGCAGGGCAGGAGTTGGGCTGAGTGATCTCTGTGGGTCCCTTCAGCTCAGTGTATTTTATGGTTCTATGATTTAATTTTCTTGAGTTGTCTTTTTATTCCCCCTTTAAACTCAACAGGCAGAAGGGAAGAAAAAAAAAAAGAGAAATCAATACCCAGCAGTCCTGCTGTTGCAACTGGCTCACTCATTTTTAAGGAGCAGCAATAGAAATAATGATAACAATAGAAATAGCTGGAAAGCACGAAGTGCACTGAACTGCTGTCAACTCCATCCCTTTTCCCTTTGTCAAGGACAAGCCGATTATGAAGCTTGATCCTAGATCTCATCTCCAGGCTGTAAAACCAGATCCCTATTTCCAGCACGAGGGCACAGGACTGGGGGGAGCTGGGATTCAGAGAGGGAAGCACAGGGTGATGAGGGGCAGGAGATCCAGCCTGGCTCAGCTCCCTGCCCGTGCAACCCCCAGCTGCCCTTCCTGCTTTTGGGGATTGAAACCACCAGGAGTAAGAAACCAATTAACAAAGCTTTGGTGTTTGTGAAGGCTGAGTGCAACTTCTGCAGCTCCTACACAGCCATCATTTCTAAAAACTTCCCCACACTCCTTTAGCCTCTCCGTGCTGGAAGCTGAGTGAGGGAGAGAATTCCAGGCACTAAATCAGAGCAACTCATCTTTTCTTCACCCACCATGAATTTCTCCTTTCAGAGAAGCACATACAGGTTGAAGGGACTGCTGTGTCCCTGCTCCCTGACCATTTTCACCCTGATAAACACCAGGCTGCTGCTGCTGCTGCTTCTCAGAAGGAATGGCTGTGAGCACATGGAAACCTCACTCACTCTTCCCACTGTTGCAATGTAAGTTTTTGTAGGATTTTAGAGCCATTGAAAAATTTCAAACCTAGTCATAATCCAGTTTCAATAATCACTTTGTGGTCTAAAAAGAGGTAAAATAATGTATTGAAGCCTTGGACTTTTGTTACTGAAGATTAACTGACTTTACAACCACTTGTTAAATCTACAAATCATAGAATCCTAGACTGGCTTGGGTTGGAAGGACCTTAAAACTCATCCAGTGTCACCACTGTCGTGGGCAGGGACACCTTCCACTGTCCCAGGGTGCTCCAAGCCCTGTCCAACCTGGCCTTGGACACTTTCAGGGATGGAGCATCTCCTTAAATTGAGCATTTCCCCCTGCCCCAAAATAACTTGAGGAATCCTATATGCATATTTATGGCTCCTAACCATGTCTGGTACATGATGCACACCTGGCCTCTGACCAAAGAACAGGCAGAACACAAGAAATGTCTTACAGAAAAATGGAAAAAAATAATAGAGCATGTTGCCAGAAAAAACTGTATCCATCAGCAGTGGAACAACAGAGAAATTCCAACCCCAGTTTCCCAAGCCAGAAGTGTTTAGCAATGTACCAGCTGAAATCACAACATCAGTTCTCTTTATTCCTTCTCTTCTTGCTCTCATGTCTTTGTCTCTGCCTGTGGTGGAAAGAGGGAAGGAAAACTTCTTCCAAGGATTTCAGTGAATATTTCTTACCTCTTCAATGGTTCCTAACATTTTTGTATAACCTTTTGAAGACAGCTTTACAGAAAATACTGATTTTTAACCTCCCCAAAATAATACTTAAGTCTTAAATATGAAAAATCTAGTTCTGAAACTGCTCAGTGAAGAATTACATTTAGGGAACATTTGAAGCTATCACTATAGAAAGCTCTGTTTGGAGAAAAACCTCCTTAATACCTAAAAGGGAATAACAATGGGATGAAATACAACTACATACATGGGTTTTAATTCAATTACATACACAGACTTGATGTATTTTTAAAATATGGAACTGTTTTGTTTTTTTTTTTAAACTGAACCAGTTCTAAGTGCAACATCTTGAATTTTCTGAACCAGAGAATTTGGCAGGTGTTGCCAACAGGATTCCCTAAATTCCCAGCTCAACTGGCTTGAGAGCAGGGCTTGGGCAAAGATACCCAAGGCTTGACCAAGAGGGGAGATGGGCAGGGTTCCCCCAGACCCCACTGAGCATGGCTGATCCACTGCCCAGGGAACCCAGACCAGGGAGACCAAGTATTGCTTCTGTTCTCTCTCAGGAAGACCAAATATTCCTCATGGGTTTCACTGAAGAAGAGCTGGCCTTCCTCCCTCAGAGGCCAAGTTGTTCCCATTTTTGCCAGCAGAAAGCCAGGCTGGGAGGAGACACCTCCTTTTGGGAGCTTTATTAGAGAGCAGCACTGAAGGGACTCCTGGCAAAAGGGCTTTTCAGAGGGATTGGGAGGACGCAGGTGGCAGAGGTGATCATCAGACAGCTCTCTGCCAGTGAAGCAAAGGCCATTCCAACTTCAGCACATTCCCAGGAGCCAAGGGTTTGGTCACCAGTGGGAAGTGTTCATGAGACACTCACAACAGGCAACCTGGGAAAGGGGATGTGGCTTTTTGGGTTAATCCAGGCAAAACATGGGAACTGCAGCTTCCTCTTTGAGCTAAATGAAGAGAGAAGGGTTTAAAGCCCCTCAGAGCTGGGGCAGCAGGTTATAAGGCTGAACCATCCCAGTGCCACATCCAACCTCAAATCCTCCTGACACAGGGAAGCAAAAGCCCTGGAAGCACCAGAGGTGCAGCAGGTCCTGCCCTGTCCTGGGGACACTCGGGCACAACATTGCTGAGGGAATCCCCTTACCATCCTGCAGCAATCCCAGCTCTGTCTCCCCAGCTTCCCACAGACACTCTCCCATCAGGCATGCTCTTCCACACATCCCTCGGCTGGGAGGGAGCATTCCTTGGGAATAAGATTGCTGTTGTTTGTTGTGCTTCCCCACGAGAGCTTCTGTTGTATCCCAGAGAAACAAATATTTTGTTCCAAGCTCAAGGTTTTTCTCAGCAGCCTTTCACAAACAGTTCAGACACCTGCAGGGCTCAGTGCTCCTTGAACACCAACCCTGATCCCCATCAGCTGATCCAAGGAGTCCAGGCAGATCCAAGGAGTCTGGTATGATCCTAGGAGTCCAGGCTCCCCAGGGATTTCACAGCACCAGGAATCCCACCAGGAATGCAGGAAGTCACTTGGAATCACAGCTCCACTTCTGCCTCATGCACAGGCAAGCTGTGGCACCATTGCCCAGACTTAATACATTGAAATAACAATTTTGAAGCTGAAAAGGAGAAGGTCCAAGGCTTTACCTGGCCCATGACCAATGTTAGCTGTTAATACTACTCAGAGTACACCAAAACATATCCAGGTGATCCCTGTGGCTTCCAATGGTCTCAGAACACCTGAGCAAGTCTCACTCCCTTGGCAGCAATCTCAAAATCTCATCCAGGCAGAGGAGCATCAAGCTGCTGTCACAAAGCCATGAAGTGTTTAGCACAGAGGCCACATCCTGGTCCCAGGGGCTCAGGAATTGCTTCCATGAAAGCAGAACTAATTCAGCAAAGCCACTCAAGCCCCCCACACCATATTTTGATAGATGTGGCAATGTCCACAAAGCTGATCCTACCTAACAGTGGCAAAAGTGCAAATGAACATCCTCTAATTGAACACAGACCCTCCGGGGCACAGGGACTCAGAAACCATCCTCACTCACTAAGGAAAATATCCTGGCTGCTTTCTCCAGCACAAGGCTTCCCCTTCCCAGCACTACAGATTGCTGGATCCAGAGGGAGGAATGTTTTTCTTAGTGCAGTGCTAGACTGTCTACAGACTCAGGTTCACAGTGCTCAGGTGGCTCTGAGAATACACAGGATGATAAGACAGAGACAGGAGAAACACAGTTTTTCCCCACCAACACCTGGAACATTTCCCACTCACAAAACTTGAAACCTCATATTTCAAATGTGTGTGAATTTGTAAAAAAATCATTCTTGGGAAAACTTCACTGATTTTTTACATAATTTTTCTTTTCATCCATATGTTACGACAGCAAGAAAAAAATTAGATATAAATTCTTTTACTTGTTTTGCCTTTGGGGAAGGATGGGAGAGAGGGAGACTCCTCCCAGTAACATGCCAGGTTACTGCAAAGCTAATCCCAGTTACAAGCAGCAGGTAGATGAGACTACATGTTGCTGGACAAGAGCTGCAGGAAAAATCCTTAGAGATTTTGCTATATTTGCTAAAATATAGCAAATATAGCAATATAAAATAAAATAAAATATAATATAATATAATATAAAATAAAAATAAAATATAAATATAAATAAAATATAGCAAATATAGCATGTTGTTGGCTATCAGCCAAAAACATAGTGAAGAATGCTTCTCCTACCTTGCAGGAGTTTGGAATCTAAATGTTCTTCTTCATCCCTAAAATTACCCTACTAATTTCTTTGTATCATAATTTAGATTGCAGGGCTTTTGTCTACCCTTTTTTTTTCAGCTTCAAAATGACTATTTCAGTGTCCTGAGTTTGGGCAGTGGTGCATGGGACTGAAGAAAAGCAGTAACACTGAAGGACTCTAGAGCTCCAAGCCCCTGCAATCTTAAAATGACTCATTCCCAGTGCCAGAGCTTCTCAAAATCCTTCAGAACCTCTGAGCTCGGCAGCTCCTGCTCTGGATGGATGGAGGATTTATGGCACTGGGATTTACAACTCTTGGCTCCTTGATATCAGGCCATTTATTCACCATGAGAGACATTTAGGAGCTGCTCAACACCTGACAGTAGCAGCAGAGAACCATTTAAGAGAATTAAAGACAATTTCTGTATTTAATTAAGAACCATCCAGGCAGTTGAGAATTGCACAATGCCAGGAGATCAGCGGTGAATTTTTTATCTCATCTCCTGTGCAGAACAACGTGGCCTTTGCAAAGAGCAGGAATAGTTAAATTTAACATAGGTGAGAAAAATAGTGATTTTTAAAATAATTTCTACATTCAGTCCCAAGTGTTATCCATTTTATATAGTTATAGGAATTACAGGAACATTATTTTTGTGCATTAAGATTGAGCTACCCAGGAATGAAACCTATTTTGCACAGGAGAGCCAACAAAAGCCACATCCTACTGACCCCTGCCCGTGGTTTTGCCCTGCCTACATCTAAATACCATCTCCATAAAACCTTCACCTTGGCTGCTTTTTCCAACAACTTCTTTCAGTCACATCCTTTACATTCTCAGCTGTGCTACAGCAGCTTCCAGGGCTGCTGGGTTATTCTGCACAACCTTCCCCGTGGCTGGATGTGAGACAGGGAAATAATTTGGTTGCAAAGTCTCTCTCTTGCTGGAGTTCTGAAGCCTATTAAAGCTGTGTTTCAGGGAGGGGGAACGTGTTCTCTGCAGAATTACTTGGAGCTCAGAACAGGTTCAATGTTACACTATTAAAATCTGTATTATAATAAAGGTCAAGCCTCATTTGAATGCCATGAGCATGTGGTAATGTCCACATTGTGCTCCACACACTGCAGGTCACTCATGAACATCCCCCAGCCCTCAGCCCTGTGCTAACAGCACCAGCCTGAGGCATTAATTGTGTCTGAAACAGCTCCTGGAGCACGTGCCCCACTAACTGCACGTGGAATAGCTCAGTGTGCAGTGGTTCATTTAAGACAAAAAAATTGCACTGGTGCCACCATTCAACATCACTGAGTTAATTTGCTGTAGATTTTTTTTAGATTTAGAGACCATTTTTCCTCCTAACATGCCTAAATGTGAGAAATAGTGCTGCAGCAGCTGAAACCTTAACACATAAATACAGACTGTTTTCCTTAAATATGTACTTAGGTTGTTTTCTAGACAATTAAACTTCTCAGAGGAAAGTCTCAGCCGAAGAGAGCAAATATTTGAATGATACTCAGTGCAAAAAATGATGACTAACAGAACAGAATGGTGTAATTTCAAGAGCTGTAGTTTATAATCATCATTTTGAGCAGAGCAGGGAACAGTGCTACAAACCACAGGGTACAAACCCAGCATTGCTGCAATCAGCTCCTGCTCCTTTACAGAGATTCTGTAGCCTTGTGTAGCTGACAAGTTTTTAATTCATTCTGCCAATTTGAAAAAAACCCAGAAACCAACCAACAACAACACATGGTTTATTATTACTGCTCTTGCAGGATCTGCAGCCATGAATGCACCACTCCAAGGGTGGGGAGGCCCTGGAACACATTCCCAGGGAAGCTGTGGCTGCCCCTGGATCCCTGGTAGTATCCAAGGCTGGGTTGGACAGGGCTTGGAGCAGCCTGGGACAGTGGAAGGTGTCCCTGTTCATGGCAGGGGGTGGCACTGGATGGAATTTAAGGTCCCTTCACTCCCAGACCATTCCATGCACACTGTCCCAGCTTGCAGTTCCTGCTCTTCAGCTGGGTTTAGCCCAATCCCCATGGGAGATGAACCCCTTTAATGGGCATCTCTCCCCTGCACCTCAGCCCAGGGTCAGAACTCACTGCCCTAGCTCTGCAGCCCAGCCAGCCCAGCCCATGGCTTTCCTCTGGAGAACACTGCTCTGGGAGCTGCCACACCAACCAAACCCCATCATCCAAGACACATCCCAGGGGAGCTCAGAATGGGCCAGGAGTCCTGTTCTGAGAGACTGGGCATCTGCAAAACCAGCTGAGACAACACTGAGGAGGATGGGAACATCCAGGAGAGGAGGTTTGCTGCAAGGGACAGAGCACCATGTGAGGAGAGCTCCTGAGCTACCCTTCAATCCTGGGAAATTCTGGCTCACATCCTACACCATGTCTCTGCCTCAGGCACAAACCCTACAAAGCTGATGGAGTTTTGCAGTGATTCCAAGAGAAGTGATGCCAAAATGATCCTTCCTGAGGCTTAGCCCCTCTCCAGAAGTGCACGTGGGTGGAACAGCTGGAGTATGACTGCAGGGTGTTGGGAGACATGACTTGGGAACCACATGGCTGAAGGATCATTTCCCCTTCTCAGGGGCTTTATTAGGGTTCCATGCCAGGGCATCCTTGCCATGACCACGGGAACTGCCTGCCCAGCCCTGAGTCTGCTGCCAGTCACTGTGGGCACAGCAAACTCCAATGCCCTGATGGAATCTGTGCAGCCCCACAGGAATAGGAACCATTTGTGGTGCCTGGCTGCAAACTGCAATGAGAGCCTTTCAAACATCCCTTCCATCCTCACCAGGTGAAGAATCCCTGGCAGGTGAAGAATTCAGGCAGGCAGCAGACTGCTCATGCATCATTTAAGAGTCTCATCCTGTTTCCAGTAAGTCAGTGAGAAATCTCCTGCAAACCTTAATGTCAGGTGAATGGTGCCACAGGGAGCAGCTGGTGCTGGGGGCAAGAGGAGCCTGGCAAGGGGAGCTGAGCACCTGAGCTGCACAGTTAAAGCAAAAGAGCAAAAAATAAAACTTAAACCAAATCATTCTGTAGAGTAAACAGAAAAACTACTTCCAAGGATGATAGTTTTGTGTTTTAAGTGACTGAAGGGGTTTTTAGGACATTGCAGGACTAGTGGAGGGCAGCAGTGGCACAGCTGAGTAGGGATGCTCAGTGCAGGGATGCTGCTGGCACAGGACTGAGCTGCTCCAGGGAAACTGTCAAAAAGGCAGAGTTGCTTGTGCCACCCAGATCACACCAAACACAGCCTCAGCCATCAAGGTTTGGTTGCTTTTTTTTTAATTTAAGAAAAAACAAGACCAACCCACCAACCAAGAAAAAAAAAGAGCAAAAAGAAAACCTAAGTTAGAAGCTTTATCCCAGTTACAGTCTTAATTTCAAGGAGGAGAAGAAGGAGGAAGGGGAGCAGAACAATTTCCTGGCACATATTTGAAGCACCTGCCAAAACTGTGCAGTCAAGGCCATTTGTGGGGTGATAAGAACTCAAAAAGTTATAACTTAAATAGGTAAAGAACTAGAAAATGGAGAGCAAGGCACAAAGTGTTTTCATGAAGCTGAAAATGTCACACTATCATGAATAGAATATTTAGCCCCAGCCAGGGCTTCCTGAGTTTGACACTGGCCCAGAGGGCAGTGCAGTTCCCAGCAGCTGAGCACATCCACAGATCTTGGGTAAGTCAGCAGGAAGGTTCTGTACCAGAAAGATCCCAGTTCTGTGGCTATTGGGTACTAATAGCAGTGTGGGTGATATGGGATAAATAAGGAAATTTCCAAAACCCAGCAAAACTCAGGGCATGAACCTTTCCAGGTAGGGCTGTTTTGTGTTCCATGGATCTCAGTCACAAATTCCTTCATGTCTTGCCCCTGGTGCTCTCTCCTGCCAGTTGCACTCATATGCTACAAAATCGAATTATGCTTTTAAAACATTTTAGTTTGCAGTTCACAGAATCCCAGAATAGTTTGGGTGGGGAGAGACCTTGAAACTCCTGCTGTCCCACCCCCTGCCATGGGCAGGGACACCTTCCACTATCGCAGGTTGTTCCAAGCCCTGTCCAACCTGGCTTTGGACACTTACAGGGATGAGGAAGTTAAGTTTGAGCTCCCTTTTGTTTTAAGCCAGCGCAAGAACCTCTAAAGGGGATCTTTTCTGCCAAGCAAAATTCTGCCTTCCCAGTGCAGAGCCCAGTGCTGCCCCTGCACTCTCAGATCCTGCCTTGACCTCTAACATTGGCCAGGACTCAGCCAGTTTGACAGAGCAGGCTTCCTGCAGAGCAGACAGCTTTGATAACATCTTTTAAAGGCTCAGAAGGAGAAAATGCCACTTATGCCACTTTCCTTGCTGGGGACACCAGCCCTGCTTCACTGGCAGGGACTCTCAGGTTCTTGCTTTTAAGAACCACTTAAGGTTGGGACTTCTTTCACAAGGAGACTTCTATCTGTCTGTGGAGTAATCTCAGTGTCAGACCACAGCTGCTCGAGCAAATCAGCCCTCAGACCCCTCAAATATTTCAATACCTCCTTGGATTTGGGTTTCTCAGAAGCCTAAGGGAATCAAATCCTTCAGGAGCATGTCAGCTCTGCCCTGCTCCAGCATATGTCTTGTGAAGCAGGAGGAGATGCTTGGCCTAATTCCACTTTTATACCATTCCATCCCACATCTCATTTGCACAAGCTCTCAGCAGTGCTTGAAAAATTCCATCAAAGCAAAAGATACGCAGTGTTTCACATATTAATTTGTGTATTAAAGTGGAAGATGAAACCCTTTTTGCCTCATGGCTTGACTGAAAGCAAGTGAAGTTTATGCCACGCTAGCAATTAACTCCTCATTTCCAAAATGAAGCAACAAGTCCTCCCCACCATCTCTCAGCTATATCCACCTCACAAACCCAGCTCCAGGCCCAGATATTTCATCGAGCTCACTTCCATGATGATACAGTGTTTTTAAAGATAAATGCATCTCAGCTAATCAGGGCTGCATTAAATGGAGTTATCTATCAGCCTCACATCCCCACAGTCTCCCAAGATTCCTCAAGGGAGCAGCTTCATCCTTGTAGGAGAGATCATCCCAGCCAGGACTGTGAGGAGGATCTGGAACAGTTCAATCAGCTCCTCCAGACCCCAGGAGCTCCTCCAAACTGGACAGAAACCCACCCAAGTGATCTCTGACCACCTCTGCAAGGCCTGGGGGCAAATCCACAGCTCAGTTTGTTTGCAGAATGTCTACATGGAAAGTCAACACAAGCTACTGAGTATTTTGCTGTAAATTCAAGTTCACTGCACATGTCTGACCAGCTCTGTAAAAAGCAGAGGTAGAGCAGGCCCACCTGAGTCACCTGGACAGGGAAAAAAACAGCCAACAATGGAGACATTCGCTAAGGGCAACTCTGATTTTCTCGTATTCCCAGAAGGAAAAGGGAATTTCAGCAGACAGCAGCCTGTGAACGTACCTGGAAACTGCATCCACATCAGAAAGAAAATGACTTCTAAGCTTATTTCTTAAACAGAGTGCAGATTTAGGTGGTGGGCACATTTTTTACTGTTATGCACTATGAAAAGACTCCTGCAAACCATATTGGAAGTGTTTACCCAGGCTTTATTGCTTAAAAATATGATTTAAACAAAAGCTACAGAGAAAATTGAAAGGTCATTGAAGACATCTGAGTCTTGAGTATTAGTTTTCTTACACAATTCCTGGCATACTTTCATTTTCTTAATCTTATTGAAAGTAAGTACAGTAAACACATTTCAGATAACAGCTTTTCCTATGGAATTACAGCTGTTCCTTCGCTTCAAAAATAGGGTCTTTAGATATAATTTAAAAGATTGTAACTAGCCTTATTTTATTAATAATGAAATTGGTAACATTAAGATTTTAAATTTTCATTCTACTGTTTACTAGCTGTAAATGACTAATAGCTCCTATTCTATTTTCTACGTAAAGCACAGCAACTTTTGGGCTTTTCATGCACAAAGCTCAGCTTCAGTATCATGAACATGATTTCTTGGAAAGAAAAATACAATAAATGGTGCTCGAAAAAAAAAAAGAAAAAAAGACCCAACCCATCATTATTCCCACCATGTGAATATTAAAGAAAAAAAGAACTTGAGACAGATTAGGAATCTTAATGAGTTGAAATAAAAATATGATGTTATTCATCCTGTTCTGTGAGGAACTGCCTAAAGTACCAAAACCACCCGACCCTCTGCTGACAGGACATCCCACCCAGACCATTCCCAAATGATCATTCCCAGATCATTCCCTCCTATGGCTACAGCAGCAGTTCCTTCCCTTCTGCAGAAAATGGGACAAAGCAGTGGGAAAGGGCTGGTACAGCCCCTGTGCACAATGACACCAAAAAGCCACTTCACATATTCCAGCATCAGCCTTACACCATCTCAGCATTTCAAAGCAGGAGCTGCTCTGCTCTGATGTTTTCAGACTGCACTTTTCAAAGCACCAGAGCAGTGTTTTTACAAGCTGGAGCTCGCACAGCTTGTAAATGAATGAGGTTCTTTACCAAGGTATAAATACATTTCCCCCTCCCAAATCCAGTTATGTAACAGGACACCTCCCAGCAGCATCGTCAGTCTTACCGACTTAACGGAGATCTCTGGGATTTGGAGGAGAATTAATTATTCACCAACAAGTCCTTATTAACTAAAGCCATTATTACCCACTTCCACTGGAGAGCTGTGGTTTAATAAGCAGTGTAGCAATGCAAGTGGAAATTTACTCTGAGACAGCTCAACTCTGAGAGCTGCTTCCAGAACCAGCCCAGCCCAGCTCCTGGCAGGACACATTAAGGGAGGTTTTTCCAAACCCACACCACAAAGATTTCTCCCTCAATGGAAAATCAGAACGAGCTCTTATCATTAACAATAATTTACAAAGCTCTTCAATGCACCTTTGTGCCCTGCCCAGCCTGGTCTAGGGAAGGTGCTGGCATGAGATGAGCTTTGAGGTCCCTTCAAACCCAAACCAGTCTGGGATTATGACCCAGGAAATAGTTCCTCAGCAAGAAATGCTTATTTTATGATTTCTGAATACAAGTGGTTAATAGTAATTCTAAATCTCCAATATCTCACAAATGCCAGCTTCAAAATTTGTTGTTATTAATTAGCAACTATTCCACAAAGCATGCAGAAACAGGGACAGATTCCAGGCTTGGATAACTCCCTTTCCACAGAGAGCCAGCATTGTTTCATTATTCATCAGAAGGTGCTGAAGAGCACAGGGTGTGATATTTGATCAAACAGCAAGCTTCTAAAAATATTTCCACTTCTATTTATTGGGAACTTGCTTCTATTTTTTCCTCTGCATAAACCACTTGCATGGCAAGGTGCAACACAAGCCTGCAGCCAGTGTCATAAATGTTCCAAGGAAGGGAAAGCTCAGAGCAATCATTTATGTTGCAGAAATCCCTTAATCAGGGAAAGGAACTCTTTATTCAAACATATTCCATTGGAAAAGAATAAAGTGAGATTCCCTGCCCTTCCCCATCTGTTCCTACCACAACCCTCATGGATGTTCTCCCTTCCCTCGGCTCAGCAGGCCCTGGAAGGCCCAACCCCAACAAAAGGATGGAATTATGGAACATAGATACCCTGGAAAGAACCCACAGGGATCACTGAGCCCAACTCCTGGCCCTGCACAGCCCATCCCAAGAGCCCCACCACTAATTAGGACATTAGTTCAACACCAGGATAAACTTAAGCCACAACTTCCTCCCAGCAGATCAATAGGGGCACTTGATGGCCTGGGCTGAGCCTCTTCTCAAGCAGCACTTTGAAAATGGGAGCTGGCAGGCTGAAAAGGACTGCATTCATTTCTGGAAATATTTTAATCTAATTAGGAGTCTGAAGAGTCACTGTTGTGTGTTTTGTGACAGCACTTTGGGATGCCACTTAGTGAAAGCACACGAGAGAAATTGATTCCTGAGCAAAGGCAACACTGAAGGCGTGGAAAAGAGGTGGAAAAGAGGTGGAAAAGAGGTGGAAAAGAGGTGGAAAAGAGGTGGAAAAGAGGTGGAAAAGAGGTGGAAAACTTGCACCTCCAGCCTTAAGTAAAACCTGAAGGAAATCAGGCAGTGACCAGGACAGATCTATTGTCTGCCAGCAACACTTACAGACCTCCAGGACAGGTTTCTGAAATCCTCAAAGCAATATTAACACAGTAACTCAAGCCAAGTCAGAGAAGAAGGTGGGCTTACATCGTACGCCAGCTTATTTCTCAAAATAAATAGAAAACCCAGCACAATACTGCTGATAAATCATCCTGCTGTACTTCCAAAGCATTGCTGCTTCCCAAAAAACCACCCAAGGAGAACCCCCAGAGAGCAGCCAGGAGGGGTTTTAACACAAGAGTCCTAAACAGCCAGACGTGACAAGGCCTGGTGAACGAGGACAAGCACAGGTGCTGGATGTTTGAATAACAAACCATCAGAAAAATCAGAGAGCATTTCAAACCCAGGGAGGAGCAGTCAGGGCAGCTTTTCAGCCTGGACATCAGATGATCGTTCATAACTAATCACAGGAACAGGGACTGAAAAGGGACAATGAGCTTCCAGCCAAGGGCCAGCAAGGGGGAAGAGGCATTTTTATAAAATTGTATTACATTTCAGTAATAAATAGAGGTTACTCTGTTATCTAATAACATATAGAACATACTTAACATATATCTGTTAAGCATATTTAACCCAGCTAAAGCCGTACACTCCTAGGTATTTGTATGAAGATCCCAGGGATTTGTTTTTGAAGAGATTTCCTTAGGGACCTACAAATCCCTTCATTTTTAGGCTAATGCCAACTCCCTCCTGGCTGCAGACACACAGAGCTGCCTGCTGCTTTTAAGAGGCCATCTGAGCCTCCACAGACACTTGGAAATTGCATAATTTTTACTTAATATTTATATCTAATGAGAAACAGGGAAAAGTGGGAATAGAAAGAATAAGGTACTTCAAAGAAATAAATTCTGGCTTGGTTTTTAGAGAGTTTCTGAAGTTGTTTCTAAGCCAGTTTAAAGCACATGAAGTGGTAGTGAATGAATTTTTGCTGCACAGTGCCTTTTTAAGAGTGAAGAACATCCATTATGAAACTAAAAAAAGCAGCAATAGCAAACTGTGCTGTGTTTATCTCATCACTTGACATATCAAAATACCCACTTAGTGTCAGCATTACACATAAAAGTGTCTACAAAAGCAGAATGTTGCTCTGTGTTAGGAACACTTGCCCTTATTTCAATGGCAAGTCTCACTAATAGCAAAATCTCTTAATTGTGTGCTCTTTTTCAATATTTTTGACACGGCAGCCTATCCTTCCTGTAATGAGGAGAAAGGTGAGATGTGAATGGGACTTAAGTGCAGTTCAGTAAGTATTTGGCACCAGGCTGCATTTCCTAGGGAGTGAGGCTGTGAGATGCATTAAACATCATCACTTCACACCACAGCTCCTCAGAGACTCTTTGGTCAGGACTGTCGAGGGACACACATTGGAAGGGAATTCCTAATGAGCAACTGCATTCCAGCTTTCACATCCATCTGCTTTCATTAACCTTACAAAGGGGATGATTTATTCATCATAAAGATATTAAAATGCACTATGCCTTCTCTTATCTCAAGGTATTTGTCATTGTTTTGTACAGAAAATGGCACTTAGGAGGCTGTTTGAAGTCACCGTCTCTTCTTTTTAATTACTGTTTGCAGTTAATTGGCTCCCAGGCAGCTTCCAGGGGAGAGACCCAAAGGGACTGCAGCTGAACCAGAGCTCTGTGAGGCCACAGCTCTCACCCCAACAAGTGACAGGTTAAATCCCACTTTCCCTCTCCCCCTCCCTGGGCTTGGTTACCTGCAGCACCTCCTGCCCTGAGCAGAGCCTGGGTCAGAGACACACAGAGCCCCTGTGTCCTCAGCAATCCCAGGACAGAATTCCCAGTAAGATCAGGCAAGCTTAGTTAAAACCAGCTTACCAAAACTTTGGATCACATAGTGGTTTGGGTTGGGAGGGACCTTAAAGCTCATTTTGTTCCATGGGCAGGGACACCTTCCACTGTCACAGGTTTCTCCAGTCCCTGTCCAACCTGGCCTTGGACACTGCCAGGGATCCAGGGACAGCCACAGCTTCTCTGGGAACCTCCCCACCCTCACAGGGAGAATTCCTTCCCAATATCCCATCTAAATCTCTCCTCTTTCGGCTTCAAGCCACCCACCCCCCCTTGTCCTAAACATATTTTGTGGTCCTGAGTGTGATGGAGGTGATGTGGAAGTTACCTGAGGTCATCTGGTTATCAATAGCCATCAATGCCAAGTTTATAATTTCCTGCCAATTTGCTTTTTTCTAAACATTTTTCCATCTTCCCACCATGGACACCCTGCACTATTTCACGCTCTACTTATCCCTGTAAGTACAGGCATCTTTCATTACCATAGGTAGCACAGAATATCAGCATTCTATTACCTTGATATCTTCTTTTCAAATATTAGCCCAGTAAAATACCTGTTCTAGAGGCATAGTTTTAAAATCCCATTAATTTAATGTGCACACACACAAAAAAGATCAGTGTTCACCTTTTATTCCTGATTCAAAACATTTTCTGTTTTGTCCAATCAGCTTTTCTGCTTACTATGGACTCAGTTCAATCACTTGGTTCAATTATTGATCAATCAGCTGAATCACAGATATTTTGCAGCACAGGACTCTCCACCAGAATATTCCCAGTACTCCAGGGCAGAGCAAATCTTCAAGTGATTTGTTAATAGCTTTTTGGATTCAGCTATGAGTTCAGGGACAGAGAAAAAATAAATTGGAAAGAATATTGGAATTCTTGCCCATTGCTGTTCTGGTGGAGGTGTGGAAGAGCTTTTCCCTCCCTGCCCTTCACACTGCTCTGCCACCTCTTTTTTGTACTCAATTTGCAACCCCACTCTCTCTAACCTATCAAAGCCCAGAGGATATGGAAAAATGTTTTCAGATTATTGGCAATTCTGTGACTTTGAAGCAATTACACTTGGGAGGAGGAGAGAGGGAACGCTACAATCACCTACTGTTTCAAAATCGCTGTCCTAAAAACCTCCACTCCTTTCACACAGCCAGTTCATCCCAACTGCCCAAAGAAATAAGGAGCCTCAAGATTCTTTGGTTCTGATAGCAAGACATTATGCCATTTATGGTGCTAAAGCTTTTTTTCTAATTAAAAAAAAACCCTGAAACCAGTGACAAATCAACCCCCAAACAAGAAGCACAAATCTGCCCTAACAGATCTCCAGAGAGAGTCCTCCCCTGACATAATGCTCCCACCTCCAGGGAGCTGCAGGACCAAGAGAAACCCAAATAACTGATATTTCCAGCTATTATGGACTCCCTGGGTTAATACTGTTGCTTTTCTACCTTTCTAACTGTCTCACCTCAAGATGGTACAAGCCATTTCTAATCCAGACCGTCTCCATGAGTCACCCTACAGCCCCTGGGACACCAAGCAGATAATTCCAACTCCATTACTGCTACTCCAAGTTCTTCCTTAAGCTTTTCGCAATAATAAAGACACAGAAAACCAATTTCTTGGGCTGGGTTTTTTTTTCCCTCTTTCCATTTCTACAACTTTTAGAATCAATACTTTCTCTCAAGGAAAACAGCTGTTAAAAGTGTGAATGTTCAGCTCTGTCTGCCTGTGAGTTGGTTCTCTTGAACAGAGCATTTCTGTTTGGCTGATTTTCCCTCTGACTCACAAGAAGCACATTTGCAAGTGCTTGCAAGACAAAATGAACAAAGTCCAATAGAAAAACCATTCTGTTTTCAAAAGAAATTACTGAACAAGGTGGTACAACGACACTTTAAAGAAATATTCTAAATCTGGAAA
The DNA here is from genome assembly GCF_008360975.1 of Lichenostomus cassidix. Classification (NCBI taxonomy): domain Eukaryota; kingdom Metazoa; phylum Chordata; class Aves; order Passeriformes; family Meliphagidae; genus Lichenostomus; species Lichenostomus cassidix. The sequence continues at coordinate 18,969,457 of NC_139493.1, forward strand.
CCTAAAAATATCTCTCCGCTCTAAAAAGGCTCAACCATTCAAACTCTTCTGCTTTTGTTTCCTCGTGTTCCAAAAAGCAAATCCACATTACACCATCTTTCAACACCCATTTTCATCTGGAGTTTTACCAGCAGTTCATTTCAGCATCACTTAAGTGCACATTAAGTTTTAACGTGAAAGGTGCTGTGTGTGCTCCATCTGCTGCACAGCAGCTGAAGGGTAATAGCTCTACAACTCCAACTTCTTAAACTTGTACCTCCCCAAAAATGAACATAAATGACAAGCTTCTGTTTCCTAATGAGAATTATTTACAGCTGCATGGGATGCATGTGGCTTAGATGTTTGACCTTCATCAGACAGGCAGGAGTTAATTTGCTTTTTAGTCCTACAGGAAAACAAAGATGTTCCTGCCAGAGATCCCACATCACTTGGAGAATTTACAGAAGGAAGGATGAATTTACTTGGAAATAGCCCATGGAGGTCAGTGCTGACTGTCCACTGCTTAGTTCTGACATTTAAGAGGACATTTCCTACCCATCACACTCTGCACTAGTGTTAGGAGAAAGGAAGACAAGGCAAGAGCTCAGGGTTTATCTGGTAGGAGACAGAAATTAAAACTCTTCTTTTGCAGATCTGGTTAAGAGCACTTATTTTCTACTTGCATAATTTTATTCACTAATATTGCCCACTTGTAACTGGCACTGAGAACAGACAAGCTTCAGGAATCACATTGTCCTTCCAGAATAAAGAACCAGTAATTAATTTACAGTGCTATTGTACCTTTCCACCCTCCTTTTATTGTTAATTATCCACTGCCTAATAGCCTCCTACATCCTTTCAAGGAGTAGATATCAATTTTGCCACTGGCTAAGTGCAAAAAAAATTAAGAAATAACCAGCTTTTATGATTCTCATCTAATCCTACACCTTTAGGATTGACCTGCTCTGGGTGAGAAAGAGTGCCAGGATGTTTGGCCTCCAAGTGAAAATTAAAAAGCTCATTACTGAAGCCCATTCAAGACCCCCATAAAAGCCTCACCCTGGGAATGGCTGAGGTGAGTGGTGAGAGGTGGGCAGGGCTGGGGAGGACTCAAGGGCTGACTGCCACTTGTGTTTGGGGGAGCACTGCCCTAGTTATTTGTGTAAATGAGGAAGCTGATCCCACCCAGCCTTGCAGGATGGGCTGTGGGGTTTGGGGGTTTGTTTCAGGTTATAGTTCAATGGTCTCATGTCAATTAGAAGTGGGGTCACTCTTAGAGGGCATGAGGTAAAGAAGGACTCACTGAGCAGGGTCTGAGGAAAGTGTTCAGGGCTCAGCAGCACTACAATGTGAACACATGGAGGAAATATCTGCATTCAAACACTGCCATCCGAGAGGCCAAAGGTGAGAAGGACAATCCTGCACCTCTCACATTAGGTTTGTAAGCCTGTCTGTCTACAACCTCTCCAAAACACAGACAGAGTGGGGTGAAGAATAACCCCTGAACTTCACTTCTGGCTTGTCCAGCCTTCCTTGCCCAGCATATGTTGACAATGCTTTTACTGCAAAATGAATTCAAATAGAAAGGAAAGAAAAATACCTGAAGCTCCCACCCTTTCTGCCAACACAGTTCCACCAACAAACACATACATATGTCTGCATCTGCTGTGGAGCTGAGACAGGAAATTAGAAAAATACTCTTTTCAGTGTGATTAAGATACATGGAGTAATATGTATTTGAATGCCTCAAGAATTCTCAAAAACTTCTTGGAGTCCTTTAAATCCTTCAGTTATTACCTGTATTTACACTGCCATAGAACAGGACTGCTTGTCACAGACTAGTTGCAATCTGCATTCAGATACACATACACACAAATTCAAATTCCATTTTCTTCAAATCAGCTGAAATCCTGAATGTTTAACACTCAGCCCTAAGTAGCACATTTTGTTGTCTCAGAACATCCATATTATTGGAATGTGCTTTCACGACACCCAAAGAAGAGTTTGGTCCTCAGAGAGTAGAAACCATATATTCTATAGAGGAAAAATGAATGCTATTGTGATTTACCTTAGGATCTTTTAGGAAAATATATAGTCATTATCAAGCATTTCCTAGGAGGGAACAAGGACAAAAGCCGTGATCATGCAAATCCTTTAGAATAACGAAGCAGCAGTGCAGAGGCAGAGGGCAGATCCTGAGCACACACAGCCTGGTTTGTGCTATCAGAAGAGCACATGCCCTGCCTCTGAACACCCAGACTTCCAAAAACGTGCCCAGCATTATTGCCAATGAGCTGCAGAGACTGACAGACAGATGGAAATGGCACAGGCCTCACACTAACCCTGCTCAGGCACTGCAGGGGTTGTACCACAAGCACAGAGCTTTCCCTGCCCTGCAGCACTGAGAAACGACTCCTCTGCTGGAGATGGGAAAGAATTCCCTCCCACACGCTCAGGCTTCACAGACAGAGAAAGGAGTGACACAAAATAAGGGTCTTCTGCACAAAGGGCAGGCAGGGGCAGAGGGATCCTGCTCACGGTGGGGCTGGAGCTGCACCCAAGGCACTCAGCCCCACACAGCATGAGAGCTGCTCCCTCCCAGCAGAGCCTCTGTCCCACACAGCACCCCAGGGGACAGCCAGTGCTTCCAGGGACACAGCTGCTCCAGGGAGTCACTTCCACTCTCCATAAACCTTCCAGACACAATCTGGTCACGGTGGGAGATGCCAGAGGTTTTAGCAGTAGCTCAGTGGCAAACAAGGGCACAGAACACCTTGGGTGGCCCTGAAATGATCCCTCAACTTTTTTCTTCTACAATGTAATGCAGAATGAGTTGTGGTGTCTGAAATCACAGCAGCAGCTTAACCCCTGCAAAGCTCCTCTTTTTAAACAGTTTATGAACATGTCCAAGAAAAACTCCTCTAGCTCCACAGAAAAAGGAGTATCATGAGATTCCAAAATTGATTAGGTTGGGAGGGACCTCAAAGCCCATCCCGTGCAACCACCTGCCATGGGCAGGGACACATTCTACTATCCCAGGCTGCTCCAAGCCCTGTCCAACCTGAACTTGGACAGTTCCCAGTGTCCAAGGGATCCAGGGGCAGCCACAGCTTCTCTGGGCACCCTGTGCTAGGGTCTCCCCACCCTCACAGGGAGGAATTCCTTCCCAATATCCCATCTAACCCTGCCCTCTGGCACTTAATACTATCATGAAGCAATTTAGGCTGGTAGTGAAGCCAGAAGTTACTGAAGTGTTCAGTCTCTCAGCCTTCGAATTTCAGAGTCCATTTTGCATTCATTTAAAAAACTTGGGCAGAGCATTCCTTGTTTTTCCAAACAGCATGCAAGAATAATAGAAAAAGCTGGCAACTGGTTCATGGGTGACTCAGTCATGTTTACAAGCTCCATCAAGTAACCATGAGCATCTTCAGTTGGTTTGTTCAGCTCCCTGAAAGAAAGATTTCTTTATTCATTAAGAAGAAAAAAAAAAAAAAGCAGCTACAACCAAAGACCAAGTGGCTCTGAGCTGTTAAATCATTCAGCAGCTCTGCTTTTGGTTGGAATAAGCTCCTTCCACATGAACTTCACTATGCTGAGCCTCAGAGAGCAAAACTACTCCTTCCTAAGAGAGTCCAAGACAACCTCTAGGACAGAAGTAAACTATTTTTTATGGTCAGGATTTGAAAAAGTGACTTTTGCTTTGACTTCAAATGAAGGTGAATCTCAAAAAGCAGGAATGGGTTGGTTTATAAAGGGAGCTCTATTTGTGCTCTGAGTTTTTAGTGCCCTTTGCCAGGTTCCTCTTCAGCATCCCAAAGCAACCCACACAGGATTTCCCTCCCCTACATTGTGCACACCCCTCAGTGAGGACATCTTTTTCCAGATACTTTTCTGTGTTTCTCTGAGCCCTGCAAGCCAGGCAGTGAAATGGTTCTGATCCCTAAATCCAGCAGTACCAACTAGCTCACAATTTTTTGTCAAGTGCAGCACGTTTGAGAGGCACAGGATTACAAATTCCACCTCAGTGCATAGCCCCAGTTCCTGCAAGACAAAGGCTTATTTCCAACAGACGAAGTGCACCATCAAAGCAAGGCTCAAACACCCTCCTGTCATTTCCTGGGTGCTCCTTAGCCCCTGGTAGCTGTGCCTCTGAAAGGCTGCTGCTCCCCTCACACCTTGGGCAGAGGGTGATTTACCAGCAGAGCTTTCCAAAGCAGCTCCTTTCAAAACCAAAGGCAGCAGAAAGAGATAATGACAAAAAATCAAGAGCTGTAACATCGCAGGCGAGCCAAGCTTATCGCAGTACACTCTGAGCACATAATAAATGACAATGGGTGAGCTGCAATCCTCATCTTCATTGCAGAGTGGAAACTTCCCTCAATTTATGCATCAAAGCAGAAGGGTTATGAGATGGCCAGCGGCTGAAATGAATTCTTGCTGGATTTCTGATATTTGCTTGAGCACAAAGGGATGGTTTTTACCCAAAACAGAATAATGGTCAGTCATCTTAATTCATGCACATAATGGGTTTGCAGTATCCAGAAAGGAAGGATGTGATTGATTTGAGTTCAAGGTTCATTTTAACGAGCAATACGCTCCAATCCTTACCATTTCTAAAGTTTTAAAGATCAAATTTACTTTGACTGTACAATAAACAAAAATAGGGGAAGAAATGGAAAGCCTGAAGATACCCAGAGAACATTTGCTAACTGTGCTCTTGGAACACTTCAAAACATGACTCTTGAGTGTGTGATTCATCATTACTGCACCAGACACAAGACAGGTGAAATAAAACTTGACTAGGAGCAAGTCAGCTCCTACTTACCTTCTAAACTTTTCCTACTTGTTGTATGGTAAATGTACATAACATTTAGTGCAGCTCTATGAATCTTAGCTCCAATCTCTATTTTTGTGTACAGATACTGCTTCTTGCATTAAAATTCAGAGGAGGAAATCTTATTCCCCTGGTACAGTTAATTATTATAAATAAATTACAGGGCTATCCCAAGTAATGTGTTTGATTTAATCAACGAAAAGTTAATGAGGCCAAATTGATACAGAAGTTAGGCAAGACTAAGCTGACAGGGATTTAAAGATCTGTTCAGCTCCTGAGACTGTAGAATCAATATGGAATTTGAGAAGTGAGGGCATCCATTATGGAGACAAGGGAGAAGCTTCACTTTCTGCTCCTCTCCTCAACACAAGACAGCTCTAATGGCCACTAAAGGTTCCAGCTTCCACCCAGCAAGTTTTACTAAAGAAGTCACATTTTACAGCTTTCCCTAAGCTTTAGTAACCAGGATCTGCAGCAAAGCCTTTCTTTTACTGCCTTTTGTCCATCTTTGAGAAGAGGCAAAACCAGTTATAAACCAAGTTACAACAACATCAGCATGATTTGAAATCAATACAGTATTTGGCTGCTCCAGTTACAAATACAAATGAAGCTTTAGTTTTGACTCCAAGTATTTATAAGGCATATTTGTTGTAACCTGAAATTTTCTTTTTGTCTTTATGTTTTTATTAACACATTCTGTTCTCAGCTTCCCCAACACACAATTTGCTCACTTCATCTTCCATTTGCTGACAATTCCACTTACTGGAACACTTCCAAAAGCATCATTAAGACAGCTCAGAGAAGGAACCAGATACCTGAATTGTGGTTAATTCCTAATCCAAGGATCATTCTCAAATTACATGGAGGCATAAAACTAGCTAAGATATAGATTAGAAAAGGAAAAAATAAACAAGGGCCTTGAAAGTTATCAGATGATTTTCACAGATCTATTTTTTGCTGCATATTTTCCTGTTGGATGGAATGATTCTAACCATGACCCCCTACATAAAGCTATGAGAGCAGGAAGAAAAACTGGGGAAGTTCTGCCTTTTATTTAAGTTGTCAGTGTGCAGGATACTACAGGAAAATTGCTTTAGCTTCAAGTCCTATCTATAAATGTCTCATATATGAATTCTTTTCAAAGAAACAAATTATGTGCCAGGAAGCAGAGATTTTTTTTTTTTTCACCAGTGTACAGAGGCAACTCCTCAACAAAAGTGCCTGTCTCCTACTCATGATCCCAGCAGTTTGCACATGGATTTCCAATAGTTGGTGCAGACTGCTTTCAATGGTCTGCAGAGAAAATGATGCTGGTTAATTCTGTTCCTAAGTCAGGTTCTATTCCTGTCCTCAGAGGGCTCTGTGAATAACCCTGCATCTCCATTACATATAAATAAACAGAATAACTACTTTAAATCCATAAGACAGACCAAATCCTGTCCTTCTCTGGAACTCTGCCACAGCTACAGCAGGAATGGAGTTGGACTGTGAGATCCTTGTTGGTCCTTTCCAGCTCAGGATATTGTGTGAGTCCCAGTGGTTCTGTTGGACTCGCTGTGTCTCAGTTCTGCTTTCCAGGACTCCTCAGGCAGCTGAAGGAATTGAGAAATGCACATTTCTCTTGCCCACAGCACAGACCGGGGGAAAGCCCTTGAAGAACATTACAGAGCACACAGAAAGTATAAAACACCCCACATTTTCCCCTTCTTTATACTTTCATTCCATCCCCAAGATTCAGCCAGCTTTTCCTATGAATTCTAATAGAAAAGAACAAAAGCAACCTAAAGAGAATGGCAAGATAATGAGGAAATTCAAACTGCTTTATATATTCAAAAGACAAATCCTCTGGCACTGCAAGCCCTCCGCTCCTGAATTGAGTTGTGCACACATGTTGCTCATTAAACAGCCTTATCTCCCAGATAGCCAGTGGGACCAGAGCAGCTCCTTCAAGAGCTGGGTATGAAAATGAGCTGCACTGAATTAATGTGAAACCACTGACAAGGCTTTGTCTTTCTGAGATTGCAAATTCAACAACTGCCGGCCTGTCGGGAGAGTTCTATGGAGCACAATCAGTGCTCGGATCCATAAATTACAGCTGGCTATTTCCAGGGGAAACCATTGTGGGCAAAACGCTTGCCTATGCTGCTTTATCCACCTGGATGGCATCCAAGATTTTGCAAGACTTGATTCTACTTTTCAGTAGAAAAATCAGAATTGCAGTAATTCAGAAGTCAAACTATTAATATAATACATTGCCTGATGCAAAAACTTCATCTGCTGGCAAACAGGCTCCTACCTGTGTTTACACAACTCCTGCACAAAGAAATCCATCCCCTTTTCCCTTTAATTCACCTGTCAGCACAATGCTGTTGGACTTCCTTGAAGACTGAGTCTAAAGGAATAGTATTAAGGGGGGAAAATAGTTTGAGTTCATGCAGGATGTTTTTGTACAAAACATTGATGGTGGTGTGGCTGTGATACTTAGAATCATTTGCAGCACCTGAAGCCAAAGTCATGAGACATCATGAGATGCCTGAAGATTCTTGGTAAGAAATCCAGAAAAATACAAATCCATGTGAAGGACAGAATTATGGACACCATTTGGAAACCACCAATCCACAAACACATCCCTCCTGCTCACCAGCACATGCAGCTACACATTGAATTTTGAGGCAACAAAGATTTTGGCTGCATTGCCTTAAGACCTAGCGCTCAGTTCTTGCCTCAAAAAAGCACAACACTTCTCCCCTGTTTTCCTTTTCCAGCAAAGCATGTGTTAAAGCAATACAAGGTCCATGCTGCTCCCATTAACACTGTTAACCTTCCAAAATTTTACTTGCAGACCATCCATTATTACAGCTGCTCAGTGGTGAAATGTCACTGATTAACCATCAAAACCGGCACCATTCCTTTGAAATGTATTAGTAATTCTGCATGGCAAGTCAGATATGTCATTTGAAACAATTAGACCCATTGCTGAGGTGCACTCTCAACCCTTTTTGAAAATCACAGAGTTTGGAAACACCTGAAATTTGGTACACACAAAATATAAGGCACTCCAAATATCAGTAACACCATGAAATCTCTAAGTCTAGTTCCACTTACAATCAATTTCCATAACCTCTTTCCCAAAAATCAAGTGCTTAAAACACCACTGCTGACAGTGCCAAGTAATTCTGTTCCACAGGGTGCAATTACACTTGGGGAAAGGCTTTGCCTCCCTGAGCTCATTCCACTTACAGGCAAAATGGACACAAAGTGAAAAATCTGTGAAAATTGCATTAAAAGAGCTCAAAGAATGACTCACTGCCAACAAAGCACATCCATGGCCACATTCTGCTGCTGCAACCATTCAAAATCTTGGATGAAAGCAGCTCAGTGCAGCAGGAGGAGCAGGAAGGAGCGTGCAGGATGTGCTGGTTTCAGGAATATCAGTATTTTTAGAGACAGTGCTGCAAGCCTCTGTCTAACCTGGCTGTGTGAGGTAGCATCAGCTCCTCCTCTGCCAGCCTGGCAAGTGTTTGCAAACACCACCCCTGGCCTTGAATCTCTATCCTTCACCACTTCTGGGATTTTATTTAGGGCTGAAATTTAACATTCCTCTGTTCTAAATATCATCCCATTCTTTCCAGAAGTGTTGTTAAGGCACACAGTTAAATGTAGGGATGAAGCTGAAGTTCCACAGGCAAGACATTGGGACTGAAATAAAAAATATGATTGGCTCAATGTTTCATACAATTTTTTTGGGGAAAAAAGTATCTTAACATCACAAGTGCATCATCACTGTTAAAGATGACATAGAAGCAGTTCTGACAATTTGATGAATGCATCACTGTCATTCTGAAATTCAGATTAAAGCTTCATCATTTGAAAGCCATTGGCAGCTCCACAGCCATCTCAACTACCAGAAGCTGTTTCCATATGTTTTATTTCTGTTAGCAGCAATAAAACTAATTTAAACTAACATCAGGAGACTCATCAGATTCCACTCTGCTGGAGAGGGTCAGCCTGACATTTATGTAAAGATCTACTGGAGGAAAATTTTGGGGGGTTTCAAGCTACTAACAAGTGATGATTTTGCACATTTTAAGGACTGGTTATAAAACTGTAGGAGAGTCTTTATGGAATGATTAAAACCAGCCAGGAAAGGCCATCTTTACATATAGTCACTGAGTCACTTAGATAGCACAGCAATGCATTCCCACTTGAAAATTAATTTTACAATTCTCTCTGCCTTTAATTGCCCAAACCTGTACTTTGCAGGTTCTCAGAGAGGAGATTCTCACGCAGTTCAAGTAGATTTTCCTGGAGTAAAACAAAACAAAAAGTTCCCAAAACTTTGCTTCCAGCTGGACTTCCTCTGCTGCTCCATCCCTGCAGTTTGTCAGGGTCTGTTTCACAGCCAATCCTCCCACTCCACCCAGCACACAACGAGGCTGATATTCCACAATTCTCTCCTGCTTTAAAGTAAATTACACAATTACGTTTCCACTTCATCTAATGTGCACCTTTACAAGAAATCAGCCTTTCTGCATGAGTCACAACAGACACAACTCTCCACATCCTCCATCTCTTACAGACTGGGAAAAATCACACTTCTCTTTTAGTTCAGCTAAATAACGTAGCTGATGCTTTCCCTATAATGAGTACTTCAACTGCCCTACTGTTTTCTTCTTTTTAAATTAACCTTCAGGCTCTTCACTTTTTCTTTGCTATTTCATCAATTGGCTGTTCCCAGGACACCACACTCTTTTGAAAATAGCCTTGGCACCTCTCAGCTCAGGAGCCACGAAAGCCTCTCCTTTTATGCAGTTTTGTAACAGCTTCCCTCATTTTGCGCTTTGTTTCTCCTTTAAAAACACACAACTAGGAAGGAACAGCTAGAAAGAAACAAAAAAAAACCCTAAAGGTGTTGTTTCTGGGCAGGTTTCACAGGTTTGCTCATCAGAGCTGCTCCCTGAACCCCTCTGCACCTCAAACTCCTTTAACACTCAAATCCTCCATTCTGGTGATCTTTAAACACACAAGCTCTGTGCAGAGGGAAAAGGAATTTCTACCACTAAACCTTGAGACAGTCTTTGCAAACTTTGATGGGATGTACTGCACACAGACATCTTCATCCGGGCTGGCATGTCACACTGCTAAATATCAAAATGCCTTGTAAAACAAATTACATTTTCTTTGGAAAACATGTGAACAAAGACAGCTCATTAAACCAGCCCGTCACACTGACAGCTCCACATTGTGTGTGTGCATTACACCTCAGAATGCAAAGTGTGCAAGGCAATCTTCCCATTTTAATAGATTTAACAAATACCTTGGCTTGGAAATCACATGGCATTCACCAAAAGGAAACCGAAGTGAGTTTATTACACTACAACTCTATCATAAGCAGAAAGAATTTGAAGGGCTTGTTCAATGAGAATCATGATTTTTTGTCAAAATGAGAAAACCAAATTAAAAAAAAAAAAGGTCAAGCTGATTTTTAATAGTTTTAGTGTATTATTTGGAATCACATTGCTTTGCTGTGTCAACCTTGTCTCTGCACAAAGCCAGTGTTTTCTGCATTTCACAGCAGATCTTGTGCATGCAATTTCCTCTCTACAAGCAGCTAGCTATAAAGCTACTGAAAACAAGTCCACCAGGGCAATATCCTTTGCAACTGAGCAACAGTGTAAAAATCCAGGGCATCACTCTTACTGGATATTCCATCCCAGCATGAAAAACATCAGCTATTCCAAAACAACCTTTTGGTCAAGAGTCTGATTTCCCACACCCAGCTGGGAGAGACCAAAGGGCAGCCAAGGATTCCCAGTCTCAGTCTCAGGGGTGTGTTTGGTGTTCCTCTCCCACAGCCCAAACCCTGCTGTGTATCCAAGCCTAGGGATGGGAAGGGGTGGTGGAAAGACAAAACAAGCAAAAAAAGATCCCAAAAACCACAAGATACATTTCCTTGCTCTTTCCAGTCCCATTTTTTCTACTTACTGCTCAGAGAAAACTTCTGAAGAGACCCTTCTGAAGAGTTAAAAAGTTGAAGGAGTGGTGTGAGTTTGTTACACAAATCTCATGGTGTGAGTTTGTCAAGGTGGAGGGAAGGGAAGGACAGGTGTGACTCAGAGCAGCTCCACTCTGTGACTCAGTGCCCACAGTGTCCCTGCAGCTCTGCCAGGAGACTGAGCTGTTCCTCATTCTGCAGCTGCTGAAAACTCCAGGATAAAGGTTCATTGCTGCACTGCTGCTGCTGCACCACTGCACACCACAGAAACACCTCACTCCTGGCTAAGCAGGCTCTGAACTGGCCCAGGACAGAGGCTTGCTGTGACCTAGGCAGGCATGCCAAGCTGTCACCCCTCTGACCTCAATCAGGCTTCAGGAGGGGAAAAGGAATGGCTGAATCTCAGTTTCTTTGGAGTGATCCTTTTATCTGCAGCGCCAATGGCTCAGAGTCAGTCAACCCCAACCAATACTTTCCTTTACTGCCCACAAACACAAGCCCTTCTACTTTCACTCCTCGTGGTGTCTGTGCAGTTATTTCATGGAACTCCATGGAACTGTTTGGCAGGTCAGCATTTGGATCTGCTGCTACTTTGCTGATATCCCTGAGAGGTGGAATGATGATCTCTTCAGAGATCAAGCACTATTCCCCAGACTGCCCTGATCATTTCATTTGAGATAATTACATTTCATCTTCATTTGCCAGAAAGAAAGGAAAACAGTAGGAAGCAAATTAACCACAACATAAAGATGCTGCCTAGACCTTGATAAAGAGCTAAGGGAGCTTTTGCCCAAGACAAGACAAAGCTGACTGGGATGTTGTGCAGGCAGAAACACAAAAGCACATCCTCAGTGACATCTCACCTTGCAGAAAATGCAGTTTAAGAGGGAGGATAGAGGAGTTACTGTGAAAAGGCATTTCAGGAGTGTGGCTCTGCCTCCTGCTTGCCTTGCCTGCTCTGCAGCAGTCTGGTTCAAATCAGGCTGTCAGAGAAGTCTGGAACTGTCTTGGAGTGGCTCAAGCTCACCCTGAAGAACAGAACTGATCCACTGGACAGCCTCAAAGCACAGAATGGTATCAGCACCCCAGGGCTCACCCTGCCTGCCCACAGGGCTCTGTAGGATCAGTGGTGCTGATTCCCATCCCCACAGCCCAGCCAAGGTGCAAAGTGCCCCACATGGCACTGCCAGGCTCCAAAGGGGCACCAGGGCCGAGCAGAGCCTTCCTGCAGGGTGGGAATGGAGCTGGCCAGACACACTCCATCCCTGCCTTACCTGGCAGTCCCACAGCACACCCAGACTGAAACATCCCAGTCCATGCTGAGGCCTGGCAGGAGTCCCAGCAAGGGTCAGCTTTCAGGAAGTATCAAATCAGATCTGAAGTGGCTTTCAGCTGCGCCTAAACACCACTTCAACACCTCAAAACACCTCTCCAAGAGAAGAGCTCCACTCTCACCAGCTGCATCCAGTGATGCCACACACACACATCCATGGAGCAGCCAAATCCCACAGGAGGCTCAGGGACAAACAAGAATGTTCACTGAGGCAGAACCATGACCACACTGGTGTAAATCCACATGCCAGGGGCGTTATTTTCAGTTTGCAACAGCTGACCAGCAATAGTCCTTCCACAGCTTGCCAGCACATTGGCAACTCTGCCAGCAGCTAAAAACCCAAGGAATGAATGTAGTGATGCCCAAAGGCATCCCACTACAGCCTTGTGATTTGATCCAGCTCAGTTGCTGTGCATTAAACAGATTCCCAGCTTGCCCTGCACAGCCTCGAGCTCAGGTCCACAGCACAGTGATCTTGAATTCCATCACAAGAAAAAAGCATTTCAGAGGATCTTTAATCCCTTCCTACACATTTCTGGTTTTCTGATAGCTGACTGTTCTGCAACTCACCTGTTCTTGGGGATGGTCTGCACACCTGTGGGTAAGAACTGGATTTTAATTCTGCAAAGGAAGGTCCTGCCTTTGTTTTGGGGTTTTACAATGCTTTTAATAAATACAATGCTTTTAAATGCAAAGTCCTGACAGTCCCCAAAACAAACTCCAGGGTATTACGGTGAAGCCACAGTCAATACTGTGAACCTTATTATCACTGATCAATAGTCACACTGCTTGAGAATCAAGGCATCTGCTTAATGGCCATGGTCTAATGAATATGGAACACTTTGGGATTCAAGGGTGGAATTTTAATACCTCAGTCCTGTTGAGAGCACTTTTACCAGCTCTGCAAGTTTGACTCAGCCATGTTTGCAGAGAGGAAGGAATCAAAACCACCCCTGAGGTAACAAGTATAAAATACCAAATGAGTAAGCTGGAAGTAAAGTATCTGATAATTACATTAAATTCTGCACATTATCTCAACCTTCCAAGTGCATAATGAGCATTGTAATAATGAGTTGATGAAGGTTCTCCCTGTCAAGGGAACAAGGAGACTGCTAAGAAAGCCAGAACAAGTCCATGAACTTCCCCCAACACAGATGCTGCCCCAAAAACTGGCAGGCAGCTGGCTCTCAGCTTCCCCAGTGCACAGGGGCCAAGCAGGAACTTTGATTTGGAGCACCAGGAACTAACTATAAATCTTTTGCAATGATCCAAATGAATACATCACCCTTAAACCACCCTGGAGATAGAATCATTCAGTAGCTTATCCAAGATCCTTTACTCAAAATACCAATGGCATGCTAAGCACAACCAATAATGCCCACATTTAAAAAAAATCTATTTCTATTTAATACTTTTAAATAAATTATTTTCTTAGAACAAAGACATCAAGATGATGTACACATACCTGAGGCTTCTTGAGCTGTCACCTTCAGACCTGTAAAGTAATACACAAATACTTAGGACATAGTTATTTTCAGCATTTATAATTCAAAAAGCCATGCACCTTCTCAAGCATTCTCTCCCTCTATACCTCAGTAAGTTTCTCTAGGGCTTGCTGTACTTTTTCTGCTAATAAGACATTTAAAAAAGAAACACATCTACTTGTGCTTCGAGGAAATCTATTAGAAGTTAAAAACCAGTTAACAGCTGAAGTCAATAATTGCAATATTAAAACATGACACCCTGTGAACCCTCAATAAAGATCTTCTGCAAACATGCACAGAGATTTCTGCTCCATCCTTGCAAGTGAAAAGCAACACTGATGTTATTCTTGAGGCAGATTAGCTTGTACCTTTTTTTTATCTTCTCTTCATTCTTTAGCTGAAAAGATTACAGGCAAATAGCTCTAGAACCCAATGCCCAGCCTTATCAGGCACTACTCAGAAAGAGCCAACGTTGGCAAAGAGAGGTAATTTAAAACATTTAAAGCCTCAAGCTTGTCTGAATTGCAAAATTGTGCAAAAAGGAGGGATAAGAAATAGTAAGTTACAGCAGTTCCTGAAGGGGAATTTTTCTTAAGGTGAGATAATTTCATCAATCAAACTTGGAACAAAGCCTCTCCTCTTTCCCCACTAATTTTTAAGCAAAGAAACTTAACTAGGATCATTCACACTAAAAAGGATTTCACCTCCAAGGAGAAATGGGAGCACAATATTCAGTTTTCACAAACAAAAAAAATCCAGAAGGAAACATTGAACCATTTGCCAATTCCTTTCCTCCCTCACTCCCATCAATCCAGCCTCAGTGGCACAGAAATTTTGGATACATCAGGAGGCTCTGCCAAACCAGGAATCAGACACACAAAGCAAAGCAGGAGATTCCACAGCAAAACAAAGCCTCAAAACCCCTTTTCCATGGCATCCTTTAAATAAAACAGTCACCAGTATGAACTTGCAAACGCTGGCACTACAGTGACAACAAGCTGGCACCAAAGTTGCCTCCTCAAAGACAAGGGTAGTTCTTTAGCAACTAAAGAATCTTCCTTAGTTTAAAAAACAGATAAATACCTCAAAAAAGAAGAATTTCTTAGCAGATCAACTTCCATCTCCAATGACAACTTGCACATTATGCTTCAGGCAGCAGAAAAAGCTATGGCCACTGGAAGTTACATAAATCTAATGCCAGAAAGCAAATGGTACTAAACCCTAATTTTCAGAATTACTATAGAAACAGGTACCAAAATTTGATTTTTTTTCCCTGCCCCCCTTCACTGCATGTTCTATTATCTTTATTTTCTTCAAGCTCAGAGAAGTCTTGATGACTTTGAAAGCACAGACTAAGAGGACAGAAGGAAAAATGATCTAAGAGGATGCAGGGCATGCTTAGGCAGTGGGAAGGGTGCTGGAGGCTCAGCAGGCTGGGTGGAGGGTACAAGAAGGTGGCCAGGAACACCTCCAAGAGGAATTTTCTGGACAGATAACATGCTGGAATATTTTAAAACAGGAGAGGAATCAGCACAATGGAAAATTCTGCTGCCCAGAGCAAAGTGGACCAACTCCTGCCTGGAAAGCAGAAAAAGCCCAGCCTGGAACCCTCAGCACACAGAGAGCTCACAGGGGTGGCTGGAGAGCTTCACTGGGGTTCAAAGCACTCTTCTGAAATTGTCACCTGTCGCTGTTGAGCAGCTAGCAGAGTAAAGAACTCAGTTCTCAGTGGCAAGAAGGAAAGACCTTTATTGTTTTGATTTCATCATATATATAGAGTTTTCAAAAGTCACCCAGATTGGTCAGTCAGAAACCTCCCCCTAGGCCTGATTGGCCAGGCCTGCACCGTCCAGCTCTTGGGACACTGTTTTTAATAACATCCAAACTTTATCTTTATTTATAAAACACAAAAAGAATTCTCATGGGAAAGACCTGCGCTAGCTACAGTCACCATTGTCTTTTCCTTGGGGGGATGAGGAATCATCACTGCCTTGATTTAAAGAAGAACAATCATTTTCATTTGATAGCACCTGTGCCCCTGGGGAGCTCAGGGCATTGTGTGTACCCAACACAGCCCC
Source organism: Lichenostomus cassidix (assembly GCF_008360975.1). NCBI lineage: Eukaryota > Metazoa > Chordata > Aves > Passeriformes > Meliphagidae > Lichenostomus > Lichenostomus cassidix. Next base: position 18,985,160 of record NC_139493.1, read on the forward strand.
AGCCACAGAGAATCCTCAGTTCTACTGCACACTGGAAAGATTTCATACATCAACATGGAATGGGAAACCAACCCCCCAAATCCACACCCAGACAGCGCTTCCACAAACATTTAAGAGAACACACTTTGTCTGTTCTTGTTAATGAAGAGAGGATCTGATATCAAATGGATTTATTTCCATTCAGTTTATTCAGTCTTATTCAGGTTATTAGAAATATTTTAAGATATAAAGATGCAGAAAACTTCTGAAGTGTCTGCACTGCCCCCTGCCCCAGTGACACAGGGACCCTAACACCCTATGTCCTACACACCTCCTAACACCATCCAGGGGGACAAGAGCAGGGCTGAGGAAAGGACTAGAACAGGGCTAAATTCTGGCTTCATGAAGTCACAGAATCCCAGAATGGTTTGGGTTGGAAGGGACCTTAAAGCCCATCCTGTTCCACCCCTGCCATGGGCAGGGACACCTTCCAGTATCCCAGGCTGCTCCAAGCCTCGTCCAAACTGGCCTTGGACACTGCCAGGGATGGGGTAACCACAGCTTCTCTGGGCACCCTGTGCCAGGGCCTGACCACCCTCACAGGGAAAAACTTCCTCCTAACATCCCATCTAAATCTCTCCTCTTTTCACTTAAAGCCATTCCCCTTTGTCCTGTCACTGCCCATATAAAAAGTGCCTCTGATGCACAGCCCACTGGAAGGGGCTCCAAGGTCTCCCCAGAGCTTTCCTGCCCCAGGCTGAGCAGCCCCAGCTCTCCCAAAGCTGACCCAGCGATAATTCCTGAGTCTCTTTTGCTCCCTTTCTCCCTTTGGAAAACCTGCCTGGTCATTTTGAGCTGCTCAGTTTCCAGATACAAACACAGTTGTTTAACACACACAGAGCAACTTCAAAGCAGTTTTCTCAACAGGAAAGTCCCATGAAGCTGAGCTCACCCCTACACCCCCAGGAGGAATGAAAAAAATTAACGAATTGAGTGTTTAAGTGACACCTTCCCACACTCCTCTCAGCAAATTCCATCTGGCAGCACACACACCTTACGTTGGAAAAGATGTTCATGTAATTACTTGTGCTTTCAAGTTTTCAAACACAGAGCAGACAACTGCATTGTTAATGTCTTAATTTCCTGCCTTGCCTCTTGACTGGAATAACAAACCCATCCAACAGGGGAAATGTCTCCAAGTGCTCAAAGCATTCTGGTGTCTCTGCAAGCAGCACCAGCCATCCCAAACCACCCTTCCAGCAACACATCTTCCCTCTCACTAGAATTCAGGAAGTATTTTCAATGGGGTGAGCTGAGGGTGATCTCCAGCTGATCACCTCCCAGCACAGCACAGCAAAGGGGGCTCACCACCCCTTCTTAATTTTCAGGATTCCCAGAAAAGCTGAGAAATTTTGCAACTGCTAAATCTGTACTTTCAAGGCTAGGATTTACTGGAGTAAATCCCAAACAGTTGTTCAGAGCTGGTCAATTTGGCTCAGGGAATGAGTAATTGATGAGCAGAGCTGAATGAACACAGCACTGAAAGAACCCACTACTTGTGGTTTGAAATAAAGCATTCGATTTTCTTTAAGCATTCTTTAAAAGGCAGGATTGGGGATCGATATTTAATGTTTCTGCTTACATGGGAAGCATGTGCTGGGCTCTGGGTTAGTTTTTTTCTTTTTGACCCAGACAAAAGAAATTATACTGGCACTGCTGACACAAGGAGAAAGGTGAAAAGACTTCTGGCAGTATCTTGAATTATTTATTTCAAGGTAGACCTTACAGGAAAAAAAAAAGCCCACAATATAGAGAATATTTTCTGTACTGTAGTACTTGGAACAGACGTATTCCATTTAGATATCTAACTAGATATCTAACAGTGATGAGATAAATGTCAGGCAACATTCCCAAGATTTCTCCTCTCGGCCCTGGATGGTTTCCAAGATTTCATGTTGAGTAGAACTAAATATTACAATATTACACTCCTCTCCAAGTACAAGTTTGTCTTCTTCCTGACCCCAGGAATTTCATTCTCAGTAGGAAATACAGCAAATTACATCCTTTTTGAGATTGTTACAGCCAAGAGAAGCAGAAATTATTTTCCTAGCAGTAGTAATTATTGTAATTTCATTGCAAGCAGACACCAGGTACCATCACAGCAAAGCTTGAACCAAAAACCAAATGTAAAGAAAAACAAAAAACTCCAGTACCTGAGATTTACAGGAAGCTGCAAACCAAAGCGACCATTAAAATCCTGAATGATTTTTGAGTTTAACTAAGTGCTGCCATCACTCTGTCAGTCTACAGCCAAAATATGGATATTTCAGAAAGTATCTCCACTCATGCTACCAAGGTGATTTATCTTTGTCACCTCTATCCTCCTACAAACACCCTGTGCAGGAGAACAACAAACCAACTCTCTTGGCTTCCAGTCGCTGACTTGGTTGGTGATTTTTCAACAAACCATCCTTGGTGGGAGGTGTCAGCTCCTAAAAATTGGAAGCCATTTACAGGAATAACACAATTTCATAGAAAATATTGAGAAAAGCACAAGACGGAAAACCCTTCAGACTGGGAATGCAAGAGGTTCCCATTCCCAGGTCCCTTGTTCACTGAGGTGACAGCAGGTCTTTAAATCCCAGCAGCAGCAGAACTCATTCAGTAACTTTTCCTCATTCCAAAGACTTTTGCAGGTCTCTGCCTCACCCCACAGGAAATGTTCAATTCTCGTTATTCCCCCTAAGAGCCATACTAAACTAGCTGAAAGTCTTACAGCATCTGATTTGTTGTTTACACCTAAAGCTGCTCCTAGAAGTGGAACATTACAATGTAAAGCTGCTTCCAAAGGCAGCTTCAGGACCAGCTTTCCCTCTTGCTCGTTAAAGTAATAATTTTCAAAAAAAACACTGCTCAGAGCCACGAAGGTGTATGATAAAGCCTGAGATACACAACTACCCCTGCAACAATTCCCAGCTGAGCAGATACTTTATTTGGTATTTCTTTGGTGAGTAGAGTTATGGCAATGTCCTATAAAATTATACAGCAAGCAGAAACAACAGTTTTAAAATGGTTTGTCTAGGATTCATGTTTGGGGATACAAAATGTGGTACAAAACCAGCCAAAAATAGAACTGAAATCTTGCTGTAAGAACCCACAAGTGGACGGGGCTTTAAGTAGTTCACAGAGCCACCCCTGTGGTAGGAATCCCACTCAGATCTCACCTCCTTAGAGCTGTCACTTCCATCAGAACAAATAGAACTGGGGAAAAGCCAAGGTTTCTAACAGCATGTCAACCATCCACACTAAATAATCAGACTCCACTGAAATGCACCTTCTCACAAGCCACCAGCAGGGATGTTATTGTGGGAGACTCTACAGGTAGATGTTCTGCCAGCTGACAGGGGCAATTAAAGAACACAGACAGCAGTAGAAAGAATGGTCATACTTTGCTATGAATATTAAGGCAACACAAAAGCAAAATGATACATCTAACAAAAAAACTATGCGTGTGGCTTTAGCAGCAAGCAAAAATAAGCATGGTAATGCACCTAATCATTACTATACAAGGGAAAGGATAGTGACTGAGAAAGATCCATCACCAATGCCTCAATACTTTACCATCATCCAGAGTCTGCAGTCCCTAAGTCCTGTTTTGCCGCTTCCCAGCAATTGGGAAAATCCCACGCGGTGTGTCCACCCAGAGGTGAGGTCTCCAAATTCTCCCCAAAAGTGGGCTCAGCTTTTATAGGTCCAAACCAGCAAGTCAAAGTGAGTAGATTCTATTTTTAGCCCAGAAACACCTGGATCTGATGGCACACTTCCCAACCAGCTAGGGCCAGGCCTTGGCTGGGAGGGTTTTCCCCTAAAATACCCAACAAACAAACCTCTATTCATGTCAGCTGGGAAAGTTTCTTAAAATGATACATTTCTTGCAGATAACTACACAAGGTTATAAAAAGCTAGTCTTTTTATAAAGTGTCTTTGGCATCTATTTTTAGCTAAATAATACTGATTGTGTGAGTTACAGTGTGCCCAGGATCCATCCTGTAATGGATGCTGCTCAGGCCTAAGCACATCAGTAGAGAATATAGTAACCATGTATTAAAGAGCATTATAATTCTGGTTTTTACAAAAGGAAAAGATTGAACTAAATCTTTACACTGCAATACAAGGATCAATGCATTTGATTAAGCCTTGCTTTGAGCACAGAACGTGCCTCAAAAACAAAGCTGCACCCGGCACAGGTTGTTCTTTTGTAGTGTATTAAATCTTTCAGCATCTGTAATGCAGAGGAACAGATTTCCTTCAAGGGAGAGAGCTTCAGGGAGAACTCACTGATGGCTACAGAAATTACACTCCTTGTATGAGGAGTAGGGAATAGCGTGAGGTTCCTGTAGGTGAATGTTCTGAGCAGCAATTCAAAACAAGGCAGATGTTGCCAGGAAACCTCCAGCCCCATCTAAAGGCTATTAGAGCTTTCCAGGACATTTATTTCAGTCTGCTGTGTGTGAATGGTGTTCTGTGCCCCTGTGGATCCCAGCAGATGTGCAAAGCTCTGCCAAGGAAAGCAACACTCTCCTCCCAGGAGTGTGGGAAGAGCAGCCTCATGAACTGCACAGAGTTAAGCTGGAATAAACCCTGCCCAGCTCAGACACACTCCCTGTCTTGCCCTTATCCTGCTCCTTAAAGGGTCTGAGCAGCCTCACAGCACTGCCAGCAATGAAAAAACATGGTTTGGGTTGGAAGGGACCCTAAAGCCCATCTCATTTCACTCCTGCCATAGACAGGGACACTATCTCCCAAACCAAGTTTCTCCAAGTTTGATCCAACCCAGCCTACATCCAAGAGACTCATCTCACACTGACATTCTCCTTTCCAAAAACTCGTATGTTCTGCAAGACTCTGTGTATTAGATGGAGTCAAAAGATTCTGCTGGGCTGAAGACTTGAAAGAAGTGATAAAAAGCCTAATAAGTCTTGTCCAGTCAGTAGCTTTTGAACAAGGTAAGTTTTGGGATGAGAAAAATGATTAATTTCAGCACTAATTAAGCCCCTTCAGCGAGATTCTGTCATTATGCACAACAGGGTGAAGGAATGAGCACTCACTGCAAAAACCAGCTCTTGGCCTGCCCACCCCAGCATTTTGATTTAATACTGAGATAAAACCTATATTGCACAGTAGGAAAAATGGTGTTTTCATGGATTATTTGAGAACAGCAACATCCTAAAAGTCTTTTTTTTATTCTCCAAATAATTTGCGAAAGTCTAAAGGCCACATACATGCCACCTCCTTCTGATTCAGCAGCTTGCTGGACAGGATCTCAGACAACTTTATATGAACAAGAAGTTGCCTTCAGGAGGTTCCATCTGACAGTCCCACATGGTGCACATTAGGGGAGGAACAAAGGAGATGCTGCCAGTAACAAGCACTCTCTGGGAAGAGGAGTGTGAAGGCAGAATAAACGTAAGCTCAAAGATTTCAAAAGAAAAACCAATTTAAACTCAACTTTTCTACTGCAATGGCAATCAAGAGTTTCTCACAACCTCACTCTCCAGAGGTGTTCTTGTTAAATCAAACCTTCTGCATGCTGAAAATTGGGAAAAGAATACCAAAGGTTTTCCTTGAAAAAGAAGAATGATAACAGAAAGAGAACCACAGAAAGTTGTAATTCCTATAGAGTGTCCCAATGTCACAAACCAGAAAGTATTCACCTAGCAGATGATAAAGATGTGGGGCTTGATTTTAGTGAACATAAAGCATCTGACCTTGTGGCATTCAGCAAACCTAAGGACTGAGATGGAATGAAGAGCCTTCCAAGCTGGCACCACATCTCTGCCAACATTCCTTCACCTCCCAAAGAACAACAGGACACATCACCAGGGGAATCTTTTAATACATGCTAACTGAAGTTGTTCATGCAAGCCTGCATCCACCTCTTCCACCCTCCAGCCTGGAGGAGCTGGCCAGGAATGGAGAGCAGCAATTCCCACCATCCAGAGCCCAGGAGCAGGAGCAGGATGGCAGTGCCAGGGTGAGCAGGATGGCAGTGCCATGGTGAGCAGGATGGCAGTGCCATGGTGAGCAGGATGGCAGTGCCATGGTGAGCAGGATGGCAGTGCCATGATGAACAGGATGGCAGTGCTGTGGTGAACAGGATAGCAGTGCCATGGTGAGCAGGATGGCAGTGCCATGGTGAGCAGCAGTGCCATGGTGAGCACTGGACACCCCAGCAGGCTCCAGTGGCTGCTGGACTGTGTATCCTCTGCACCCACTGCTCTCACTGGGTCACAGCTCAGAAGCTTCACCCCAGGGAAGGTGCAGGTCAGCCTGAGGGCAGGAACTGCTCCCTTGCCAGTCCCTCTCCCTGTGAACCTGCACCATCCAGCTCTGCTTTGATCCAGCTTTCTCCGAAGGCAGCTCTGGAGGGATCGGCTTACAGACATCCCCTGCTGCTGAAACAAAGTGTAACAACACAGACAGGAGAAATGAGAGCAAAATGTGGTGCTGCAAAGGCACAGCAGCTTTTTAATATCACAGCTGCTTCTGCACCACGGACATGATGTGCCAAATAATCCTTGTGATGGTTTTATTCCATGCATTTAGAAATACAGCAGATCCCTTCTCTGCAGCATCCCTGCCTTTGGAAGTCTGGCCATTGCAGTGACTCCTTGCAGCATACAGGGCTTAGGAAGGGAACAGGGAGAGCTGTACCTCTTACAAAGGGGGAGTGGCAAAGATAATCCAGGAATTCTTGTACCCCCAACTTCCCCTCACTCACAAACCCAAACTGGCCATGCCAAGGAAGCAGCTGAAGCCACCCAGTGAAAGCCAACCCAGACCTGCCCAGCAGAGCCAGCAGCCCAGGGCCAGCAGGTCCTGCCCTGGAGGCACATCCTGTCCCCAGCCCCAGCAGTGTCCCTGCAGCCCCGAGAGCAGTGTGGAGCACGCAGCCAGCCTGCAGCACAGCCAGGAGCTGCTGCCCCATCCCTGGGAGCACCCATGAGACTGGAATGAAGAGATTCCCCCAGCCCACACCACCAGCTCCATTTGACACACAGCACAGGGTCAACATTGATGAGAGATTTCCCTTTTTCATTCCCAGGGGGACTGAGAGCTGTGATGCTTCACCTCAAGCACTGCAGAAACCCTTTGCAGTTTGCTGCCTGATCCCCTTCAGACTGGCACTGCTGCCCCATTAACAGCTGAGTCTGAGAAATCCCTTTCAGGGAGAATAAAATGGGTAATGGAACAAAATTGCAGTGTGGTAAAATACCAAGTCCCTCATGTAATTGGTAGGTTTGAGTCTGGCTGCCTCCACTTGCTGACAGCAGGATCACACCAGGCAGGAGCTCCTCTGGAATGCTGTCCCAGGACCAGCAGTGTCCCAGGTCCACCCCCAGCTCTTCCCCTGGCAGGAAAAAACTGAACGTGTGTCTCTCCAAGGCAGTCAGTGAAAAATGGCCCCATGGAACACCCCAGAAAAGGCCTCTCACAGAGAGGGCCAGCTAAGGTCCCAGGAAAAACATTTGCTCTTAAACCTTCCTACGGGATGAGTCAGTGCTCCTAATCTGTGTAATTCCAAAAAATTGTTAAACACACAAGTTTTGTTGTATATAACCAACAATAAAACTGAGTGCACTTCTCACATTATGCAGCAAACAGAATAAATTTGAACCTGATTGGCAGTTCCACTTTTCTAGTTTAATGCCCTCTACAATTTCTAGTACCAGAAATCTTTATTTTGCTCCTTTTCAGCTAGTTTCTAGCAAGGATGAATTCTTTTAATCCACATGAGATACAAATCCTGAATTCTACTGTGCCAGCAGCAACAGGTGAATAATGCAGAACTGCCCCTCTAATTACCAAATATCTTCTGTTCTGGCTCATGGTCACTCCAGGCCAGGACTTACAACAGGACAGTCTATTCTGTCACAGGAGGGAAACAAAGAGGTACTAGTAAAAGCTGACATCCCACATCATTTGATGAAACTGTAACTCAGAAGTTTATAAATACATTTATGTTGGCACTGGCAGTAGTGTCAGTTTATATTTTACTCATAATATTCTGAGCAGGTGCACAGCTTTGTCCTATCTCCAAGGGAGCAGCTCTTTTCCAACAAAATGCATCAGTTTCTTGGTTTATTGCAGTTTTGCTACACCTTTCCATCAACACAATCAAACAAGCTCACCACAGCCTCCCACGGAATTCCAACTAAGTTACAATGGTACCAACCTCACACTAAAGTCCCAGGACTCTTGGTCACATCAAGACACATGAAAACAGCATCTCTGACCATATTCCTTATTTTTAAACACTGGTTGGATGTCATGATGAATATACTGAAAGCCTTCTGGTTCATTTGTCACACACTTCAGCTCACTGGGCACCAGTCCACTGCTCACACCCTCAAAAAAAGCCATAAATACACTCTGAGTGCAGAGAGCAGCAAGAGTTTAGATGTGATTTCCCACCACCAAGCCGAAAAAGAAGTTTCAAGCAAGACCCAAGCAGTATGAGATTTAAAAGTCATATCAGAAATACATACAAGCTAAATTTGGGCTGCTACTTGGACCATGATCTGGTGGCAGCTCAAGCATGAAAGGACACCACCTCCCACATGGAATGGCATCATGCAGACAAGTTAATGTGAGCTAAACCTGTGAATCACCCGCTGCAAAATCCCAGGGCAGTTATATAAGAAGCATTTTCAGATACCATTTTGAAACAAAAGCCAGACAGTGTGTGCCCAGTTCCTGCTGTGTGCTGGGGATAATCACCAGGTGCTGCTGGAACTGCTGCTCTGGGAGACACCCAGAGCTTCCCCTGAGAACAGACAATTGCCAGGGATGGCCACTCTCCCCAGGAACACCCACACAGGGCAAGCAGCTCTGCTGGGCTGGGGAGCAAGGTGTGGGGTGAGCTCTGTGCTAAAGCACAACACAAGACTGACTGCTTAAAAAGGATCTGCTTGCTAAGTTCACTAAATAGACTGCATTTGAGACCTACAACCACCAATTAACCATGTTCACTGAGACAGCACAGTATTTCACCAAGAACATCGTTAATCACATTCTTTTTGTCCTTATTTTCTCAACTCCTATTAAAGAAACTGACTTTTTAGCCATCTTAAGTGACAGCATAATATTGCAGATGCCCCTTTTTTAACACAGATTTACTCTGCAGTTTGCATGCACTCCAATTTGTGCAGAGCACCTCCAGCCTCAGAAGACTCTGCCCATCCCAGCTCTGGGAATGACTGGTTGGATGTCATGGTGAATATATTGAAAGCCTTCTGGTTCATTTGTCTCAATATTCATTTTTAGAAAATTTTCATTTTCAAATTCTGAATTTTCATTTTTAGAAAATTTAGAAACCAAAAGCTCTTTAGTCCTTACAAAGGTGTTACACACAGACCATGGTGAAAAAATAGCCTTATTTGTTTGTTTGTTTGTAACCTTTTAAGTGAGTTCTAACTGTGAGCCTGGACAGGACCACTGAAAAGAGCCACTTGCAACGATTCTATTTTAAGCCAATGCAGCCACGTCTCAACCCATGAGAGGCAGCAAACACTGATCTCCCACAGATAAGTCACTGTATTCTGTACTCCAGCCTGGCCATCTGCACAAGTCCTGAGCACTGAGCTCTAGGGAGCCCTGCTCGAGTGGGGAGGTTGGACTGGATGACCTCCAGCGTCCCTTCCAGCTCGAGCCATCCTGTGATCCTATGATAAATACCATGGAAATGCAGCTCCTGGCATATGGTCTCCATAACAAGCTTGTTATATCTATTCCTGGACTGCTCACAGCCACTACTGTCCAAGAAATGTCCCTTCCAAACTCTCAGTGATCTCTGAGGAGGGATTTGCAGAAGCCCAGCCTGATGTCACTGCCCAGCCACCGCGCTGTGCCATATGCTCCGAGCTCCAGGCTGGCTGCACTCGGGCAGAACACAGCCCTCCCCACAGCCACCTCCTTCAGCAGTACGGCTTTTTGACTAACCTGGGCTCTCCTCATGCCTGAAAATAGTTTGGAGCAACGGGCAGGCTCCAAAGCAGGCAGCCTGTGCTTCCCATCAAGGTTATGGGACCATCTGTGTGCTCAGCAGGAGCAGAGCAGGAGCAGGAGCAGGAGCAGAGCAGGAGCGGAGCAGGAGCAGGAGCAGAGCAGGGGCAGAGCAGCCTCCCCCAGCAGGCAACACGGACATGTTGCTCCATGTTACGGCAGGTGCTCCATCCCAGCACCACCCGGGCAGCCTGGAGCAGCCTCCCATCCCAGGGCAGCCAGCACAGCCAGCCAAGCACACGGCAAACTCAGCATTCAAATGGTGCTGCTGGTACCTAAGTGGAGAGAGGCTGCCATGCCTGTGCCCGGTGGTGCTGGTGATCTGGGCAGGAAGGGATGTGCCATGGCACTGACACGGCTGGGGCAGCCCAGGGCAGCAGTGCTCCCAACACAGACAAGCTGATTTTGCTTCTGTGCAGTGTTTGGTGTCACCTCTGGAAGGTGGGGCAGGAGCCCAGCAGCCACTCTGCACTGAGCCCCCGAGTGGCCTGGCATGTGTCACCACCATCACAAGCTCTGGCCAGCTCTGCCCTGCACAGTTCAGGCCACAATCCCTTCCTGTGCTCTGAGAAGCACAGAGGATGCTCCATGGGATGGAAACTGCCAAGCAGAGCACACAGGAGGAAGCTTTGCTCCCCACAATTCTCCACTCCCCTTCCCACAGCAGGTGGGGCATTTGGGGCATGGAGGGTGTGGAGCAGTGAGAGCCTCCAGGATAATCCATCCTGCAGCACCAGGCTCTGCAGCCTCACTCCTCACCTGCCCCACGAGATGAAGCCATTAGACTGCACAGTGCAGCCAACTGATGAGCTCAGTTCAAGCACTGCCAAACAGCCATATGGGAGGGAAGCAAATATTTCGCTTCAACTAGCGAGGAGTGATCTTAAAGTCAGCATCAGAATGAAGACTTGTGTCTCAAGTGGTAAAATATGAGCAAAATATCCTGGATTTATGAGCTCTCAAAACCATTTTACCTCTTTTCCTTACCTCCCCTTCAATTGTTTATAATTTGTAAGAGCTTTCAAGAAAAAAATTACAGAAAACAGAAAGGCTGCCTCCATTCTATTTGAAAAACATCTCATTACATTTATCATTTTACAAATGAGTCAATTCTTTATTTTCCCCTGCAGCGGAAACTTTCCAATCGAGTTATTTCTGCACCTTTGACCTGCAGCCTTGTCTGTCCCTACCCCAGCTCAGGGACAGCAACTTCACAACCAAAACTCCTTTAAGCTGTGTCTTTCCAGCTCAGTTAATTAACAGAGGTGTGGAGTGATTTTTTAAGGGCTGAGGAAGAGAGCTTATCCCCAGAAGTACTGAAGAGCTCTACAGAAAATTTTTAATATCCAACTGCACATCAGAAATCTCTCTCCAAGTTCAAAATTCTTGTGCCCACCTATTTTTCTGCAGAAGAACAAGGTAGTATTAAGCAGCATCAGCATTTGGTGATCACCTGTATTGAATGTGGAATATTGAATATGGAAAGCATTCTTTTAACTTAAACTAAGTGTGATCAGAAGTGGAAAGACAGGATTATTTCAGGTCTCCTTCCATTTCCAGGTAAGGCTTTATGAAGAAAGAAAAAAATGTCTCTAAAACTGGGATTTAAACAAGAAGCTCATCCTTTTATCTTACATTCAGAATAATAGTGAAGATTCAAGTCCAGATTTTCAACAATCATGGCTCCAGTTCTGGTCCCTTTCAGAGACTCTTCCTGCCTCCATGGCAGCTAAATGGTTCTCAGACTCTGAAGATACTCACAGCAGAACACTTTATCATCAATTTAGCCTCTCAACGTGCAATCATCAGCCATAAACATTTAGAAAATGATCAAATCAAGTTTCATCTTTCATTTGTATCGAGTATTTCTATTTTCCTTAATAAAATCCTCTGCCTGCAGAGGGTTGTTGTCAAAATGTACTTTAGACATATGTGGGAATCAGAGATTTAAAGGCCAAGAACCTTCAACAAGAATGAGACATTTTCTGCACATGAAATTTATGTCCTTAATCCTCAGGCTTCAGAGCCCATTCCAGCTCTCCCCTTATCTTTCATATAAGACAAGATATTCTAGTAATATCTATTAATATAAGGCCAGTTTATTCTGTAAGGAGAAAGAACAAACAGTAACACTGATGGGGACAGTGGCATCAACCCTGCACCCCAGGAATTCATCCACTGACCCACCAATAATCACAAACCCCAGCACTGGAAACCTCCCTGTGCAATTTAAGCTGAGGTATTTTATGGATTAAATTTGAAGGGTAGATTACACCCAAGTCCTATTTCCAGAGGCATCTGCTCGTTAAATTCCACACACAGATTATGAGAAATGTCATCAAAATGGCAAAGTTATGTTTTAGAAAAAATTGATGGTGCATCTAGAGAACAAACTAAGTTAAACACTAAGATATAAGAAAAGTATCAAAGCCTCAACAAACTCAGCCTCTGGATTAACCTCACTGCCTGCACTGGCAGGGTTTGGGATGGTGCCAAACACAGAGAACTGAAACATTTGGAGTGACAAAACCTGCTCTCAGTGGGCTTGTTGTGACCTTCACTGGGAAGAGCCAGGTCACCACTCTAGACAGGAGCTGCTGGACCCCAGAGATCATTTCTGGTAGATCAGAGTCACAGAATGGTTTGGGTGGGACAGAACCTCAAAGCCCATCCAGTGCCACCCCTGCCATGGCAGGGACACCTTCCACTGTCCCAGGTTGCTGCCCATCCAGTGCCACCCCTGCCATGGCAGGGACACCTTCCACTGTCCCAGGTTGCTCCAAGCCCCATCTAACCTGGCCTTGGACACTGCCAGGGATCCAGGGACAGCCACAGCTTCTCTGGCCCATGACCTCCCCACCCTCACAGGGAACAATTTCTTCCTAAATGATGTTTAAATCCCATCCCTCTTTGATGACTGTGTTATCTGCCCCTGAAGCCAACCTGATTTCAGTGGCCACACGGAAATTCCAAATGCCACACAAGTTCTGCTGCCATTGATGTAACCCTTTTCTCCAATTAAGACCAAATTAGAAAACCTGAAGAGATTAAGACAAAACCAAGTGTGTTTTCTACTACTATAAATCACCAGACAGACGGCATAAAGAATGGGATTTGAGTCTTCAACTTGTTTTATTTCAACTCTCAGTTAAATCTGTAGAAACACTGTAATTTGTAACTATTAAGTCTTTGCATGCAGAAGCTACAAAAACACTCTGCTCCACGAGACAATGCCATAGCCAGGATTCTTGGCTTCTCTCTCGATGCCTGGAGGCCTCAGTTTCAATTATAATGGCTGTACTTACAGCTAATGGTTTCCCTGCTATTAGTCAGCTTCCATCTGTCCCACAACCTGCAGTGGTGACTGGCACAGCCACCCCCATAGAAAATGTCCTTCCTTGGAGAATCTGGAGGTTACAGGTTTTTGAAATTATGTTGGCACTGAATGGAGCAACACAGCCCAGTTCTTCATTACTGAAAAATGCCTTAGAAGGTTTTTTGTGGGGATTTTTTTGTTTGGTTTGTTTGATTTTTGGGATTTCTTTCAGTGAGGTGTTTTGATTTTTTTTTTTTTAGGGTGCTGAGTGGGGAGAGGCAGTGTTTAACATGATTTGTGGACTGGCTTTTTTCCTTTCTTAAAATCAGTCCCCAAACACAAGCTTCAGTACTATCACAACTTTCAGGGAGAGTTTTAACCACTAATCCATTCAGCTTTTAGAAGCTTTACTTCAAGTATCTTCTTTATCCCCCATAAGTGTTACTCAAACACTCCCTGAGAGATCCCTGCACCATCAGCTCTGCCTGGTTTTCCCTCAATTCACAGTTTGGTATTTTCAATTGCCTCTTGACATTGCCACATCTTATTTTTGTCCTTCAGGTCAAAGAACTCTCATGCAGCTCACACTGATCTGGACACAACCAATGAGTCTTCAGAGGTTTCACTGTTGGATGAGGGGGTTTTGTGTTTTGTTGTTTGGTTGGGTTTTTTTTTAATCCTCAGAGCATTGCAAAAATAAATTTTGTATCACTGTTCACAGTAATAAAAACACTCCTGGGTTTTGGTACCATAACTACTTTAAGTGAAAACAGTTCATGTCTATCTCCATTTGCCACAAGCAAGAAAACAATCAGAGTTCTGTACCTTTGAGGTGAGCTCTTTCTGCTCCAAACCACTTCATACCCTTTTACACTCCTCCTCAAAAAAACCCCCAAAACACAAGGGACATCAGGATTGCTGCCCCAAACCTGGAAGTGTGCAAGGCCAGGTTGGACAGGGCTTGGAGCAGCCTGGAACAGTGAAAGGTGTCTCTGCCATGGCAGGGGTGGAATAAGATGGGCTTCAAGGTCCTTTCCAACCCAAACCACTCTGGGATTCTATGACTTCATTAAGCATTATCTCATCAAGCTGATTCACTGGATATTGGTCCATCTGCTCCAGCACAGCTACAACAGCCTAACTCAGAGCATCCAAACCCTAATTCCCACTGAGAGGGTGATTTGCATCCTTGTTTTTTCCCCTGGCACAGCGAGCAGAGGGCAGGACTGAGCAGGGAACAGAGTCAGCTGTTGGTCTGTGCAGGAACTTTTCCATCTATTCCTCAGAGACAGAGGCACAGAAGCCCAGTTCCTACAGCAAGTCAGGCTATTCCCACAGTGACCTTCTCAGAATTATTTTTACTGCCAAGACATTTTGTCTCAGCATTTCCCCTTCTTATAAGAAGCATTTGTTCATTCCAGAGCTCTGCAGCTCCAGGACATCCAAACCCCAGTATCTCACAACTGGAGATATCACAGCTGATGTCATTTGGCCGCCTGGTTATCTTCCTTCACCTCCTCCTGCCCTTGAGCTGAAATAATGGGAATATTCTCCCTGCTCCCCTGCCAGAAAGTCCAGGTGACCTCTGGAACATTGCTGAACTTCTCCAAGCTCACTGTGCCTGCATTCCAGCACGTGCAGCTCCTTGCCTTTGATTTATGCACATGCACACAGGGACTCAGGAGCTCTGCCCTGCATTTCCAGCCCCAAGGATTAACAGTTCCTCTGCTGCCACTTTTTTGTCTCTTTTTGCTCTGTACTCTGCCCCATTAGCACAAAACAGGGCCTGCTGTTTACTCTGCAAAACAACTCCTATATTTAGGTAAGAGCACACTGGTATGAAAAAGGTTTCAATGGAAACAAAATAGGGGTGGGAGGGGAAAGAGCAGGTGTAGAACCAACCTGAGCCATGTCACAGCATGTTTCAGCCAAATTCAAAGGGAGCACTCACTTGGCCTTGTGCCTTCTGTTCAAAACACCACAATGTGGGTTTATTTGGCTGTTGTCAAAGAAGTCTATAAACAAATGAATTTATTTTTAGCTGTGCTTGAGCTGCCAGTGAAATTTAAACAACACCCAATGAGTGGTACTGGCACAAGCAAATAAATGATGATAACATTTATCTGGCACTCAATATATTAATTGCTTAAGCACGTTTTGCCTTCTCAGGGGTCAACACTTGAAGCCTGTAGATATATAAAAGGTATCCAATTTCCTTCCACTCTGTAAAACAACACGAGTTTATATTCAATAGGTGCAGAGCTGGGGGAAGAGCATCCTTTTGGATGCTCATCCATCAAGAGCCTATTTTTATAGCACTCTGACATTACAAAAGCAATAACATTCCACTCATGGAAATAGCTGAGCTCAAAGATCAAACATTGATGATACTCCAGAGGCTTCTTTCCATAGATATTGAAATTTAAGATTCCTTTCCTTTTACAATAAATCAACTGTCCCCACCTGAATAGCCACTTTAGTTTGTGAAGTGATTTTGATGGATCACTGCTACCTGAAGCAATGAGTTCCCAAACAAATCTCTCCTCCTGGAAGGCAGCTCTTGTGGATAATGACTCCAGAGCCTCAGCCTGGACCCTGCAAATGTGAAATTGGATCCCTGCTGACCAGAGGCCAAGGACAGAGCTGACAGGATAAGCACATCGTGCTTGGAAACATCTCTGTGTTTGCAAGCTGTACGAAGTTTGTGCTCCCCAAATGGCTGCTCAGAGCCACATATGCAGCTCCAGATCCACTCCAGAGCAGCACCTTCAGTACAATTCCTTCCTCAGGCAAGGCTCAGCTTCCCAGGGCTTAGGCAGCCACACATGGCATGGCAGCAAAGCCCTGTGCAGGAGCAGAGGGCTGGGGAGGGCAGGGGGCAGGATGTGTCTGTGTGTTGGGAACCTGTCCTGCTCCCTAGAAGGGTATAAACATTAGGCCACAATCAAAAGGTGCAATTCCTACACAAAACCAGCAATTTTAACTTAAACCTCACTGGGGTAAAAAAACAAGAGCAGCAAGGACATGGTGATTCCCATGGCAACATCAGCACAAAATGTACCAGTTCTGCTGCAAACACTTGGTCTTTCCTGGGGCAACTGAAGCTTTTTCTGCTGCTCCCTCATCATTACAATTATTTGAGCTGTACTGAAGAGTTAGGAACATGCCCATTACTGGTGGCTTGGGGTTTTTTTAACCTGAAACAGTGAAGCATATAAGTTTCTTCAAAAGAATTACAAATATCCCAATATAATTAAACTTAACAGCATAATAAATCCCACAATATAGGAGTTGGAGAATATATGGACTGTGTTATTTTTGCACAGGAGAGTGCACATTGGACAGATTGACTCCTCTTTAGGACTGATTTGCAGCTCACGAACTCTGTTTCCTTCTGGTGGGAAGGCTGAAGCTGTTTCTATTTCAGCCCTTTGCACCAAACTTCAGAGCTGGAACTCCCATGCATTCTGCTTCTTTCACTCTTAGGTTACACTGATTATTTTTCCTCCTCACATTGGCCATTGTGGCACTTTTATCCAGCTTCTGATTCTGGGTTTGATATCCTCAGGGTCAGCTCACAGAGAATGGAGCAATGCACCTGAAAATTCAGCACTGACCTTGTCCAAAGATGGTAATGCAACATAAATTCAGCTCACCGAAACTCACACTGTTGTCACCAGAACTAGTGATTCTTTGTATTCCCTCAAAAAAAGGAGCAATTACTAGAAGAACAAAATCCTCTCAATTCTGCTCCTCTGAACATTGGTAGGGCAATAATGTTTAGGAGTCCTTCTCTTAAACAAACATCACTAGGAAAGCTGGACTGCTACAGGTGCTTTGCTATTGCATTTTTATGTGAACCAGATCCATTTGTTGCTTTCTAAGGCCCATTTAGCTCAGCCTCTGCATTCAAGGAGGAAATACCAATTTCTCGTCTACTTTTTTACAATCCTATGCAGGTTTTCAGAAGGCAAGAGTCAGCACAGGGCAGGCCCTAAAACACTCTCCTACCTATGTTAACCATTGTTCAAAACCCTCCTAGAAGAACTCTAATCAACCCTATAATTTAAAATGAGAACATTAAATCTTTGGCAGTAACACCAAAGCTGACACTGAAGGTAAACTCCTATAAAAAGCTTTATTTTAGTGCCTCCAAGTGCACAGCCCCTACCAATCCAAACCAGCTCAACTCCCACAGCTCTGAACTGCAACACAGGAAGTTTTCCAAACTTTTTTCTTCCTGATGTGGAGAGACCACAGTAAATGTACGTCTTTTTCCAGCAAGATGGGAGTCTTTCCACTCACATCAGTGTTCTAGTTTACATCAGCAAGCTGAAAACCTTTCGACAGCAAGCTTCCTGTCATTACTTAATATTTCAATGCAAATAGAAGGCCACGAAAGACCTGGGCAGTGTTTATGTTATAAACCACAAGAATACAGAGTTGGACTGTGATGAATTTTATTTACAAGTGTAATTAAGTTTTGATGAAGTTTAATTAGATGGCAGATACTAATTTTGACACCAATTATTTTTTCCATGCCAGGCATAGCTTGTATTTCTCTTGAATAGCTCAGCCTGTTTGCTTTTCTTTGCCCACTGGCTCTGTCCTTTCCCAGAGCACTGCAGATAGAGAGCAAATTCACTCCTTTTCACTCATTTCAACAGGACAGAGGGATCAGGAACAAGAATGTTACCATTAAAATCAATAAATTCACACAGCTAAACCCACAAGTTTTGAAGGTAGTGACAGATAATACCTTTTGTATCACTTACAAGGGATTGTTTACTTTCTGGGATATTATACATGGAAATTTCCATGGGGAAGCTTTGAACCTGTTCATCTTCTTCCTGGTAATTTGTGGAAAGTTAAAAGGCTGTTGCTGGATGTAATTGGTCCCTGTTTCAGGTTCTAAGAGAATAAAAATTCCCTGTAAATTGAATAAACTGGCATCATTACAGATAAATTCCATTTCTCAGACCATACCCAGTTTTAGATAACTCAGACTAAGACAAAGAGGACTCTTCACAAAAAATTTTATGAAGTAATATGGTATAAAAATGTTCACAGAGTGGGAAGGTTTGTCTTCACTTTTTCCCTCACAGCCAAACATTCTAACACAGGTTGGTTTTATATTTCACTGAATGTAACTCTAAGCTGGGAAAATAACACCAACATCACTATTAACTGCTGGAGAAAATTACAGAAATGCTGAAGCACTGGGGTATTTTTATCCTGCTTCCTCAAATGATGACAGCAACTTGAAAAGCCAAGAAAAACAACCCAGAGCTTGGCCTGAGCAAACACCAAGGGAAGGTCTCATCCCAGGAAAATCTGCCTCTTTCTCCAGGTCAGGTGTACAGCAGGGACCCCCAGTTCAGACTGGGAGAAGAGACCAGCAAGTGTTTACCAGAACTGGGATTTTAATGGACTGATAGAGCCTGGAGAAAGTGCTTACTGAGCCTGAGTTATGTTTACTGACTTCAGATTTGTACAGAGATGAGACCATTTAACGAGAAGCTTATGAAAAGATACTGTTGGATTTTGAAATATGTCCCAATGACTTCAGTACAGATACTCCTTCATACTCCCTTTTCAAAGTTGTAACATTTCAAAAGCAATTCCAAGTCATTCCAACTCCAATTCAGTTCCAAAAATCTCCATTATGACTTTCTTCCCCTGCTTCCAACAGTTGTTCCAGGTACTTACAGCAAACACAAAGGCTGTGGTAGGTTCCTGTAAACAACTGAAAAAGCAGGATGCACAATTTTTGTCACTTCCACAGAATGGAACAGGAACAGTTTGAGAGCTTGTTTTCCATGCTCTTTATGAAAGATGCCTTGTCACACACACTTACAATATTATTAAGTTGGATGATTTCATTCTTGACATTTAAACTTAAAAATCAAGCTTGTGAAAGACTCAAAACACTTTTGTTTGTGCCTCATAAGTTAATTCAGAGCTGCAGGTGATGGCTGAGGATGTGTGAGGAGATGACTGCATGGCACTGCTTTCAGATGCTCTGAGTAAGATTATTCACAAGCAAATAACTCCATGAAATCCCCACAGATCATTAAAGACAAGGCATCATTTCCTCATCAGCCATGGCAAGGTTAGAACACATCATTACATTGATGTTTGTTGATCATTCCTGCTTCCATTTCAACGTGCAGAAATGAATCCCACGTGCAGCAATTTGAAATTCTAACGTATAATAGTGCTTAATTGCCCTTGCCCTGAAGAGAAAGCAGCAGAGGGACTGCATTCATCACTGTTTGTCAGGCAGTCAATAATACTATAGAATTCATTTTAAAGAAAGAGACAAGATATTCTATTAAGTGTTGATCTTGAATTTACAGTATTTAAAGGTTCATTTTTTTTATCTATGCAAACAATAATCTGAACAAATGAGTACCTAGCCAGTGATTTTCATTCCTCTCAAAACCTCCTTGTATTTATCTTCTATCTGCTGTTCAGCTGCCACATTGAAACCACTGCAGAGAGCTCAGAGGAAAAGAAAATCAAGAAAAAAGCCTTGTAGAGGCAGCAGGGCCTGCAGATCTCCCTGTGCCCACAAATCCAAAGACTCCAGGGGGGCATGGAAGGGGTTAAGCCACACTTCTGCCTTTCTGATTTCCCAATTCTAAATAAAAAGTCACAGATTCTGTTATGCTGAAAACAACTGACTGAGCTGGAATGTATTTTCTCTGTGGGATTCGTGCAAGGTGGATGTTGTCAGGAGCAGCTCAGGATCCCATTGGATTGCACAGACAGCACAGGAAGATTCAGGGACACTTCTTCAGCTCAGACACTTCCAAAAGATACCAAACCAAAAGGTTTTGTTCCAGATGCTTCCAGACAGCTCAGTCAGTTGTGCTTTTCTGCAGCCACATCTGCAAAAGTGAAAAGCCTCAAGAAGAAACTTCAGTACTTAGAAAATGAAGCATCTTGAAGATGTTGGGGATAACTCAAATTATGGCATTAGCTAAAAGGCAGCATTAGCAAAGACAGTTCCACAGAAATCTGTCACTTAATAGGGGAAAGACTTCCAATATTTTATGTACAGGAGTTACATAAGTTATGCTGTACTTACTTCTCCATTCCCCAATACAAAGAGTTTATTTTGAGGTAGGACATTATAACCTACAGAGCAGCTGCATTGTGTGTGTAAGGACAGCAAAAATCTGCATTATTCTACAAATTACAGAAATGACAGCCTCAAACACTGTGGCAAAATATCACCTTTTAAACTCAATTCTGCTCCTTTCTCATCCCATTCCCTTTTTCCACTCCCAGGAGCTGTCAATCCACGATTTTCTGTGCAATTTGGAAACACATTTGGAACCAGCTGCATCTCACTCTTTAAATGCTCATCCTGGGCTCATCCTTGTGCCTCAAACCATGGTGAACACTCCATCCTAAGGATTTCTGCTGCCACACCTGTTCACATGGCAGCACACCAGGCTGCAAACCACAGAGAAATGATCCAAACTGGAAATCTGACACAAAAGGCTGGAGAAATGCTGCCAAAAATTCCTGCTCAACACATGCCCCAAGGCAAGTGCCTCCAGGAAAACATGGCAAGTGTCACAGGCAGAAACTCTCCTGGTTTCTGTCTGTCCTGTGAAAATCTGTGCTGTGAAAACACTGAACACAAAAAATCTCACCTGGACGTGCTGAACACCATCAGGGTGTGTTTGGGTGCTTCAGATGTGTTCTGTGAGACACCACAGAGCATCCCTGCCCCAAACGGGGGGTTAAACTGGGCTGACAGTGGGGTTTGGATGGAAACAGTTATTTACTCACAGCTCAGGAAAAAAACAGGGCAGTAGAATCATTTTTGATTTTAATCAAGTATTCTACAGGGCAGACCATCCAGCTGAAATACAAGTGTGGGGATTCCTGTGCCACAAGACTATCCCTTCTGCCAGCACAAAGCTGATGAAAGCTGTTCCTTCAGGAGGAAAGGAAACCTATTCTTCTGGGCACTTGGAGCTGAAAGTACCAGTCGAAAAAGAACCCAGCATGTATTTGAATGTATTCCCAGGAGCTTCCTCGAGGAAGCTTGTTTCAGAGAGGAAGCTCAGATCATCAGCTTCTTTGGGATAGTTTCAGACAAGGCTCCTGATATTACAATAGTCTTTGTTGTAGCTGCACTGAAAGGAGTCAGAGTTCACATTGGGCTGCCATTCCCACATGAGCCAAGAGCACCAAACTGAGCCCTCCAACTCACATTTTCAAATTCAGCAAAAGTCAGAGCCTGGGTTCTTTCCAAGTCCACCTCTAGCTGGAATCTGCACCGAAGGGATTTGGAAGAACCTTTGTAAAATGCCCCCAAATCCCTCTGGCTGGCTCCCACTGAGGTGGCACATCCAGGGCTCTTACTCTCAACTCCAAGGCACCAGAAATTCTCTGTCCCACAGCTCCTTCCCCAGGCAAGTGCCAAAGGCATCAAACCAGCACACAAAGGCTGGTGAGCAGCAGAGGCAATAAATAATGAGAATGTAAATCCTTGTTTATTCTACCAGCTCTAATTATTGAAATACACTTCTTTTAAAATAATTTTAAATGGAAGACAGTTGGAACTAAAGGATAGAAGTGTTCTTGATATCAAATGAACATAAAGAAACACCATTTATCACCCACCACACTACCCTTACAATAAGGCAAATATTAATATCTCATTTTCCAGCAGTTCATGACATTTTACTCAGCCCCTGAGCCCACAGAATCCCCAGGCTACCTGGGCAAAATTGATCAAATGCAGGTGAAATTTAGAAGCCAAGACAATTTAATAAATCTGAATACCTACACTGTGGTGATACCAGCAGGAAGGAAGAACAACTTTCAAGTGCCTAAATATACATTTATTCAGGTTATGTTTATACCTGTACAACACAAAATGTTAAGGACAGCCAACAGGAAAACTGCCAGTAAAACTGTCATTAGCAAAACAATGAATTATGACAAGAGGAAGGAAGAATGAGATTTAATTCCATAGAACTGTCCAGGTTGGAAAAGCACTCTGAGACCACTGAGTCCAGTTGCTGACCCAGCACTGCCAAGGCCACCCCTGACCATCTCCCCAAGTGCAGAAACTCATTTGAAAGAATTGTCCTAGTGAAAGAGCCAATCCAGACAGTCAAAATCCTGAGCTGGTGAGAGTTATAAATTACCTCTGCTGAAATTAAACTGAGAAATATCAGCTGCACCAGCCAGGGGCTGGCAGGAGGGATGGGCAGAACAGACCCAAGGCAGACACATCCTGAACACAAACACAGTAATGGCAAAATACTGCCACTGGAGAGGCAAAAAACTCCATAAAACATCCATCTGAAGCAGCTCAGGACTCACAGCGTTCCTGGAAGAGCTGGAAATTTCCATGGGATTAATTTTGCCAAGCTCTGCTGGCCTCCAGCACCAGTGCAGAGTGAGCAGAGCCTCTGCTCAGACTGAGCCTCTCAGCTGGGTTTGTGTCCCAGCAGCACAGCTTTGCTTCGTGGCCAGTAAAGCACATTCCCTGTCAGGAATGGGAATTAATAAAAGTGGTTAGAAGAATTTCAGAGCACCCAGAAGGATTTTTAACAGTGAGTTTTGAGATCAGTCACAAGCTATCCTTGAGCTTATTATTTTCTAAAGTAATCCCCACCGTTTTGCATCAGTTCCAAAACAGAAATCAAAAGGAAACTGTTCCACCTCTTGCCCTCAGTAACTCCTTAAAATAATTCTTTCTATTTGCACCCTCCCAGGAGCCCTTGGAGAGCATCACCTGAGAGATGTGCAAATAAAATATTCTGTATCTTGTCCAACAGACTGTGTTGGTCCTTGCATCTCCACAAGGAAATTCATCTCTTGGGACACCTCAATTCTGTCAAAAATACTGTGTGAATGGAAGTTTATTGGACTTTTTCACACAGTACCTAAATTTTTAAGAGTCTGGTGATGCACAGATTATTCTTTATAACCTGGAGTTGTACAATGGCAGATAAGAGTGAAAACACTCTATATCCAGAAGGCAGTTTCTTTAAGGAAATTAACTTGTACAAAGCTAGTTGTGTGCAGGAGATTACCCAATCTAGAACAAGTTTTCATATAGGAAATCTTCAGGCAACTTGAACTGCAAGATAAGTTTTTCTTCAGCAAAGAATTTGTCTTCCTGAAGAATTCCCAGTGCAAGAAGAAGATTAAAAAGTGGGAGAAACGTATTTTCAACACACTGTATATTTTTAATATCTATCCAAACCTATATCTTTTAACAATCAAGCTGGGATATATGAACTTACACGTTGTCTGTGACAAGAGAGCTTTTGTATCCTTTGCTCTAACAGTTTCATACATCACTTAATACATTTATACAGCAAAAGGTCCCAGCAATGGGATATTCCACAGCCTCTGACATTTGGAAAGAGCCTAAGCTGAGATGCAGCAATAATTGCTGTGGCCATTGGGGTGCAAAAGGCAGAGTTTATTGTGGTTTTCAGGAGCATTCACATCAAAGCCAATCTTTTATTATCTACCCATGTCAAATAATTCTAGTATCAGAAAAATTGAGCCATGTCCTTCACAAAACTGTTGGTGCAATAGGGAATACCTGAAATCCATGTAACATTCCCTGCCTGGGCAGTGTAACTAATTTCATTTCCATCAGTGTAACTAATAGAAGAGATGCAACACAAGCAGATCAGATTAAGCAATAAAAGCACTTTGAACAGGCTGTAAAAACACAAGCAAAATTAGAGCTTGGTTAAGAATATTCTATGACTCCTTTAGACCATTTAGTTCAGGATTGGAGTAAAAGGTAGGGTTCACATACATATATGTGTATATATATGTGTGTGTGTATATATATACATAAAATATACATACTCTTCCAAAGTCAGGGCTGCTACCTTGATGTTTTAACCTTGAATAGGTTAAAAACACACTAAGCTCTACTGAGATCAGGCTCTAGAAAGGAGTAACACTGACCCAGGGCTTAAACACCCCAGGAGTTGTTTAAGTTCTACAGCAGCCTAAACTTAAACCAGACCTGCAACTTCCAGAGTACAAGGAAGGAATCTTCTGTGTGCAGCAGCTCCCCTTGGAAATCTCTGAGCCCCTGTCTGCAGTGTCAGGGCAATCCTCAATTCCTCTAACCATTTCTAGTGCCTCATTTCCCCCACACCTCAGTCTGTGCTCCTTTGCAGCTTAAAAGAACTGTAAGACTCATCACTTTGCATAGATTAAGGATAGAAAAGGAAAAAATGGGGGGAAAATCCCCCCACTCTTCTGCATCCAGGTTTGTGGGCAGAAAAAGGAGGATCTCTCCAAAGATTACACTAAATTTTTTGGACCTTGTTTCTAAAATGCCCAATGGGGTAGTAAAGGCAGTGAAACCCTGGTCAGCACCAGCCCCTCCTCAGCTATTCCTGACTGAGAGTCAATCAACAAAAGCAGATTTTATGAGGCTGAATGCACCCAACTGAAGAGGGACTGCTCCAGCTACTAAATCCTAAACCAGGCCATTCCTCAGGACAAAAACACCGAAATGAAACTCAAACACAGCGCAGGAAGCTTCAACAGAATTACCAAACAAGAGATCCTGAACAGAAAAAACCCTTCTGGCAGCAAAGGGAACCTCCAGGCCTTGACCTTTGTAGCTGCTGCCCAAAGCACTGGGACCCTGACGAACAGCTCGTGCTGTGACCCCCAGCTGGCACAGAACACTCTGAGTCCTGTGGTGAGGTTTGGGTTTCCCCATTAGGCAATTCAAGGAATTTATGGAACTCTCTGGCACACAAGGCTGATCTGAATGATGCAAGTGAGCAGCTCCTGGGAGCAGCCAGTCCTGGTTCTCACCAGGAGCAGGGATTGGAGAGGTTTCCTATCGAGCAGCTTTATCCCCATCCTTGTGCTCCTGTCATCACGTCTCCCCCACAAGCACCTCAGGCCCTGGCTCTCCTCTCAGACTGCTGTCCAAGCTGCCAGAACACCTTGGTTTGGCAGGTGTTGGATCCACGGGTGACAGATGCTGCCACAGGATGCTCCCACCCTCTGCTAAGCCCTTGCTCATCAGTGATGCAAAGCTGGCCAAACCCATGGCGAGTGCAGTGCTGAGCCAAGGCAGCATTTCCCTCCCCAGCCCTGTCCTGCAGCAGGAGCAGCTTTGGGGGACAAGCCCAGGCACTCAGCTCCTGCCTTGGTGATTTAATCCAAGGAAATGTGCTCAGGTCTCTTCCCTCTCTGCAGCCCCAGCAGGCAGAGCATCTGTGCCCCAGCAGGGAGAGGCTGATGGGCAGAGGCACCAGCATGGCCATGCCAGGGCTGCTGCAGCACTGCTCAGGGCAGGAGTACCTCATGGCACATTCAGGATCCAGCACTCCAAACCAGGATTTAGCAGCAGATGCCACATGGCACCTTCTCTGTGCTGCTGCCTGAGCTGGAAATGTCTCTTCAGGTGAGCAACAGCTGCTGCCATCAGCCCAGGATACAGGAAAGTAAGGAGCCAGAAGAAGTGAGAAATACCTCAGGATATTTAAGAATGCTGCCAGGTACCACTGCTCCAGACCACAGTTCCTTCTGGAGCCACAAGCCAGACAAGGCCTGTGCTGCTGCTAAAGACAAGGATGTAAAATGCAATAAATATCACCTAGGAGCAGAGATGATTTTGTCTTGAGTATTTGGATAAATCCTTGCCACACTTGGTAAGCCCCAGAAGGCTCTCAGCAAAGGGCAGGACAGCTCCACTCACACCCAGCTTTGCTATTGTGGTGGAGACAGGAGAGAGGGGAAGTTGAACTGAAGTTTGCTGCAAATTGCTTCCCCTACAAAAGGAAAAAGAGGTTCTGAACCTCAGAAACTGTCTCCCCCCACACTTCCATGGCTCGCTGAGACCTTTGCTTAGGTCTGTGCGATGGAAAGGGGAACACAACAGTTCAAAGAGTAATTAACGTGACAGCACTGCCAGAACTTCATTCCTTCATGGAATCACAGGATGGTTTGGGTTGGAAAGGACCTTAACAATCTGACCCCCTTGCCATGGGCATGTCAAACAGACCAGTATTTCTCTACTCCTAATAAACATCCACTTCAGTGAAAGGATTAAGGCACGATTCTACAAACTTGCAGAAAATAAAAAAACAAAACTCACTGCCCACAGTAATTCTACCTTAATCATCAATTTGATACTCAGGGCAGCAGAGCTCAGTGAGTTAAATTTTTGTCAAAGAGTGATTTTCCCTCTGGGGCTCCTTGTGGAGCTGACCCAGTGCTGGTCCAGCCAGGGTTCCTCCAACCCAGGAGCTCAATGACTGAGGGCAGAGAGAGATGCTCAGCTACTGAATCAGATCCTACCAATTTTCCTCCCATCAGCCATGGAAATTTACCTCCCAGCCAAGACTGAAGTGATCCCAACTGATGAGGACAATTTATTGCAGCAGGATTTATCCCAGGTCTTGACGTTCCCTGAGATGAGTCACGAACTGAAACACAGGAGCCAAATTTTCCATTTGCAGTGTGTAAGTTATACATCAGGAAAATTGCCTTATTTGAGGGCATTTATGAGTGGTTTCACAGAAAATGCCATCACATTGGTGTTCTTAGAACTAGTTTTTGTCATGGGCTAAAAGCTTCAGGTATTTGAATCCATTTGCATTTGGAAATGGCTCTTGGGCAGCTGCAGCACACAATGCCCAGAGCTGGTCTCTGGCTAAAGCAGAGGCACTGCAGCTGAAAAACCTCCACCAGCACCAGAAAAACCTCCTCAAATGAATACTCAGACCAGTCAATAATGCTACTGCTGTTAGTCAGTTATGTGACCAAAAATTCATCTACTCTAACTCAAAGTGCTTCCCACTGCCACAAACCACAGCTTGTGTCAATCTCTCCTAGCCTTGCTCTGTGCATGGGAAAAGTCTGGGGCTGGCTTCTTTAATTTTTATTAAAAGCAAATTTTAATATAAAATACTTCAAGGCTGCCTGCTTAGATGACAGAAAATAAAGACAAATCAACCCACACAGTTAATCTGGATGTCTTAGAAGTTGCACCAAGCCAGATGTTCCCTTCAGTCTCACTCTCCAAAAACCACCATAAAGTATTTTCTGCTAGAGTTTTATTTATCAATGAAGCTTCTCTCCACAACAAGGCAGAAGCAGCATGTATTCTGGACACCATAAAATTCAAGAAGTTCTCTTTGAATGCAAAAGACTCCAGGTCTGTCCCATTTTATAGGCCTAGAGGGTGAAGGGGGGCACATGGCACCACCATCTGCCTCCTCACCCTGACAGAAATGTTCATTTACAATAATTGAACTGCTAAAAATGTGAAGTTGCAATATCTTCCTTCACACCCATGGAAAAAAGTCAGTTTTAAGCAAAGTCAAGTCTTAGTCTGAGTGGCAAAACCCAGGAGAAAACCCTCCACAGGAGCTAAACTAACATGGTTAAAAATAAACTTTACAGCAACCACACATGTCTGGCACAGTAAGACTTTTCATTCTCAAAGCATGAACAGAAACAGTTATTTTTGATACTAGACATCAGTCAAGATACTCAACACAAGGAAAAAGCATTCCTAATATCGTGCAAGTTTAAAACATAGGAGCATTTCCCCCTTCCAAGCAGGGAGCCAGAGCAGTGCTCCACATGTGCTACACAAATCTTCACTGCTCCATGATCTCTTTCATCAGGAGTGCTTGTCACTCACAGTCCAGGGAATGCTGTGAGCTCCTGGAATCCATCTGATCCATCCCCAGGCCTCACCTGCACAGCCAGGACAGCTTTTCACCCTGCAGAGTTCTGCAGAGCCTCCTGGGGTTGGAGCTGAACTGGCAGAGACTGGAGCACATCAGCCCCTCTTGGGTTTGCATCCCAAGTCGATGCCATCAATGAACATAAAGCAGAGAAATTGTTGGGAAATATTGGTTTGTTCTGTAGGATTTTCCCCCAGTTCTGGCCATGCAGGTAGTGAGGGGCAGATCTAGAAAGGGAAGTGGAGGAGCTGGGCAGGAGGTAATTGGATTTTCCAGGGTTGGCCTGGATCAGTCAGCCCAAACACAACTCAGACTGGTGCAAATGCTGACTTGTCCCTTTCAGATAAAGCTGTTGATAAGAACAGGTTAAATTCTCACCTGACCCACAGACAGCAAGAAGTTGTGAAAACACTCAGCCTGAAGGTCAGATTTAACTAAAGCTACAGAAATAAATTCCCATCTCAGGTGGAAAGTCCCAGGTTTGCCTGCTGGTGTCATCCGATGCAGCCTTGAGGTACATTTGATTGATGGAAAAAATTCCAGATGCACTGAGTAACACTGGAGTTTATACAATGAAGTTCATGGAAGTTCTAGAACTTCTTGACTTATAGAAGTTCTGTTTAGAACCTGAGAGTTACACTGATGAGGTGAATCTTCTTGGTGACTTCTCTCTGTTTCTACTTCATACTCTATTTCTTTCTATTCTGCATTTCAAAAATGCATTTCATGGAGCAAAGCTGTTACCAAATCTTTAGGAAAATTGTTCTGTTCATAGCAGGGTCCTAGCAGCTCCTGATTTCCACCAGCCTGGAACAGGGATATTCTCCTGTTCCTGCTCCGAGGGCTACACCCTCCTGTATCATTTAATCTGAGGTCCATGTGAATTTAATCATAAATCTGATCCCTCACACAAAACTTCTACTAGCTGGCTGCACCTTAAAACCATGTGCTATTATCCCCCCTAAAAATAACCCATTCTATACTATCATATATGGTATGTCCATAAACACCCAGAGAGCAATTTCTCACAAATAAAAACCAAATCATACCCCAAAGCCAGACAGCACAATTCTAACCTGAATTTGCAAGCAAAATGGTTCCAATCTGGCTGCTCAAACTCATAATTTAATCACCCATATTCAGTGCAAAAAAAGCCTTAGAATAAAGTCACTCTACAGTAGAGCAAGAGAACCAAACCTGTCTGTTGGGGAGAAGGTTAAATGTCCTTCACTGGCCATTTTGTCTTATACTCCTCCATCATTTGATGTAATTAGGAAATAAAATACAGCACCTTCAGGCTGATTCATTTCCTACTGAAACAGACTGGCCACAGTCATTATTTCCAAGGCAGCAGCAGCTTTGCATGTGATTTTTCACCTGTAATCTGTGTCTCTTGTCTGCATAACTCACTCAACTTCCAGGGGTTCAGATCCAAAAAGGTTGGTGGCTATTTTTGAGAAGTACTTAGGAGAGTTTTGCTACAACTATGAGTAATGTTCTCTCAGTGCCGGCAGCAGACTAATTTTCTGTTTTGGTTTATCTCAACACCATAACTAAACCCAGCAATAAAGAAGCACAGAAGTTATTTATCACACATAGCACATATCAAATAAAACACCCGTTTCGATTTACACTCAAAGTTTAAACAATTTTTTTATTTGAAGTAGCAAAAGGAAATTTTTTTTTGAGGCAGAGAAGAGCTAATTTGATTTTGTTACTTTTTTTTATGTTTGGGTTTGGTTTGCTTTTTTTTTCAGAAGTAGGGAAATGTAAAACAAGTTCTCTAAGCAGAGCACAGCTTTAAAAACCAGAAGATGCTGCCTATCCTGCTCACCTGACAGAGTACAAGGAGTTCAAGGACAAGAGAAGCTGCATTCCATTACCTTTGCCAAGGTATTTCTTGGCTCTGCATCCCCAGGCTCTGGCTGCCTTTCTGCACTTCCCCTTCCCCATAATATTCACTTCCCCATAAATATTCACTTCCCCCCAGGGCAGTGGTGGAGTCACCATCCCTGGAAGTGTTCCAGAACAGGGATGTGGCACCTGGGCCATGGTTTGGTGGTGAACAGGGTGGTGGTGCTGAGTTCATGGCTGGACCTGCTGACCCTAAAGGTGTTTTCCAACCCAAATTCCATGCCTCTGTGACAGGAGGGCAGGACAGTGTCTGTGCACCTGCAGGGACAGGAGAAGCTGGAAGTGCAATGTGTGAACACAAACACCACGTGTTAGTTTGACAAAGACATTTGAAAATGAATATGTAAATCATCCCAGGTTTCTAAAAATACCTGTATAGTTCTAAGCACAAGCTGAATGCATAAAATTAAAGTCTGATTTATCAACACTTTTCCCACAGTCAGCACATCTACTCCATTAAAACTCCAGCTCATACATCAGTGCCAATACTATCAATGTCCTCCATAACTTAAACACTTCATTAATTACCCTCCCAGAAAATGATCATTACACAAAAGGCACAGGCTTATGGTAACCATTGACCCCATCAAGACTCCTCATTTTCTCTTGACAATTCAGATGACAAGAGCAGCACTTGCCCTCTGATCAGGTATTAATCACTGATCTGTTATAAAAATGAGCTTTCTATTGAACACTGATGGGCAGTAAATAGCCTTGTATGGCTTAGTGCAAATTACTGCTGTAAAGGAATATTGTGATTTATACCCCAGTTATGCAGTGGGGTTGAGTCCTCACTAAACACTGCTGCTGCAGAATGTTTTCTGTGAAACACTAAAAATTGTACCTCAGACCTGTACAGAAAGAGGAAAGACACCCAAGTTCTGGTCCCCTTGTTACCCAGGTTTTTAATACATTCCTGAGGCAGAAAGACTGAGCCTTCCCTCAAGGGGATCTTTCAGGGATGCAATGGCTGCAGCAGAGCCTCAGATTAATGGGGTCTTATTCAATAGTCAGGCTTTTGGAATAATCTGCTGGCTGCCTATGGAATTTTCAGGAGGAATAAGTAAATAAATACATATTATAATACTTAACATCCAAGTTTCTTCCCAATTAACCCCAGGTCTGACTCCAGAGCCCAACAGCCCAGACACCCCAGAAGGATCCTGGGCTGAAGAGGATCTGGATCTTCCAAGGGAGGCTTTGGCAGCTCTCCCTGTCTGCTGGCATTGGGAATTCACTGCAGGCAAGGAAGCAGCTGGGAATTGGAATTGTCTCCTCCCCAGCCAGGCCAGCTCTGCTGTGCTGCCAGTGAGAGGCAGAGCTGAACTCCACAGGAGCTTCTCTCACTCATCTGCTGAGGAGATTCACTGCTGCATCACACCAGGGCCCACATGGTTCATTAGACTGTATTGGGCTGCAAGGAAATCATGGAATCATTTAGCTGGGAAAAAGCCTTTAAGACTGAGTCCAAGCATTAACCCAACACTGCCAAAAACCCATTTGCTCTGATCTAGCATCCCCCAGAAACAGGATAAACAATCCCAACAGCACAAGCAAAACCACAGCCGTTTTCTTCTGAAAAATCAAATGGAACCAACTTTTCCCTACACAGTTTTCCAGTACTTGAAGCTGAGTACTTCAGGTGAGTCCTGCAGAGACACAGAGCTGCTCAGATCCCTGGGGTCCCTTCCAGCTCAGAGTATCCTGATGGATTAAAACATCAGCCTTTGGGGAGCAGCACTAGATGGAAAAACAGGAGCCCAGCCCAGATGGACCCCCTGAGCTGCAGGAGCTCTCCAGAAGCAGAGAATGAGCTGGCAGAGTTAATGAGGAGCAAAATCCATCACCACACCAGCAGAAATCCTGGAGTGCTTCCCCTGTGTGCTGGGAAAACACTGGATTGAGCAAGAAGAGCCATAAACAGTGAACAGTCCCACAGCTCATCACGGCAATGATCCATCAGAGGGACAGCAGCAGCTTCTGATGCCATGATTTCAATTCAGAGATGTGCAGAACAGGCTGATCCAGCTTCCAGTCCTTCAGCTGAACAGCCTTGGGGAGCCCACAGGAGCAGACAGGGCTGCTTGGCATATCATTAAGGGAATAAACCTCTGTTTCTGAGGGGAAAGAAAGATGCAGCAGCATTTTACATCGAGTCTCTGGATATAATGTGTGTTTTGCATTCCCATCAAAACAAAATTTTAAAAAGTCACTTGTGAATTCCAGATTTTTTCAAAATATATTTTAATTACTGCAAGTCCCTATTGTCCATTTTACAAAAGGAACAAGTGGAAAAGCCGAATATTTCTCCCAAAGCAGAGTTTCAAGGAGTTATTCTGTGATTTCATTAGAAACTTGTATTGCTTGGGAAACAAAAAAGCTGTCCTCCTCACTGCTCAAGAAAGGGATGGGGAAAAAACCACATTCCATTATTATTTCTTCAACAGAGTTAATTAACATGATAAAGAGATATTATTTCAAATGAGCAGTAAATTAATTTCGAGCAGGCAGTGAATACCATTAGAGTTAATCTCAAAATCCATGATCCATGATTTCATCTCCATTTTAACCCAGGAGGAAAGCTGACTTGTGAGGAAGCAGAGCAGGGTCTGGAGAGAGCAGACAATCCCCACATCCCCAGCCCAGGACCAAGGAGAGCCCTTTGTGGGACAGCAATTGTAGAGACAATTGAACATCAAGAGCAAGAATGAAAACTGCTCTCCTGCCACACCAGAAGTGCCACTGGATGGCCATTTTGTGATTTAATTCACCAGCCAGAATGTCTGTTCATAAATTGCTCCATCCAAGGCAGACACATGACAGAGTTCTGTGTGAGATGGATTGGATTTACATCTGTCTGTTCCAAATGTGACATCTCCTCCTGGAAAAACAGCAAGAGAAATGTATTCCAGGAAGGATTTAACAGCAATCTGTCCCAGCTGAGAAATTATTTTGGGAGAATATGGCACATGGATGAAAAACAACTGTTACCAAAAAAGTTATGGAATGGATTAAGGACATTTTACACCCAATATTGAACATCAGATATTTCACCCATGGAGCCAAGAAGCTTTTTCTTTCCCACATGATATCACTCCATGTTTCCACATGACACTCATCATTACCAGGGTGACCAAGCTTAATTTCAGGTGATCAGCACAGGCTCCTCAAACCCTACACACAAAATGCCAAATTGAAAGACAAATCCATATTTATCCAGCACTCACAGGCAATGAATATCTGACGTTTCTCAGAAAAACAAAACCTACAAACTTTCCCATGTCCTCATCTCTTACACTGCTCAGACCTTTTTTTCTCTCCTTCTTTTCATCTTTATTACACTTACAGCTACACTGCATTATACATTTATAGCTATTGCATTATATTCGTGCAGGAAAGCACCAGAAGTCCTCCAGTGCATGTTTTCAGGTAGAATTTACAGCACAAAATCCAACTACAACCAGCACAATCACTGTCAGCACTCTGGAATCTGCCCCATGGGAAAGCAGAGTGTAATTAAATAGAGATTTACCTGGCCCTTCATCTGGCCAGCAGTGAAGTCACCACTGAGCTGAAATAATCGACTTCAGAGTAATTTGGTACTTAAAACCCCTCAAACCACATCCTTCTAGTAAACAACATCAAGTGAACTCCTTTGAGGATCCCAAGCCAGCTCCCAAAAGCCCTAACAGCTCCATTTTCATGCTATGAAAACAGAGTTGGGGCTCTAAAGCACATTCCAGATGTGGTTTGACAGAACTGTAGGAGTGGCTGACCCCACTTAATGAAGGGAACTCTCACTTCAGCCTGTTTTACTGAAGTGTCTTGGAAAGGTACAAAGAAATAAAATATTCTGTATTCATTCATTCACTTAATTTTTACTGTGCCAACCAGGAGCTGCTTATAGCATTCATCTAAGTCTTACTCGTAAAGTACTTCTTAAATTACCTTGGGAAGATTGTTGCAACATTTCTTTTCACAAATTATCCAACAATAACTTGAATTTCCACCACATTTGTTTTTCATCTTCCTGACTCTGCCCACCTACAAATCTGCCAAAGACCATTTCAGCCAGGGCTCTGCACTCCACAAAGAGTGTGATTGTGATTCTTGGTGTCACTGCTCAAGGCACTTTGCAAACAAACATTCTTCAGTCAGACTATTAACCGAGCACCAAACCACAGAGCAAATAAAACAGGACAGCCACAATCAACAGTTTGATGCTGCAATCAAACACCTACACCTTTTGCTGAGTTTGAGACATTTTATAGATATTTGCTCAATTACTGCAGAGATCCTGTCATAACTTGGTGATAGAACATGCATGAATTAATTTATCAGCCCTCTGAGGTGGATGTGGGGCTCTTTGGTTTGTCTGATTTATTTCTAATTTGACATATCTTTCCTCATCACAATTAAAACAACACTAAGTAATTCATTCAAGAGTTCAAACACAAAATCCTCAAATTGTTGGTGCTTTGGTAGATAAACAAATGAGGCTAAAGGAACAAGGCTTTCCAAAAAAGGCCAGAAATCCCAAGTTCTTGCATGTCTGTGATGCATATAAAAAGTCAGACTGCAGACAACTTCTACCAAATCCTAAAGGACAATTCTCTGCGATTATGTTTACAGTGCTTCTTATCGCTGTGTTATTAAGCATCTAATTTTTGCCCAATTACTTTCATATGATATTAATTACACAAAGAGCTACTAATTATAAAAACTATTCTATAAATGATGTAATTTCTAGTGCAGTGTAAACTAACACCAACTACATAAAGCAGTATTTGTCCCCATGTCACTGCCACCAGGTGGCTGCCCCTGGGGGGTGATCAGAAGCCTTTGTTTAACACTTCTTGTTCCACTTTTACCCATGGCTAAATAAAGTCTCAGAGCTGCTGATTATGGCTAACACAGACCTAACTTCCTCCTACTTCACATCTTCTTCAAAAACCCCATTAATGGCTCTGCACTTCCCTTCCTATCCCTCTTCCTCCAGAGTTACTTTTAGCAACTTTTGTTCATCAATCTGTCTTGGTTACTTATGAAT
The DNA here is from genome assembly GCF_008360975.1 of Lichenostomus cassidix. Taxonomy (NCBI): domain Eukaryota; kingdom Metazoa; phylum Chordata; class Aves; order Passeriformes; family Meliphagidae; genus Lichenostomus; species Lichenostomus cassidix. The sequence goes on from NC_139493.1 coordinate 19,020,213, forward strand.
TGACTACAAACACAGAAGGAACACACCCTGCAGAGATGCTGCAGGAAGAGCACCCTGGGAACACTTTCCAGCAGCTCAGCAGACACAAACTGGAAACTTAACCCAATTCAACTGAGCTGGCAAGTCTTGAATGCTCCACCCTGCACTCCTCACAAAGATGGAGCAGCTCCAGTGTGATAACAAACCTGCAAGTGCTGGATAATTGCCCTATTTCAGTGGAGTGATGCACCATGCAGACAACGTGGGCATGTCTCCTGCATCCCCTCTGCTCATCCAGCAGGAAAAGGGATGGGCAAGAACCAGGAATGGCCTCAGCTGAGAGCCCACAGGTGGAAATGTGGGTGGGATCCTGTAAACCACAGAACAGGATGGCTTTTCCACACCCTTATACATCATAACTAAACCAATATTATAATACAGAAACTAAAAGTGGGATTTGCAATATGTGAGAGCTCAGCATCAAGTAAGTGAATTTCTGGTGCTCTCCATTTCAGACACACTGCAACTTCCATAGAGCTGTAAGGAATAAACCCTCCAAACAGCCCAGGTTCTCACTGGCTCTGCCCACAAGGGGCACACCGAGCAGGTAAACAGGCCAGCAGCTCACAGTTAGGTCAATATTAACAATTAATTGGTGTTATCTTGCTTCTCACATTGGTGTCACCAAGCTCCAGTTACTGCTGTCCCTCCTGCTGCCACACCTCCCAAAGATGTGTAAGGTCAGATAAAGGGCTGGGGAAAAAGCAATGGAGGAGTGGGATGAGAACAGCTCCAAGGGAGTCAGTTCCTCCTACAGAAACCAACTGCTCTTACACTGACAGGCAGGGTTTGGTAAAAAACAGCTATTTGGAGAAAAACATTTGGATTTGCAGGGTGAACAACAATTGCTGCTCATTAGCAGAAGAATAGGGCAGAAAACACAGCTTCATCTGAGAAGCAATTTCTTCACTGCTTTTAAAATATTTACTTTTCAATAAAGTTCCAAGAAGTTTAAATTTTGAAACACAAATGAGAGAACTCTGTGTTTATAAATAGTCAGCACTCAGGCTTTGAAAGCTTCTGGGAGGAAGATGCAAAACATCACAAGTTGATCAACATCCTCCAAAAGGAGACAACACTGAGTGAGCTTTACAGAGCTTATCCAAGGAAAGCCTCAAAGCCACAAGTACACAAATATTGTCTATTTGGTTCTACAACTGGTTATGTTTTACTCAAAACTGATGGTCCATCCCCCCCCCACTCTCTACAAGTCAAATACCCTCTTCAAGAGAAAAGGAAGAAGAGTTTAAGCCTCTTCACAGTACTGTCAATGCATGATGTGCATTCTTTTATTAAAAACTGATGCAATGAATTTCAACCACCAAGGTGGGCTGAAAAATCTGTGTCCTTTAACTTTGCTTTGTTTTAAGTCAGGAAACTTTCCAGCTTCAGACAGGTAGGAAATGCAGCAGCAACCACTTCTGTTTGTAGTGTGTCTCGGGTACAGAAATGAAAACTTTGTGGGAGCAGAGAACAGTGCATAAAACAGACAGAAAAATAAACCCTCAGAAAAAACAAACCAGAAAACCTCCATGACTATAACAGAAGGTTTTATTGGATTAAATCCACCATGAAAATAGGATTGCTGGGTTAACATATCTATCCATTTATGTTGAGAGAGAAGAGAATTCCTCTTCCATCCCATCACTTTTGACAGCACAGAGGAGAGAATCATTTCACTTGGTGCTGACAACCAAATGGTGCTAAGGATGAGACATGGAAGTATTTGAAGTGCTTTAAGCTAAAATTGAGGAGGTACCACACACAGTAGTTCTGATCAAGGCTTGGAGTTCTCTGCCTAAAGAAGTTGCAGTAACCATTGCTAAAATTGATTTTTTAGAATTTTTTCAACCTTTGTTCCAGCAGACAGCAGGTGTTTTAATAGCACTTCTCCCAACAAGTCACCACCTCCTCCAAGCCCCACTAAATGAAAATGTGTTTATGAGCAGATCCTTCTTCGTGCTGGCAATTCCCATTTGCTCACTGCTGGCAGCTGTAAAAGGATCTGCCCTGCAGTAATTGGGTTCTTAACCAGCTCAGACACAACAAGGACTTTCCAACCCACTAACAGTAACATTTGTTTTATCTTTAAAACATGCAGCCAACGCTGCCTTTCACACCACTGCTGAGAAGGGCACTGGCTGAACTGTTCTAAACTGCATTTTTGCAAATCAGGACATTATAAATTACACATAGGTGGGAATATTCAGTTTAACTCTGCCCACAAGATTAACTAATGCTGCCCATAAAGACTAAACATGCTTTACATGCTCTTAAGCACCTCTGCTGTTCATCATGTCACTAAAAACTGTCTTAGACAGCAATTCCACTTCTACTCTGAGTAAGTCTCAGTCCTTCGAGCCAGCAAAGCAGCAGCATTCAGACTGCAGAGGCACATTTATATCTTTGATTGCACAGTTAGCTCCCAATTTGTTTCTCTAGTTTATTTCTCTGTAGCTTTTATAAGTCAAAGCCAGGACTCTAGAGTGTGAATTGCCAGCTAATCACATTCACGGATTATGGTATAACCTAACAAGAAACTGCAAACATTATTAGGGTAAGGACTACCTGTACAAACTACTTACACATCACTGCTGCTCTTCTGGCAAGAGCAAGAAGGGTAAGACTGCTCAAAAAGAATGAAAGGTTTTATTTCCACAGGCAATCAACAGAATTACTGCTGAAAAGTTGTTGTAGTGTCAAAAAAACCCAAGTTAGAGTTGCTTTATCACTTCAGAATAAAAAGAGAAAGAGTCAACAGGCTGCATTTGAGCAGGTTATCCCTGCTGCTTCTTACTACATGTAAGAAGGAACAGCCTGCTCAGCTCCTGAACATCACCTCATCAATGCCAGAGAGCAGCTGAACAAATGGCATTTTTACAAATGCTGACATGGAGTAGAAGGATTGAGAAAAAATAATAATTCATAATCATCCAAATGATAAAATATTGGGACATAACTGTCTCAAATGCATATGTCTCAAATGCAACCTTAGAAGGCTGAGGAAAAAAAACCAAAACGAGAAGCAGAAGAATTTTGTGTCGTATTTAATGTCAGTATAATCAGATTAAGAGCCCATTTGCTGTGTGTTTGCAGTGACAGCTGCAGGAATCCCACCTGCTCAAGGTGCTCTGGACACTGCTCCATTGTGTTCTGCCAGGACTCCAGAGGAGGCAGCACAGCTGAATTTTCACCTGCCCTCCCTTCAGAATCCATGATTCAGTGGAGGAAAAGGCGGTTTTGCTTGTGGTGGTTGTGGGCTATTTTTGGGTTTGAAGTTAATCCAGCTCTGAGCTGCTCCAGCAGCGACAGCTCCTCAGCCTCCGCACAGGAACTCCAGACGCTGCCGCAGGGAAAACTCTCTCTAGGCAGCATGGAAAACCAAACCAAGGCTTTTAACGAGTGAGACTGCTTAATTGCCTCTGTGCCCACCCAGGTATTGATGGCACAGGTGTCTGCTCACAGGGAGTGCAATGCTCTCCCCCAGGGAAGAGTTTTCAGTTCAGGGCGGCAATTTTTGTCCCCTAAATTCCCATCCCAGTGAAGAGCTCCAATCTGGAGTTTGACTGTGATATTCCAGGACCAGGCAGAGCTGTGAGGACAAGCTCAAAGCACAAAGCTTGTGCTGCTAAAGACACAGGCAAGCCTTTCAAAAGAGAGTCTGCTAGAGGGAATGGATTGTTTCATGCCTCATCCACTGGGAATTGCTAAATGACCCGGCAGAGCACAAAGCTGGTACCAGCAGGCAAATGAGGATTCCTCAAAGAAGGGATGAAGCAGGTTAATTTTTCCTCTGGTTTTAAGGAGAATGAAGATGCAAAGTACACACTGCAAGAGAGAACTCCAGGTACCAGGTAAAAAGGCAGGATTCCCAGAAGCTGCTTTGTAAGTAAAAGCATATGGTGAGGCAGCCAGGCCAGTGGTGTGTTACAAGGGCATGGAGTGCTAGAACAAGGGGAATGAACTGAACTGAAAAAGTAGGTTTAGACTGGATATTAGGAAGAAATTGTTCCCTGTGAGGGTGGTGAGGCCCTGGCGCAGAGAAGCTGTGGCTGCCCCTGGATCTCTGGAAGTGTCCAAGGCCAGGCTGGACAGGGGCTTGGAGCAGCCTGGGGCAGTGGAGAGTGGGTTGTACCTGGATCATCTTTTAGGTCCTTCCATACCAAACCTTCCCACGATTTTGATTCTATGTTACATTCTGTTCACCCCAGGAGCACCAGAGGAAAGGCATGAGAGAGACGGCAGATGAACCCTAAGGCAATGTCTGAAGTTAACCCAGGCTGCTTCCATAGCATTTTTGTGCTGAACAAGTACACACATATGGCTTTGCATGAGTTTCATAACCATAATCCTACAGGATTTCACTTCCTGCTTCAGAAAAAGCCACAGAGGCTGTGGGGATGCTGCTGCAGGAGCAGGGATGGAAGCCTGCACTGTTCCACACACCCAGCACTGGGTACTGCCCTGGCCCATCTGGGGCACCACAGCTCAGCACTCAGGCATGCAGGACACATCCATGACTGGAGTCCTTGCTTGTAAATCCACAGGATTACTCCGAACTGACCTGAAGCTGCAGTTCCAGCTGCAGCTGCTGAAGAGGCACCAGAGCTGCCCAAACATCAGCAGCTCCAACATCTCCTGGTGTTCACAGTGCTGTCCCAGAGCTGAACTCGGTGTGCAGGCTGGGGCTTCCTCATCCCCCAGCACCAAAATTTTCTCCTGCTTTTGCTGAGGGTGAACCCAGCACTGGTGCCAACCAAACACACGATGGTTTGTGTCCCTGTGGTTGCTCCTCTCAGCCCAGGTCAGGAGTTTCTCGGTGTAACTCCAGTTTCCCTGCTGAAGGCAGAGCTCGGGAAGGATCCAGGGAAGGATCCCTCCTGGCAGGCTATCCCCAGGCTGCTCTGCAGGAAATGCTCCCACGCAGGAGCTGCAGGGAGCAGCTGAGCTCTCACCCAGCACACACAGTTCCAAACCCCTGAGCCAAGGCACCGAATGCACTCGGGGATAAGAATGAGCCACAGAACCAGAGGATTCTAAACTGACCCAATCTCTCATCCTGAGCTGCCTTCCCAATTCCCTTCCCCACATCACCTGCTCCCAGGCATTATTCACACACAGGGAAACACAAACAAATCGAGGTGTTTCTCCCATGTGCTAAGGCAGAAACAGAATTGCTGTAAAGTGTCTCTCCCTCCCAGAAGAATATTCCAAAGGCACTTTGCTCCTATGGTGATGAGGTCCTACCCAGATGAGGAAAAGCAGCACCTGAGGGACTTCCACACAGCATCATGACTGAAAGGGATATAAAAGCACACTCTGGATCCAAATCTTTTCCATTTGTTCATATACAAATCCTCAGTGAGGTTAATTTTTCCTGCTACAAAGAAATACAGGAGTTACAGCACCTACTGTTACTCCAAGTGCCATTTAAACTATACCTGTATTAATAAAATTGGATTATATTAAGAAAATTCAAATTGTTTCCAAATGCATCCAATTTTCAGCTTAAAAATCAAATCCCACTTTATACAACAACTTTAGCTATAATTATATGAAGATATAGACAAATCACAGTAATTTGTAACACAAGATTAATTTCTTCTTCCCTCCATCACTTTAAGAATCCATATGGTGGCAGTAGTTTGGCTTGGTTAACAAGGAGCTTGGATCTGCTGGGAATACCAGTGTGTCCTATGGAACAGGTGGAGGAACAAAGCAGGGATACAGCCCTGCTAATCTGGTATTAGCAGGGATTTCTTACAAAGAAAAACAATTCATGCAGGGGTTTTAAGATTAAACAGAATTTTATGTTGAGAGACTCTTTGGGTTATGTTTTCCTTTTTTATTTTAATAAGTGAGGAGGAAAAAAAGAGCTGTAGAATCATTAAGGTTGGAAAAGCCCTTGAGACCATCGAGTCCAACCATTACCCCAGCACTGCCAGGTCCACCATGAAACCACAGCACCACATGGACTCCAGTCCTGCCCTGGGCAGCCTGGGCCAGTGCTCAGCAATCCCTTCTAGGAAGAATTTTTCCTGAATGTCCAGCCAGAACTCCCCTGGCACAGCTTGAGGCCATTTCCTCTTGCCTGTCCCACGTTCCCTGGGAGCAGAGCCTGATCTCCACCTGGCTCTTGGAATTCAGCACCCAAAGGCAGCACAGCTCTGCTCCAGAGGCAAGGAGTATCCCGAGCATCCCATGGCACTGCAGAGGTCCCAGGGCCACAGTTCCTGTCCTCTCCAGCTCATCTTCAACTTTGGACAGGCTACAAGCACAAACACACTCAAAGCTGGTGTTTTTCTGAGGACAGCTGAGGAGTTAATGTACAAGCTGAGAAATGAGAGCCTGGTTTAAGGAAAGGTTCTGACAAGATTGCTTTTTGGTTTCCCTCTCTTCAGTTTCTTTAATCTCCCACTACCACCAAAAAAAAAAAAAAAGATAATTAAAAATAATAACTCTTACTTTTTTAAAAAAGAAGGTAGGTTTGTTATCCAGTAGATCAGCTACTGGGAAGGCTTCTACCCCACCCTCCCACGCTTCCAAGGCTCCATTCCTGTTCATCCTGTTCCTTAAGGCACAGCTTAAGCACAGCCAAAGCCCTTCCCTGGCTCAGCCTCACGTTGTACAGCACAGCTACACCCCAGGTGAGCTCTGTGGGGCAACCAAGGAGCCTCCCCAGCCCTGAGCCTGGCAAATGGGATCTGTCACACCTCATTTGGACACAGCCTGTGACAAGTCACGGGTGGGGATGGACAAACACAGCCCCTTCCAAGTGTAGTTACAGCAGGAGTGCCCCAAGTGCCACGGAGAGTTCACTCTTGACAGCAACCAAATCAATTGAAATGGCCCTGGTTCCACTTAAAGCAAAGTTATAGTGATTTAATTATTCTCACCTAATGCAAAGCCTTCACTTGAGAGCTTTGCATAGGGTGAAAATGATGGTATTTAAATAACTTTCCATGGGTGCCCCAGGAGCTGCTGGTGAGCAGAGGGAACACGAGAAATGGGTCACCATGACATAACAGCAGAGCTAACACGACCCTGGGAGCCCCGAGAAGCATCCACTGCTGCAACCTGGATAATGCTGAGGTCTTAACCTGCTTGGAGATCACCTGAACAGGGCATTCCAGGGCTGCTCCAAAGCCTGTGGGGTTTTAATGTGTGATTTCTATCCTGGGGGTGTGCAGGGAAGAGAGATGAGGAAAAGAGGCTTCAAGCTGAACATTTGCATCTGATAAAGAACAGATGAACTCACTTTATTAAGCTGACTACTTAATAGAAGTCTATCTCAGCAAATAAAAAATGAAAATTCAATGCTGTCCCATTAAGGAGTTATTTGTATTTCAGCTGTAAATGCTGCTGTTGCTCATGCTGCTGTTGAGGATTTACTGATTTTTAAAAACTGCACTAACCCAATGCTTCTGCAGAACAGATCTATTGTGCTGAAATTTAAGAGCCCTATCTGTTAAAGCTGAGCTTTGCACTGAGGAAATCAGTAGCTTCCCTGGAAATTGATTAAACTGAGCCCCTTTCCTCACACTCCTGCCCTGAACGTGGCAGGGTTTTGGCAAAGACTTCAGCAAAACATTCTCCTTCACAAATAAAACCCTTTTTTTTCTCCCCACAAAAAAAAAAAAAAAAAAAACCACCAAAAAAACCCCCAAAAAACCCAGCAATTCTGTCTCTCACTTCTGGCCAAACATTTTTCCCCAGAGAGCATGAAAAGCCAGTGTGTGCCATAGCAAAATATATCAGAAACACAGCCTGAAAATATCCTGTCTCAATAAGGCTGGGATTCTAAACCGTGACTGCAGCAGGAGGGAGTTCAGATATTAAATATTGTGAGAATTGTCAAACATTACCATCCCCTCTGTATAGCAGTCTTTAACCTCTTTTTTCCCCAGTCCTTATCCTGTGCTTTGGAAGGTGACTGAACTCTCCAGTTCCCTATCCCCATTCTGTAGATATTTCTTATTTTATTAATTCCATGATGTATTGGAATGACAGCTATGGACAGGGAAGTCTGGGAGAGCTTCTCCTGCACACTCCCCCCACAATTATTTTAAAACACTTCCCCAGCTGCCAGCTTCTCCTCCTGACAGCTGGCCCTGGCTCCCTCCTGGCCACAGCCTGGCTTTCCTCCACAGAAGATTCAGCCAGAGGCTGGAGAGATGCATTTGGAACAGAATGCAGAGATTTAAAGCTCTTTACAATTGGTTTATTATCTTTTCCCCTTCAGTTCTAGAGTGCACCAGCATGCTTCTTGTCTGCTGAATGCTCTGCATGGGAAGGAAAATAATGGTGCAGAGCCCTCAGGCAGATGAACAGGGGCAGTGCCAGCATTTCTTGGTTTTCCCCAGAAAAAACACATCCTAATTCAGCAGAACCCTTAAATGCAGTGCTACAGTAGTCCCACTGACTTCATTAACTACCTGTGTGGAGTTTAAATGTTTCTGAAGGATTAGCAAAGCTTAGCCCTGCCTGATGCTGAGCTTCAAATGAATTTGGCAAGACAGAAACTGAACAGTTAGAATCAAACTGTTAAAGTAACTGCACAGGAGCATTTATTCCTAACAACCACACTTGAACTTACAGCCTGCAATTCGTAAGCCTCAGCTGCTTTAAAGCCCAAAGCAGTTATCTTAAAATAAATACAGAAGAGTTGTGAGGTCAGCCCCACCTTTTGAGCATTTTACTCCCCAGAAAACCCCCTCCAGCAGAGCAGAGCAGCTCTCAGCTTTCCATTTCAGAGTGTACTCAATTATTCAAACATCATCCCAATTTCAAAGACAAAGTGGGTTCCTAAACACATTTCCCATGCAAGTGTTAATGCTGGATGGTTTGCAAACAGCCATTGTGAGATTCCAGCACAGCTACACCTCCCTCTACATCAAGGATAAACTCCTGCTCTGGTGTTAAAAACAGCTCCCCACTTCCCAGCTGCAGCTCTTGTAAGGGCCAGAAAAGTAAATCATGACACTACTCCTAAAATTCCAAGCAAAACCATGCAGGTTATTGCCAGGCTCCACAATGTCCTTGTCATGCTGCTGAATCCTCCAAGCAGTGCTTCCACTGCTGACACTCAGCCTGCTGATGAGCCCAGAGAATTCAGAGAACACCCTACAGTGTGCACTAATTACCTCAAGCATCAATTACAAGCCCAATAAAGCCACTTGCAAGGAGTGACAGTCAGGAGCTTGCTAGGACTTGATGTCATTCAGCATTATTAAATTTGAAATCCATCCTCATCTCGTGTTGTGCAAGCCAGACCACAGCTAAGCTGATTTACCATGTCAGGTTACACTTCATGGCCCTGAAACACACGATCTGGAAACAGGAGGAGAGTCTATAAAAAGGCACATAAAAGCAGCTCATAATCTACCAGAACACACACAAGATAAGAATCATTATTTCAATATCAACACTGTATTTTGAATTTACTGGGGTAAGAGAACTGCAATCTCTTCCAAATCTAAGTCAACATCTACAAATAGAAGCTGCTATATTTATTTTATATCATATTTATTCTCTTGATCTACTCTACCTGGATTTTATAATATGTTACACCTGTAAGAATACAGCCAGAGCTGAGAAGATGCATCAGTGCATGACAATTTCAAAAAGGTCAAAAAAGGATGACACAAAGAACGTGATGGTAACCTTTGAAAACCAAGTTCACATCTAACAGAGTCAGAAGAAATTAAAAATTAGAACAAAAAGTGTCCTCACTTTATTTGGTTGGACAAACAGATGTTATTTGGCCCAGTGTCTTGTATCAGTAACTGAGAGTCTATAAAACAAGCCCATAATTTCAATACAGCAAGATGATCCCTTCCTAGCAGGTAGAAATAACAAGAACACCTGTTTGTGTGCTCCAAGTGTCTGAGGGAGGGAATGGCAACGAAAACAGGAGCAAGAACCCTGGTTAATTATTGCCATTTACAGCCAGCCCTTAGCTGAAGGCAGAGCTGCCCAATATCTTCACAGCTTCATGCCCTGGGATAGCAAAAGCACCTGGAGAAGCAGCTTATTTTATTTGCTCTGAATGCAAAGTGAAAGCAAAGACAAGAGGACTCCATGCAGAGATGGAGAGGGCAGCAGGATGGCAGTTGCCCACATCCACCCAGGCAAAGAAGTTTAAAATTTACCATGCCAGCTTGTGACTGTTAATAGCCAATTAATTCGCAGGGATCATTTCCTTCTTTTCCAAAACCCTATAGGCTACATCCTGTTAATTTGATTGCAATCACAGAAGTAACAAATGGCAATGGGGATTGTTTAGAGGCAGGTAAACCAGAAGTGTTGGTAACACAATCATCCTCTAGAGAAGAAAAATCACACTAAAGGTGTGATAAAACCACCAAGCACTGAGCTCTTCCTCAGGACCCATCCTCGGAAACCAAGAGCTCTGGAAGCTGGAGCTGGGTGGTTTTAAATCCTTTCCAATCCAAGCCTTTCTGTGATTCCATATTGCAAAGCACAGATTAACACCCCAGACCACTGCTCTAGTGCTTACATGACTTGTTTGGATCATTTTGCCAGTGCTCCTGTGAGTGGGACAAAATAACCCCAACAAACCATCCAGAAAAAATGTATTTAAGGATCCTGAAAAGCTTCTGAGGTAACTGCCCACTTATCTCCAAACTAGGCACAGAGCTATCAAAATGGTGTGATCACATTTGGAAAGCCATTGGAGCTGCCTGCATTGCCAGGCAGTGCTTGAGTTCCAGCCAGAATTCCACCTTGTTCCTCCCCCTGGAAAGGCTGTGTTCCTCCCTCTGTTACAGACCCTGTGAGCTCCAGGCACAGCCAGAGCAGCTCTGAACATCCACCTGAGCAAGCAGTGCCAGGAAGGGACAGAACTGCCCCCAGCCAGGATTTCGAGACACACTGGCTATGTTTACTCAAACCTTCTGCACCCATTTTCCATCACTGAAGGTTCCCATAACAGTGGAATAAACACACTCCTACAGAGTATGCTCTTTGCCCTTAAATCTTACTGTCCCTTGTCCCTTAACCATGATCTCCACCCTGATCTTCCCCCAGTATTTGAAATCTTTCAATTCACTGGGAATGGAATCTTCTCCCTGACAAACCCTACCCTTCCAGTTTATAAGTACTAAACTGTTTTTCATTCTAAGTGTCCACCTTGAGACCCTTCAGTTACACATTACAGTGACCAGATGACCACTGAGGGTCAGCTAGACACCAGCTGGTCAGCAAATAAAAGCATTTCTAGACCAGCTGACCCCACCTCTCAGAAATTCAGCAAGTTTTCCAACACCCTCATCTTTCACTGAGGTGGACACAAAAGGAGATGTGCAAGCCCTGGAATGTGCAAAGCTCAGGAGCCTCCTGCTCCTCTCCTTGGAGCACTTCTCAGCACTGGTGAGAACACTGGTGAGAACACAGGAACACAGTAGTAGTTTCTGACTTGGGATTAAAAATACCAGTGAATGTTTTCTAAGCAAGACGAGACATTTAGTCACAGACACCTTTTAATTGCATTTCACGTGGCATTTACAGTTGGGTTCTCTGAATCCCTTTTCTGGAGGGAGGAGAGGAAAGAGGGGGAAGTCTCATGTTTTCCAGGCTGACTTTTCTGGAAGGATTTTCTACCCTTTCTTACATAAAGCACAAGTTTTTCATTAATGCCAAGGATCCAACACCAGATGGTTCCAGCAAAAAGCACTGCTGCTATAAGTAGGTTTTCTACACCTACTTCATGGAACTCGAATTTCAGCAACACTCTCGACATGTGAATGGCAGAACTCCCCCAGAGCTGTGGTACAAACCCTCCCAGCTCCACTACATGGATCAGGACTGAATCTCTTGCATCTCCAACACTCCTAGAAACAGTGGGGAGGAGAGCTCAGCACAGAAAGTCAAAAAAGCCTATTGATGCCACTTGTGGCTACTCAGGAATTCTACTGGCAGCTCAAGCAACAAAGGAAATACAGACTCAGCAATTTAATAAAGATACTGATGCTTTGTCAGCAGCACTGGCTACTGGGAGTCCTGGGTAAACCTGCCACACTTCCTAGTGCTTCAGGTTAAGACATTTACTTAATTATAAATAAGAGATCAGACAGCAATTCTTTTTGCTTTGCTGGGAGGTGGGGATTTTTTATTTATTTTTTTAAGTCATTAAGTCCCAGTAACAGCAAACTTTCTACTATGCCCTTTTCTACTTCAGTGCTAAGATTTCTTTCTCAGAATAATCTAGGTGTGAATTTTCAGTAGGTTCATCATGTGCATTAAATGTTGTATAGTAGCAAAAAACTTCTGAACTAGAACAGAAGTTACTCACAACTACAAGTAGCTCCAGCCCAAGGAAGTCTGTCCACTTGCTGGATCTTACTAGATTTCAAAATATGTATTATCAAAATAAAAGAAACATCAAGGAAACACAAATCTAAGAAGAGAGACCTGCCAGAGTACCTGAAATCACTGTAAATACCAAAATGTTCTCTGATGAAAAAAACCACGTTTAACTTTAAGTATTTAAATACCCAAAAGCAAAGGAAAATCCAGCTGGAAAATCCAACACATAAACAGGATGTGGCTGCTGTGCAGGAGGACTGATAAGGCTTTCTATGGTAAAACTGTATTTGGATATTTGATGGAAAACCCAAGGTCCAATGGACTCCTTAGACAAATACACTACAGATACTACATTAAAATGTTTTTTTTTTTCACAAAAACACGAATATCAGCACAAAATCTCTCTGTAGCTGATTCTCACTGCCTCCACTCATAAGCTGTGCCATATCACCCTTGTTTGCAAAGCTCTAAAAGTCTATTTTCATGAGGGAAAACTCATTCCAAGAGCATTCCAATGAGCATCCAAGTGCCTATTCCAAGAGCAGCCAGGCTGCTCCAGCCCTTGAGGCTGCTGATCCAGGCAGGAGAGAAATGACACCTTTTCCTCCTGCACAGTGACAAACATTGAGAATTACAATGATGATGCTTCCAGGCCCATGGTAAGAGGGAGCGAAAACACTTTAAACTCATTTCTCAACCTCACCTTGAGCTTCCTCAGCAGGGTGACAGCAGCAGGGAGTGCCCAGGGGGATGAGATGGGGAAAGGAATGATCCTGGAAAACTGGCAGCAGGGAGAGCTGTGCTGCACATCCCTGATGTCTTCCTTCAGCACTATCTGTGCTATATTTAGCTCACACTCCAATTGTGCAACCACCAAGGAATATTTTGTTGGATGAGGAAGCACAAAAGGGTATCAGTGGCTGTTTTGCCACATTTGGTTGATTGAGGTAAAATAAAGCACAAGTTGTGAAAGCCACTAGAATCTGAGATTTTTTTGTTGGGTTGGGGTGGAGGTTTTTTGTTTCTGTTTTTTGGGGGGGATTTTGGTTGGTTGGTTGGTTGGTTTGGTTTTATTGGTTTTTTCATTGTGTTTATTGGGGTTTTGTAAGAAAAACTAGCATGTAAAGGGAAGTTTTCTAAAGTATAAATTGTTGTCCACACAACTTTTATGAAGGGAAACAGGATTTTTTTCCTTGCTATCAAATCAAGTGAGTGAGCAGGGCTAGGTTTTTCAGTTGCCTTAAGTAAGGCTGCTGTATTCCTTCAGCTCAGTCTGAAGCATGAAAAATCATATTGTCAGAGGTGCAGAACACAACCCAGCCACCTCAGTAGCAGCCCTTTTCCCAGAGCTACCAAAGCAGCAAACCCTAAAGCAACTCCTTTACACAGAAATACCATAATTAATAATTAATAAGCGTGAGCTGTGCAGCTGAATTCTGCTGTGTGTAATCCTGTCCTACCAACAGGAAGCCTTCAACGTGGACTTTGATGCTCAACAGTGGATTACTGGTCACATGTAAATAAAAATATCTGCAGCTCTGTGGGTAGTGAGACATGAAAGAATTAGACATTGGTGTTAAGTTTGAAAATAAATGGAAAGAACTCCCATCCCCATGAAGGAAGTGAAAAGCCCATACAAAACTGTCATGTGAGGCCAAGCTAACAGATGGACCCCAAATATAAACTCCTGGCAGGTTAGGAGAGCTAAGCAAAGACAAAGTTAAATCTGGGAGGGATATCTCTAGTGCTTTTTAGGAGCTCAGCAGAGCAAGGATGGCAGGAAGCTTCCCAAAGCTCTGCTTTCCAACTCCAACTGAACGGGAAAGGGCTCTGCTCTAAAATGAGGAAATGCCTCAAGAGCACCAGGATTTACAGCAAGAGCCTTTGCCTTCCTATCAGAGAAAGGGATTGGCCACTAGGAAGAAAAATTCACAACAAAACCAAAGTCATTTGCTCTCCAAATGCTGCAGTGCCAGGGGAGATCATAAATGAAACAGGTAAATAATTTAGTCTTCTACCTGCACTGCTTGGGGATGTGGTATTTTCAGACAGGAATTTCTTAAACACCAAGGAATAACAGAACAACTTCCTTTTGCTCTGTACACACATGCCAAAGCTGTTCAATTGCCACATCAGCAAGGAGCCAAACTGTTCCTCCTGTCAGAACAGGGACCCACATGGCAGGGGATGACCCCACAAAGGCCAGCTTGGCCACTCCATCCCATCCTACCAGAGTAACATGGATAAAATGACAGACTTGATTAGCTGGGAAATGTTTGTGAGAACTGCAGCAAACACACCACAGCCTCACTGGAGCACAGAGCAGTCCCAGCACACCTAGAACAGACCAAGCAGCAGCAAACTCCAGACTAGGGAATGCTCTCCCTCAGCTTTCACCCCTGAGTTAGCCAACAACAGGGATTTATTTATTTTAGCAGTCAGTGAAACTTGTCAGAGTTGGGGGAATGGCTTCAAGCAAAAGGGGGATAGATTTAGATTGGATATTTGGAAGAAATTCTTCCCTGGGAGGGTTTGAGGGCCAGGGACACACTGCCCAGAGAAGCTGTGGCTGCCCCTGGATCCCTGGCAGTGTCCAAGGCCAGGCTGGACAGGGCTTGGAGCAGCCTGGGACAGTGGAAGGTGTCCCTGCCCATGGCAAGGGGTGGGACTGGATGGGCTTTAAGGTCTCTTCCAATCCACACCAGTCTGGGATTTTATGATCTATGCTGATAACCCTGTACTGGGACCAGAATTTGATCAAAGGTACATCTGAGTGATTCTCCTGGTTTGAATCCTCTTTTATTTCACCTCTCTCTCTTCCACTGGTTTCAGACTCACTCTTTGAGGTCTCCCTGCCCACTTGATCAGCACTCACCAGGACTTTGCCCCCACTGAGCAGAGGTTTCTCTGCTGCCACCTTACCCACTTTGAGAAAAGGATGTTGGGTTTCAGATACATTTCATCTGGACCAGGAGCCAGGACCTCTGACATTAAACACCTGCTTGCAAAGATGCTTCAGCTCAATCCATTCATCCATGTCTGGAAAATAATCACAGAATTCCAGAATGGTTTGGGTTGAAAAGGACCTCAAAGCTCATCCAGTGCCACCTCTGCCATGTCCAGGGACACCTTCCACTGTCCCAGGCTGCTCCAAGCCCTGTCCAACCTGGCCTTGGACACTGCCAGGGATCCAGGGGCAGCCACAGCTTCTCTGGGCAGTGTGTGCCAGGGCCTGCCCACCCTCACAGGGAAGGATTTCTCCCCAGTATCCCATCTCTCCCTGCCCTCTGGCAGTGGGAAGCCATTCCCTGTGTCCTGTCCCTCCAGCCCTTGTCCCAAGTCCCTCTCCAGCTCTCCTGGAGCCCCTTTAGGCCCTGGAAGTTGCTCTCAGATCTCTCCCACAGCCTTGTCTCCTCCAGGTGAGCATCCCCAGCTCTCCCAGCCTGTATTCTTTATCAGAAGGCTTCTGGTTGAAAGAGCAATGATCCCCCAGGGGATCTCGAGCTGCAGAGCAGCAGCTCATGCATTCAGCCTCTCTTTGTTCACACCTTCTCCAGTGCACAGGCAGAGCACCAGCACCTCCACACTTCATATTAAACACTAAATTAGCCAAGAGGAAGAGAACTTATCAGCTCTGACAGCATCCCAAGCTTCCCAGTCCCCAGGCACCGCTGTTTATTTTGGCTATTACCACATCCCAGACTACTTATTGCAACTTTCATGTCTGACTCCTTTGAAACAGAAAGCTAATCAGAGCTTTAAGCTCCTCCATCACTCAGGAATCAAACCCATGGAGATCAAGCCACACTGACATTGCTCCTTGGAAACAGAAGCAACCAGCTTAAGGTTAAAGGAGAAAAAGATATTGATGATTCTGACAAAGAATTCAAGTAAAATCACTCTCTGATCAGCTGGCAGGAAGTCCCGAGCAGCACAGTTGAGTCTTTTCTGTTACTTTCTCTGTCCTAGAGAAAAGAAAGTATTCTAATTGGTGAAGGTAATATTGTAGAGTGGACATCAGTTATTAATGCAGACTTCTTGACAGAATCCCATTGTTTGGGAAAGAGGAGATCTCTAATAGTTAGGAGACCACTACCAGCATGAGTTTCTGCCTGAGTGGGAATCTTGCCCAGTTAACTCTCCACCAGCCCAAACAACCACTCAACACAGCCAGCAAAGTGGAAATCCTGTGCTCAGCTGAGCAGGTGACATAGATTTGAGATATTTTGTTGGCATTTCAGCTAGCAAGGAGCATGATGGCTTACAAATTGGCTATTTGTCTCTAAATGGTCTCTCTAGGTCCTTTTGTAAGAGCTTTAACAGAAAGCTTGGAGGGTTTGGTTCGAAAGGCTTTGAGAGTTAAGCTTGTTCCAGTTCATAACTGATCCTGGGGGAAAATGGAACCAGTTGTGATTACTGGTCAGTCTTCTGTGGACTGGAATCACCCCCACAATTACAGAGCCTATCACAGCAGTTCTATGGCCTTTAATACTACACCAGCAGGCTGCTGAACAGCCACTTTACACAATCTATTCATACAGACAGAACACCAGAGCATAAATCAACATAATGCACGAAGACCGACAACATTACAGATTTGCACAAGCTGCATTAGTGAGCAAAGCTCTGCTGACCTTTGCCAGTTACCTTTGCAAAGTTAGTTAAGTGTGTTGGGGATGTCAAGGTTCATTGCACTGTTAGTATAAGGGAAGTATATTCTCAGTTAAATCAGCTAAAAAGAGACCCTTCAACTCGTTTTGAGATGTTTAATGATTCCCTTCACTTGCAGCAAGATGACTCATGAAACAGCTTAAGAGGGTCAGGCCATGCCACACAGAAACCACTCCTGCTCCTTTCTTACAAGTCTGGGAAGCACCAATTTAAAGATGTTCCCACAGCAAAAAGTCACTTTAAACAATGACATTCTCACAGGAGTAAAGCTACGACACTCAGATCACTCACGACACTCCCTCAGCAGACAGCTCAGACTGGCACTTGATTTACCAGCAGTGTTCCCTACTCCAGAGTAAAATACTCAGACGAGTTTCTAATAGTGCCCACAGTCCCCAGAGCCAAGTGAGGTCAAGGAAATAATACGTTTTTCATGAGCAAGTGGAGGTGAAGATCATGGCTTATGTCAGCAAGTTCTGGTGATGTATCACATTACATAATAAGGGAAACTCAGTGCTGGAAAGCACTTTCCTCAAGAAGTTACATAACTCTGCAATGTGTTTAAAAAAATTATCCTCTCTTGCTTCCAGAGTGAGCAGGCGAGAGGACAGAGCACCCTCAGTCCCCAGACGAGGAGTTGCTCTGATCAGATACATTTGGATGGAGATAAGATCACTGTAGGAAGTTGTCAGACGGGTGAAAAAAAGGCAGGTGAGGAAATAGAATCACTCCCAGCACACAAAAACCCATCATGAGATGAGAGCCTGATATCTATTTCAGAGCACCAATAGCAGCACCAGCAGTGTCTCAGTGATGAGCTCCAAGACAGGCACATTTCTACCATCTCAAAGTTGTCACTTTATTGAAGAGGAGTAGAGAGGGTAGGAAAAAACATCCAAACCATGATGTTTTCTCAGCTTTTCTAAGGATTGCTGGCTTCCTCTAAGGTGTGAAGTCCCACTGGAGATGCTGAAGTGCTACTGAGCCCCTTGAACAGCCCTGAGCCCTGGTGAGACTGCAGCACAGCCCCTGAGGGATGTGTGTGCTCACACACACTGAGCTCCCTGCTGCCCCAGGCTCAGCTCCCAGAGCTCCCAGCCCTGCCCTGGCAATGTGTGCAGGTCCAAGGGGAGCACAGTCCTGGGACACCAGTGGAGAGCACAGCTTTTGGTGATCCCCTGAATGCTGCCAGCATCACCCACGGTAATGCTGCACAGATCTGGAACACTTGGGCACAACTAAAACTCCCTTTAATCATATTGCTCTGAAGAGATTTCAGAAAATCTCCTTTTTAGGATTAAAAGCAACCTGTGCTGCTCAACAGAGAATCCAGATCCAAGTCCAACTATTCTCTTTTTTAAGCACCAAAGGCCAGGAAATTTATAAAGCACAACATTGGCAACTGGTGAAAGCAGGAGCAGAAATTAATTTCCATGCCTCTCCTCCTTCAGTGCCCAGTTACCTGCACATCAGGCTCTGATTAAATACTGAACCAGCACTGAGGTGTGCTCCATCCAGAGCAGGACATGGTCACAGGAGCCTGGCATGGGCCTGGCAAGCTTCATGTCACTAGAAATAAATATGAGCAGGAACTCTTGACCTTTGATTCAAGAGGTCTCTCCTACATTACCTGAGGTAGTTTTTCTCATCCTTTTAGAGTTTCCTTGCAATGCAAGCCAGGAGTAGCTATTGAATTACATCCACAGTCTCAGATCACTGCCTTCAAAGTTTTCCTCCCAAGCCATTTGGAAAAAAGGTCACAGGTAAGTTCTTTCACTACTGATTCTCCTCCCTTCCACTTTTATCTCCAAACACTTGACTGGCACAGCCACAAACACAGCCCACCAGGCAGGGGGAGTGCTCCATGTCAGCACTGACACTGTACTAGCACTGGTGTCACAACCTCAGCAAACCCAAAATAAAGTCAGCTTTCTCCTTTCCTGCAAGACAAAGTCATTCTCTCAACCCTTGACAACCTCAAGCCCTCAAGAAGTGGTGGACTCAATTAAAAGCTTAAAATAGAATCAAGCCTGCAAGCTGAATATAGATTTTTACCTTATTCAAATCTAGCTGGTTCATTTGCATTAGATCACAGCCCTCCCCCTGCACAGCACTGCCTCACCCTTTGGGTCTCAATCAGGGAGATCAACACCAGGAAAGGCTGTGCTAAATGAAGAGGAAAATCCTCCAGGAAGGAACAACAGGAAGGGTCAGACATCACCACTTTACTCTCCTGTAATTAGAGCCTGCTCACCTCTGGGGCACTATCCAGTTATCCAAGTTATGTGCATGAATTAAGATATAAGATGATAAAGGCCATTTCTGCCTTTAAAAAGATCAGGACAGAGCGTTTGGTTTCAGCAGTGAATTTACCAAGAGTTACACTGAGGATTTAATAATCCTCACCCACAATCCTGCCTAGGCCAAGCAGAAAGCCAAGCAGAATGAACAGACTGAGGGAAATGTGCTTTGAAGCTTCTCCAACAGGAAACCATGATCACATGCTTCTGCCATGGGGCTACACATAAAGATGGAATGCAAGGAAAAGTCAAAATACACCTGTTCTCCACAGCACAGAGCCATTAATTGTAACTCCTAGTAGCAATAAAACCCCCAGGGGATACTCCTACAGCTGTGAATTCCTTCTTTCCTGTCCCTACAAGGAGCTTCCACATAAACATCCCAATCTGCTCACAAAGGACAGCACTGGAGAAAGGCAGCCTAAAACACAGGGACACACAGCACACACACCTTGGGCCCTTGGTGCCACTGGATCCTGGCACTCTAGGCAAGAATTTAAAATAATGATGTATCAGGTTGCTTTGGATTTGAATAACAGTGCTTAAATTTCCAGAGGAGTATCTGCCTGCCTCACAAGGAAACCATTAGGGGAACAAAGGCCTATCAAGCAGAATGGATCTGAAGCAGCTCCTGCTCTGAATTCCGTGGTGAAAGGAAGATGAAGTGGCTGTAGTGAGGTAAGCAGCAAGGATGGAGAAGAATGATGGCTCAGGGCTCTGCAATCGGCCGTGACCAGAATCACCCTCTGAACCCAAACCATCCCACCAGCCCTGCTGCACTGCAGGAGGGAAATCCCTGCCTGCAGCCTGCCCTGGGCACAGGGAGGGCACAGGGCATGGGGCACAGGGAGGGCACAGCCCTGGGGCAGCCACAGCACTGACAGGGATTTTCCCTTCAGAGGGACACAGAGCTGCCAGCACTGTGCCAAGGAGAGCAGCCCAGGGCACACCTGGCAACCAACCCTGCACAGCTCTGGCTGCCCCTGGAGGGTCACTGCTGTGTCTGTCCTACCAAAAAACCATGAACAAAGAGTATTGTTATCTACTACAATAGATGAATAAAGTGGGTTTGCTTTATTTTGGTTTGTCAAAAAAACAACAAATAAATCTTCATTCTAGTGAAATATAACTTTCTAAATGCAGGAAACCATACTAAGAGATCAACGTTGCAGATTGATGGGACCTCAACTGGAAGACAATCATTTGTCTGGAATGACTCACATGCATCCTTGACATTTTGCTGTATTTTCAGGACCATTAATAGCACACAGAAGACAACCAAACAAGATTTTATATTCCCCACGCGTGAGCAGAGAGCCATTACAGTCATAGAAAAACAAAATGATGCTGCAGTGAACCTCTGAAATTGAGGTAACCTGGACTAGTCAGGCAAAGAGAGGTCATGCCCACCTCATATCAAAGTTCCCATTCCTTATCTGTGACCAGCCCCAAGGAGGGCTGACCCCAGAGCCACTGCTCAAGCCTACCACATCCCAAATTTCCCCCTGAGCCCCCTCTGGCCATGGGCAGGGATTCCACCAGCTTCCCCCTGGGACAGGAGACCTGCAGACCTCAGGCTGATGCTCTCCATTTACACCTCCTTACAGAAGGTACCACTCCAGAGCCTTGTCTTACTGATTCAGGGATAATCAACCACTGCCCTGCTAATTGAAATGCAGTCAGAGCTTCAAAGAGATTCTTCTTTGATTACAAAAGAGCTTTGTAGCCTCAGCCTCCTCCTTGTCCCAGGTAACCAGGTCTGTTTCCTTCTGGAGAGTGCCTCCATTTTCCCAGCTCTTCCCTTTATCACTGACATTTCTGCAGAAGCTTTTCTTGCTGCCCTTGATGTCCCTGGCCAGACTGAGTTCTACCAGGGCTTCAGGTTTCTTATCATGATCCCTGGCTGCTCCATCTCCCCATACTCCCCCCAGGCTACCTGCCCCTGCTCCCCCTCCAGAGGTTTCCTTTTTGTGCCTGAGTTTGCACAGTTTGTTCATCCACACAGGACACCTGGGATTTTTGCCTTTATTGGGATGCATCACTCCTGAGCTTGGAGGAGCTGATCCCTAAATATCCACCAGATTTCCTGGGCTCCTCTTCCCTGCAGAGCTTCATCCCATGGGACTCCACCAAGCAGATCCCTGAGGCTGTCCCTGATTAACCCCAACCTGGAGACAGCCCCTTCTCACTGTAGCTCCCAAACAACTGGAATTCTTAAGAGAGTCCACTTAAGGCTGATGGAATTTTCTTCCTGTGAGTTTTAAAGACAATTTTAACAGTAAATTGTCAGAGGCAATAATCTTAAGGACTAGCAAGTTGTTCATACTATTTAGAAGACCCAAGCTGGGTTCTTCCTCCTGCCTTCCCAAATTCTGGAGAGCACATGAGAGCTTTTGAGGAAAGGCAGCACATTGGTCCCCTCAGGTCACCAGCTGATTGAGGAAAAGCAGTAGACAGTGATCAACTCTCTTAACTCAACTTAGAGCCAATCCAGCCATAACAAAACTGGGTCACCTGTAAATAACTCCATGAAACAGCTTTCACACATCCTGGGCCCTCCAATGATTCCCACAGCACTCCACAAGGGAAAAGTACAGAAGAACACTAAAATTCCTCCCAGGAGCTAGAATTTGATCAGAGGTCCACGAACACAGCAAAATGGAAGATCTATTCTACAGAATTTAAAAAGCCTGAAAATGAGAGAAAATGAACAGAGGTTACCACAAATAGAATTTTAGGATCATTCTCAAACAAGAAGGATGTTAAGTTAAAACTAGCTCATTGGGTTGCCAGTAACTCCAACTGCTCCACCCACACAGCTTGGTGCTGGCTGGTTTGACACTGGCAGCCAGAGGTTTGCTGGGGATTGTTTGCTGTGGCAGCATCACTTCAGGAGAACTGGCTGATGATTATTGGCAGTGTCCAAGGCCAGGCTGGACAGGGCTTGGAGCAGCCTGGGACAGTGGGAGGTGTCCTTGCCAGGGCAGGGGTGGGATGGGAAGATCTGTAAAGTCCCTTCCAACTTAAAGCATTCCGTGGCTCTGAACTGCTACACAACTCCATCCACACAGCAGAAACAGGACAGCACATGCCAAACAGAGGCTGCCAACACCAAAACATGGCATGTTAGAAACTCCACGTAAGATCCTGAAATGGTTGTTTTAAGTGCCACTGCAAAGGCACACCAGCCCAAAGCTCAAGTAGCAGGTTGTTATTTCACCTTGATCAAAAGTCTTTTCAGGACATACAGACCTCATGCTACTCAAGTTTACAACTCAATTTGAGATATGCTAAATAAAAACAACCCAGAGGCCCAGCTGCAGAAATTAAGCTGCAGGACTAACAAGCCACTGCCACACAGAGACAAGCCTGCTCAAGTTTTCAGAAAACTCATAGAGCAAAACCATGAAATGGTCAGGTTCTCTTTTCCTTGAAAACACATCGGTGAAGCCATGGCTGCACTCTGCAGGGAAGAGGTTTCATTAGCCTAAAATGTTTCCAAAGGGTTCCAGTCCCAGAGCCTGCACAGCCCAGAGCCTGTCCCTTCTGGATGATTGTCCAGTAGCACCTGACAGTCCAGCTGGTCAGTGAAGCACCCCTGAGGGTACAAACCAGTCCACAGAGATGGCCACAACCAGTTCCTGCAGCCTGGGAGAAGTGAGATGTGCTCAGCACAGCACATCTCAGCCTTGGCTTGGGAACCAAACTTCAGCCTGCTCCCCCTACAGCTCCACACTCTGTGCCCAAAAAGAGCAATCAAAAGCTCCCAAGTCACCTGCAGTCATTGTAAGCCAGGAGAAATCCAGCAAAGATGGAGAAACCCTGACAAACATCAACTCCCAGCTGCATCCCAAACCCTGAAGAAGGCCAGGAGATTGCTTCCCCAACCTTCCTCTGCTGCTTTCTTTGCCTCATTACGGAATGAAGTGAATTCACACTTAGCAAATCTGAATTTCTGTGGTGCAGTTAGAGATGTATTACATGTATGTCTTTGTCTCCACTTGCGTTTGTCGGGGAAGTCTGACTAGAAATCTTATTAACATGCAAATAATGTATATTATATTTCAATCAGTTGCTATAGAGAGCTACTCAGTAGCAGCATTTTTCTTATGTAGCACAGCAGTAGGACTCACTCAGTCTACACAGATGCCTTGCAGCAGAATAATTTCTTTCCTGTGAATATTTTAAAATGGTACCACTTGAAAAGAAAGTTTCCCTCTGCACTTTAAGAGAAAACTTAGCTCATGAGGAAGCTTCAGCTGCATTCACAGTAGCCTTTCTAACGTCTGAAGAGATGCAGGGGGAGCGGAGATGTTGCCATTAGAAACAGGTTCCACACTCCAGCTGTGATTCGCTACCGAGCAGCGGAGAGCAGAGCCAGCAGAGGGAGCACAGCCCGAGCCCAGGGCGCTGCTCCGGGACCAGAGGGATGAGACTCCCTGGAACCTCAGCCCTGCACAGCAGCACACAGCAGGACACAAAAACCCACGAGTCAGGTTTGCAGATTCTCGTGTGGAAACTGCTCTGCTCTGCAGCGTTCACACCCTTGAAATATGTTGGCCACTTTGCAGCAACCTCTGCTCTGGAGCCAAGCTGGGGGAGCTGGGGGTGTTCAGCGTGGAGCAGAGAAGGATCCAGGGAGACCTTCAAGCCTCTGTCAGAGCCTAAAGGGGCTCCAGGAGAGCTGGAGAGGGCTTGGGACAAGGGATGGAGGGACAGGACACAGAGGATGGGTTCCTGCTGCCAGAGGGCAGGGTGTGAGAAAGGAATTGTTCCCTGTGAGGGTGAGGAGGCCCTGGCACAGGGTGCCCAAATTAGCTGTGGCTAACCCTGGATCCCTGGAAGTGTCCAAGGCCAGGCTGGACAGAGCTTGGAGCAACCTGGGATAGCAGAAGGTGTCCCTGCCATGACTGGAAGGTGGAACTGGATGGGCTTTAAAGTCCTTCCAGCCCAAACCATTCTGGGATTTCCTCTCAGATTCCAATATTATTAGTTTTTCCAGCCACCAACCATATAAGCACCATTATTAAACTCAAACAAGTTGGTTTATAGCTACAAAGGCACCCACGATTTTAAGAGGCCTATTTGTCTCAAGTGCCATTTAACATCATCATTTCTCACCTCAGTGAGGTCTGAGCAGCCTATTAAGAGAAGATCACTAACTCTGACTTGCCCAGCTGTAAAAGAGCCATCATTCCCAGGGCTCAGCTGTGCCAAGGGCAGAGCACAGGGCAGGAGGGACTGAGGAAACTCCTCCTGCTCCTGTCCTCAACCACAGACCAGGACAATGACCATTAACAGTAACAATCCAAATCCACACTTCTAGTCAGCAAAACCAGCATCTCTCCCGTTGTAGCACAGTAGCTACAAGAGCTGAGAAATGTTGTATTTCAAGGAAATACAGTGAAGGATCTGCAGAGCAAAGGAGGTGGAAAAAGAGCAGCCCAGGGACAGCTACCCAGCACCCAGCAGAATGCACCATCACATCCATCTCTTCAAACCACACTGCTCTGCTGTACCCCAGCCTGCTCACACTGTCTCCATTTCCAATTCAACAATTCTGCTGAGAAAAACAGTGCAATTAGGCAAGGATACGAGCAGAAGGGAATTATGACAACCTCATTCACAGGCTCGCTGAGCTAAGATGAAAGGCAGGAGTGCTGGCAGGTACAGCCTAAAAGTATCTGCAGGCTGCAAAACACACAAAAAAAAGGTGCAATTAACATAATAGAGAGGGTCTGAGTCGGAATGATGGGATCAAATTAGAATAATGCAAGTGTGGGCTGCACATCAGGAATTACTTCTGACCTGCAAAATCCACTTACCTAAGCAGCTTCCCACACATCTCCTGTGCCTGGCACGGGATGACCTCCCAGCACCTGCACGCAGGAGCCTCAGACACAGCCCAGCTCCCAGCAGCAAACCCTGAGCTCTCCCAGAGTGGGCACTGTAGCCCCAGCTGAACCATGATCTCCAGGGAAATTCCATGCCCTGCCAGGCTCTGTGGGTCTGCACCATGCAGGGGACACCAAAGTGGGCAGGGTCAGCACAGGGCTGCTCCTCTGAGCCCTAAGGGAGCCCTGCAGGAACCCACAGACTCTGTAACCACTTTGCACAATTCTGTGTCTGAAGGCCACACTCCGGGCATGAGACACTGAGCTCAGCACAGGTGAATTCAGCACCACTGACCAGCCCAGGAGCAGTCATCTAGTGCTGCTGGGTGCAAAAAGTAAAATAAAGCTCTTTGAGATGCTACTTGCTAGAAAGATTTAAGAATTTACTATTTCAGTGTTAATAATTTACTCCCCCATCAGTATGCTGTAGGAAAACACCTTGAAATGCCTTGCTCTTTTTCTTTCAGAGCTTCTGTGATCTGCTCTCAAATCAGCTCTGCCTACAGATACTTCTTTGGGTGTGCTGTATTTTGCTCCAGGTTTTCAAAAAAGCTGCAGTTTATTTCTGCCAGAAGACAGCTTCCCAAAGGACTGATGGAAACTTGTCCTCCCAAGCAAATAAGCAGGACAAGAAGGCTGCAAGGTTCAGAAATGCGTATGTCTGTACTTCACCTTCTCCCAAAGGTTTTGTCACTTGAGGTGGACAAAGCTCAGCATCCCTCACCCAACAGGAAGCTCAGTTCTTCAGAAGCAACACTGACTTTTAGGGTTGACCCCAAAGCCATTGCCTGATGCACCATTGCAAACTTAGGAACTTCTGAGGAGCCAAGGGCAGACAGAGCTGCCCCAGTGAGAGCTCACATCCTGCCCCTCTCACTGCTGTGGGTTTTGGTTCCCAGCAGCAGACTGAGACTGGCACTAAGGACCAGGGAAGGGCCTTGCCTTGCCCAGCTTGGATGGGAAAGGGCAGCAATCAGTGTTCTGCTGTGACCTACATGTGTGTGCACAGAGCATCAGATCGGGGCTTGCTTGCAGTCAGGGGTTTGGGAGAGGGAAGGTGATGTTCCCACACTGCCCTGACTCACAGTGCCAACAGCAGCTCTCCTTTGCTCCCCCAGTCCCAGGACCCATGCACATTGCCACATCTCTTCCAAAAGCAGACCTTTGGAAGTGCTTTTCAGTTTCCTCGACAGTGAATTCGCAAGGAGAGCCATCAAAGCACCAACCAGCACAAAAATGTACTTTGTTCTTTAAGTTCAGAGCACAACTCCAAAGTTGGGAAGCTCAAAAGATGTGTTCTGTGGCAGCACAATAAAAGGTTTCCTCAGAGGAGGATCCCAGATCCAGCAAGTCCTGGGCATTCTTTAGGACAGGTCTGCTCTAAATGGGATATATTTACCTCAAGTTTTGAAACCATCCTTGAAGCTATTATGTTACAGGATGGGTTACTTTCTGCTACACTGGTTCTCTCCCAAAACAGCAGGTATTTTTGCAGTTCTCTTCCAGGACCATATTTTCTCTCCCTGCTCTCACTTCCTAGGAACTTTATTGATACCAACACATTGCTCTGTCATCACTGTGCTCTTGGCACCCCCACCCTGCCTTGTTTTATTGATTATACAGTACACATCAGTTTTCTAATGAATTTGTCTTTACGTGTTATCATTTAGCTTAACATTTAGCAGATATTAAGTACAAGAATTTGCCAATATTTCAGAGATCCAAAATAATTTAGCTGAGTTTAGTTAGCAAGTTCACATCTTATTACACACCCTCACACTATTGATTTCCTGCAGCCTGCCAGAACCACAAATGCCTGTTCTAAGGGATGCTCACCCCTGTGCTGCTGTACAAATCACACTAATGACACCAAAATGAGGGCTTCAAAAGCAAAAGCACTCCCTTCAGTGTCCAACCCTCACTCTCAAGGCTCGGCAGGCACATCATTCTGTTTACAGATCAAAAATGAAGTGAACAGGGTTCTTTTAAGTTATTTGAAGATGGAAGTTTTTGCCCAAGGCTGGAATTACTCCATCCCTGCCTGCTCCAGGGACAGAGCACACAGCACCCTGGGGGAGTGACCTGCTCATCCTGGACACAAACTGTGCTCCCCACATGAATG
This sequence comes from Lichenostomus cassidix, assembly GCF_008360975.1. Lineage (NCBI taxonomy): Eukaryota > Metazoa > Chordata > Aves > Passeriformes > Meliphagidae > Lichenostomus > Lichenostomus cassidix. Next base: position 19,047,566 of record NC_139493.1, read on the forward strand.
CACTCCTCACGAGCTGAACAAGCTAAACAAGCAGAGGTGCATCTTCTGGGAATAACTGCCCTGGCACTGCAGACTTCCAGCCACAAATCCCACTTCCCCACGCAGCTGATGGACAAACAGGACCCAACAGCAGCACTTCATCTCCATCCCTGCAGCCCTGGAGGCAGAGAAAGCACAGGCTTGCCCTAACACGAGCCTCCTTCAGCAGATGCTGGGTACCTCCACTCCAGCACAACAAACAAAAATAAGCTGCTGTTCAAGTGCGGCGCAGGCAGTGAAATAGGATTTACGTCATTTGAACAGTCTGTCTTAGCAAAGGACATCTCTGGAGGGAAAAAAAGCCCGGCTGGTCTCTACACTAATGCAATCTTTGGCTTGCTGCTGAGGCTGTGTGCAGGGGCAGCTCCCAGCGCCGGCAGCGACAGGCAAAGTCACAAGCTCGGTTTATGTAGGGCACAACGCAGCCTTCACATGTGACTGTCACCAGAGCAACAACTTCAGCGACTCTGCTGCTCCAGCACACCTCGGCCAGACCCACAGCATCTCCCAAACATGCTGAGGGTGTCCTACAGCTCCAACCCGGGGCTGTCTTGCCCCAGAGAACTAAACCAGCCCTAGATTCATTTAAAAATAAATCAGGCAGGCCAGGTGCAGAATTCAGACCGAGCTCCAAACAGCAGCTCCTTCAGATTGTTCTGTCTTAGCAGACAACGCTTCTCTCCCTCCTCCTCAGCCTCTTATCAGGCACTTTCTCTGTGGAAAAGCAGCACAGTTTTTAACTTGATTAGGATAAGCACAAACATCACTCCCTAAGCTGTAAGGGGCCAGTGTTGAATTCTCAGAGACGGAAAACTATCCTTGTATAGATTTGAGACAATGCAGTACATTTGGGTTCACACAGAAAAAGAAGTGCATTATTGAATTACACAGAGGAGCTGAGTTCTAGAAGCTCTTGCTGCTTCTCAAACGTTAAATGTAGTGGATTCACTGAAAATTAATCTTACACAACTCAGAATTAAACACCTTAATGAGTTAAACACCTATCGTCATCTTCCATATGCTGATTCATCACATCTAGCACAGCCTTGTAATCAACTATTCTCAATGCCACCGGTGCATTTTAAAGTTGATTTGCTCTCAGCAAACTATTGCAAAATTAGTGAGACAGCCCCCAAACCTTTTTGGTCTGTCCTTCTTGCAGGATAAGGAGCACAACTGCACCTGCTCACCCAGCCCTGTGCTCCTCCTCAGTAACTGGAACAAAAGAAACTTTCTTTCCACTCTGGGATTTTCTGGAAGTACATAAACCAGATTATTTTTATATATTTACATACATATATTACTGGACTGGGGCTTTTCCTTCCAGAAGTCTCATTAACAGAGCTCATTAACAGTTCCCCCCTCACAAGCTAAAGAATTTTTACAACTACACCAGCTTTTCCAAATTATTTAAGCAGTCTTCTCCTGTATTTTCTTTCTATTATAAGAAGTAAACACATTTAGGGCTTGTGGGGGTTTTGTTGTCTGTTTGTGGGGGGATTTTGCTATCTTTTATTAAGTATAAGAACTAATGATAACCATATTATCTTGTATAACATTTCCATACTTCCTTTTACACAAGTTAGCCACATCTGGCAATATGGAACCCCTGTCAGTGAGCCACAGCCACTTCACTCAGGTGGAACTGCTGCACGACTGTCTGAGCAGTTTAGAAAAACTGCTCAAGTCAAGGTATGAGACAACTTCTAAAAGCACTGATTTCTCAATGTATTGATCTAAGAGAACCCTGGTTTCCTTTAAAAAGGATTCCAGTCCCTTTAGCTTGGAAGTGCTGAAGGGTGAGGAAGAGCAGTGGTCAGTGATGGTGGCAGGGCATGGAGCTGCCTCTGGAGAGAGTGGGATGGGGAGCTCTGTGCACAGGGCCAGGAGGGAACAAGGTGAACACAGCACTTCTCCCCAGCACCAGAGACCCCATTTCAGCATCACTGGCACCTGACACCCAACTTCAGCAAACAAGGGAACTGTATTCGCCACCCAAATTTACTCAAGGACAATGGGACATTTAGGTCTGAGAAAACTGAGGCTGAGCTTCTGAGAGGGAAGCTACAGATCCTTGGAACCTGCAGGTTGGGCTGTCTGGAAGAGGAGGGAACTGTGGGACTCAGAGAAGTCTTTAAAACAAGAGTATTAGTCTCTATTTTCCAAGTTGGAGACTTCCTCCAGCTTTCGTATCCAGCCAGAGAATAAACTGATGCCATGGGTGGCTGCTGTCCCTGCTCCTGGACAGCCTGGGGCCTCAGCAGCCACTGCCACAGCCCCTGTGCCACCCCCACAGGTGTGATCCACCCACCCAGCCAGGCAGGGACCCCTGCAGAGAAGGGACTCCCTCCCAAGGGAGAGGGGTGACACAGGATGATTTTGGGGGAGCAGAGAGGACAACAACACTGCTCAGATGAAGGTGGCCCCAAAGCTGTGCCTCCCCAAGCACACACGTGGGCCAAGGGCCCAGCCAGATGCACAGGGCTGGCTCCCAGCTTCCCCACTAAGCCCCCAGGCTATGCCTCAAAGCAATACAACTCTGCCATAAATATCCCAGATTAATTCTGATCCCAGCATCAAATCCACTTAAGAGACTTAAAAGCCTCCGAGTCCCCAGAGCTGCCTGCCCAAGGAGGGCTCTGCAAATGAGTCTTGGGCTGCAGAGGAGAAATATTATCAAACAAGGCAAGCCATTTGTACAATTTTTGGTAATGTCGTTTGCAAGAGACAAATGGGACAAGATAGCTGAGTTGACATCTTGTACTACAAGCACTGCCACAAAAATCCTCGGGTACTGGACATGGATGCATGGGGTGGGATTTGTGTAAATATTCCATGTTTTCTGGAAACAGCTCTTTCTCCATAAGGGATTGATTGATTGATTGACTGATAAATGACAGCATGCTCTCCAGTTTATTAAAGGAGCTATTTACTTTCATGGAGACATCTCTGTTTATCAAAAAGCCTAAAGTGATTACCCCAGCATCACAGAAAAAAAATCCTTTGCCAACACCGACAGCGAGAAGGGCGCTGGGGAGGCAGAGCCACCTCCTTTCCCACTCTGCTCCCCATGCCAGGTGCAAGGTTGGGAACAGGAGCAGGCAAAGGGGACACGGAGTGACCAGCGACCCTTCTGAAGCCTCCACAGCAGCACGTTGAGAAAACACTGCCTCGGGAGCGCCAGCACCCCCGACTCCGAGTGCAGCAGCAGCAGCACTTCCCACCCCGCCGGCTGGAGCTCCCGGGATCCGGGGCAGCTCCCCGGGATATCCCTGCCCGACACCGCGCTCCGGGCGGAGGTGCGGCCGAGCCCAGCGAGGGCTGCCCGAGCCGCTGTCCCCGGCGGGACAGGACCGAGCCGGCCGTGCCTCCCGCAGCGGGACCAGCGGGACGGGCAGCCCGGGCATCCCGCGGCCGGAGCACGGCCCGGGGCTCGCCCTCGCTCCCTCCCGCCTGCACGGAGCGGGTGATCCCGCATCCCGCACCCCGCATCCCGCATCCCGCATCCCGCATCCCGCGGGCTGGTGACGGCCGGGAGCTGCCGCGTCTGTATTTATAAACCTAAGGAATTCGAGCGCAGCGGATCACAAACAGCCCATTGTGCTGTGTCAAACAGCGAAGTGGGCTCGTAATCCCATGCATGCTTTTCCCACTCCGCTCCGGGAAAGCCAAGCCTTAAATACTTTTCCAGAAGTAAAAACACGCCGGGAAAGCGCCGACCACAGTTCTTGCTATTCCCGAGTCCCTGCCGCTTCGGAACCGCGCAACTAAGCGGCTTTCCCAGCGCGGGAGAGACGCAGACGATTAATTACAGCTTAGAGAGGCTGGAATAGATGCGGCGGCCGGCAGCGAAGGCGGCCCGAACGGGGCGAGCTGGCGCTGGCCCGGGCCAGCCCGCCGGTGGCGAGCGGCCAATGTTTACTGACCCCTGGCCGGGTCACTTTCGATAGCGGCCGGAGCCAAGGGCCGCTCCTCGGAGCGCCGCGGGGCATCTCCCGGGGGCGAGCTGCTGCCCTAGCTGGGTGGCCCTGGTCCCCACGGCGCTCGGACCGGCAGCGAACACGCTACGGGGAGAAGGGCGGGGCTCGCCCCGCTGCTCCCGGCGCCCCGGCACCGCAGCTCTGCCCAGGGCATCCCCCGAGCGCCGCGGGCGGTGCGGCCCGGGGACAGCGGTGGCCGCGGGGACAGACGTGGGCACGGCGGGAGGGGCAGCCGGGGAGCCCCGGCCGTGCCACCGCTGCTCGAAACCCCCCGGGACCCCGGCAGGGGAAGGGGTGAGCCACGGACACCCGGACGGGCTGGGGGACCGAGGCCAGGGCCATCCCTCCGCACCCCATCGCTGTCCCCCCAGCCGCCCGGGGCTCTCCCCGGAACACAGCCCGCAGGGAGTCCCGCTGCTTCCAGCGCGGCTACGCGGGGCGGCTTCGGGCACCCGAAGGCAGGAGGGGAAAGGGAAGGGAAACCCCGCTAGGGAAACCCGCTCCGCGAAAAAGGGGCAAAGAAACGCGGGCAGCGCTTACTTCTCGTGCCTGGCGTTCTCCTGGATGGCGCTCAGCACCCCCGGGGGCGCGGGGGGGACGCCCTGCTGGAGCCGGCATGTGGCCAGGTGCCGGTGATGCTCGTCCTGCAGGCAGGCATTTTCGTGGTACAACTTGGCCACTTGCTGCTCCAGCTCGTCTATCCTCCGCTTCTGCTTCTCCAGCAGCTCCTGCTGCGTCTCGATAATCTTGTTCAGCTCCTTCAGGTACTCGGCCGCCTTGCTGGGGTTCTCGCCGGGGCTCTCCATGGCCGCCCCGCACCTCCGCGGCGCGGGGGGGGCAAGCGCCGGCCAGCGCGCTCCGCTGGCAACTTAAGCGAGAGGCAAGGAATAAATACCCCGGCGGAAAGCGGCGCCCCGCGGCCCCGCGCGTCCCCTCCTAGAGCCGCGGCTGGCCGGGCGGGCGGCGGCCCCGCGCCGCCATTGCTGCCGCTCGGCCCCCGCCGCCGAGCGAGGGCAGGGCCGCCGGCCGGGGGAGCCGGAGCCGCCGCCGGAGCCGCCCGGAGCCGCCCGGGCCCCGCCGCGCTGGCGCACGGCGCTGTCCCCGCTGCCGTCCCGCCCTGCCCGCGCCGCAGCCGGGCTCTCCCGTCGCCTGGCAGCGCCCGCGCCCCCGCCGCGCTCGGAGCCGGGCATGGGCAGGGGCAGGGGCAGGGGCGCGGGCTGTCCCTGCGCCGGGCCCGCCGCTCCCCGCCTCCCCCGCCGCGGCCGCCGCCGCCGGGATGCGCTTAAGTAACGGCGGCCGCTCCTCCGGGGGGCCGGCGGGGGCTCCGCGAGCGCCCCATCCCCGCGCCCCAGCCGCGCAGCGCGCTCCCGGCTCCGCATCCCATCTTCGCCTCGCATCCTCCCATCCCATCCCGGCGCCCCTTTCCCCCCGCCGGGCGAGCCCCGGGAGAGGCGCGGGGAGCGCTCTCGGGAGCGGGGCCCCGGGGCGGCGCGGGGAGCAGCGCGCTGTGCGCGGAGGCGGGCGGGGAGCCGGCCTGCGGGACCGCAGCTCTCCCTGGCATATGTGGGGAGCGGGCTCCCGTGGCGGGGGTGGCGGCGGGGGAGGCCCCCAGCCGGGCTCCCCGGCAGCCCCGAGTCAGGTAGCAGAGCCCTCCGCCTCTCCCGTCAGCATCCCTGGCATCAGAACCTCTGTTGGTGAAGCGCTGCTTCCCGCTAAGGCTGCATCAAGCCAAGAAAAGTTGCTGAGGTTTTGGGTCCTGTATCATCCCAAGAGTGTGTTGGGAATGCTTGTGAGAACCGGGAGTAGGAAAGGGAAACGGGGAGATACTGCAGGAAGAAGATAGGAACGTGGAGACGTGCTTTTCTCCTCCCTTCCTCTTTATGTCTCCTTAATTTTTTTCCTCATTTTTCTACCTCTTCTCTCCACTTTCCACTCTCCAAGTTTCCAATTAATAATTTTTTCTCAGAGCGGTTGTTCTGCTGTCACTGAAGCCCCGACCCTTCGTGGGGAAAGAGTCAACTCTTTCTCCCCTTTGCCAGGATGCGCCGCTTCAGGAGCGCGGCGGCTGCAGCAGAGCGAGGCAGAGGGGGATCAGCAGCTGGAGAGGCTGCAGGCTCCGCCTTGGCCCCATCTGTGCCCGGCAGGTTTGGGAACAGAGCTCCCGAGCACAGGGTGTCTGGCCCAGCTTCTCCCCTCTGCCTCTCGCAGTCACCAGGGAGAAAAGGGGCATGAGGGGCATGAGGGGAGGCTCGTCTGGCAGCTTCCAGGGGTATCCTGGCTTTAGGTGGAAAGAAGTTATTGGCAAAACTGTTACTTTTGCTCTGACCCAAGTGCAGCGAAGGGCTGTTGTGACCGTCGAGGTGAAGCATAAAAAGCATAAAATGACTGAAGCATAAAAGACTATTTTCCAGTCCTAGTGGGGATCCTGACTTCACAGACACATCTTTAGCTGCTTTCTGAAGAGACCAAGCCTCCTTCCCACTAACTTGATTAGAATTTTTCATTGGAAGTCTTGAAAATACTCTTAGCTCAGAATGTATTTGCTAAAGTGCAGTTTGCTCTGCGTGGAAAGAAATGCTTATCACAATATCTCACTGAAGCAACCTGCATAGTAGTAGGCAGCCAGAATATTTGTCAGGGGTTAAATTAATAAATAAAGCAAGTGAACTTGCTTCTTATATGCAAAATGAAATGCAAAGTAAGACATTCAAAACTCATTAAAGTATATGCAGACAATAAAAGCTTATTAAGCACTTCCCAGCAAGGACAGTGGAAGTGGAGCAGCACAGTTCGTACAGCAAGGTTTGGTTTGAAACACCCTTTTTAGACAGAAATGCCTGAATTCACAGGATCCATGAGCACTGCTGAGGGAGGCAGGAGCCGCGTTAAAGGTGACAATTTCCTGCTTTCTTTTCCAGATTGCAGGAAAATGCCTTCATTCCCACATGGAGAGTTGTATCTCGTTCAGCTCCCAGCCACAGTAGATGAGCTAACCAGGGAGAAATGGCTGCTCCTTTCTGCCTGGGTTGGGAGGATCCCAGGAGGATCTGAGAGCATCCCAGGAGGATCTGAGAGGATCCCAGGAGGATCTGAGAGGATCCCAGGAGCGAGATTGTGAACTTGACCTGCCCAGCTCCTTGTGCTTTCCCACAGAGGACACGGAGCACATCGAACCTACTGGGAACCCTCGTCACAGGAAAGCATGAATTAGTCTGAAAAATACATTAAACCCTCAGAAACAGCCAGGCGTTGGCACCTGGAGCCTGCACCGTGTTGTTAGTGTGTTCTGATGTTGCTGCTCCTCAGCACTGAAAGAGGAAGGAGGACTCTGAGTCTCAGGGATTGTCTCTGCCCCTCCAAAAGCCTGTATGCTCCGCCACGCTCCATGAATTAACAAGGAGAGGTAAACTTAGAAGATAAGCATATTCATAGAATCAATAATGTATTCAATCTCTATCTGTGAAGACACAGATTGTAAAAGCAGACCCAGCTTGTTCAGATTTGCTCAGTCAGAAAATTAAGTGACATCAAGCCTAACCTTTTAAAATATGAAAATCATCAAAATAGCATTCTTATTACTTGCTAACATCCTACCTCAGACTGTCCCTTTCCATGAGCTATGCAGCACATGGTTAATTCTTGCCTGGGAAAGTGCCAGGGAAGATTTAAATATGAAAGGGAATGTTGCTCATTCAGTAAGTAGGATTCTCTTACTCATTTATTATTGGCAAGAGATAAATCACAGAGAGCTTGGAGTTTGAAGGGACCTCTGGAGGTCATCTAGTCCAACTTCCCTGCTAAAATACCCCATCACTTTGGAAAAACCTTAGACTGTCTCAAGTTTTGGTATTTTCTGGCAAATCAATACCCTTTTTGAGTGTTCAGTGTCTGGTCGAGACTCAGAGTCCCATCCCAGGTGCTCCCAGGCTCATGTGCTGTTTGATGCCCAACAGAGAGCAGGCACAGTCCTGGTCCTTGAGCCTGCAAGGACTCCAGGAGTGTTTGGACAATGCTCTCGGGCACAGGGTGGGATTGCTGGGGTGTCTCTGCAGCGCCGGGAGTTGGACTCAATAATCCCTGAGGGTCCCTTGCTGTTCTGTGTTTGCCTGTCCTGCTGAGAGCCTTGCACTTGCTGCCTAACTTGGGTGGCTTGTCAGAGTTAAGTTTATAGTTCTGTGTAGAAGCTGAGCACAGAATGTCACTGTTTCAAAAGTGGTTTGGTGTGGCTAATAATGCCATGGCTGAGCAAACACCTGAAATAATTTTTTTCAAAGGAAGATAAGACCAGGAAAAAGCTTTTGATACATATTTTTCTATGTAAAATTAATTAGGTCAGTGTAATATAAAAAAACAAGAATCCAGAAGTCATGCAGTGATTTGTGCTCAATCTTAACTCTGCCCTCCATCTCTCTCTTTCAAAATTCTCTTCGAAGCCACTTCTTTCTTGGTTGCATTTCTCTCTTAGTCTCCCCCCTGCGCCCTTAATTCTCCCCCTCACTTCTTGGTTCTGCTGCTGTGTTTAGACACTAAGGAATTTTATCCTGCTACTCAAGTTTATCCTGTTGCCAGAGTATATATGTAGGTCACAGAATCCCAGAATGGTTTGGGTGGGAAGGAACCTTAAAGCCCATCCAGTGCCACCCTGCTGTGGGCAGGAACAACTTCCACTGTCCCAGGCTGCTCCAAGCCCTGTCCAACCTGGCCTTGGGCACTTCCAGGGATCCAGGGGCAGCCACAGCTTCTCTGGGCAACCATAACCTTCCCAGTTAACCATAACCCACTTTTAAGACCTGACTCTTATTTCTTTTAACAGTTTATTTCTACTGAAAGGCATGAAACTTTCTCATGCCTTTTCTCACCACAAATCTTTATCATGATAATCTCTTATAAAATATGGTCATATTAGACATTTTTCTTAGTTAAATGGAATTAATTTAGACTTCACTTGTGTACCTCAACCCCTTTTCTAAAAAGGGTTAGAGCTTCCTGGCTTGCTCCACCCCACGGTGCCTGTCTGGTTTTGATGGCACTTGGACAATTAAGCTGTTCTTACCCTGACCAGCTCCTAAAGTATTTGAAATATCCCAAGCTAAGCATGATAAAAGTACAGCCCATATTTTAAGGCATCTCCACAAGGCAGCAGAAAGTTCAATTTTAATTTTATGAGTCTGATCCTGAGTGGACCGATCATTACTGTTTGTAGGAATTGCCTTTTGATTTATGAAAGAAATGATAAATTGGCTCCTCCAGGTCCTGTAGCTTAATCTGGAGGTTTGCCTGCAAAGTGTGGTCCAGAACTAATCCATCTAAGTACCCAACTTCAACCAAGTCTTTCACTCTAATGAGCCTTTCATAAAATATTTCTTTTGTGCTTTTGTTGTTTTGTTTTGTGTTTTGTTGTTATCTTATTTTGGTAAGTGATATCAGGGAATGTTAGCAGGGAAAAAAAGTGTCCTCTTGTGCAAAGTCCTTGGGCAAGGACTGTGTCCTTGTTTCCTGTAAAACAAAAAGCACTGCTCATGTAAGGTATTATGAAACTCAAACACAAAAGTGATCAATTAATAGGGATAAATAATAATGATATAAATATATCCCTACCATAAAAGGGATAAATTAGCAAGGAATCCTTTGCTTCTTTGGGGAAAGAGGCAGGTTCAGTGCTGGGTTCTAAAGGAATGAGTGTGCTGCTCACAGAGCTGGCTGCCAGCTGTCCCTGGGGAGTGCCAGGGTGGCAGTGCCACCAAGGCAGGGCTCACACTGGGCTGGGCACCTGCCTGATATTCGGGGCTGTGGGACTCTCCAGAGAGAAATCAAACAAGAACAGAAAGAATTTTGCTGTGAAAGTGGGAAGTAATTTTTAAAAAGTGACTAGATTGAACTTATAACTCCAACAATAAATATAATGAAATTTGGAGTACAGCTGTAATTGTTCTTCATTAATTAAAGAAGTTATTTTGTAAATGGTGCAGAAAATCATTTCTTGGTGCTTCAGCTGAGCCAAATCAGAGTTGGAATTAAGGCCACCTTTTATTAACACATCATATTTTAAGTCGTGGAATAAACTGTGACTGAAGGAGAAGAATTCATGCTGCAGTAGCTGGGGCAAGAGCAGAAAAGTGCCAGAGGAACATACTTCCCATTACAGAAAGATGAAAATCACAGGGACAAAACCACAGCCTTGGCATCAGCTGGGGAAGCTCAATAGTGAAAGAGGAAAGTAAACAAATAAACCTCTCCCAAAATGACAGCTTCAGAAATCCCCTGAAAACAAGGAGAAATAACAGTGCTAAAATAGGCGATTCCATGTTTCATCACCATTCCTTGTGATTCCATGATTTCATTGCAATGTGCTGCTTTTGTGAGCTTAGAAAGCAATGAAATATCAAATACCAGCATTTCAGTAGAAAATAAAAAGCCAAACCAAAGTTTTCATCAAGACATTTCTGGATAAAAATTTATTAAGCAAACTTGCTCTTGGAAAACTGTTGGAGTTTTTTGTGTGTTTCTTTGGTTTTTTTTTTTAAAACATCACTTAAGTGAATAATTACCTATGCTGCCAGAGTCAAATTCACCCACTATTTTCCATTTTAAGACATTTTATTCCATTTTGATTCCGTACATTTCCATTCTAATATTTTTCTATGCTTTAATTGGTCAGAGTCAGTTTTTCCATGCTTACCATATCCATGCTCAGACTGAATTATCTTGGCAAATTTCACTAAACTCTGCTTTTCAGAATAACATTACGAGGAAACATGAAAATCAGATCATATTCTGTTCTTTTTTAAACATCCATGGGAACAGAAATTAAAGAAAGGTCAGACTAAGCAACTGTGATAAAGTACAAAGTCCTCAGAAATATGGATTTCTTTTCATAGAACCATAGGATATTTGATAGAAAATCCTGAGTTGGAAGGGATTTTCCACAGTGATCATTCAGTCCTGGCTCAGCACAGACACCCCAAAAATCCCCCCTGTACCTGGGAGCATTGCCCAAATTCTCTTGCCATGGCATTTTAAGATGGGCACCTCCATTGATGAAAATCAAGGATTTTTATCATTAATTTCTTGTTCTCTTTTCACATCTGTGACTGGCATGTTGCTTCCAAGAATGCCAGGAACAGAAACTCACCTGGATGGCACAATAATATTTTTTACACTAGGAAAATAATTCTGCCTTCCAAAAGAAGTTTAAATTAAAAAAAAAATTTTAAAAAAGGGAGAGGTATAGGGACATCCTGAAAAATCAGTACCTAATCATATTTCCAGTATGTATCCTGTTCATTCCGTCTGAATCCAATGGATAAAACCACAAACAATTTGAAAGCAGGGCATACCACACTGTGTATGTCTTTGTCATCAACAAAACTTGAAGGAAAAAACCTACTTACTCATTTCATATGAATTGCAGCAACACATAAATCCTGCAGGCTTGGGTTCCCCACCTTCCATGCATCCAGACCCCCTTTTAATAGATATATTCCTATGGTTTTAGTGGTGCTGTGGAGCATTTCACTGCTTTTTTGAATTGTGCAGCACCTCCAGGACAGCTGCACTATCTGCTGATAAGATCAGCACACAAAAATATAACATTTCAATGTATCATAGCAGGTAGAAAAGGTCAATGGTAATTCAGGCAGTCATTAACTAAAACAGGGCATGAGCAAATAAAACTGCTGTGATTAAAGGGATGTATTTTTGATCCTGTGGTCATTAAGGTATATTTGTACCAGTGAAATTAGAAGAGCCTAGGTTTGCTCTGACTCACTGCATTTCACTCTCATTACTCTGCAGTTGTTCAGACTTCTACCATATCCTTTTTTTCCTTGAGAGAAACTGGTAATATATCACTCTGTATATAAATATACACGTGTGAAGGGAAGGAGAAATAACATTTCATTTGTACAAAAGGAGGAAAAATCACCCCCCAGCTTTATCGCTGACAACAGCTGAGGGAAATTTAAGTTCTTTCATTTTATTTGCAGCAAGACTTAAAAATAGATTTGCAAATTCAGACTGGAAACTCTTCTATCCTTTTCCAAAAAAGAAAAGCGCATCACGAAATGGACAAATCAATTCCAATTGCTGCTTGTCCAAAGAAACAGCACTAAACCTCAAGGTGTCTTAGGTAAAGATTCCAAATCAGGAAATGAAAAGCTGAACAAGAAAATGCTGAGGTCAGGCAGGATCAACCTTTTCTATCCCCGTTCTTATCCCTTCCCTTTCATGCTGTTGGGAAGCACACCGAGGGGATGAAAGGTGCTGCTGCTGGGCTGTCCTTAGGAACAGTCTGTATTGACAATTTCAGCCTGGGGGCCACAGCAGGTCCTTCAGCAGCTGATGTGCTGTGTGTAACTCCAGCTCCCTCCCTCTGAGCTGCAGCTGCACCGGGAAGCCCCAGAGCCATGGAGTTAAGCTCTGTTCAACTCTGGGATGGTTTAAAGGTGACACAGTTCTTTCTGTCCAAGCTTACATGGAAAAATGTATTTGCTTCTTCATGATTGCCAAATATTTCCCTTTTTCAGGTCTTGCATAAGCAAGGACTGTGAAACACTGAACAGCAGGGGAATCCAGTCCAAGGGGATGTTGTCCTTACAGCGTAGGTGGCTTTTGTTGCACATTTCCTGTTACTATTAAAAACTCACATTTCAAATGCTCCACATGAATGTGGTGCAGCCCCAGTCTCTTGGTGGTTGGTCATACAAACAGGGCTTCTGGTGTGCTGGTGAGTCAAGGTTTCACCTGGATCAGGACTCTTAAAAAGCATTGATTGCACTCTCTTTAGAGATCTGAGAGAAATACAGGAACTTCTAGAAGCTTTTTCAGTTGAAATGTTAAAAAAAAAAAAAAAAAAAAAGAAGACATGTACTTGCTTTTGAAAGCTTTGGGGCTCTCTCAAGAGGAGGCTCCATCACAGCCTGAAAATTTGTCATAGGGAATTACAAAATCCTGTGGCAGCAAACTGCTCAGCGAACAGTGATGTGGGGATTACAGACTGGCAGAGAGAACAGCTTTTCTAAGACAAAGGAACTTCCAGAACTGACCCTGTCAATGAGTAGCTGGGGGCAAAAGGAACTCGATTCGCTCTAAAGATGAATTGGAACGCAACTTGAAAGGAAAAGTAAAAAGGGAAAGTGCTGCTGCTACAAAGAAGGGATGAAGATGTAAATTGTGGAAATGCAATACAAAATGAAGGAGCTATATTTTTCATAAGTCTCTCTGTGCTTGTTACTTTGTCACAATTAAACCGGGTTGTTTATCCAGAGGAGAGTAATGATCTGAACCAGCTCTGAGAGCAGCAAAGTGTAAATCAGCTGTTTAGAGGTTTCCCTTTGGGCAGCTCTTAGAACACAAGGAGAAACTCCATATCAAGTAAGTCCTTAGTGCAAATGACAAATGTAGCTTATTCCCAGTCCCTCAGCAGGAACTGAGATTTTAGACTTGTTAAAAGTATGGAATGGGCTAACTGGGAGCTCATGACAAACTGCTGAGGGTTCTTCTGAACTCCAGCTTTCTGGGGTGACATGCTGCAGGAGATTTCCCAAGGAACAGCAATCCCACAAAGATCAAGTGCCATGCTCAGGCTCCTCAGCTGCAGGGTGCTGTGGGGTTTGTGCTGCTCTGGCAGCCTTGGAGGATCCCTGAGAGGCCAAACAACGTGGGAAGGGTGCACAGCATTGCAGGGCCTGGGTATTACTGAGGCTCCTTGGAATTGTCCTTCATCCAAGTCAGGCAAGAGCTATGAAAATGTCTGTTTACAAAATCAAAAGCTTTATAAGGACCCAGATATCAGGGAAGAAGGAAATGGTATCAAATGGTATCAATCTGTGTTTTTAGCCAGGACCAAATCCCAGCAAAATCTGGAGGATCTGATCTGTGGTAGATTCCTCCCTCCCTGTTTGCAACACTCCAGGGCTAAACCCCAAAGGGAGGACTTGGACTGAAGAAGTGTTTTAGCTTTTAAAACCTCTGCCCCACTCTTCTGGAATGGACACAGGAGTTAATTCACTTTTCATCAGAAGTGTTTTGATCCTTAACCTGTTCAGGACACTTTCTGTTCTCTGTATTGACAACAAAGTGAATTTCTATCTTCAGAAATGCCTTCTTAGCAGAGAAAGTGTAGTTTAAATTATGTGATAAACCTGATCCATTCCCACATGGAAAAGCTAATCCTGATCCCTGTATAAAGCCTTTTATTGTACTGAGCTCTGTATTTCACTGCCCCATGTAATCAAGAAGTATCCTCTGTATCTTGAATTAATTCATGTGAGTAGCTCTTTACTGAAGCACACAAGTGGCACTAATCAAATCCTTTGGGGTGAGTGATCTTGAAACCAATCTATGAGGAATACTATGACAGGGCTTGGAATGGTGAGCTTGGTTTTGCCTGTCAGTGATCCAGCATTTAAAAGTCTCTCACTGCATTTACTTGCTGAGTTACTACAGGAAAAAGATGCATTATTAATGTTTGGGTCTGTCTTTCACCTGAAAAAGACATTTTCCAAAAAGGAATGTAAAGAAAAGATCTCATAATTGTGTTTGTATTGCTCATTTCTGTTGAGGAACATCGTTCTGTCATTACTTTAATGTGTGGCCTGGAAAGACTCCTTCGCATTGCAAAAAATTCACTTTGCAGCTACGTTTTTTCAAAAGCTGGCTGTCAAAAAGTCATCCCCGTGTCACTTCTGTGTTTGATGCTGGCTATAAGTTGACAGTTGAAATAGATCTCGAGGAATTTCTGATGTAGAATGAAATAAATGTATCCTTGGGAACAAAAAGGGCTTTCAAAAAGGTGCAGCTACGACTGTGAGTAGGTTTCAACTCATTCCTTTTTGGCTTCTGTTACTGTCTGTTGGTTTTTTCCCCCTTTAAACTCCCCGAATTTCTGCCACTGCCTCTGTCACACTTGCTACAAGGGCAAGCGTGGAGCATTTACCCAAAACAAACAGGCTCCAAAGCAAAAACAGAGCTCAGGAAATCACACAGGCCTTTGCCTGGGTGTTCGTTCCCATTTCAGACAAAAAGGGATGTATCTCTGTCATATTCAAATTTTAAAGTGAAGCAGACAAAGCCCTTGTTCTGCTTTCTGCAACCACAGCTGTAACCTGACAAGAGACCTTTTTCTCTTTTTTTTTTCTTTTTTCCTTCCTTTTCTCCCCCTTCCCTCTCCCTCTTCCCTTCCTTCATCTTTCTCTTCTTCTTCCCTTCCCTCTTCCCCTATTTTTACTTTTAATTTTGCTTTTTATTTTGCGTCAGAAAGGTGCTGATGCTATTATTCATCAAGATTGCACTTCAGAGCAGTTACGGAATCTTGTGAACTCAAGGTCAGCAAAACTGTAATTCAGACACTCTGCTCCTCATCCTGCTCTGTTTGGTGCAAAATTAGGAACAATTCTTGAAAAGGTCTGCATGTCCACAGCATCCCTTCTCAGCTGCCTCAGTGAATGTGCTGCTCGGTGAAACACTGCATATCAGCTCTCACAGAATCCAACTGGCAAAGCAAGCAGGCCCTTGTTATGCAAAATCCTTGTTTGTAAACAGTGTTCTGCCTTGAAATTGATTTTAATGCTTTGCCTTGGAGAGCTCCTGCACTGATTTTCCCAACAGAAGCCACCACAAGGGCCATCTGGTGGCAGCAGCACATTGAATCTGCACAAAACATGCTGGGGAATGTTCGAGGGGTCAATTTCCAGCAGAATGCAAAGGGATCTAACCCCGCACTTCCCTTAAGGAGATATGTGATATAACACACTCTAGGCTGGAAAAATTCCCACAAAGACAGGACAGCTTGGAGGGAAAATAGAACTTGTTCCAAGGCTGACTGTCAGCGCAAGATAAATGTCAGTATGGATATTGGAATGTAATACTTTTCTATTTCATATTAAAAATTAAAATTGTTTCCCTTCCTGTCTCTGTCCCTGAGCTGTCCCCATTCAGGAATTTTTGCTAATGGACTCTTCGATGCCTTCTTGTAGGGAGGGACATCTTTTCCTTACTGAAGGGAAAAAACCCAGGACTGCATTGCACTGGTCAGTGCTGTAGAGAGGCTCATTTGGTACCCACAACTTACTACAGATACCCCAAACCTTCAGGTTTTGGAGCCAAGATTTTAGTAAATTTCATGCTTGAACCATCATTACTATTACATTTACAAAAAAGGTGAAAAATCCTTTGGGAGAACTATTTGAGATTCAGCCTCTCAAGGTAAATTTAAGACTTTTTTTCCCCTGGGAATGTTTTCCTGTGATATTTTGGTCTGTGTCATTGCATATCTGGCAATAGAGTTTCCTGCAGCAATGTAAATTTGGGGTAGTATCACTCAGATGGATCTCAGACACAAGTTCCACATTCTTTTCTTAGCACACAAGGAGAAGCTCAGGCTGGGGCAGACAGATGCTGTGTGGCAGCTTTTCATCTGTTATGAAATCCTTGCAGGAGGAGAGCACTGAATACTAAGGTGGATTTGCTTTCTCCCCTTGTCTCTGTATGTCAGTTCTCGAGGCAGAGTTGCTGACTAAGGAGCAGTGCTTGGTGTTGGGTTACAGCTCTCCAAAGGAGCTGCCTGAGTGCCTCTGAAAAGCTCTGTTGATACATAAACATCCCCACAAATCACCCCGGCAAAGCACTTCGGGTCACTAATTAACGCCCCATTAAGAAGTTAACCTCATTTTGAATTGAAAATTTCGGTCTGCATAGTCACCATGAAGCATATTTCATCAAGCAGCTTTTGCTCAGCCAGAGTGGCTGCTGTGGTCACATCAAGCTGTGTCACCTGCCCTGCACAGGGTGTCTCACCTGCCCTGTGAGTGTCCCTGCCCTGCACAGGGTGTCTCACCTGCCCTGTGAGTGTCCCTGCCCTGCACAGGGTGTCTCACCTGCCCTGTGAGTGTCCCTGCCCTGCACAGGGTGTCTCACCTGCCCTGTGTGTGTCCCTGCCCTGCACAGGGTGTCTCACCTGCCCTGTGTCTGTCCCTGTCCTGCACAGGGTGTCTCACCTGCCCTGTGTCTGTCCCTGCACTGCCGTGGCTTTGCTCCCCTGAAGCCACCTGGGTCACAAGTGCTGACTCAACACGTGCCACAACAGAGATCCATCCATCCCATGCCACCAATCTGTCCCTGCTGCTCACCTGGCCCTGCCTGGGCAGCCTGGGGTGACCAGAGGATCCCTTCCAGCTGTGCCCATCCTGGGATTCTGTTCCTGCCTGCTCAAGACAATGTGCAGTTGTATCCCTGTGTCAGCTGTGTGCCTGACCCCATCCCTAGGTGATGTAAACTCCCAGCTTTCCACACTGTCATACAAAGCAAAAATGGCTCACAACATTTGTGTTTGGCCCAAGAACATCAAAGGAAATAGAAGTTACCTCCAGCATTTGTTGGAAAATTGAAGGTGCAAACTATTTCTTAATCTCATGCTTTTATGGATTCAAAACAACCAAAAAAGGATGATCATGGACAAGTGTGGTGTAAAGGATAAAAAATAATAATCTATGTAAAGGATCAGAAGCCCATCCTAGATAAAGCCTCTTTCTTTTGCTGAAACAACAGCAAGGGATGAAGTCATCCCTCGATGCCTCAACAAGTGCCTGTTGTGTGGTGCTGTGATTCACCCTCGAAACACAGCTCGCAGGAACCTGTAATTTCCACATGCAGAATGTCCCATTTCAATGCAGTGACAAGTGAGAGGGAGGAGAGCACCGTGAGTTGAATCACTCACGGACGTAAGTGCCAACAGGTACTGTCGTGGGCAAAGAACATGAGTCAACAGCCCCGCAGCAGTGCTGGGTTTGGGGAGGGTCTTCTTGGGGGTAGCTGGCACAGAAAACATCCTTGAGTGCTCTCGGCTCAATTCCCTGTCCCTGGGCACCCTGACTGGGTCAAACAGGGCACACCCTCAGGGGGCAGCCAGGCTCCAAGCAGGCTGCTCCAAGGGCAACATCCCATGGCTGGAAACATGCCTGGGGCAGGGAAGGAGCTGGGAGGTGACCCGTGGCACTGGAATCCATCCCAAACAGAGCCTTGGCTCTCTCGGTGCCTGGTTACAGCTTCCCCCACTGAAAAACCAATCATGGAATCCCAGAGTCAGTAAGGCTGGAAAGAACCTCCAAGATCACCAAGTCCAACCTTTGAATATCTACATGCCCACTAAACCATGTCATGAAGTACCACGTCTGCTCCTTTGGGACTCCATCACAGCCTGTGCCAATGCTTAACCATTCTTTCACTGAATAAATTTTTCCCTAATATCCAACTTGATGTCTTCATTCCTATAGCCATGAACTTTCCCACATGTAATCCCATGTGGGCTGGAGGCTGAGGAGAAGTAGGATTGGAACAACTGGCTGTGTGCAGCCACAGCTCTGAGACTGGGATCCAGGAGTCTCTCCAGGATGGCCACTGAACAAAATAATTCCATGGAGAAATGGCAAGGATTTGGAAGAGAGGGATTTGGAAGAGAAGCATTAAAAAGATGGAAAAGAATTGACACACTCATTACTAGCAGGATGAGGAAACATCCACTGCTGCCATCACTATCTGTATTTCTGTGATATGGGCATGAACAGAAAAATCTGTCTGAGGAAAACAGTGTCGTGGAACAGGAAGCTGACAGAGCTTTTCATGGCAGAGCTGCAAAAATGTCAAAGTAACAAATATGTTTTCCATGGATGATAACAATAAAACAAAACTACATCAGAAGCATTTAGCAAAATACTTTACAAAATTAACCCAAGTTTAGATTAGGAATTAAATTAAGAATAAAAGAAAAAATATATATAAATAACCTGGAAGTAACTTTTAATTCTTCTAGTTCTCCCATTTCTCCAATATTTTGGTTTTCCTGTTTAGTAATAACCACAGAACCACAACACCATAGAATACCCTGAGTTGGAAGGGACCCACAAGGATCACTGTGTCCAACCATACGATGGCTTTGGTCCATTCCAATAATGAGGTAAAGCCATGGGCAGTCTTGTGCTCATTTTCTGAGCATTATAGCTGAGAAAGTCAAAATGCTGCAGGAGAAAGGAAACACAGGATTTGCAGAGCACTGATGAGAATGCCCACGGACAATGAGCACCAGCACTAATATTGAGGGACAGAGCAGGAAGGGGTGAAATCCCCATGCCAGAAAAAAGATAAGGTATAAGGATTAGGACAACACAAGGAAATTCCAACATATGCCACTGAGGCTTTATCCAGAAAGTTTTGAAAGATTTCCCAAGGTGAGAATCAGGAGCTTCAGGCCTGTAATCCTATCAGATCACAGAGACATTAAACTATTCCTCTGGAGAGAGAATTCCCTGGCTGCAACACCTTCACCTGCCCTTCCTGGTGCCTGTGAGGAGCAGGGAGCCAAGGAGCTACCTTGCAGCACCTGAGTGCAGAGCCCAGCTGTGCAGCTGTTTCCCAGCTCTCCCATGCTCTTAGGAGGGACACCACATCAATTCCCTCCAAGTGGCTCCCTAGGAGCTCTCCAAGCACAGAGCACGACTGTTGATGCAGAGTTTAACAGCCCCAGCTGTGCTGGTACCTCCCAAGTGCTGATTAAAGCCATCTCAGTGCTTTTCTCTTCTGCTGCCTCTGCTTGTGCTCAGGATCTGAAAATCTCCAATCTGACCTTTTCTGTGATGGAACTGCTGGTTTTTTAACGTGACATTGTGGCTGTGTCCCTTCAGCCCCCAGAGCTGCTGGTCCTGGGAAGAGTCCCTGATCTTGTGATGCAGGAGTTGCTTCAGGACACACTCACACTCCTATCAGTGCTAAAACAATAAATTATTGGCCTTCATAGGGTGTCTTTCAGCTAAGGGACCTCAGTTCTGCTGTAAATAGTTCAAAAGATGATCCTTCCTCCACCCCTGCATTTGCTGTATGGATGCACTGCTATATCCATAGCAATTCCAAGGGACTGGAAATCACCTCTTAATTCTTATTTTAAAATTAAAAACAACCATCTATATAAGAGCTCTTACACCTTTTTAAAAGCAGGAAACCTTGGCTTTCTGCAGAATAGTTCCTCTACCTGCTGAAAGCAGTAAATGTCTTAGGGTGGGAATATGTAATATTTATGTGTGTTATTAGGGGAAAATGCAAGATCCTGAAAGTCATTAAATTTTATATTTATGATATGTATGAATAATTTGACCTAACTCACGACTGGTATATACAATCACAGCAAATGAATTTGTTGTACTGTGCAGTTTGACACAGTAACGTAAAAAATATTTCCACCTGAGCAGCATTTCTTAGAATTTCAACAAAGCAGTAAATCTTAAACAATCCGTGTTTTTTCAGTGGATGTTTTCAAGGGCTCCATTGTGGCAGGAAATGCTAATGTTATGAATCGATATGCACTAACATTACTCATGTAATGTGCTTTTTAAAACGTAATTTAACATAATGGAAATCTCCTAGAAAGGTAGATATTAATTTTCAAAAAACCCTGATCATCCATTTAAATTAAATGCACACCAGTTCATTCCTCAATGCATAATGCAAACTTCTATTTAGAAGACAGATGCCATAATTTACACAGTGCAGAGATACTCAGCTAATGTAACACCTCTGTTTCAGGCAGCAGTAAAACTGTCTTAATTAAGGAAATGCCAACAGATTAAAATGTTCTCATGGTTCATCAAATATTTTAGAGGGTGGCTTGGCAGCATTAGTACAAATGTTGTGAAGCCTGGTGTGTTTGAAGCTTATGCTCTGCACTTTAAAAAAAAGATGCTATGAACCATGGAAGAAGATGGCAATGTCATATTTCTATTGCCATACATTGATATATGTAGTTGCAGTGATTATATAGTGGATACAGACTGGGTTCCCATGTGTCCATATCTCAGGGTCATCACTGAGCTTCTACTATGCTTTTACATCTGCAGGTAAATTCCAGCCACTGAAGGAGCAACAGCAAAAATTTATCTAAAGGTACAAATGAAATTGGAAGATAAAAGGAGCTGAGAGAGGTCTGGGCGACAGAAACTAAAAATTTACCATTAGAAAGAAAAACTTATCATCTCCTTCAGTTTGGAGTGCAAACAATGCACAGATAATGAGTGGTTTACAGGAGATGAATCCACAGCACAGCACCTGACCTGACTGCAAATAATATATATTCACATGGGCCAAACTCATTTCCTTTAAGCCACAGCTGGTAGCAAAAAATCTCCATAACTGGGGGCTGTTCCAATCAGCACTGAAAGCTGGAGTGAGCAGATCAATTAATTATGCATTGATTTTACCAGGCATGTTTGTTCCAGTAGTGCACAACTGCGAATTTGGCTCTGGAGTTCTGAAGCATCTGTTGAATATTTCCATCCAACTTCTGAACATAAGCTCAGTGGCTCCTTTTTGGCTCGAGGCACAGGCAGAGAAGGGAACAGCTGTTTGCAAAAAGCCACACAATCACATTGTACCTTAAAAGGATGTTGGGTTCCAGCAAAGCCCAAGGGAGGGAAGAAGCTTTGTCTGTTTGCAATTAGGCAAGAATCATAATAGGTGCATGTATTAATTTAGTAGAACAAAATGGAGAGAGGGGAAATATGTGTCTTTTCAGAAGTTAATGCTGGATTTTGCTGCCTAGAGCAGGAAATAAGGGGAGATAAGTTTTCCTTCGTTTCTGATTTTTACAGGAAAATCTGTCAGTACTTAGCCATAAACTCATACACAGAGTTCTATGTTCTGTGAATCTAATCCCATAAGAAACATAGTTCCCTTTTGCACTGAATCTGTCAAGTCTCATTGATTTTAACAGTTACTGAGGAAATACAGCTCCTTGCTAGGCACAGAGTGAGTCCTGTACATAAAGCATGGGATTGTACAGAATACAGAGTACAGAGCTGCTGAAATAGGTACCCGAGAAGTTGCTAAAGCCAAGGGAAGTGAGTAAAAATATAAATTAATGGGAAGTGATGATTGAATAGGGATGAAATAGAGAAGGTAAAACTGATGCAATGTTGGAAAATGAGACTTCCTAGTTAGGATTCAAATATCTGTTACACAGAGCTTTAATGAAGTTTATGCCCTCACAGTGCTATATAAATCTAGAGCAGAAGACAGATTTAATCCCATTAAATATTTGTCAGGGATTTCTTGTAGTAGATAATATAACAAGCACTATTAGACCTGGCATTACAATTACCCATTTTTACCAAATTCCAATGCCTGTGGCTGCAGAAAGAGCTCAGCTTGAGCCAGGGCTCAGTGACTGGACTGGTGTTTCTGTGAATGGATCCCAGTCAGGCACTGCAGCTGCTCTGGGCTCCTCAGCTCCTCTCTCCACACACTGTAAACCAGCTTTGCTCCTATCCTACAGGGGTGGCCACTGGAAATGCTGTAACAGGAATATTTCTATAACCTTCCTTTTAAGAGAAATAGGGTAGTTTGACCTGCTGGTTCTGTATGTTTTTTCTATTCAAGAGCAGAATATCATCATCAACCTCCTCAGAGTTCAGCAGCTGCTGCCAAAACCAACTTCCTTTGTTAAGATAGAGACATACCCTGGTCCTGCAGCCCACTTCAGTCAAAATCTCCAAACTGTAAGCTCAGGGAATGCCTGACTTCCTAGCTGCTTGTACACTTTATTTTCTTGTGTCATCCCATAGCTTTTATGTTTGGCTGAATGAAAGTAAGATAGATAAAAAAAGGTTTGAGCTGTGCAAATGTGGGAAAAGTTTTGTTACACCCAATAACTTGGTATGGATAAGGCATCACTGAATTTCTTTCCATTTCTAGATTTATACAGATCAATTTATACTCTTTGGTTGGTTGGTGTTTGAAGACTTTTTTGTGTAGTCTGTAGGAACTACCACCACTGCAGGTAGGAAATGGTTTTGAAGGATACCCTACTGCTCTGTCCTCAAGAGTTTAAAGCTTCTGGGTCATCATAATCATCCTTGTGGCAATTAAAATGCTGAGAATTCAGATACTTGGGATTTGATTTTTGTATTTTTTAATATAGTAGTACTCTCTTAATAATTAAAACAATTAATTAATTCTTCAACTGTTATTATTCTCTAGTTTAAAACTTAGATGTCAGAGCTGAAAGAACACTTGGTGATTGCTGATCCTAAAGAGCCCTAAGAAATATTTCATGGCTGAAGTTGGTGGCTTCAGTACCATTTATTTGATGAACACATGTAAAATGAATATTTCCAACATGGCCCAACTCCTAAAACTTTTTTGGTTTTACTTGTGCATAGTAAAAGTTGGGTTGGAGAACCTTTCATGCTGTGTTTTGTGGCCACTCATCAGGTGATGTTTTCTGTCTAACAATGGAAGGAAGTGAAATAAAAGATGTGTTATCATGAACTAGAAGTGTTTGGGAAATTCATGCCAGGTTTTATAGGAAGATAAATCACACCCAGACTGTCCAAGCCTACATTTTCCACTGACAGGCTATCAGTATCCCAGGAAAAGTGAAACTACTGCTATCTGTTAAAAGTAAACCCACGTTTTTATTAGTCTTTTCTCTATAGATGTAACTCAGCCTTCCCAGGATTTCCAGTTTGATGACAAGGCAAAGTCAAACCAACACAGAAAAGCTAATTCCTCCCCTCAGGACAAGAAACACTTGGTACGACACAGGCAAGCCCACTTTTCCTGTTTTTTAAAGATGATCTTGGAATTTTGCTTTCTCACTCATCTCTGGCACCACGTTTGAACCACAGTATCTGCAGAGGAAGGATGTGCTGAGTCTCAGGGTGCCTGGGGTCAAGTCCCCACGGCTTCCTGAGTGATGAGTAAATGAATCCAACTGTTATTTCCCTTCTGGAGGGGGCAGAGCTGGAGCTGAGCAGAGATGCTCAGGTAGGGCCAGCTCTCCACAATGTCCCCATGGTTGTCCTGCTCCCTGCTGCACAAGGATGAGGCTCCTGGAGAGCTGTCCCTGGGGACTCCACACGGAAGTTCTTCATCAAAACTATTTGAACAAAGATGGGATTAGAAATTGTGGAAATCTTCCACATCTGAGGTGCTGCACTTGCTGCCCTTTCTCTGATTGCTGGTCTTGGCTTGCCCCAAAGGTCCCTTAAATTTTTTATTTCAGCAATTTCTACTGGAATTTCCTGTTGAGCTGATGGGAAATGACCCCCTACTCTGGCTCCAAATCTAATCCTTTTCCTCTAGTCCTAAACCTTTCCCTTTTTCTTCCCTTCAGCAGGATGAAACTGAAACTTTAGATATTTTTCATGGTGAATGAGGTGGGAGGGAATGGGGGCATTCCCAAGGAAAGATTTGGAATTTGGGTCATTCTTTCTAAAGCAAAAAGATTCCTCTTTAATTCACACTCTGAATTGAATGAGGATCTTGCACATGGCCCGAAGTACAGCATAATTATGACTAAATGTAGTCCTTTTGCTCCAGTGAAAATTGTGGATATTTCATTACACAGTGAATGTTTATCTAAATTCTCACAGTAAAAGAGATCTCACTTGAGAACTGAAGATACTCACTGGAGTAGCACACTTCTCTAAGAGCTGTCTGTAAATAATAATTGAGCCAGAGCAAGCAGGGTGCCGTGGGAAGGGGGATGTGTTACAGCATTTTGACTACACAGCTTCACTCCTGTAGAGAATCAGGCAGATTAAGAGGAATTTTGAATGGATACAATCATTGTTTAGAGTAATAACTTAAAAGGTGTTGGGATTAGGGTGTGCCAGTGTCCCCTGGTACCCTAAGGGTGCCCAGAGCCTGTGGGAAAACAGGCAAATGAGAGGTGTGATCTGTAATTCCCACAAGACAGGGCAGGTGCATTTCTGAAAGGTCCAAGTGTAGCTCTTTCAATCAAAAATTAATGGTTTTAATGACTTTAATAAAATCAAATTCCTATGGAGAAAGATACAACAAGCTGTATTGTACAAGCAAGACTTTCTTTTTGAAAAATCTCTTTCCCAATCTGTGCAATGCCTAAATACTGAAAAGATAATTAAGAAATATAATTAATACTTCCAAGGGTTATAAAAGGCATTGAAGTAATTTGAATTTCAATCTCACAATCTCAGCAAATGCACTCAAAAAGCCTGGAGAGGTACAAAGGAAAAACTCTTGGATAAAAGGTGACAAGTTCACGGTAAGTGTCATCATTAAACCCAAACATGTCACAAATCAGCACAACAAGAAAATCCAAGTGCAAACTCAAGTGAAAGAGAAATAGCTTTTTGTAGATAGCTTAGTACAAGCTGTCACAACAGTTCCTTTATTTAAAAAATAATCTAAGAAATATGAAGATTCCAAGCAAACTTGGAACAGCTTATATGAAAACCTTGCTAACATGCCTGAAGTGGAATATTGGGAGCACCATGTGATGCATGATGATATTGCACCACTGGAGCAGCCTCACTTGCCAGCAGAGATCTGGGGAGGGCTAGAACCCTTGGGTCAGACTCACACTCTTGCTTAGAATTATAACTCACCCTTGTTGCTAAAAACCAGTTTAAACCTAGAGATAAAAATGGCATTTTGTCAGCCAAGAAAGACATTATGTCTAAGGAGTCAGGAAGAATCAAAAGAAAGACAAAACCATATATATGAGTCCTGAAAGCTCAAATTATACCAGATGCATATAAATGAGTAACATTACTTAGATAAGACATTCTTTAATAAGGGAGATAACACTATTAGTGTAATTACTGACCGCCTGGTCTGGCATTGGGAAAGAATTAAATACATTACACTTCTGGATAAAGCCAAAGTAATTATGAATTTCCAGTTCTTTCCAACTTAAAGAACTGCCTAGTGACTCTCTCTAAATGGGTCTAATGTAGCCACTCCATTCTGATATCAATGCATTTCTAAGCCCCAGTAATCAGTCAACTCTTCTGGCTGCAAGGCAGAGTCAAGAAATTCCCAGTTTGTCAATGCTGGATAGAGGCTTGAAATGCTTCTTCCTCGGATTTTAACTGACCTTACTCACCAAATCACCAGAAGTAATGCTGCTGCAGCTCTTCACCCCAGCAGACACATAATTTTCCTTCCTCCACAATGAGGAATTTGAGGCACCTCTACTTGTTTACTCGCACTGCCTTGACATTGGGGTTCCCTCTTTGATGTCTGATGAGATGTCCCTGATGGTCATGACCTGCATTTCCCAGTGCTCCCTGTTCCACTCACAACTGTTACAGAACAGGAAGAAGGATTTGCACCTGAGCACAACAAACAGCACTCAGTGCATGTTCTCTGTAAGTTCAACACATACTGAACATATTTTTACATTCCATTTTTATATGCCACTAAGGGGCAAGACTTTTATGTGCTGCCTCAGTCCTGGTGCAAGGTTCCTCACACTCTGACTTGGACTTCACTTGAACAAGCTTCTCATGAAATTAAGGGGTTTAACTACTCAGTGCACTACAACAGAGCTGCTCCCCACATTCAGCCACTCCCAGCCTGAGTTCAGGATGCTTTTTAGGAATGCAATTCTTAATGAAAATGTCTTTTGCTCCTCCATTTCATAAGCTTCCTTTGCACAAACACTTTATCTGCTGTCCAGTACTCTTCATTCCCTGCAAAGAAAGCCCAGCTCTGATGGCATAAAATTATGGATTGGCAAGGACTGGGAAGTATTTCTCCAAAATAGAGCAGCAATACCTGAGTGGTTTGCACCTAGTCCATTCTGGTTCAGGCTCTCTAGTGCCCTGCATTAGAATAAGCCTGGAGTTTATCACTTCTGTTGTTCTGGGTTTAACACATTGTTTACAATCTTTATGAATTACGTGGGTTCTAGATGTCTCTCAAGCTTTGAGCTCACATGCAGTGGGGCCACAGTGGTTGTGCTTCCTTCCCTTCATGACTTGTCACTGATAAAGTGCCCCTGTTAGTGGTGACTTACAGCCTCTGCCACGCTTGGCAGATTTCCTGTTGCTTCATGTGTTATTTGTTATCAAAGAAAACTGCAAATTTTTCCAGGTGACAAAGCTTGTAGAACAAATCTGTTGTCTCTGTGCTGGAGCCAAGGCACTTCTGTGCTCTGCCTTGTACTGCCTTCGATGCAGTAATATTTTTGTGAAGGAACAGAGCAGTGCTAGGAAGGCGAAGGGATGCAGAGGTCGGGTGGGAACAGATTTGTGCTGGTGGAGCTTTCAGGAGTTGGTCAGTGCTGCCCCGGTTTGTACCTGAGCTCAGCATCTGTTCCACCTGTCCCCACAGTGGATCTCCTTCCTCTTCTGGAAGCCTGGAAGAACCTTTCAAAGGTCTGTTTCAATTAGGAGCACTGTTTCACAGACAACTTCCCAGCTGCCCTCCTGCCTGAGGAGTGCTGCCTGCTGCCTGGCATCCCCTGCATGCTGAGCAGGAGTCCACAGCTCTTACCCCAGGATATCAGCAAAGCCACCAGCAAATGGGCAGTGACTGGATCTTTATTCAACCCAGACAGCTTTACTCCCGTTATTTTCCCATATCCATACAGCCACCTTCCTGGGAATCTTCCTAGCAGGCCAGATGCTGCAGTGTCCGACAGGACAAAAGGAAGAGTTTCTGTCATGGAGAGCTGCAATAAGCTCAGAGAAAATGGAAGAGACAGAGTGGTGCCCTCCAGAAAGAAATCTGTCAGAGAAAATTATTGAAACATCAAAACCCCACAGTTTAAGAGTGTGCAAACCTCAGAGGGGAAAGGGGAAGGAAAATCACCTCAAATCCTTTCTTTTGGGCCCAATAGCTGCAGACACTGAGAATGCTTTGCACCAGCATCTCTTCTTTCTCTTACTCTGTCATCTTGTGGAAGCACTGAAAATGCTGTGGTTTTTACCTGTCTCTATGTGCTTCACACAGAAGATCGTGAAAAACTGACAACTGACTGTTTTCATGCAGAGGAACACTGCGAATGTGTTTATTCCTCACTGCAGCACAAACTCATCTGGAAAAGCTTTCAATGCACAACCACACCCCCTGTGTTTGGAGCTGTCTCCCAAAACATGTGGCTCTCTAGCACAGGAACACTTAGCAGCATTCAGATTTCTATTGGGCAGATCAAAGGGTTATCCACAGGCACTTCAGGAGCCCAAGGGTGCTTTAAAGAACTGAATACCTTGAAGAAGTAATAAAGAAGAATCAATTTAATTACTGGTTTATAGAGAATTAATAAAATATGCTTGAATAGTCAAGTGTAGTAGTTAAAAGATTATTTTGACAACTTATCAATATATTTATAATCATTTGCAGCCCTACTCTCAGGTATTACATGCTAAGAGAGGCTTTGATTTTGTCACTCAGTGATTGAAATATCTGGCACACTTCATTTCCCTGACTCCACTTCTTCTGGGAAATTGTAAATCCTTCAAGAGAAAAGTGCTTGACAAAAGCTAACTATTACTTCACACAAGTACCCTTAGTTTCCACCCTTTTCTGAATAGACTTAGGAAACTTTTTGTTCTTTAAACATAAATCAGATGTCTTCAAATTTTTCACATTGATTTATGGCATTATGTAATGAATTATAGGAGAAAACAAAAGAGAAGTTAGCTCAGAATATATTTTTTACCATCAGTGATTAATGCTATTCATGTAGAAACACAAAAGAAATTAATATAGTTAACTAAAGCCTTGTTGTACCATGAAGGTTAATCTCCCTGCTTTGGCAGTGAAGTAGAACCTGACTTTTTTTAAAAAATCACCCAGAGTGCTCAACTTACTCAATTGTATTATTTTTTTGTTCATGATTCCTGACTAGTTGTGTTATGACTCCACAGTAGTTTGCTTCAGATATTTTGGATTTTAATTCCTGTCCAACAGAATACAGTGAACAACCAAATTATGACTTGAAAAGAAGCAACAGTGGGAGAAGTAGATTAATCAATGTATAGCAATGGACTGAGGAGAGTGTGGTACAGGACCTGCTGTTATTATAAACTCATTACAGTTTGTCATCTAACTGGATCAGAACAAAAAATTTCTCACACTCCTACTGGAATTAGGGAGAGCAGAGTGAGGCTTCATATTTTGAGATGAAAAATGCTTGAATACATCTTTCTTTCTAAAGCCTTTGATCATGGGTGACACCATTAGCAACTGCTCTGGTAAAAATACCAGCTGGACTCTGCAGCTTTAAGGCCAAAACCTGAATTCTCCATTCCTCATGTGCCAAACAGCCCCAGAGCCTTCACCAGGAGCTTGGCATCCACGAGAACAGTGGAATATTTTTATCACAAAGGGTAATAAAGAACAAAGGCCATAACCTTGGCAGATCCCAGCACAAGTGATGGTGCCCCATGGAGAACAGGAAACAGACTGGAGAGGGTTTGGTTTAATCAGGATGTGAAGCCCTTTGTTTCTCATGCCATTAACCTTTGCACTTTTTATGGTGCAAAACCTCTGGTGGCAAAAGCCTGTTACCTTAATGCTCCATTTATATTTTATATTACTTTATATACCTGAAGTTACTAAATGAAAATCAGTTTAACATAAAGCACCTGACTAAAGAGTCTCTCAGATCAAACCTCTATTTACACTGCTGTCCTCCCACCTCATAGAAGCTCCAAAGAGAGGAGAGAACTTTCCTTTTCCTCCCTTTAACAACATCCTGAACTTTAAAATAGTTAAGTGATCCTCCATTTCCTATATAATCACTGGCACTAAATGAATTTATGCTTATACATCCTGAACACAAATTCCTATATTCCTATTAAAGATTTTTTTGGTCTCTCATTTCCATCCTGCCATTTTTCTTTTTCCATTATGAGTGAAAACAAAGGACAACAGGGTTTCTGTCTGTGTTCTCTTTATACAGCTTTCCCTTCCTTGGGCTCCCCATGCCTTATTGCTTGCAATTACACAGCTCCTGCATACCCTAATTTCTTGTTAAGGTTCCTCTTTTTCCATCCCTGGGAAAGTCCAAGGGGAACACAGCTTCTGGAATTAACTGGTCCTAGGCCAAAAAAAAAGATAATTTAGGCTTAATTTAAATGCATCATTCCAAGAATATATCCTCAAACTTTTTCTCACACATACAACTGTTCTTTTGTTTTTTGACAGTAACATTCTCTCAAAATTCTGCCTCTACTGTGGCCCCAGAAAAATCCTAATCCGACAGTACTGTACAACTCTAATGCCTGCTGGCACTAAAAACTGAGCATTGCACTGTATTCACCAGCAGTTCAGCCAGTCCTTGAAGCAGGGAGCAGAGCCCAAGTCACTGCTCTGACTCCTACACCAGTGATTCAACATCATCCCCTCCCTCAGCCAACTGAACTTGAATTCCTTGATGGAAAAAAGAATGGGTGATAGAGTAAAACACTCAATTTTTCTCAAAACAGACCTTCCAGACCTCTTAAGACTGCCTTAAATCGAGTCCTAAGTGTGAGCTTTGTGCCAGAATTACTCATGCTGTGGTTCATAAGAGGCAATCCTCTATGAAATGAGTGTCTTTTTAAAATTCTCTTTTAAGTTGACTGATTTTTCCTTTTGCTAGGTTAGTCCCCACTAGGCCAGGAGAGTCAAACCCTGCATCTCTGGAGCTGTCAGTGATTCACTGAAATACTTGTAATTACAAACCATACCCTTCTGAATCTGCAAAATCACTACATCTTTGTTTAGTTAATAAGCATTCAATGGGCAAGAAAAGAGCAGTAGATGTCATTTTGCTTGCCTCTAGCAAGGCTTTCACCATGGTGACCCAGCACAGCCTTGTTTCTGAGTTGGACTGGATGGCTGGACAACTGGGTGAATAAAACCCTGTTAGACTGGTGAGGCTGAGAGGGTGACAATGTTCTACCTGCAGGCTGATGCCAGTCCAGTTCCTCAGGGTCTGAGCCAACAGTGGTCCTGTTTCACATCCTTCAGGAGACAATGAGAAGTGATGGGGCTGTACATGACACCAGAGGGGGAAAACCTGCTGATATGATCAAGGGCAGATGATCCTACGCAGAAAAAAGATTTCCAATGGGAATGAGTGAGTGAAGCAAGGGCCAACCAAGGTGGTCAGTAACGACCTGAGGGAATTGGACTTGGCCAGCCCAAGGGAGATGGAATTTGAAGAGCTTAAGAGCAGCTTTCCAGTACCTGTGAGGAGGTCACTGAAAAGGGGGAGTCAGACCTTGCAGCCATTCATGGTGGGAAGGTGAGAGGTGATGGGCATCAGCTCAAGAGAGCTCAGAAACAGCTTTGTCACCACGGGGACACCAAGGATGGATGAGGTATTCCAGAAAGGTTATGCTGTCTCTCCTTGGCAAGACAGCCTGCTAAGGCCCCTTGCAGAGGGAATTTTCCTATCAATTTCCTGTCTGTCTACTACCTCTTGGGTTATAACCAGGCCTCTTTCTCTTTGAGGGGAAGGTCTATGAAACCTGGATGGGCACTGAAAATCCTGGCATGAAGTGACAGGCAGGATTTGACATTACTGCCATGTCCTGTTGTTTGCCTTTCTCTTACCATTGGCTGAAGTACAGCTTACAGCTGTCCCTGTACCAGCAGCAGACCTGCCAACATTTTGGTTTGTAGAGACAAAGAGGAGCCACAAACTGTTGAGACA
This sequence comes from Lichenostomus cassidix, assembly GCF_008360975.1. Classification (NCBI taxonomy): domain Eukaryota; kingdom Metazoa; phylum Chordata; class Aves; order Passeriformes; family Meliphagidae; genus Lichenostomus; species Lichenostomus cassidix. The sequence goes on from NC_139493.1 coordinate 19,079,042, forward strand.
GTGCAACACTCAGTATCACGGTGCCTGGATCCATTTTTAACTCCAGTTGTTATTCACAGTATTTTTTTAAAAAACCAATCCTCCCCTGACACCACTCTATCACAACTTGCAATCACAGCAGTGCAATGCACACAGGTTACAGGCATTGTAACCTCTGCAGAAACTAGACTGGGAAGAGAAGGTGACATTGTTTGAAATCCCTGTTTCATACCTTCCACTTCTGCCAACCCTTGATAGAGAGCTCTATCTAAAGAATGAACACTTCTGAAAAATTCTCAAGGCAGCAGTGGTTGGAGAAGCAATTATCCCTGCCTATGGCAGGGGCATTGGAACTAGGGGATCATTAAGGTCCCTCCCAACCCAAACCAGTCCGTGATTCTATCATCAACAAAGCTCTGAAAAACTATTCCTGCAGTTTTACCCTCTGTCTGCCTTGTAACGACCTTCACAAATGGCCAATACACACTGTACCTATAGAATGTGCATTTTTCTCTATAACACTTCAATATTTACTTCAATCACAGAATCACAGACTGGGTCAGGCTGTAAGGGACCACATCTGGTGCCACATCCCTCCCTGATCCAGCAGAGCCATCCCAGAGCACAGGATTGTGTCCAGGCAGTTCTAGAATATCCCCAGTGAGGAGACTCCACAGACTCTCTGGGCTCTGCTCAGGGCTGGGCACTGCCCAGAGCAGAAGTTGTGCCTCCTGTGCAGGGGGAGCTCCCTGGGCTCAGTCCCTGCTGTTCTTCTGGTGCTACTGCTGCCCCTGGAGCAGAGCCTGGCCCTGCTGTGACCTCCCTGCACACAGGGACACCCAGGGCTGAGGGCTCCTCTCATCTAGAATCACCCATGCAGCTGTCTGAAAGCAGAGCACTGTTATCTTCAGAGAGATAGCATAAAAAAACAGGTGCAAATTCTCCCAAACTGAGAGAATTTTCTACTTGGCCCACAATAATTTGAAGGTACTGCCTCCTTCTGTGGTTGAAAACCTCCCTTTGAGGCAAGCCAAGGAGTACAAAGGTGGCATGTTTTAAATGTTTTAAATACAAATTCATTTTGTCATAAGGCACAGGCACATCCTACATAAACATGTGTTTGCTCTTATTCAGGACAAACAGAAACCTCAGTCCCACTGAAGATCCCGGGGAAGGGAGAAGAGCAGGTTCCACATTGAATGCTCATGGGATTAAGGATTTGGGAACAACTTCCCAGTTTGTTTTTGAGTTTGCTTTGGATCTTTTCTACATAAAACACAACTGTATTGAAATCTGGCACTCAGAAGATGACGTTTGGAAGAATCTCCACAACTCCAGCGTATTTTGAATATAATACAAAAGATAGTTTAAAATGAGCTCAGCACAGTACCTGCAGGGAAGAAAAGGCACCACAAAACAAAGCCAGGAACTGGCATTGTTTCAGCTCTGCCTTGGCTCTGCACAGCAAGGGAGCAGCATGACCAGCTGCCAGCTCTCAGCAGAGAATAACAGATGAAAAACTCCCAACTCCTCCTCATTACAGGCAGACTTTTGTCAGCACAGCAAAGTTCCCAAACTGCAAATCAAGTGTCACAGTGGCAGACAAAAAAAACCCAGGGACAATAGCTGCTAAAATCTAAGTCTCATTTGTTCCTCCCACAGTCAAGATGCTTTTTGGCAAGCGGCTGGTGTTTACTACTGACTCCTATTTACTGACTCCTATTTTCTGAAGCAGATGAGCAGCCCAAGACAGGAATTACAGTTTTAGAAGACTCAGGGAAGCAGGTGGAATATTTATAACTTCGACCATCATTTCCAAGTGTTCCTGGCCCTTCTGATGTTAGCAGGACTGCAGAGCAGGTCAGTTTTCCATGTCATTCAGCCAGAATATTCTCCTTTGTAACAGGAATCTTTTCTTCAATTTGCTCCTTAAGACTCAATGCCTAAAGAAGAACTTGAGTTTCTCATGGTAAACTTGTTTTATTAAAACTTCTACCAAAATTCCCATCTGAAGACAGAACAGTTTACCACCTTTCTCTGTTATTCTATTTCATTTGAAAGAATCCTGCCTGTCACCTGGATGTCACTGTCATGACCTTCCACTCACTGATGCTTTTGGGATTAGATATTTTTGGTATGAGTCCATCATTTGAAAAACTGACCTTTGGCTAGAGGTCCTGCTTTTGGAAAGTGTCTCTTTTGCTCTTCCATGCTGTAGGGCTACATTAAAAGCCTCCCTGAATCTAGGAAGGATGCAAGCCAAAACATTATAGACATTTCCTAGCACAATTTGTTAATTCCTAATGATAAGTAACATTAATTTCACTCTGTACATGAAGTCAGTCAGCTGTGCTAGGAAGCAGATGACCAGGTAGCAAGAGGCACAGCCTCACTGAAACAATTTGAATCAACTAAAGTTTGCAGCTGCTGTGGATTTTGGCACTTGTTTTTGAAATACTACTGACACCTTTTTGCCTTTTCTTCAGTGTCTGACTGACTCTCATTTGAGACCAATACTAAAACTGATCCGCTTTTTTTTTCAGGGATGGGGGTTTGCCCTTTCTCCCTAGTTCTGCTTCTAAAGAAAATTAAGAACTATGGAATCAAATATAAATGTAGTAAGCAAAAGTGGAGTGTTTGTATTCAGTTTTAAGCCCCACCAAAAAAAAAAAAAAATTAAAAAAAAATTAAACACCCAAGGAACACAGAAGTTCCCTTTTGGCATCCAGCATTGATTTTACTACCTTTTTATAGCAAGAGTGGAAATGAAAAACATTGTGCTGGGTGTCATTCCCAGCACTGAAGTGGGGATGGCAAGAGAGCACCACTGGTCCCTGCACTGCAGCCCCTGACTTCCCAATTCAGATACAGTCGTGTTTACCTAAAAGAAACCCAATACAAGACCATGGTCCAGAAATGAGTTTTCACTGGTGTTGCTGCAGCACTTTAAATGCTCCCAGGCCCTGCTGGTCATTGCTGCTCTTTGGCCCGTGCTGATTTCTCCCAGCAGAGTGGAAGACAGACTCGTGTGGGTGCTGAATACTCAGCCAAAGCAGCAGCAGTGGTGGATGTGCTGGGAAATGCCAGCAGTGAGTGTCTGCAGCCCAGGCATCCACTGCATTTTGCCAGCTCCAGAGAATCCACAGGCAAGTGCCAGCTGGGGAGTGATTAACAGCTGGCAGATTTAGTGTCTTAAACCCTGGCATCTGTCTGCTCACTGCATGTGAATCAGCAATTTTCATTAAGGAGGATTCTCCCAGTCAGAGTGGATTTTCCTCTCTCCCAACGCTCTCTGTCTCAGCTGCTGCAGTGAGGGATTGTATTTAAATTCCCCTTGGCTCTTTATATCCCAGTAAGCTGCTTGACGTGCAGGAGAGCAGTGCTGTAATTTTTTATGTTCTTGACATTCTCTGATAGGCTGCTATCAAGGCAGGCCATACATTTCTGAAGATACAGGGCTGGTTTGATCTCCTTCCAATGTTTATCATTAGGAAAGTGAGCTTAGGAAGAAACTTCCACAATTCTGACACATACCAAAAAATTAATCAAAACCAAAGCACACAACATTTACACCCAAAATCAAAACATAGGAAATATAAGACCCCACAAAACTACGTTAAGGAAATGTCTGGATAAACATCTGCAAATGAGCATGGACAGGATGATGCTTTCATTTGAAACAGTTCAATCTGAATCAATGAAAACATTTCCATTGATTTCAGTGAGAAATTAATTAGGATTCCAGCAGCTTTGGACAGGACTACAGCAAACTCAGACCAAAGGATGATGTTGTGTGCTGACCTATGTAGAATTCTGTGTTACAAATATATCATTATTATTATATGCATGTAAAATATAGATTATTATGTATAATGACATAATCAATATCAGGGTGCAGATCAGAACATGAAACCTACTTCTACCTCAGAAAAACTGTTTATTCTCTTCTGTTCACTTCTTCACAGTGGGCAGGAGAGCGTGGCTCTCTCATTTTCCAAATCTTAACTGTGAAAACAAATTCCAAGCTCTTGGTTCCAAAGCTCAGAAACATTCTTCTCTAAGAGCACAAAGGTAAGAGCCATGAAAGGTTAATAATTTATAGGAAATGTTTCAGTGCATGAACAGTGTTTATGTTTATGGCACCTGAAGGAAGGAGGCATCCAGGATCTTCTCATAGCCACTGGGTTTTTCTGCGACAAGTCCAGACGTTGTTCCGGAAATGTCAGGGATGTGCTCTTAACTACAATAAAATTAAAATGTGAAGGGAGTTTTCTGAAGGATGGAGGTTAAAACTCTAAACAAAATGAACCAGTGGCAACTAAAACCAATAGGGATCCACAGTGATGGGCAGAGAAAACCCCTACAATGGAAGTGCTGAGAAGGTAACAACACGAAGAGCTGGACATTAAAAGAAACAATCAGGACTCAACTCTCTGTGATTTTCTTACTGTTAAGAAGACTCCTTTTACAAAAGGAAAGAGAAAAGAGGCAAAAGAAAGAATAAATAAAATGTGACAGGAAATTTAATTCCTATTTTATTACTGGTAAAAAGCCATTTTCCGGCTGTCCACATATCATTCTGAATCTGTTGAAAAGAGGAGCAGGACCAGGATTTAAGCTTCAGCTCCATATTTAGTAAGTAAACATCTCTTCTTTTGGATCCCACATAAATTTCTCCTCCTCAAATAACTTAAAGATTATACGCTATAAATCATGTTGTTTAAGCCTGTGGAAACAAGAGTCATCCAATAGCCTGCTGATGAATTTAAGCACCCAAGCAATCTCACTATGTAATTTTTTTTTTTTTTTTGTATGAAAAGACACAGCATCTGTAGCCCTGAGCTGTCTTTCAAAGTTTTTCTATCCACAGGATTACCCCTCAGGAGTAACATTTGTTTCTACACTTGCTATGATTTATCGACTTAGATTGTCAGAGAAATTTAAAGGAAGAAAAATATGTATATACATGCAGTAAAAATTATTACTGATAGCTATGACTTTTTATTTCCTTGATGCAAAGAAATAGTCCAATCCTAAGTAGGATTTTACAACTAAGTTATTGAAATAATACATTTTTGTTATAACTGGCAATTCCTTTGTAACTGTCCTCACATTTCTGTTCCCTTCTGGAAAGGAACTCCATGAAGTGTTGTTGTTATAGTGACCCCAGTAGTACCTGCCAGTCCTGCTTTACAAAAGATGGGACAAATGTTTCACTCTCTCTGCACTCAGATATTACAAATATATTGTCTATTAATAGTGCAAAACAGACATGTGAAACTGATGTGTCACACTTTTGGGTCAGGTTTGCCGTTCTTCCCTCAGTCCCCCATCTCCCTGCAGCTTTTCTAAGCCTTTAGCATTTTCTGTGTGCCATTAAGGTTTTATTTGGTTCACAGAATCCCAGAACAGTTTGGGTTAGAAGGGATCTTAAAGCTCATCCATTTCCAATCCCTGCCATGGGCTGGTTTTGTGTCATGTTATCTTCACTATATTTTCAGGTACAAAGCAGAAAAGAATTCCTGGGCTTAGGACTTGCATTTTTGGAGCTGTAACTCCAGAGTTATACTTCTATAAAGAAAGTAAATGATTCTGTGCTTCCAGGTCACTCCAACAGCAGAGTGTTAAAATTTCCCACTCCAGCTCTACTCATGGCTTTGATCCCAACCTGTGGCTGCTTTCAGTGGTTAGAACAAAAGGGAGCACCACACACACACTGATAGCACAAATGGCTCTCAGTTAATACATTCATTTCCTTCTCTCTTTTCTCTGAGGTGGCAAGGGACACATCCTGCAAGAACTGGGATGTGGAGAAGGTTTATCTTCACTGCAGCCCTTTGAACTGCAGTCTGTGGGGAAAGGAGAAATTCATGGAGACAAAACCACAGCTCTGTTTGCTAATCAAAGATGGTGCTAGCTCCAGTTAATAAATGTGCTGCCATTTAATTAACAAATGTAGAGCAAAGAATTGCTGGAGAAGAGGCTGGAGTGGGACTTTGGACAAGGGCCTGGAGTGGCTGAACAGGGGAGAATGGCTTCCCAATGCCAGAGGGCAGGAAAATCCTTCTCTGGGAGGGTGGGGAGGCCTTGGCACAGGGTGCCCAGAGAAGCTGTGGCTGCCCCTGGATCCCTGGCAGTGTCCAAGGCCAGGCTGGACAGGGCTTGGAGCAACCTGGGATGGTGGAAGGTGTCCCTGTTCATGACAGGGGTGGAACTCAAGGAGCTTTAAGGTGCCTCCCAACCCAAACCAGTCTGTGACTCTGTGGTGAGGGTGCTCCACTCAACAAAAACCCAGCTCTTTTAAGGCTCTGCCTGAGCTGTGTGGCACCATGGCAGGACAGGAGCAGAGGAAAAAAGCTTGTGGATTGGCAGCTCCACGCTGTTGAGGAATTCCCTCACTCATTCCCAAAATAAATATGCTTTGTCTGAGAAATACCTTGATTTCTAGTCAACTACCCTTATCATACTCCTTTCTAGCCCTTTTTACTGAGATGCTAATGAGAAAACTACATTTTATTTCATGCTTTATAGATGTTTTAATGTTACTAAAATAAAACTCTCCACAGAAAAAAAAATACTGCAAATGGGAAATACCAAATTATGAGTAACTGTTCACAGAACACTGTGGGGAAAAATAGATCCGGAGTTTCTGGCAGCTCAGAGTACAGCATCTGATGGCAGACTGTGTTAAGAGGAGATTTGTACACAAGAAATAGGAAGCAATTATTCCATGTTTACTTTGTGGAGGTAGGGCGTCATGGGGAGTGCTACATCTCGGGTTTGGCTGTGGCAGAAAACATGCACTGCTTAGAGCTTTAACCAGAGGAAAGAGGTTGGGGTAGGCTGGAAGAGGAAAGAACATGACAGTCAAGTTTTCCAAGCATTGCTGTAAAGAAAATATTGACTGTTGTACATGGCAGTTTTAAATAGTAGAAGAACAAGGTGAATTCTAGGCCAACAGCCTCCTCTCCAAAACCAGAAAATTCACCACTCTTCCCCACCTGTCTAACCATGATCCAAACAGAGCCAGGGATACTTCAAGGTTCCAGGAAATCTGGGACATCCATCGGATGTGCTGCTGTCCGGGAGTGCTCCAGCTAATGGGTAACCCAGGACACTCCTTTTCCACAGCTTTTAAGAGTGAGCTTAAATAAAGCATCTATCAGGAGCAGTCTAGCTTTACCTTCTCCTCCTCGGCATGGCAAGGAGAAAGAAATTATTATTCATGGTCTCTATAGCCCTAGTTTTTCAGACTCACAGAATCATTAAGATTGGAAAAGCCCTCTAAGATCATTGAGTCCAACCATGAGCCCAGCACTGCCAGCTCCAGATATAGTCCAACGTAGATTAACCAAAATGATGATTCCAGAACCCCTACAGAAATTCATCATTGATGAAAAGGAAGATAAATGCAAATCAAACAGGAAAATTAATGAAGGTTATACGACATTAATCCAAATTAAGGAGAGAAAAAGCCATTCACAAAAGAGCTTGATGTAGCAGCACTATGGAGATCAGGGAGTGCTGACATGTCCTTTGGCTTTAACATTCTGAAGAGGACACAAGTCCTTCTCCCCTGTAATGAAAAGCTTTCATATAAATAGAGCCCTCATGCATTAAACACCACCTGGTTCTTTTGCAGGGCTCTAGCCCAGGTCTGAAAGCTTTCAGCAGAGTACATGAAGTCTCACTGAGGGTGCTGGCACTCTGTAGGCAGGGTATTGGCACTCCAGATGCATCTGCACAGTCTGAACTTTCTCTAACCTTAAAAAAGATTCAATACACTTATTAGCAGAATAATTCTAAAGTTCAAAGAACAACAAATACCAATTCATTCTACTAGCTTTCTAAATACCTTATAATTAAGATTATTTGTTCCTTGCATGCTTACAGAGCAGCTCTGAGCAGTGATCAGGAATAGGCAGGGGATACTTTCCCTGTAATATTAAGGGCTCATTAACACAGCACCAGGTTTTAGTGGCACAGGCCAAACCACAGCAGTAATGAACATTCCTGACAGTGGGACTGTCACTGTGGGCTTGAGTGGCACACAGGGAAATGTCCTCAGTGCAAATCACTTACCAGAAAGCTAAAGCAAGTTCTCCCCAAAGGCTTGTACATTTGCCAGCAGAGCAAAATAAAACCCCCAAAGTTAAACTGGAGTTCAACACCCCTCAGGTGATGGTGTTTACAAAGCAGTCACCTGTGTTCTGTCTTGCTAAGCCCAGCTGGATGGGGGAGCAGAGGAGATCTTCCTCTAGATCACACCAGGCTGTGCCTCCCAAACAAAAGTTCTCTCCAGCCATTCAGACGCTGCCTGTGAATAAAGCTGGACAACACCAGCTCTTCCCTCTTCCCAAGGAGGATCCCTTCTCTCTACTGGGGGAACAGGATGGGCTAATCAGCTTCCTCTGCATCACTGCCAGGGCCTGAGTAGCAATACCTCCGTCCACATGAATTCTACTCTTGGGTTCTGTGATGTCATTTTGCACCTCCTCAGTTTGCCAAATTCAATATACAATTATGCCATGCCTTCTAGAACAAAGGACATGGTCTATATCCCTAAAGCCTAAGACTGACCTCTAAGAGTATTTCTGGAAATTGAATATTTGACTATTTCATGTCTCAAAGTCACAGCATTTATTTTGCAACAATTTTCACCAACTGCTCCAGAATTATACATATTTTTTTATTTATTTTCTCTTCATATTATCATTCTTATGCAATGCTCTAAAACTTATTTTGTGAGATTCCAACCTGGAGGTTTTATCACTGACTTACAATGAGCCAGACTTTTACCCTTCATTTAAGGTTACTTTATCTGTGCATTGTATTTACAACATCCATGTGGGAAGCAAATATTTTCTGTCAGGGTCCTTTTCAGCAGCTCTCCCCACTGCTGGAATTATTTCCAAGGTTAGCAGAGATAACAACTCACAATCTAACAATAACAGCCCAGGCTGGAACTGCTGGAAGTGTCTGCAGGGCAAAGTCAGGCTTTAGAGCTCAGTTTTGCTCATGTGTTTGCACCATGTCCCCTGCTGCCTGCAGATTGCTCTGTGTGACACAGATTTATTTGTAAAGATGATAAGAAGTCTGCTGGGTCACACTGTGTCACACTGTGTCTGCACAATCAGACACCCACACTCCTGCTGGGGATTTGTCAGCAAGAATTGCAAGAGCTCCAAGGATGTCATTTGGTGTCACACTGGGTCAGATCCAGGTGTCCCACAGACCCCCAGGTACCAGAGCTGCCATCCAAACTGAGGAATTCACAGGCCCAGCACAGAATCACCCCAGCACCACATCCATGAAAGCAGCACGTGCAGGTGACACTGCTCAATCCAAGAGGGACAGCTAAGCCAGCAGCTCTTTACCTTTGGGCAGGCAGTTCAGGTGGGACATCAATAACCAGCCTTGTTCAGGAAAGAATTCTGCACTTCCAGGCAGATTAACCTCCACATGAATTTTACCACAGGATATCTAAAGTGGGTTTATTATCTGATAGGAAACATTGTAGTTCAGAGCAGCAAAATCAGAGCCCAACTTGTGTAACCCTCCCTCCTCCTCGTCCTTGCCACTGTCACCCTCGTTCTGTTGGGAGCACTGGGCACTTCCAGCATCAGCCTTCATCTCCCTTTTTAAATAAACCAAACTGGGGAAAACACTCCAATTACCTCCTCATTAGATTTATTGCTAACATTAACCCTAGTCCACTACACACTGGGAATCCTTTTAATTTCTTTCTCTCCCCTCCAGGCAGACACTTTAATCTGCAGACAACGAAATCTGTACATTGTTACCATTCCAGGACTTATCTATGTTTTTGGTTTTTCTTCTCTTAACTGCTCTAGTGTTGTCCTTTCATCCAAATGGGGAAAAAAACGCACAGACAAAACACAAACTCCACCTCCTCCTCCTCCCTGGCTCACTGCAGCAGTGAAACGATGTTAGGTCAGAGAGCTGTTATGTAAGTGGCGCTTGTGATTTTCTGGGCCGTGCCTGGCCTGCAGTGATCTCCATCTGGAAGGCACCTCCTGCTCCCCTGTCCCTGTGTGCTCACTCACTCAGAGACCTGAGCTCACTGTGGGTCAACAGAGACATCACCCTGCGAGGGAACACGCTCAGCAAGGACCAGCACTGCCATCTCTCCCTTCCACATGTCATCCTGCAGGACCACTGGAGAAACAGCCCTTAGCAGGGAGTTCTTCACGCGCTGCTCAAGAAGGTTTGGGCTGGCAGGAACCTTAAAGCTCATCTCGTTCCATCCCAGCTCCACTGCTCCGGAATTCCCTGCAGACCCCGGTGTGGATCCCTGCCAACCTGGAGAACCTGCCCACCATCCCACAAACAACTTTTCGCTGCTTACAGCAGGAATAAAATCATAAAAACTGCCATTTCAATAAATTATTTTATTACCAACAGGAGAAATGCTCTGTTTTCAGTGATGACTTCAGTACTAGATACACACTAAGCTTTGTGTAGCTCTGCTTCTCTCATTACTTAACTGTATTGCTTTATTCTTGTCTAATTATAATTGCCTACATTTTTAAAAATAATAATAGGAAAATTTGGTCGTGCTATTTCCCTGTAGTCCACCAGAAAGCAATTTTCTGCTGGATTAAGCATCTCAATATCCTTCAGGAATATGTACACATCAACTAATTATTAGAAAAAAAGATTTGTTGTTTGGGCTTTGAACATAGCAGGAGGCTTTTGAATTACAGAGTAGAATTTTAGGCAATTAAATAATTTTTTATGGATCTCCTTCTCTTCCCAAAGCCCTGATCTAGTATATAACAGCAGTATGCTGAAAAGTTTATGCATTTGAGCCTAAAAACTTTAAATGGAGCTAATTAACTAGGCATAATTTTAGATACATATTTAAGTTCTTGGATGACTCAGGCACAACATTTTCGGTTTCTAAATCTAAATAAATGGGGAAGAAGTCAGCAGAAAGTAAACACATATACCAGTTTATCTCAGATAACAAGTTTTGATGCTTAAATGGCTCAATACTTAAATACCACTGTGAAAGGCTGTCAAACATCAGATTCACAAACATATTTTCACTTGAAATACATAATGCTGCTGCAGTGTACCCAGTAGAATCAGATTCCCATTTCCATGGGTAATGAACTATACTGTATTAACAGTAACACACTTGTAAATGTAATACAAATAAGAAAGGATAAAACACCAACTTTCACATGGAACTCCAAGAGTTCAGCTTCAGGAACAGCAGCACTGGAGTTGTGGCATTGCCCTGCCTGGCTGAGCTGCAGTAAATGGAACCCTCAAGCTGCAAGATGCTCAGCAGGGCTGTGCTGACACAGGGCAGAGCACACTCAAACCCCAGCAGCTTTCTCCTCTTCCTCAGCCCTGCATGGCTCTTCTCCTGCGCCACTCATCATTAGGAAAAGAGAACTTTGCCTGACTCCTGGAAGTGTACTTGAGTGTTCAGGTGGGCTAGAAAGCAAAAGTAGGTAGTATTATTATCAAAGTTTAAAAGTGGTTATTGATCACTGAGTTGCAACAAGTTTGCTCAGTAGCTTTAGCCTTTTAACATTGTAGGTGAATTATTTTCCATGGAAAGCTAGCAGTGTACCTCAGGGAGCTGATAAGAGCTGTATCCCTGTGTGACTTCCACCTCTGGCAGCATTTTCTATATGCACTCCTTCTCCTCGGTGCAATTGTGTCACAGACCCAGCACTGAACTCTGCTCAAACACAGGTTCTATTTTCAGCTCTGCCAGTGCTCTGACAGGGGCCTTGGACAAATCATCTCTCTGTGTGCTGCAACCTTCCCAATGATGAGATAAGGATAATAATTCTGATTTATATCACACGTAGATTCTCAACAATAGAGTTCAAAATACTGTTCTATATCAAGCACTGAAATAGTGCTGTGGGCTCCAAAACAACCTCTCTTTCTCTCCTTCCTTCTACTTTCTGCTCCCCACAAAAATCCAAACAAATAGTCCTCAGCTGGTAAGTTTTATAGGTTTTAATATTTCATGAAACGTAATATGTACTGAATATGAAAATGTTAACATTTATTTAATGGGGAGGGCAAATAATAGTACAAAACAGTTGGGAGATGATGGTCTATAAAGTAAAATGTAGTGAAAAAGAAGGCAGAAAGAACCAGTTCCAGGAGAGATCATGAGTTAAATCTAATTATTCTTCTTGGGAATACATTTCTGAAAACCTAATCAAATGCAATAGTGCAACATAAACTGTGTTACAAGCTTGGTAAGCCAAGTGAAAGGATATCAGGCGCAAACAAAACCTGCTTTAATGCCTAAGACGAGGCTCTTAGTTCTCTTTGGACACTTGTGAAATGAATTCTCATGGTTTCATGTTTGAATTTCCATTAAATTGAAAATTAGAAGCTATTTATGAACTTTGAATAAATGCTTCTGCATTTTACCAGTGACCAGCATCCAAGGCACATGCAAATTCCACAGCTGCAGGCAATCAAGGCACCACCATGCCAGCAGCAAACTTGTCTTTTTGCACATGAAAATCCATATGACACTGAGTCACCAAACGTACCCACAGATTTGCACAGTCACACTAATCAAGATATGCTGATTTAAAAAAAACAAACAAAAACCCAACAGATTGAAGCTGTTATTCAGGAGAACATGCATATAAGCAGTTGCAGAGTTGGAAAATTCCAGGATACAGGCTCTGAGGGAGGACACACTCTTCTTGGAGCCACAAGTCTAACAGCTGCTCCAGAGATGGAGCTTCCCACAAATCCATCACTGAAAAATCAGTACAGGTTTCTGCATGGGCTTTGTTAGTTTGGGAGTGTAACACTTGAATTCCTGATGCTAAAACTTTCAATTAGCAAGTGGAATAATGGAATACCAGAATGGTTTGGGTTGGAAGAGACCTCAAAGCTCATCCTGTTCCATGGGCAGGGAGAGCTTCCCCTAGCCCAGGCTGCTCCAAGCCCTGTCCAGCCTGGCTGTGGACAGCAGCAGTGACTGAGACCATGCTGAGAGCTTATCTGAGAGTGCAGACATTAAACCAATGGAAAGTCTGCTCAACCAGAAGCCTGAACAATGGGCTAATCAAGATGATAAATAAATTCATATAAATAGATCATCTAGTCACTCACAAGAGGTACAAGTACACCAGTATATCTGTGTATCTGAAGTATTCAAAGAACAGTGACTTAGCAATTACCTGTTCTCAGAGACAACATTCCTAAAGCTCATTGACACTGAAAATATTTTAAGTTAGTAGTCTTCATTGCTTGAATTCAGCTGCATAATATGCTGTGGTTTTGAGCAGCTGCAGGTGCTGGGAAAAATATTCACTTTAAATATTTTATTTATCTGGAATGAAACAACCTAAAAAATTAATAACAGACTTAGCACAGCCCTATCTGTTCATGCAGATGGAATGAGAGACATTTATAATGATAAGAGAACTCCTGAAGCACAACTGAACATGCAGTACTTCAGACTTGGTGTCAAAGAACTTTATGGTCAGATTCCAGCAGCAAAACAAACTGGCTCACACAGAGACTCACCATTTAACCTGAAAGAAAGATGAATTTAAGACAATTTCCAATTTTTAAGTTAGATTACTCACAGGAAACCTTTCTCTCCCTCTTGCTGTCTTCTCCCAGAACTTAATTCCACACATCCAGGCTCTCATAAAACTGGGAGAGGAAGACAATTAATTCCTTTGCCAGTCTCAGTATGTTATGCAAACCTACTGATGTAGTGAAAGTTGTCTTCTGCTTCTCTGTATCTCATTTTCATGCATTGCCCAATGCCTTCAGTGCTGTGCTTCTGGGGCTTCTTCTCAGAAGCCCTGAATTTATTTAACTTTCAATGATCTTTGCCTTCTTATGTACTTTTACCTAAATGAGAATTCTTTAGGAACTCGCTTGAGGAGACTCTTTCTTCCCTCTCTCATCAAAGATTATTTTCAACTATTTCTAAATTTTGGGTTGTTAGTCTCTAACTGGAACTATTCCAATCCTCCACAAGCCTGAAAGTCTTCATATAGTGAGCCTAAGAGGCAAAAAGCCTGCTTTCTCTCACAGAATTTAATGTGGAAAAATGTGAACTGTACAACTACATATTCAGATTTTATAGAATCATAGAAACAGAGAAGAGTTTGGGTTGGAAAGGACCTTCAAAAGTCACCTAATCCAGATCCCTGCCATACAGCATATAATATATAATAACAATATAATGGTTTGTATGATGCAATGGTTTGTCAAATCATACAAAGAAATGTATTTAAAAAACCTCAAAGTTGACATTATTAATTTTAAAAGTGGCAAGACTGAAAGTTCTGTGAAAACACTGCAGGTGATGTGTGTAATGCATGGAGTCAAGGTACTTCCCATGGGGTTACCAATTGCCTGGAACAGGGGTGGATGCTGGTGGACACTGGGATCACCACAAACTCATCCCAGTAAGACACAATTACCTAATTCCAAGCTCATAGGGTTCCAAGGGTTTCATTTAGACAAGTAACATTAACAGTTTGCTTTCTGCTGCTGACTCCCTTTGTAAAACCATGCCTGTCTCAAGATCTGGTTTTACTGCTGACATTGTTTCAGTAAAAGAAAGGCTTCACCTTGAAGATTATTTGGCAAGAAGAGTGGGAAAATAAATATTTAAGGTCCTATTCAACAGTGGGTTCTATATATAAAGTGGTTTATTTTGTTGCTGAAACCAAAGAGATTTTATTCACGATAGCAATCACTAATCATAACAGCAGGATGCTATTTGAAGATAAGCCCACATGCAAAAGCCAGAATGAGCTGTGACACATTTACAATAGCATTCACAAAAGGCATTCTGCTCTGTAATTCTCCCTGCTTTGTTGCAGAGCACACTGAATGACTTTTAAAATGACATTTGACAGATTTCATGAAAATATGTGTTCATCCCAGTACACAGTCCAACTCTATCAAAATAGCTGCACTTACACCTCCTGGGCAAATCAACCAAAGCACAGGGAAAGCTTCCTTTGGCAAAATGTTCAACTCCTTTATTGGGGTCTGAATGACAAGGTGCAGTTGTTGAATAAGGTTGCAGGGATATTTGAATAAGTCTGAAGGGCGTGAAGCCATCATTGTTGGGCTGTAAGGGTATTATTACCCAAATTAAGTGCTATTTGCCAGAAAGCCCTGAATTTACAGGGTTGGGAACCAGGTGCTCCTACATCATTAGATCAGCTCACCTGCTAAGGCAGAGGGAAGAGTGCTGCTGGCAGGTGCATTAGGAGCAATGCCCAGAGGATGTGTATTTGTGTACACAAAGATGCTGAGTTCGGGCAGGAGGCCAGACACAGGTATAACTGATACAAAAGTCTTGCATGGTTTGGAAGGAAAATAGCTCACTCTAAGGGTTTCCTGAAAGAACAGGTTGGGGCAGGCACTGATCTCTGCTCTCTGACCAGGGACAGGACCTGAGGGAATGGCTGGAGCTGTGGCAGGGGAGGGTTGGCTGGATATCAGGGAAGGGTTGTGCCCTTCTTCTCCCAAAGGGTGCTGGGCACTGCCCAGGCTCCCCAGAGAATGATCACAGCCCTGAGGCTGCCAGAGCTGCAGGAGTGTTTGGCCAATGCTCCCAGGGATGCACAGGTGGGATTGTCAGGGTGTCAGTGCAGGGCCAGAGCTGCATTCGATGATCCTTAGGGGTCCCTTCCAGCTCAAGATAATCTATGGTTGTGTGAATATAATTTTTTATTTAAGTCATGTATCTAAATTTCACAGATATCGAATATTCCACAGTTAAAACTCTTAGTGTAATTTCCAAATGCATAAACACACTGCCTTTCCCTGCCCTCCTCCATTTAGGAGGGAAACTTCACTGTCCAGTGCTTTCTACTGCCATGATTCACTGCTGGAACCAGGATTCCCCTGGGGAATTACTCCTTTGAAAACACCTGATGTATTCCCACCCTAATTCTACTGTGTTTCATGGAACAATAGTTTCTCTTGTGTCAATCCTACTACTTGATAAGTCACTCCATTGAAGGTATATTTTCACTTGTACCCAGCTCTCCCAACCCTGCAAGCTGGGTAAGTCACCTGGGTCAAGGACACAAAGCAGTTCCAACCCTTGCTAAACAGCAACTACAAGAGTCAGGATAAAAGGGGAGAATATTATCAACCAGAGGGAGTGATTTATGCCGTCACTACTGGGAATATGAAGCTGTGATTTTCTGAGTCAGATCATGTGGGAGGGAGAAAAAAAAAGAAAACAAAACCAAAAGAATATTTTAGACAAGAGCAGTGTGATAGCCAAGATGTACAAGAGGCACATGATGTGATTTTTAGGATTGTCCTGTAGAGAGCCAAGAGCAGCACTTGATGATCCTTGTGGCTCCCTTCCAACTCAGGGCATTCTATTCTATTTTTAAGAATGTGGAAGAGATAACATACTGATTTCAAAATCAAGCTGTTACTTTAATAACAGGTTGAACAGCTTGTTCAACCTCCTCTGACCCCATTAGGGGAGAATAAATTCCTTCCTGCACATGGGTTTTCATTTGAACACAGGACAGAAACATTATCACAGACTTCACTGCATGACAATAATCACATCACAGTTTTGACAGCCTTAGACAATTTTATGGCAAAGTAAAATAAGTGTATGGCAATGTTATGGGAGGGTCATCTCTTGCTTGATGGAAGAAATAGGATGAAATGACACAGAATATGAAATTCCTCTTATTGTCTAAGATTGTTATTTTAACAATGTTGTAAATCAAATTTAAGAAATTCAGGAAAATGTTGTACTTTAAATTATGTGCTATAAACTCACCTCATTGATTAGGTACTCAAGTGTGGCTCATACAAGCTCTAATTACAGATGAGCCACAAGCCTCAGAATTGGCTTTAAGTGTGTTTAGAACTAACAATTGTTCCAAGAAACATTCAGCATTATGACAGCTGAAAAAATAAAGGAGAAAAAAAGAAGCAGCTTTCTGTTTTACAATGCAAAACTTTCACATTAAAATTGAAGGACTGATTTGCAGGAAAGGATCAAACCACTATTACAGTAACAAATAAATTGACACTACAAAATAAAAGCCCAGCAGCAAAGCTCCCTGCCCATCACTGTTACATGAAAGAGAGCTGTTCTTCCAGGGGGCTGACTGCAATGGCAGGAGGAAAGGCACACTGTTGGGCAATTTTTAATTTGTTTTAATTCCAAGTAAGGACCACAGAAATATACATTTTATTTGTCGAAAGTTATGTCTCAAAACAGATTGACTGTCAGAGAATTCCGTGGGAAACAGGACCTTTGATAAGAACAGACAGAAGCTGTGCCAACAGGCAAAATTGCTGTTTTCACATATGTTTTTCACTGTTGTTTCCTTCACTGTATTAATCACATTGTTCCAGCCATGCAAGTACCTCCCTATGTGTCTGTCACACACCTCAACCATGAACTATCAGAGACCCTTGGGAGCTGTGTCTCCACCCAAGCCTCCCATTTCCCCAGCTCAACATGGCTCTTACTCTTAATTACCTCAGCAGGCATAAGAAATTAAATTAAAGCTTCTTCCTGGGTGGAAAATATATTGTGTTCAGGAGAACTGAATGCACTGTGTGCTTTTCACATGAATGTTATTTGTAGCCATATGTTCAACTGAAAAAATAAAGTGCTGGAAAGAATCCTGAGAAGAATTTCAGGCAGTTGAAATTGGAAGGAAAAATCTTAAGATGGAGATAATTTACCGAAAGTTACAAAATTCTGGATTTTAAAAAAAATGAGAAAACACAATTCCAAGCAGATAAGATATATTTAGTGACTATTAAAAAGGTAAGCCAGTAATTTTCATACTAAACTGGCATTTCTGTTTATTTTACTATAGAGGGTATTTAATTTAATGGTTAATATTATTATTACTACCATCACTAACTTCACAGACACAATAAAGCCAGTGCTCTTAGACACCATTTCCCACATCATTAGCAGAATTGTTACCTACACTTGAACCACACAACACTTTAACATGGTTTCTAATAAACTCCCAAGTAACCACAGTCATTAATAAATAGATGGACTATAAAATAAGCACATTAAAAATATGGTTACTCATTAAAATTGGGAAAAAGAACCCACCAGCTGAAAAGAGTATGGACTCTCAGATCTCATGTCAAGCCTATCACTTATATTTTCTTACCCAAGCTTAATGCATTTGCTGCAGTGTTGATGGCAAAGGAGGATTTCAGATTATGAGTTGTGCTACTTCCTAAAAAATCAAATTCAAATTTTTTAAAATGAAAGTTCAGTAATAACTCAGCTTTACTTTTATTATGGTTTTGTTGGAGTTTGGTTGTGGTTTTTTTTAATGGACACAGAACTTCTTAGATACATGGAACAGAACACATAAGGAACAGAAGGCTCATTTACACACACCTTGGTACATCTGGGACATTAGATTTCAGCAAAGCAAAGTAGCTGAATTACCTTTTCTGATGTTGTATCTTCTCTAGTCTGTTCTTAAACAATATATACACATTCTGTAAGGGACACAGCTGGGGAACAGCTGGGGAAACTGCTTCTTTTGACAGACCTCGACTTCCAGTTCCATCCACACATTAAAAAACAAAAAGAAAAGCACCAAGAAGATCAAGCAAGTTACACAGGCCAGTTCCTCTATTTTTGTGATCCACTTTGGATTGCTAAGTGTTACTCCTTTGAACTGAGAACACACCACCCAAAACAACTTTGGGTGAGAAATCATGGAATTTCATCAGGGCAACACCATGCTATAACACCAAGCAATAACCTGGCAACCAGCAAATGAAACAATTCCTCTTGGAGAACATGCTGTACATGTGTAGTGAAAGGCACTCCAGGATGGGAAACCAAAGTTTTTGTGTCAGGAAGTTGATGATAAAAAACCAGTGCAAACTGGGATTCAGATTCTCCAGAAGAATGAGGCATTTTGGTCACAGGGAAAAGCTGATGCTATACCAAAACCTACTTAAAATACCTGCCTGTTTAACAAAAGCTAGAGGGGAAATATCAGTGCTCTCTACTTCTGTGCCCAAGAGGGAATGTAGTACTCTTAGAGAAATCAGCAGGAACAGGCCCTTTCAGTGACTCAGCTGGGAGACAGATCCACATTTATCTTTCACCATTCTTCTGACCTAACGAAAAGGCAGGTGAAGAACTTGATTTTTTTACAGTTTTGCCCTTATTGAGACTTTCAGGAGCAAATGGGAGATGTCTAATCCCATGGGCTAGGCCAGGCACTTTGCCAGTGCTCCCCTGAATGGATGGACCCCTCTAGGAATGTTATTAGTTTGCCTTGGAGAGGATTCTCTCCACATTAAGTTGTCCAGCAATAGATCAACAAACAAAGAAACAGACTTGATAAATGCCAAGTTCAGATTTTGCAAAATTTCTTTTTGAAAATGGAAAAAAAATTGTCAACATTTAAAAAAACCCCAACAATTCTGCACGTGGTTGGCAAAGTCAAATGCTGCAACACTTGCAGAGGCTCAAGCAAACCAATGATTTAGATGGTAAGGTTCCTGCACTCAGCTGTGCAACTATTGCTGAGACAAAAATGTATGAGATTTATGGCCACAGAACTACAGTACCTCCTTGGAGAACAGAAAATTTAAAATCTATGTTCAGATACAGACCCTTGTGGTTTGTGATATAGAAGGAATAGATGAACCTAGCAGATAAAAAATCCTAGGGTTTGCATGACTGTTTTCCTCTTTGAACAGCATTGTTACTGCCACTTGTTCAAAAAAAATATGAGGAAAGAATGTGAGGAAATAGTTTTGATATCCAAGTTATTGTTTATCACAGTGGAGGTCACAAAGACTGCTCAGTTCAATCTGGAGTGAGAACTAACAGGGTTCTGTGACCTTACAACTCAGCACTGCTTTAACTTACTCATAATTCTAGCATTCTGCACTGTCACTGTATCAGACAGAAGTGTGATCTGTACCTGTCTGCTTTGAAAAGTACATTCAGTAAAGCTGGAATTAAAATGAAATTGCTGTATCATGTTTTATGCCTAAACTACATTCTGCTATCCCAGCACCCCCAAGATAGCTCTGGGCAAATTGTTAATAATTAAATGAAATAATTTGAGAATGGTAGCAACTACTATCTAATTCTGCAATTATCTCAATTCATCAATCTCTTCCTGCTGAAGGAGGTGGGATCTCATAGCAGAGATGCAAAAAAATCACACAAAAGTGACATTTTTTTAGTAGGGGAGGAACATGGAAACTACAGCAAAGGTAGTAAGTGTAACACAGATTCTGAGACCCCAGTGTGTCAATGATGCTCTATAAAAACAGCATGCCCAGAACTAAGGAGTCAGGCACCAAAAAACCCCAATAACACCAACAAAACCCCCACAAAACACTTCAGCTGACCTTTAAACTTCTCCAGTAGACCAATATTTCTACAACACTATCAAAATAATCCTTCAGTTAGCTGCTTATTTGGAATCCACTTCTGGCATTCCAAGGAGGATGTTTAGCCTTCAGTGTTTGGGTACTTGCTGAAAATATTGCTTTGTTTGGCAATTTTATTAATTTTCCTCCCATGTGAGAACCAGCTGGCAGAGAGAAAGCACCAGCTGGGGTCAGATGCTCAAGACAACAGAGTTCTTTTTTCTTCACAAGAGATACTTAATTGTGCTAGAATCGAAGGCTATTTATTTCTATTGGCCAGTCTTAAGCCAGCATGAAATAAAATATTAACCCAGCAAATGAACAAGCCCCCAGATATCCACCAGGACAGGGCCAGAGCTTCAGATCCAAAGATGACTAGTGAGGCATGAGGAAATAAAGTTTTGAAGAGAAAATTATGTGGAATATTTTAAATAATATTATATGGGAATAACATACATTCATTCCCTCACTATTTGGCTTTTAATACTGCAGACCTTTTGTTGTGACTGAAAGGTGAGGAGGTTTGCACACAGTTATCTCTAATAGCAATTGTCGGGACTTTTTAGGGAACTCATGTCACAGCTTTGACTGTTGACTTGTACCTCAGTGTGGTCAGATTCACACCCTTGCTCCTTGGTTTATAAGAGCTGACAGCAGTTCCCAAGTCTTCTATTATTCTCCAGAATGCAAAGAATAGAAAAATCCCACCTTGTCTGTGGCAATTCCCCTGGTTCAGCCAAAAAAGCTGGATCTACAAGGGTATGGAGTGATAGAACAACGGGGAATGGCTTTAAACTGAAAGACAGAAGGCTTACACTGTATGTTAGGAAGAAATTGTTCACTGTGAGGGTGGGGAAGCTCTGGCACAGGGTGCCCAGAGCACCTGTGTCTGCCCCTGGATCCCTGGAAAGTGTTCAAGGCCAGGTTGGACACAGCTTGGAGCAGCCTGGGACAGTGGAAGGTGTCCCTGCCCATGGCAGGGATTTGGAATTGGATGGGTTTTAGGGTATTACTACTTACTCTGGAATTCTGTGATCTAAGGCCCTTCAGAACACATCTTAAGTCAGATAGGAGAGAGATCAGTATTTCGCACATTACAGCCACCATGCTGTTGCTGCACAGTGAAGAAGAAGAAGAAGAAGAAGAACAACAACAAACAACAACAACAAAAAGAAAAAACTAACAAAAAAAACCCTCACAAAAAAACCCACCAAAAAAACCCCAGTGTTTCTGATAATTCTCCTATAAACTTCAGTGAAAAGTGCCACTGAATAAAGAACGAATATATAACCCAGCGCAATTATTTCAAAACAGTTTTCATAAAAAAGTAAGAAGGCCCTGTTTACAACCAAATGTAAGCTGGATGAGCCTGTGTGTGAATTTTGAAGGATACTGCGAGTACCAGAGGCAAGCAACGGCAGCGTGAGGCTGCAGGGACGACGAGAGCACACACAGCCCCTTGTCAGGGACCAACCCACTTCTCCCTCACCCTGCAGAGCCCAGTCCTGTGCAGACACAGGAATGGAGAGAACACCAGGCAAGGGCTGGAATCACTAAAGGACAATAGACAATTGGGTGTTGGCACGTGCTGCAGCCAGGAAATCAGCAATAAAGGCTGACGCAGTGCTCCAGTCTCTGCTTCTGTAACAAGCTCCTCAGTTACAGCTATGCTGCTGCCACCCTGCCAGAGCCTCTGGAAACAGATCTGCAAATGACTGTTCTCCAAGTGCAGCACGAGAGGATGGACTGGTTTGCTGCTTCCAGCAGGGAAATCCAAGGAATTTTCATTAAATAAATGTGTGTGTGAATACAGAGAAGACACGGAGCTAAAAGGCCTCAGTCCAGCTCTGCTGCCCTGTGTTAGCCATGGCTAAGCAGCAAGACCAACTCAAATGCTTTTTTTACTGTGTAACATCATGTTTCCTTACACAAAGAATTGCTCTTTTTTCCTCTAGCTCAAACTTGCTTTCAATTTTCTTCATTCCTTTTTGTTCTGCTTCTTTTGTTCAAGTTTGCTATTTTCCACTTCATATTGGTTTTGTGCCTGCCATTGTCGCAGGTTTTATTGTTACTAATGAGCAAACACTATGAGTAACATTTAGTGATGCAGAACACTGAAAGATGTAAATTACTGACTTTAGTATAACTGGTTTAACTTGGACCCTTCATGACACTTTGTCTCATTAACTCTCCAGTTTTCCACAGCTGATTCTTTTTATAGGCTGCATTGTAGCTTTTGCACTGGATATTGCTACTTATTCTGCTGTCTTTTTCTGTTCACAAAATATATTGGAATGAAATTCCACCTTCTCTGCCCGGGGGAAGAGAAGCTCTATTGGTGCCTGCTGGCCACATTTGATCCTCATGAGGGCCTGCAAACTCTCACTGAAGTTTTTATCCAGACAAGGCATTTGTAAAGCCCTGTGTCTTTGGGGGTTACCTGCAAGCTGACAAAGGATGGGCGTGCACAACACTAAAAATAAAATTTTTAAGTTTGCTTTACACAATTAAGTTTTGCAAAACACAGGTCAACTTAATTATGCTATGGATACTCTTTCTATTACCTAAATTGGCTGGGATCAGGCTCAAAGTTAGAACAGCAAGTGGAAGCACACACACAGGGATGAAGTTGTAAGGTCCGGAGGGGTCCGGCCGCCTGGCCCCAATGGGCTGCAGGAGCTTCGGGAGACCTCGGGGGCCTCACCTGGGCCCAAGCTCTCAGCCCTCCCGGCTGTTCAGCTCTGTCCCAGAGGCGGCTGCGGTCAGCCTCAGTGTTCCCAGGCTCGCTCCTTGGAGCGGCAGGGACCACGCGGCGGAGGCGGGTGCCTGCCGGGCAGGAACGCCGTGGAGTCGCTGGTCGCTTCCCGTGATAAAGAAAGTGCGAGCTGAGAGTCAGCAGTGTGCAGTTTATTAAAGGAGAAGCGGCGCGGGGGAGGCACACTGGGGGCTCTCGGGTGGGGCGGTCCACGCAGCTGCCGGGCGCAGAACCCGGCGGGGCTGGGGTCGCGGCCACACCACACCGAGAGAACAAAGGGAGGGGGTTTTTAGGGGGAAATACGGGGTTTCCCGGGGAGGAACAGCAGGGGCGGAGCCAACGGGGCTCCGGGACAACATGAGGGACAAGCGGGGGAGCAAATGAAATATAAGTAGGGAGGGGATTACAAGCAACTCATGGGGAAAGCCCGGCAACAGAACATTCTAGTGAGGGCAAGCAGCAGGGGCGGTGCTAGGGGCGGGGAAGCGAACTTTAAACCAATAAACTTAGGAAAAACTTTCCAGGGGAGGGAGAGAGCGGTTTACGGCCCGGCCTCCTCCGAGTCCCAGGCGATGGCATCCTCGGCAGCGTCCCCGTGGATTACGCTGACCGCCGGCCTCGGGGACTCGGGATCCGCAGCATCGGGTCGCCGCACCCCCACACAGGGACAGCGTGGCTGACCGTGCCTCCTCTCGCAAGAGAATCAGGCTAGAAAATTCCACTACCATTATTCTGAAGTTCCTCCTACATTCAATTTATCCCCACATCAGGGAAAATATAAACATACATAGGAACAATGACAAAGTATTGAGGCTAAATCAGCTTTGTTGGCTGTTTGATGACTTGACCAAACTCTGTGTGGCAGGAGAGCTCAGGAGCAGATCACTGCTGGTAAAGGCTGGATCATAACACTGAAACTTCAGGCTTCTTAATATCCTTCTAATGAGAGGTTTGACCCAACTTCCACTAAAGACAGGCTAATTGGCTTTTATAGAAAAAGATAATTGAAAACAGCCTTTTCCTTTACTTTTACAAAAAAAAAAAAAAAGAAGAAGAAAAAGAAAAAAAAGCAGTTTTAGTGAGTTAGTATTTCAAACAAGCTTAGCCTGTTTGATGGCCTGGTGCCTTATTAGCGACATTTTGGGAGACGTAGTTTCTTTGTTATCTTAATATATTTTGAAAAATAACTCTTTTGATGCCTCTTCTATTTATGACTCACTCATAATAACACAAGTGACTCATGCTGTCCAATTACAAGCTATTTAGAAAATTATTTTTTCCCCTTCCTTGTGGGTAAAATATGGCAATTTTCACTATTTTCTTACTCAGGGCAGTTTCTTACTACTTAAGATTCTCAGAACTTTATTTTCTAAGTAAAGCATATGCCACAAAAGACATCTCCCACCTCTTGTCTCTCTCACAGATGAATACATGTGAAGTAGAACAAATATTTAAAACTAGTTCCAGAACTTCAGAGCTTGTTGATCAGTAAACTGAATTTCAATCACCAGATTTTATCTAGACAATACCACTTTTGTTTTATTTAAAGATGGTCATTGTAAACCATTAGCACATGTTGGCCTAAAATTATTTACTAGGGATACCCTTGGCACAGGCAGCCTCAAGTACTCCTTTGCAGGAATTTCTGGTCTGACTCTGCAGTGATATTCTGTGGTGCTTTCCCATCCAAAGTGTGAAAGGATGTCCCTAGGTGGGAATTAGCTTGCACAGCTGGGAAGGGAATATTTCCTGGGTCAGAGAACACTGTGAAGCTGCTTGTTCCCTGAGAGCTTAGACAGTCCCTCCAGCCACCTTCTTTGCAAACACACACACACACACACACACACACACACACACACAGACCCACTTAGCTCTTAAGTTTTTCCATTATGAAAGCAGAACCTTCCACACAGAAAAAAATCTAATTAATTCCTGCGCTCCTGTCCATTCTGTAGTGCCTTACCCTTTTGCCACTGCAGCCTAGTGATTGCAGTAGTCCTGAAAGGCCAGGCCCTGAAAGCTCAGCTGTCTCCCTTTCGTGTGAGGAAGCTGTTGCATCCTGATGATTTCCTCTAATTACTCTACCAGATGAGGCCCAGTATTGTCTGGCTTGTGCCTATTTCAGTGGAGATCATCAGGGGAGCATCCTTTTATTAAATGCTGTTTCCCCCTGCCCATCTCCCTTTGACTCCTTCCCTCCCTCCTGGTGGGTCACTGGAGGACATCCTCACTAATTATCTGCTGCTAGGAGTGGTTAAAGTTGCAAGAGAAAGCCTCTCTGGAAGCTCTTTCTTATCCATCCTTGTCTGCAAGATCCATGATGGCAAGATCCAGAGGATGCCTACACGTGGACTCCCTAATACTAGGGAAGAGAATTTGTAACTAAGGTTAATATTTCCTGTTCCTAGAATATTCTGCCTCTGTCCATATCTCTTATAAATACCATTCCCCAGGGGAGGCACATTTCTTCTGAGGGCAGAAATGTCGCCTTTATTCTCTGATCTTCAGAAACGTAGATAGAGGCATCCTTATATTTCCTGGGTAAAGAGGAAAGATGGATCCTAGCAGGACCCTTTGCCCTGTGTGTTCTAGGCATTGCCAGCTAACCCTACACTGCCTTCCATACATGGATCAGGAGGTTTAGAACGCAAATGAGCTGCTCCTTGGCTCAAGCATCTTCCACATTGGGATACTCCTTTGGAAAGTGCTGCAGTTCAGGGAAGAATCACTGAGCTCTAGGTCTAGGCCACACACTGCCTTCTCTCACATGGACTCTCTGCCAAAAGCAACATTCAGAGAACTGTTCTCTGAATATATATAAGACCCATTATAATCCAGGTTTTAAAGCCTTTTCTTCTTTAATCCCATCAAACTTATTCCTTCTGGCCTATTCTTATGTTTACAGAGAATAAATGTCTTCATTTGATTGTTCATTACATTTCCTTTCAATGTGTTTTAATGCTTTTAGCTTCTCTTTTTCTCCTATTCTTAAGTCAAAAATCAGCCTTGATGGAAACAGAAATAGCTCAGAACTCCCAGGCCTTTCCTTGGGATGATAACAAAATATCTGATATGTGGGAAGCAGCCACCTACTTGAGGCTGGCCATAAAAAGACAATCAGCAGAAGTAAACCAGCCTCTCATTTGATATCAGATTGGTTATTAGAGGATTCTTAACACAGAGCTACATACAGGTACCATGCAACTGCTGCACCCACTACAACATCTGGATTGGTGCAGCCCATATTTAGAAATAAAGCTATGTCACATTAACATGCTTAGGGATTTTTGCCCTGTCTGCACTGGAAGATGGTTGTCAGCAATGAGAACAACAACTACAAGTGACAGAGTTGTAACACAAAAGGTGAATGTTTGTCACTACAGCTTCACATTGCCTCATATTTGCTCTGGAGACCACTCCCTTATGGGAAATGGAATTAAAAAATTAATAAAAGGTCACAAAAGAGACCCTGACATATCCCTAAATACAACAGCTTGAAATAAATTTATTTATGCTAAATGGAAAACTAAGGCCTAAGATGAAGCTTTGAACTAAGCAGAATGGAAACAGCACTTTAAAACATAACATGGCAAGTAAGAAGTGAGAACTGGGAAAAATGAATGACTGGGTGAATCATAAACATGTACACAACGTCTGCTCCATGGAAAACAGCAACTGCAGCTCCCAATCTGTTTAGGAATTATGGCAACGCAGAGCCCAAGCACTGAAAGGGAGGCAGCACACAGAGCAGAGCAACACGAGGCTGTGCTGAGGGGTGAAGATGGCACAAATTGCAGGCCAAATAGGTGGCCTGCTCAAGAGCTTTAACACACAAAGCTCTTGAGCAGGCCACCTGCAGAAGTAAACACAGTACCTGGGATAAAAATAGCTCAGGAGATGGAAAAGACAAGTAGTACGAGGGAAAATATGGAAAACGGCTTGCTCTTGGTACAGTTCAATGCAATGGTGATAAATATGAATCAAGGAGAAAAATGAGTTTCCCATTCTTCTTTTAATTTTGCAAGCTTCGAGAGAAGGTGCTGAGAAACTGTGCACCTAATTTACATAGAGAAGTTGTCTCATTGAAGTTAGATGAAAAGTGAACCCAGCTTCATTCAAACTAAAAATAAAGCAGAGGTTTTATAGTTTTGCAAGTGAAACAAATAAAAAATGGAATATTTATTGTCACCTGAAGACATTATATCAGATAGTCACCACTTGCTAAATGCCTTTTTTTCCAGCTTAGAACTTGATGCATTTCCTATGAGAGTAGAAGGGCTGTATTGTGGAGAAGACAGGCTGGAGTTTAAGGCCAGCTATAAACTTGAAACTGATCCGAGGAAGAAACAGCTGAAAAGGAATGGTTTTAATCAAATCACCAATAAAACACAGACTAACCCAGAATCATAAAGCTAAATACATGAACAATACCTCTAGTTGCTTTACCAGAAAAAAACATTTAAAAGAAGAAGAATTCATTGGAGAGCATGTACCTTGCCTGTTAATCCAACACTATCTCCAGGGCTTCTCCAAGGAGAGCTCCTGCATCAGGGAGTGTCCCTGCAATTGCTGGGACATGATGAGACACGGCCTAACACAGATGCAGGCAGCACACCACAGGAAGAGCCAGGAAAGGTGCTGTGGGACACAGGTACAAAATCTCTCTTGAACAGGCTGCTACACACGGGATCCTCGGCACAGCATCTCCAGGGACATCCTGCAAGGAAAGGACAAGATGGTTAGGAAAAAATGAAGTTACACACACACACACACACACACACACTTCCCTGCTTCTGTTGGAAGGAACTGCCTGGTGCCCTCTGGCACTGCAGACTGCTGGCTGTACCTGTGAACTGGTGTCCCAGTGCTGTACCTGTGTAATGGGTCTAAGCCAGCAGCCTCAACTCAGGGAGCAATGGTTTACAAACAAGTCTGTTTCCAGTAACTTACTCAAAGACATGAATCTCCATACACCATCTCGGTGTTTAAACTGAGCCACCAGCTCACACACTATTACACAAACAATGAAGCCTCCGGGACTTGTAAGTACCTGTGAGCAGCTAAAAACACCTAGTTCTTGCACTTCTGCACTGGAAGGTACCCTGTGCTTCTCTACTATTATGGCTTCCTCAAAAGTAAGCATCTTACCTTCAGAATTTACTTTTTAAAAATTATTTTTCTTCAAGAACCTTCCCCAGCCATTCATTCCAGAACCTCTGTTGTGCTTGGGTTGTTACAAACACAATGCTCAGCCAGAAATTTCTGACAAAAATGTATGTACATTAAGAGAACCAGCTATGAAGTTGCCCTGACTTTGCCCACAGAACTAAAGACAATTTCAGTGGATATTACCTGGATACCTTCTTTCAGGAAAACCTCTGCCTCAGACAAGAGCTACAGCAACACACTCTGACTGGACCTTGTGTCCTCCAGCTGTATCCTTAACTGGGGAAGCTGGAATGGGAAATTCCCCAAGCTTCCTGGGGAGCCCTGTACTGGGGAATCATCAGAGGATGTTCATGAATGACTGATATGTCCTCATGAAAGCCAAAATCAACAACCAAATAGGGAAGATAAGAATACCTTTATCTGCAAGTAAATGCAGGGATTAGCCAGGAGGCTGGATTGACACCTGTAAAACTTTAATCCTTCATATAAAGTATGAAAGTCAGCTAACATGCTGCCAGGAAAACCTTCCCCTGTAGCACCACTCCATAGTCCTGGCTGCTTATCAGAAAGAGCTCTTCCCTGAAAAGGTGTGTGCAAGGTTTCATTCATCATAGGCCTCACTTTTTAAGGGGGGAGATGGCAAAAGAAAGATGAGGCTGATTTTGGGATGTTGTATTAGGGAGCAATTTGGAGTAGAAGACCGATATTAACCTAACCTTGCCAGTCTAATGGAATGCTTCCTTGGAACATGGCTGTTGATCAGATGCTGGCAGGCAGGGATTTTCTGGCTGCAGATGACAGCCTGGCACAGCAGACAGGCTCCGTGTCCCTGTCCCCACACAGGCACTGTCCATGGCCTGTGTGGCCTCAGCAGCAGCCACTCTGTGTGGAGACTCACATGCACTCGCTGCTCTTCTGCAGCCTCTGGCAACAAAACTGCTCCTGGAGCTCAGGGAAGACATCCCTTTCCCCATTGCCCTCTGCATCAGCTCACAGGGAAAACATAAAGGGAATGTGCAGTTCCAGCTGATCCCATTTTCCTCTGAACTCTGTCCTCTGCCACAGGTGAGCATCCTCCTGGTAAGTGTACAGGAACCAGGATTAGTACAGGAACCAGGAGAGAAATCTGAGCCACTTGACTAAAAAGCATGAGATGGGCAGAGATTGTCCTTCCATAGTTCTGCCTCAGAGACACACAGCAGGCCTGGGGCTCACTTTAATGAGCTGAGAGAGACATTTCAACAATAGCAATAGCACTCTGCAATTCTAGCGAGTACTCAGTTTCTATGGTTTTATTTTTTCTATTACATTTCAAGATAACAATATTTAGTATTATTCAGTATAAAACATTGTTATTAAACATTTTCCTCCTTCCCAGTCCCCGACTGTCTGCAGCCAGTTTGTGAGGTGACATCTCCTGCCCCCTCAGGGATCAATCGCCTCTGTCCACACAGATCACACAACTTGCCCAGGATTTCAAGTATGTTGTTTTAAAGATTAAGTTTCCTCTTCATCCTTAACCCTCACGGACACAAATTGCTGATCACAGCTGAGCCTTTTAAATGGCTCCTCATTCCCGTCTGCCACACTCCCAATCTGAGAGATTTAAAAAAAAAACCAAACCAACGAAAGGGCACAATAAGACTTTTTTTTTGTTTGTTTCTTCATTTTGTACTAGAACATTTTAAAGAGAAACGAGACGTTAGGAGGAGGTGGGGAAGGTTCCGTACAGCCCACACTGCTCTGCCCGGCCGAGCTTCTCTCCCCGGCATGGCGGCTGCCTCCCCTCAGCCGCTCTGAGGACAATTCCCGCAACACAGGAGATTTACAACATACATACTGTTCTGGGACAGAAAACACATTTGTACAGAAGCACAACAAAGATAAAGCCTGGACGTTGTTAGAAACGGCAGCGGTGACTGTTCCCAGAGCCGAGGCCAAGCAGCGCAGCTCCGAGGGCAGAGCTCAGCGCCCCCGAGCTCCCGCGCTGTGCACAGGAGCGGCTGGGCCGAGACAGCACCTCAGTGCCAGGCTTTGCTTCCAGCTCCTGAGGGAAAAGCTTCCTGCGAGTGCATTCTCTGGCCAAGTATTGCAACTGCCAAGGGGCAGCCTCTGCCCTGAGCAGATCCCGCAGTGTCCAACACGGGCACTTCAGGAACACGGGCTCTGCCGCGGAGCCCTCTGGGCTGGGTGCTCAGGGACAGCAAACCAGGGCTGCGAGGAGAGCCCAGGGCATGGGCTCAGTGATTTCACCACTCACTGCGCGAAAACCTTTCCCCCATGTACCAGCATGATGAGATGGACCTGCTGTTGCTGGCACACACCAAATCCTGCTGGATGGGAAGGGACCGAGCTTTGGGTCTGAGCTGGCACTGTTTCATTCTGAGAAACTCAGAAAGACATTTCAACTCACAGAAGTCCTGGATCTTGGAACAAACACATGCCCGGCAGCCCTTCTCCCCCTCAGGGGAGCAAACACTCAAGAACAAGCAGTAAGTGAACAGGGGAAAAACTAAGCATTAAAATGCAAACTCATTTAATTCTATTAAAAAAAAAATATCTTTACATTGGCAGCAACATGCTCAGATAAATTTATATCCCCACAGCCCCCTGGCACCAGGAATGATCCCACAGATCACATGAGCTCTTCAAGGCAAAAGTCTGGTTGTTGCTTGCAGGAGAGGTTGGCTCCTTAGTCATGCCAGCTCCCTACTTCATACTTTCTACTTTTTTTTTTCCAGGAGACTGCAACTACTTGCCTAAAGAAATGAGTATTTCACTTGCCTAAACAGTGAGTATTTGCCAAAGTACTCCCACCACTTGGAGCAGTTTGTTTTTCAGAACATTCAGTGCCAGACTGCTGAATGGGAAGGAGAACCAACGGGAGAGTAAAAACTCCCCTTTAAGCATTTCTGAAGTGCTTATCACAGTAGCACTGAGATATTCACAGCCCTTTCATTTCTCCCTGAATGGAAATGGAAAAAATCACATCTTTTCTTAAAAACCCAAACAAACAAAATGGGAAGTTTGAACAAACCTAGAAAATTATGAGCTGCTTTCACAACCATCACTGACTTCAGGAGGAATTGAAGATGCTTAGTGAAAACTGGGAGAAGTCCCAGACAACAAATACTAGTTGAAAAATGGTCAAAGTATTTAAAAACATTACATTGTCAAGAAAAGTGACAATTAAGATTGAAAAACCATGACTGCAAACACTGAGGGGCTGTAGGAAGTGAAGTACAAATAACAGCCCAGTGCTAAATTCCAAACAGCCAAACCACAAGAAAATTCATCAACAGCAACATAAAGGAATCTTAAAAAGCTTTATTAAATAATACAGATTGAAATAATACAGTCCAGTAGTAGATTCTGAACAGCCAAACCACAAAAAAATTCATCAATGGCAAAATAAAGGAATCTTAAAAGGATTTAATACAGTTTCAAATTATTATCTACATCCAAACTGACCATTTCAAGTAGTACCAGCACTTAAGGCACAACTTCTCCAAAACTAGCCAGTAAGTTAAACAAGCGTCAATACAATTACATGTAACAATCCTTTTTTTTTTTTTTAACACTGTGTGAAACCAAAGCTCTATGCCATGCACTGGGTCTGCATTCCATTCATACATTTGCCTGCATAGTTCTGTACAAAGTATTTTGCATTAAGTATTTTGATATTTCACTTTCCTTATGGTCCTTAGGAGAGTTCAGACAGCCAGGATATTATTCACAGTTAAAACTGGGATCCTTGTTATATGTAAACAAACCCTTTTTCTGATAGCTGCAAAACCCTGCTTACAATTAAAAGTGACTGGGATGGTGATTATATCCTCAAAAGAAAGGATTCCTGCCAGAAGAAATGTCCACTTAGAAGGCACATGCTTTCACATTCCCAGTTCAAGAAAGTGCTTACAGTACCAAGGAATACTGCAGTTGTATCCAAAGGAAGCCACACTAAGTTTTTTTTTTTGTTGTTTTATTTTTTGTTGTAAAAAAACTCCAAATTATTCACAGTTGTAGCATTCCTAATGCTAAACCAGCACATTGTGCTGATGAATCCCAGTGTAAGGCTAAACATAAGAACACTTATCAGTGCAATACATTCCTGAGTATTTGGAACACAAAATAAAAACTAGTTCTTTGAAATATACAATCCTTCAAATTTTTTGGCTCATATTTCACCTGTTTTTATAATCTCCCTTTTTTAAAAAGTTCATTAAAAAGAGATCTAATTTTTACAGAAAGTAAACAAAAATTGTTATCACTCTTAAGTTAGATATAACTTCTATATGCTTGAAGAGTGCAAGAAAGCCAGATTAGCATAAACACTGCTTTTTATGCAGGCAGCAAAAAACAACAGATAAAACAAGCTTTTGAGAACTGAAGCACTGACATAAAAAAATAAATTCAAAGAACCCTAAATATAAAAAAAAAATAAATTAAGAAACTAGTTATATTTAAGAAAAAACTTGAATTACATCACAACTGCTGAAGCTGTTGAACTTGCTAAGGCACTGAGTTGTTTTATTTTTATTTTCCAGCATGAGGAGGAGTCCTGCTGCCTCTACCGATAGGCATAACCCGTGCTCCAGAGCGTGGCCGAGTGGCTCGTCTGCCTGCTCGGGGACTGGGGACTGAGGGAATGTGCAGGTGACACAAGGGTACCTAAAACATGGCAAGGAGAGAACAACAATCAGACTGGGGGGGGGGAGTGTGAGAAGGAAGAAACAAGTAACTGCTGTTGATCATCTGCTGAACACTAGCAGGGAATCTGATGATCCATTCAAAGTGAAATAATCCTTTTTGCCTCTTGAAAAGGTACCTTTACAAGTATCAAAAGTTAGTAGGTCTTCCAATTCAGGACTTTTTAAGTCTGAGGGAGGCACAATACATTTCACCTCAGCAAATGACATTCATTTGAATTTGCCTTATTTTACCTGAAACACCACGCACTGGTGTTCACAAACAGGCCTGCAGCTCACTGTAACTTAAACACACCTGTAAAAATATGAATTATTTTCCATAGCTAGGTTTTGTTACAGACCTTCCTACATTCAATTCCAGTGCAATGGCCAGACTAATCAATTAATTCACTTCTAACTGGGTGACAGCTGCTTACTGTTAGTGGTGTGCTGAGGACTTATCCTTGGGCGAAATACTGGCTGATGGTGCTGTACATTCGCTGAGAAAAATGCATGGTAGGCTGCAAGACAATTGAAAAACAAACCAAAATCATTTCACATGGCAATTACTCCTTTTTATCTTACAGCTAACACATTGTAAGAAGCTATGGAAAAAAACACTTGTGCAATCTTTCCTTCTCTTACCTATGATCATAACAGCTGTCCCTGCCAGGAGTGCAAAAAGTGTGAAGATCATCACCTGATAAGACTCAATAAACTGCTGGAAGAGACTGGCTTCATCTGTAGAATTGATTAAGAAGACACAATATTGAGTTAAAAGGAAGATGTTCTCTAACCTGCTTTAAGAGTTAACAGTTCTTAAACTGAAATACCCAAAACCAAGTTTCATTTATAGCAAGTAAGTGCAATCAACTTAAATAATACAACTTTGATTCTAGTGACTATATCCGATACAGTGTTCAAAATTGGCCATAACAGCTTAAGATGTTGATTGAGGTTGTAGCTGTTCCATCCCTGGAAGTGTCCAAGGACGGGGCTTGGAGCAACCTGGAATAGTGGAAGGTGTTCCTGCCCATGGCAGGGGGTTAAACAAGGTGAACTTTAAGGTCCCTTCCAAACTGGACCCTTCTGGAATTCTGTGATTATATTTACAATGTGTTAAGTGTGTTCTTTACTTTTTCAGCCCCAAAATACTGACCTGTTTTCAAAATAACAAGGAGCGCTTGGGACTAAACAACAAAAAAAATTCCTTTCAGACACTACAGCACTGGTATAGTTGTGTAAACTTGGGAGTATTCTAGGCTGACCCCAAGAAAAATATGTTCAACTTCAGTCATAATGAACAACTACATTCCAGGCTTCTGGCCATAGAGAGCAGCTCATGTCACGGATAATGTCAGCTGCCAGCTCCATTTTAACACAGCCAAGTTTATAACCTCACAAACATCAGTAGAAACTAAAGGTGATGTCTGGCATAGGAGTGCAGAGATAAACTTACATCTCATTGGTGCAGTGGTTCTGTCAGTCAGGTAGATCACTGTCACTGGGATAGTGATGGACTGGTCTGTCAGGGGACTGGAGACAGTCAGAGAGGTGGACAGGGAGCCCTGGCTGGGAACTCTGGGATCAGCCAGGCTCACAGTGTACACCACATAACTGGGCACCCCATAGGATGTCTCCTTCTCCAGCACCTTCACTGCCGGGGACTCGCATTTCACCTGAAGAGGAAACAACCAAGCTGAAACACTGCCTGGGACAGCACAGCACATCTCCAACCTCCAGGCCAGGTGTCAGAAATGAGTGATTCCACAGAAGCACAGAGCAATTCACCCCTCAAGAGGAATCAGGTGCACCTTTACAGGGACACCAGCAACATTTCTCCGGGTAATTGCCAAGGTGTCTGGGCAAGAACCACCCCCTGCCACAGGGGTCAGGCAGGTTTCTGCTTCCTGAGCCATGAGCTGGTTCACACATGTCAGGCTTCACACCCAGGTGAGCCTAACACACCTGTACTACCCCAAAACCTCAGGGCCAGCTTGGATGGGCCCCTGAGCAACCTGACCCAGTGAGTGGTGTCTCTGCCCATGGCAAGGTGCTGGAACAGGATGAGCTTTAGGGTCCCTTCCAACCCAAACCATTTTGGGACTCTGTGGAAAGGGAAAACTGAGGAAGAACACATTCCAAGATGTGTATTTCCAAATCATCTCAGGAACAAACCCTGACATGGTAAAGATGGCACAGAGTGCCTTGCATTAGAAAGCTGCAGGTGACAGTTCGAAATGCTTTCAGCCCTGCTGAGATACCTCCTGGCAGTGCACTCACCTCCAGGGTATCCAGGATTTCACTGGCACCAAATATTTTTAGGACGGAGCTCATGTCCTGGTTGCTGAGCAGCATCTCAGTCTGGTCAGCGTAGAACCAGCGATTGAAGGGCACCTCAGTGCCCAGCTGCTCTCCAGCCAGGGCGCTGCCTCTCACTGAGGCTGTGACCCTCAGCATGGCCTTGCCCCTGCTCAGGTGCTTCAGCTGCTTGTCAGTGAGGCTGTGCATCTTGATGGAGCACGTGTAGTGTCCTGCAGGAAGGAGACAGCTTGGGCTGTTGATTGCTCACCTTTGAGAGTTTGTCTCCATGCATAGCGAGATTTCTGGGACATCTTCAGAGAAAAGCTAAAAGTGGTAACAAAATTCAACCAGCAGCAAGGTAAGGAGTGCCTAGATGATCGGGACAGTGTGTCTATTGGGTCAAACATCACAACCCCAGAACTACAACTACAGAATTACTCCTTGTCCCAAACTGAACATCATGAAAAAAACCACTAAGCTGGTAACTTCCAGTCTCATTTTATTTTAATACTCCAGTGAGACTTGGCTCCACTTTGAACATAACATTTATGCTAATATTGAAAGGCTTTACTGAAAACAAGATTTAACATGCTATTTCATATTCTTTTCAACTAGAAAAGAAAATGAAAATTCTTTTCATATTCTTTTCTAGTTGAAATTTTAGCCAGCTACCATCACTATCATCAAGTCTGTGAAGGTGTAGTTTATTTATAAAAGCTCCTTTAAATGTTATATATTCACCATGTTTCTAGTCTCATATGGGACCAATTAATCTGTTATTAGCAGTAAAGGTAGTAAAAACTTCGCTGAGAATGGAAGATAAAAAGCATCAGTAACAAGCAGAACTTGCCAGGTACATGTTTTCCCTCTATTTTCTTCCCCTAACAAAGTAACAGAGACATATGCAAGGCTGAACAGGGGTTTACACAATGGGTGCAGAGATGAATCTAACAGATAATTAATGTTCTTTGCCTAAAGTCCATGGTGGTTTGGTTCTGTTTTAGAACAAGTTATACTTCCAAAACATTAACAATTTTATTACCACCTCCACAGTGTCTGGCAATTTTGCCCCCCTTTTAAGTCACAGTTCATGATGTTTTGGGGATAAATTTGACTTTTGGAATATTTATCACCTGAGTGCTCCTGTATCTCTTTGACTTACTACAAAAACTCTGAAAAACATGAAATGGGCTGCCACTGACTTCTGGCTTCTGACTCCCTCTGAAAACCAACACAAGTTTCTGTCACAGGCAGAAAACCCTCCTGAAACAAGAAGTGTCCATGTTAACAACTGACTGAGGCCTGAGGTCCTACACAGCAAAGCTCAGAGGCTTCAGAAGGAAACAGAGAAGGTTTATAAAGGATATTAGGAAGCAATTCTTGCCTGTGAGGGTGAGGCCCTGGCACAGGGTGCCCAGAGAAGCTGTGGCTGCCCCTGGATCCCTGCAAGTGTCCAAGGCCAGGCTGCATGGGGCTTGGAACATCCTGGGATAGTGGAAGGTGTCCCTGCCCATGGCAGGGGGTGGAACTGGATGAGCTTTATGGTCCTTCCAACCTAACCCATGATGCTGGGAATTCTGTGACATCTACTGGATCAAAGAGGTTGTGTTTATCTGCAGTGTGGCATCTTGTTACATCTTACCTGAAACTGCATCAAATCCAGGTTCTGCTACAAAAATATCCTGTGCTGGGAAGTCAAAGACATCATTGCTGAACTCGAGATGGCAACTGATAATGGACTGGGGCTGTAACTCAGCAATGGCTTCAGTCTGAGCAGGCAAACATTCCCCTAGGGGGAAGGAAAAACATTAATCTCTAATTAATTACAAAATAAAATTGTAACTAGTTAATTTTAATTAGTTAAAAGCAGAATCATGGCTTGTAGTATTGGGTTATTCTACCACCTTCTGAAATAGTTTCACAAGGTTATGAAGATCTTAAAATAGTTGGGAATCACAGGAGGCTGTCCTTGCTCAGGTCTAATCCCAAAGAGACAGTGATGAAAATTTTATATGTTGTGGGGTTTTCTTGACAGGAATAATTTATTTACAGGAAAGAATAAGCTGGAGAGAATTTTCAGCTCAGATGTCTCTTGAATAACTTATATGATCCTGGGAGCCTCGATTTATATTTTAGTATCTGGCAAGATGATTTTTTGGTAGGCTAATAATTTACATATGACAAAATAAAGTACTGTTGGAACAAGTGCTGACAGTTAAGCTAGAATCTATAAGAATCTATAATCACATAAAATACAGCTTCTTAAATAGAGGACACGATATGATGCTTAATCATTGTATTGATTCATATTGGTGATAAGCTCTGTAAAAAATTTAATGAATAGCAACTACTTTAGACATGTTCAGTAAGAAAATATAACAACTCCAAGAAGGCAACTGCAATTAAACATATAAGCAATTAGCTGATTGCCCATTAACTGCTTTTTATGATCAAAAATGGTACTTCTGTTGAAATCCACTGAATTTATTAGTTGTGAAATATTAATAGTGCCCCAGAAGATCTTCCAAATTCTGTCCCATAGCCCAAGTTTCTTCCACAGCCCCTGGGACTCTGGAAAGGCACTGGAGGCTCCTGGGGCTCTTGTTACCCCAGTTTCACAGACCCTTAAAGAACAAACAAAAACCCCGTAACACAAACCAAAGCTGTATCATGAATACATAAACACATAACCATCAGCATTAATATTTTTTCTCATACCTTTTAAATTTTTATTTGTTTCGCCAATTGAAACTATGACTTTTGAGGCTGCCACTCCCTGTAAGCTTGTCTGCGTGCCACTGACATGCATTGTTGTGGTCCTCTGAGGTGCATTAATCACAATCTGAAAAAAGGATAAAGCACATTTTTACCAAAAACTGTTTAAACAGATAAAAATTAAGGCAAAACCAGACTGGATTGGTTTTCAAAGACTCCACGAGGTCATGTTTTTCTTTGAAATCCCACGTTTCTCTAATACTAGAAACTGCCTTTCCAAGCAATTAAAGCTAGCAAAAACATTTTGTCTTCCTACCCAACCCCCAGAAGTTAATATGCATAAAGCTCTATATCTAAATTTAATTTAAAAAGAATGTCTAGTGCTTATGCTGGCTGATGCAGTGAATTGTGTCAACAGTACAATTGCATTGCAGATAAACAAAATAATTTAATGGAGTACTTCTGATCAGTGATGCATGGCACAACACTTGAGAAAGTTCTTGCTGGCATCTCATCCTGCAGTGAAGCTTCATTCATAAAAGCAGCCATACTCAAAAGTTGGTTAGCACCTGGAAACAACTTAGCCAACAAAGGAATCAAAATGTACAACAGAAGAACAGTATAGGTGAAAAATCAAAATTGTTATCCTACATTTTCCTCCTTTGCCAGACGATTAAAAAAAATATATATGTTTTTGGACACATAGCAAATACTTTCCAATCATTCAGATTTCTAAAAGAACACTTCTAAATATTTATAACAAAAGAACCCCCACAGAATAGTTTGGTGAGGGTTCACCCAAAACAAACCAGCCTCAGCAGGACCTGAACAGTGCCTCACCTCTCTGTAGCTTTTCAATAACCCAGAGATCTCATAGTAGACAGTGACCACCCCAGAGTCCCTTGCCAGGGCCACGCCAGTCTTGGAGTCCACGAGAAGAGCACTTGAGGAGGAGCTCCACACACCTGGCAGGCCTGGAAGACACCATGGGGGCAATGCTCAACAGCCTGCTGCCAGCTGCAGCATTTCCTGGGCACTCTGGTGTCTGTGTGTGCCACAGTGCCCAGAAAACACTCTGTTGTCTGTGAACCCCACTGCCCAGGCAGCACAGGGGATGCTCGTGGTGGAAGGCTGGCAGCACAACACCAAACCAACCTGCAGGTAATTCTGACAAAAGCCCATTAATACCAACAATCAAACACAGCGAGTGAAGGCAGTCCTGACTCTGCAGGAGTCCCATAAAAACAAGCCTTTCCAGCTAATGGAATAGAAATGTATGGAGTGTGATACTCAGGAATTCAATACAAGAGACATACTGCACGGTACAATTAAAATGAGAGGAGTTGATCAAACCTATTTTTATCATTAACAAGAACAGTGACATTTGATTCTGAACAAACGTGATAAATGATGCATTTAGTTCTGCTGAGAATGAGCCAGAGTCACGCTGGTGTCCCACAGAATAGCTGCTAACCCGCACAGCTGGAGGCCACTCACCTTCCTGGGCTGTCAGCGAGGTCCTCAGGCAGAGGACATCCCCCACCACCAGGTCTGGGAGCTCTGGGAAGATGGCATGTTGGACTGGCAGAGGGACGTAGTCGGCAGTGCCACTGTGCTCTGCATCCCACACTCTGAGCAGGGTCAGCCCCACGTTCACAGTCCGGATCACAAAGGTGTTGTTGGTGGCTCCCTTGGCGATCTGCACAAAGTCATCTCTGCACACAAACAGAAGTGCTGCTCTATGAAGGCAAGTTCCCTGTGTCATTAGCTCTCCAACAGGAGGGCTAGCAAACCCTTTTCAGATGGCTGACTGCTTGTTTCCAGCACCAGTCATCTAATGAAACCCAACAAAGTAAGGAAATTATAAAAATTATTTAGGTGCCACTGAGGCAAATTTCAGTTCATCACTATGCTGAGGAAATAGAGACTGTAACTAAGTAGAAGAACTACTTCTTAATTTTAAGAATTGTAGAGCTTTAGAATGACATAACCTGTCTCTTTTCCCTTTTCTCAAGGGAGTTAAGAAGCCAAGAAATTTGAACACCAATATGCAACTTCTCAGATGTAGCTTTACAGAGCCAAATCCCACTGGATTTTGAGTTCTGGTATTTACCCAAATTCCAGACTCCCAAGCACAGTGACACACGGAGCACCCAGCACAGAGACCATCACCATGCAGGGACACTGCAGGTCCTGGCAGCAGCACAGCTGGGTCCCCACAGTGCTGCACCCCAGGCTGACAGCAGTGCCTCTCTAGGGCCACAATGAGCTCTGTGCTGGAGCAGCTCTGGTTAGCTCAGAGGTATCTGCATGCTACAGAAATTTATTAACTGAAGTAAGAGAAGAAAAAATCTTGGATTCAACCCCTTTTTCATCATGATCAGTGTGCTGTAAGTACAAGGTGCTCTGCAGAAAACAAGCCATATTACAGTGACAGCATCAGTGGTATTTTACTAAAGACCACAGAAGGCTGGTTTACAACACTTACTCTGTGAGGCAGAAACCAAAAGGCCTTTTGAGGCTTGTCTCTGCTGTGCAAAGAAAGGCTGTACAAGCACATCTTAAGAGACAGCCTCTGATCCAGAATGTTCCCCACCTTACATAAGCCTTCAGTGAGTCAGTGTAACACAGCACTGGGAGAGGCAGATGCTGATGGGTCAATTGTTTCTATAGGCCACTGCTGGGTGCAGGGGGATGATTCAGAGTCACTTAAAGCAGAGCACAACTTCAGCAGGCCCCAGTGGGATCATGCTTATCTGGGCAGCTTTCCATGGCCAAGGAATATCGATTGCTAACTGGAACTCTTCTTCCTGCTACTGCCTCTGAAGGCCAGAGAGACAAAACCCTTGCTTTGCTAATTCCAGCCCAAGCTGTATCTTCACCTGATACCTTTGGAACAATCTTTGTTCTATGTGGGTTTAGCCTTTTTTTGTTCTCTGTAATTACCACCAGCGACTGATACCCACCTGTTGGTGGCAAAGTTGAGCATAACGTTATGTGAGTGGAAAGTATCTCCAGAGTTATCATGGAAATCGACTGTAAATGTCAGTGTCACACCCAGGGGCAGTGCCAGCAGTGCCTCTTTGTTCTGGGTGAGCAGAACAGGCTTCATGGAGATCCTGAGGTAGGAGATGGGGCAGACCTGGAAAACATGAGCAGTGAGAAGAAAAGTTAAATTGCTTTTTACGATGCCTCTATAAAAATTATCCTAAAAGGGTTCTTATTATGCACATATAGTGTTTCTTTTATGAACCATTTGCATTCAGCCACATGCCAGGACTAACGTGAGGAGCTGTTATCAGTATCTACATTTCACAGGCTGAAAGGGGCCTCTGGACACTGGTTAGTCTGAGCTAGTCCAGCTCCCTGCTCAGGCTGGGTCACCCAGAGTCACTCAGCCAAGATCATGTGCAGGCAGCTCTAGGGCATCTCCTCGGATGGAGACTCCACTGCCTCTTGGACTCTGTGTTCAACAGCCACCACAGTAAACAGTTCCTATGTTCAGACAGCATTTCCTGCATTCCAGCACTGCTTGTTCCCCTTGCCTGTTATGGCTGAGAAAAGCCTGGCTCTGTCTGCTTTGTACCCTCACAGCTGGTATTTCTTAGCCTTTTTTTCTAATACCACTGGGAACTGAAACAAGAAATAATGATGTAGAAACACACATCACACACAGACTTCAGAGAACAGATTACTATCTCATAAATTCAAACTTAAAATTCTCTGGATATACAAGAGAACAAGCGGCCCCATGACCTCTCTGCTAGTAATATCCAAAATAAAAGGTGCAATTCATTCCCCAGTTATTAGAAGAGTAACTCCCAATGTATGTGAGTAAGGGGATGGAATGGTCACTGCTGCCCAGCTCCCTTGCACCAGGTGACAAAGCCAAGATGTTCCAGGCAGAGCTGGCAGCTGACAGACCCTAAAGGGTCAGCAGGCTGTGCTCTGTTCCCTGAGTGCCTGTCCTCAGCCAAGACAGAAGTCGGGAACGGCTCCAAATTCCTTTGAAGAGTCTGCTCCATTAACCATAGTGCACATCCCCATATTTCTGCAGTAACACTCCAATGAAGAAAGTTTTTCTGAAGACAAAGACTTGACAATCTATTCTTTTAAACAGCATATTACTATTCTTGATTAACTTACCTAAGTTAATGAGCAAAATTACCCAACAAAAATAACTGTATCTGCTGTTTTTGTTACAGCTGTTGGAAAATAAATAATGGAAGGACAGAGGATCAAAAACCCTCAAATATATTGAGAAAACTATTTTAAAAGAAGCCCTAAAGCTTATCTTGTAGTAAAATCCCTTTTTTTCCTGACCTAAGAGGGTCAGCTAAAATGTAAAACTCTGCAATCTGAAAATGTGCATGTCAGAACATAAAAAGAAAAGGACAAATTTGGCCTCAAGCAAAATACATCTTTGGTGAATAAAAAAAAAAAATGTGTCTAGAATATCAGTATACACCACTGTCTGCTCCATGGGCTGGTATCATCAGCTAAAATCTCCATGCATACAGAGCTCTACCCAGCAAGCTGTGGTTAGAAGCCAACAAAAACCCTATTTCCCTGACAGATTATCAAGCTTCCTTTACTTTAAAATCTCAGCAACTGTCCCACAAGGGACAACTGCTACATTTAATATTGATGAAAACACCCATTTACTGTTAAAGCATCTCAGGTTTTGAAGTAATTTTTTAATTATAAAAATAAAATACTGAGTACAGCTGGTCCAGACAAGTGCTGAGCTTGGTCCCACACTATGCACACTGTCGCTCCTTCTTCCCCCATCCTCCCTGGCTTATGTAAGAGTCCTCCTTTGAGCCAAGCTGAAGGTCTAAATGTTAAGTGATGCTGCTGCAGCAGTTTGGTTCTTAATTTTGTACACTTGTGAACAGACAACACAAGACCTTATGAAAGAAGGACAGTGTGAAGGAGAGAGCTTTACCTTACAATGACACAACACACTCAAGCTCATCTCCAGCTCTGTCACAAGTTCTTTGACATGACCTTCAGCAAAACCTCTCAAGCTCTCTCAGCTCTTAAGCCATAAAATGAACCAGCAGCACTGTATTACCTCATGAGGTTAAAAATATCATTTCCATAAAGGCACTACAGTTGTAGTAAGTACAGGAAAACAAATGAGCTGTACAAGATGCTGAACTGAGATGGGTCCTACCACAAAGGGTTTCTTATCACCATTCTGCTATATCCTGTGTACAGGACAAACTCACACAGGGGGATTTGACTGCAGTCCCACTGTGTGCTGACTAAATGGCATTTGAGCCACCCCCAAACTCATCAGAACACCTTTCACTTGCCAGATCCAGCAGCAGAGGGAAGAAACAAGGTCATCTGTAACAGAGCTGGAAGATTCACTGCCACCGCCTCACAGCAGGAGGGGCTTTAGTGACACTGAGCCCCCATTTCTTGTTTCATTCCCCACCCAGGAGGACAGACCTACACCTGTCCTACAGGCAAAGCTGAACATTATGGGAAATACCAGAATTCAAATTAAAAAAAAAAAATCCACCAAGCCACTTCACAGTGATTACAGGAGGTAAACTTAGAAATAACTTAAAGCTGTCAATTGTACATCTTTCTCCTTCAGCTATGACAGAGGAAAGATGCTGACAGTAAAAAGGGATAGGGGAAGGGGAGTAGCAGGTATCTCAAGGCTCATGTTGCCAGATGCAGAAGTTTTTGGCTCAAGGATTTTTTGAATAGAGATGATGGGCATGCATTCCCTGGTGTGCCAAGTGCCTGCCCAGTAGGATACATCAGACTTCCCATGACAGCATTCAATCAAGAGAGGAAGTTTTGGGAGAGAAAAATGTTTCATTAGCTAAAACAAACCACTGAGTTTTGTGACTGATTTGCCATGTCCTGTGGCACCCACTTTTCAGGGTGGCTCAGGTCAACAGGGCAGCCTTGGACATGCTCCTTGCCTGCTCACCAAACACAGGCAGCAGCAGCTGAACTATGCCCCTGGTAAGAGAGGTTCTCATACAGAGCCACTTATTCCATGCACAGGCTGAACTGCTGGGGAACAGCAGAGAAAATCACATTCTGGGGCACTCTACAGTTTGCATGACTGGTATCTTGAAAATCTAGGTATCACTTAGGCACCTCGCAACAGATGTTGCATTTCTATTCATGAGTCCAGATGATATTTACCTTTTTGCCCACTGCAAAATGCATATTTATGAAGTTGACATCCTTTTTTCTCTATTTGGACTTTTGTAATTATCAGCCTCTTAAGAGATTTTTAAGACAATTTTAAAAATATTTTTTAAGGCACATGTACAGAAAAGGTTTTTTTTGCAAAATGTACCAGATTTAAGAATTAGCTGGGATTAAGTGTTTATCCATTTAAGTTTAGTCTACTGAACTTTTTTCAAAGCTCAGAACTATTAATTCCCACAACTACTCATTTTTCAGAAGTGAAGTTCAAGTAGTGCAGCCCACAATCCCAGTTACAGTAGTGAAGATGTACTTGAGGAAACTGGAAAGGAAGAGAGCTGACAGTACCTTAACAGCAGCTATGATAGTCTGGTTGATGCCAAACAGCTCCTGTGAAATCACTTCAATCGTTGATGATCCAATCACAGACCCGGAGATAAGGAAACCTCTCTCATCGATTTTCACAACAGGGACTTTATCTGGTCCATCCAGGACACGGTAACTCAGGGAAGCCACTCGGTCCCTGAAGAAAAACAAAAAGTAGGGAACCCTTTAAACGTGTAAAACTGCATTTATACCAATAT
The DNA here is from genome assembly GCF_008360975.1 of Lichenostomus cassidix. Lineage (NCBI taxonomy): Eukaryota > Metazoa > Chordata > Aves > Passeriformes > Meliphagidae > Lichenostomus > Lichenostomus cassidix. Next base: position 19,123,843 of record NC_139493.1, read on the forward strand.
ATAACAGGAATCTGGAACACTAGAATTGTGGTTTTTCCACATGTCTGCAACAAAAAATGCAAATGCTGGGTTCCAGTCTAAGAAAAAGTTTAAGTTCAGATTCAAGCTCCCTTGGAAGACCCACTGGGGGTTAGGCATGTATTGAAATTTAGTTTCCGTGCACTGAGGTAAGTGTGACTCCTGGTATTTACACTGGAGAACACACAAGGCAGCCTCTGCCATCGTTTTCTGCAAACGATACTCAGGGAGCTCAGTCTGCCAGGGCCAGTGCTGGTATTAGAGATGAAGCCAGGGACTGGAGTAAGTGGTAACTCCTCAGCTTCCTGGAAGTGGTTTTGTAGACAAGGTGAATTTTTTTGAATAGCCCATGGTATTTGCATATTAACACAGACAGCCAATACATCAACTGCCATTAGTGGGCATTCTGAGATAATGGCTGCTTTGAAGTACCACTTATCACATCTTCTAAAACATCTGTAAATGATTTTTTTTCCCCCCTCCCAATCTCTTCCATATGGAAAAAAGACAAAAATACTCTATCCTAGGAAAAAAGCATGAAAGCTGGACTTCTGTTGTCCTTTTGTTGGCAATAGTGTAACTGGTTTTGGTGGAGTTCAGACACAGGGGCTCCAGCACTGCATAAGGAAGATACTGGGACAAAGACATGTACAAACTGGTACCTATCAACTAAATGACTAATTAATGAGAAGAAATTCCTCAGAAGAGATAGCAGAACAACATCAGTGGCTACAAATGCAAGTGCTCCTGTCTAAGTGTTCCAAACACAGGTGCTGAATGACCAAAGTCACTGGACCTCCAGCTCAAGGCCAGGTTGGACAGGGCTTGGAGTGACCTGGGATGGTGGAAGGCTTCCCTACCCACGGCAGAGGTGGCACTGGATGAGCTTTAGGGTTTCTTCCAACACAACCCATCCTGTGATTCTATGAAACTAAGGGTTCTCCCCTTAAAAAGTAAATAACTCCAAAGCTTTGCCCTCAGTGTGTGTCCTACTGTCTCTATCTGTCCATTATCATGCTGGGAGAACTACAATTCAAGCCTGATATGAGTCCAAAATGTCAGTCTTTGAAAACAGATTATGTAAAAAGAATTTCTCATTTGGAAATGACATTTTAACCTGAAAATCCAGCGATAGGCTCTGTGTAAGAAATACATAGAATACATTCCACAAAGCCTCAATCACCCCATCAAAACCTTTACTGGAAGCAGGCAGCAGGATACTGCTTTAACTGGCTCAGCAGCTTTTAAAATAAGGATCTGAAAGTTCCCAAAATTGAATGAATTTTCCAGCTACAATCTAATACAAGATTTGACAAAGCCTGAGAGAACACATGAAATGCTGTGAACCACCAGATAAGATGTTTATTAAATGGATGTACAGTGATACTTAAAGACTGAAACAGCTCCCTTCAAACAGAACTACCCTATGGTTTGGATAAAGGGTTGACACAAGTCACAGTATGGAAAGTCAGCACTGACCTGTTGGTCTGAAGTTTAATACAGGAATTTGGTGACATTATGATCTGCTCTGCTGCTGCCTCTGGTGTGACTAGACGAAGTTTTTCAAACACCTGGAAAGTAAGAGGCATTTTAGCCTAATGTTGTGTGCAGAAAATAGTTTACTTCTATTTATTTACTCTTCAAAGCAAACAAACAAAACCAAACAGAACTGTAACTTTCGTTTTTGCCCTTGTATAATACATACAGTAAAAAAAGACAACTGAACATGAATATTTCAGAATGGGATAGCCAGTTATCTTCTACAAATTATTCTGAAGAGCATTTATTTCCAGCACTATGGCTAAACTAAGAAGCAGCATGAAAACAGAAGATTTCTTAGGGGAAATGATGTTGGGAACCCCACATTCACCTGAGTTACTTTAGACTCGCCTGGTCCCCTGCTCCCATGAGCTGAATGAGCCAAAATGGGGAACATTACATAATCAAGTGTAAAGGCTCAAAGATAAACCAAAGCTGCAGCTCCTCCTCTGCATTTCAAATTCCTGACTTCAATCCAGTTCTGAAATAGTTATTTAAACATGAACAGTGAAGAAAATAGTCTCACCTGAATTTGGATTTCATCAGACAGTTCTCTTGCCATGTTGTAGAACTGGTTGGCTGCAGGGTCAAGGACCTTCACTACAACTTTCAGGCCTGTTCTTCCCTTTACTCTGCCATAAACATCCACTGCAAAGTTGTAGTTTGCAGGAAGCTGAAAACCAGCCTTGGACAGGAGAAGAAAGAGAGCGAAGTTTGACTCCTGGAAAGCCTGGACATTGGCACAGAGGAAATACCACACCCACTGCTGACAACTGATCCTGGATTCTGAGGCAGTGCAGGCAACAATATTCTCTGCATTGCCCTGATGTGGCCTTTTCCTTTTCCCGAGCTGCACACACATGCACTACACACACACAGACACTTCACCTCGCTGTGCCTTGTCCTGACATCCAGAGTGTCCCTCTTGGTGACAGACCAGTGGAACGTTAACCCCGGCACAGCACTGCCAAAGGAGAAAGGAGTCTGACTGCTGGTGATGCCCATGACATAAACTGGCATCTGGAAAGAGAGAAACCAGCCTGCTTATGTAGGGCCAGCATGCAAACCAAATACCTACCCACAGCACAGAGAATTAAACTCATTTTGGAATCAGTAACTAACAGGGTAACAGAGATTCTTGAAAAACAGGCTTATTATGGGATCATTTAAGCAGTATCTGTTCTGGATAGAATGGACATACTGGAGGCTGTCAGCACACAAAGGAAAGAAGCCTCCATTGCAAACAGAATGAAGATGAGAGAAGCCTTCTCCAGATTAAAGGATGCTGCTTCAGGAGAGCCTGAATTTTCAAAAATCTGGTACAGAAGTCAAAACTTGTTTTGAATTCTGTTTTAGTATCACAGAATCCCAGAATGGTTTGAGTGTGAAGGGACCTTAAATTTCATCTTGTTCCATCCCCCTGCCACGGGCAGGGACATCTTCCACTACCCCAGGTTGCTACAAGCCCCATCCAACCTGGCCTTGGACACTTCCAGGGATCCAGGGGCAGCCTCAGCTTCTCTGGGCACCCTGTGCCAGGGCCTCCCCACCCTCCCAGGGAAGCTTCTCCACTGAGAGCACAATCCCTGCACCAGCAGCAGTGGCACCTCCCAGAGCTGCAGTGCTGTCACCAGATGGTCTGACATGAATGGTCACAACCTGCAGCTCAACACATGAAAGTAACAAAAGCCAATCCCAAACCAACTCACCTGAGTACCAGTTTTCATTCGTGTAATGGGTGCACGAATTCTGACACCTGTCAGCTGTACCACCTCAACTTCCACCTTGTCCTGGGAAGGAGGAAGGGAAGACACTCTAAGCACTTGTCAAACAGGAACTAGATTTCACTTTCAGGCTCTATAGCCACTGTTGTGCCATTACCTAATAACTGCTGCTGTGTAATTTGCATGACTTGTCAGAGAAAATACAGATGGACAAATTCAGTAGGACCGTAAAAAACTACAAAAGCATTAACTGTTGATTGATAGGCATTTAAAAATGCCCCCCAAATTGAAAAAACAAATCTCTGCTCAAAATTACTGATGACATGAATGATGGAGCTGAGAGGTCAGAGACAGCAGAGGACAAGATCACAGGGGTCCCCAGCAGAAGAGGGATGAAGAAACCCAGGAGGTGAAGGAAGACATGGAGAGAGTTAGAAGGAAACAAGGATTGTAGAGCACCAAATGGGACAAGTGAGAATAAAAGGATGATGTGTGACTCTGGTATCTCCTCTTCATATACCCAGACATTGCTGATAGTTTTGACTCCTGCTATATACTGAGGAGGAAAGGTCAGACCTGGACCTCACTGGGCAGCAGACTTACTTTTCAAGTTCACTTTACCTCCTGTCACACCATTAGGGCAGACTGCTGCCCATGCATTAAAAAGCACAGATTTCTTTTTTTTTTTTTTTTTAATCACTTTGTGTCCTCTGGGCCTGTGCTGACACCTTTCAAAGAGCAGAGCTTTGTGGCTCACAGCAGCTGTGCTGCCTTGACCTCAAAGGAAGAAGTCATAAGATTTGGCCCAAGTTCTGTTGCTCTGAGTATCATGCAAGTCTCAGGGACTTGTGCTCCTTGCAGGCCTGCTCAGCTCCCTCAGCTGCAGGAAAATCTAAGGACACAGATTCTGATGGAGTATCAGGGATTCATTGCTTGCACCTCATAGATGGCTTGAGACCACAACAAGGGATGGCAGTGCTCTATACAGACTGCTGGAGCTTCAGAGACAGTGTGCAGTTTTTGAGCAACAGTTGTCATTACTGACCTAAGAGGCAATGCAGACAAGGACAACCTTCTGCTGTGCTAGGAAGCCTTCTTTAGAGGGGCTTTTCTAGCTGCACTAACCAATCCTGAAGATACCAGACTAATCATAAAGCCTCCTCAGTTATCGGTAAAACTCTGGTTTAAGGCACAGCAAGATTCACCTCCCTGTTCAAAGTACCACCTGTGCCAGCATGTGTGTAAGCTCACAGGAACTAAAAAACACTGAGCTTTCATCTTTAGGAAACCAGAGCAGCGCACAAGATAACACTGCTAATGCAGAAAGACTATCTGACCCCTTCCAGAGCCAAAGCCATGAGTCAGAGAGCTCCTTTCCGCCCCCAACAGTACCATAAACATTACCTGAGACACCACCACGAGTTTCTCTGTCTCAGCATCAACAGCCTGCAGCACTCCTGTCACCACCCCGTTGCCAATGGCCACTCCTCTGACCAGCCCAGAGGTGTTCACTGATGCAATGCGCTCGTTGTCGATGGAGAAGATGATGTTGGACAGAGGCTGGGGGCCTCCTTCAGCGGTGATCTGTCAGAATAGCACACACAACAATTAATTAACCCTTCAGATAGTTCTTCTGGTTTACATTACAGGGCACACCCCCCCAGCTCAGCACCACAGTGACTTCAGTTCCACCTGCACCTTCCCAGGGCAGCTCCAGGATTATTCCTCCTGCACACTGGTCCTTGCAGGATGTCAGCCTGGGAAATGTGTGAGCTGTGCACAGAAGTGGACTCTGTGCCCCACAGAGTGTCATAAGGTGATGCTATCTCCATTCCAGAAAATTTCAGAAAACTTTACCTCACCATCCTGGTGCAGAGCTCTGCTCTGTGTTTGTTTGCACAACCAGCCCACTATGCCTAACTTCACGGAGCTGACAGATTTATTCATGCTGTGCTGGTCTCTAACACCAGCAAAGCTGACACTCCATTGACAAAAACAACCACAAATCCTTTGATCCAGCAATACAGCAAAACAGAAGCTGGCTCAAGAGTGACACTATTCTTGCTCGGAGGAGTATTCATCATAAACACACAGAATGGGCTGGGTTGGAAGGACCTCAAAATCCATCCAGTTTCACCCCCTGCCATGGGCAGGGATACCTTCCAGCGTCCCAGGTTGCTCCAAGCCCCGTCCAGCCTGGCCTTGGGCACTGCCAGGGATCCAGGGGCAGCCACAGCTTCTCTGGGCACCCTGTGCCAGGGCCTCACCAGCCTGCCAGGGAACAATTTCTTCCCAATATCCCATCTAACCCTACGCCCTGTGTCAGGTTTAAAGTCATTCCCCTTTTCCTGTCCTGTCACTCCAGGCCATTGCCCTAAGTTCCTCTCCATCAATCCTATCAGTCCATTCTGTGTGAATGCAGCTAAATGTCAAGTTGAGGATCTACTGCTGAAAATCCAGTTATGAATACTCATTTTACAATAGAAGTTACAAAATAAAGAAAATATGTAAGAAGATGCCTCACCTGAATAATGGCTCCAATAATTAAGGTCACTTTCCTTGGCAATAGTCTAAATGGGGGAAACACCTAAAACAGAAATATGAACACCTGTGTTCAGGATCCTTCAATGAGCTAAATTATGTCACAAAACAGTACAAGTGTAAAACCGAGTCTTCAGTTGCTTAATTACAGTAAATTGAGCGCACAGAAATTTAACTCATCATCTGCAGTTAAACAACGCTGAAATCTGAAACAGACTGGCAGTAGGTCAACTTCCAGACAGAATGAATTTTCTGGCAAATTGATTACTATACTGTAACTATCATTTATATATTGCTGTTCCACTGTAGCACAGGCTTTGCTTATGCATATATTTTATCTGAAATTATTTACTTCAATCTGCTGTGGAGCAGAGTTGATTCTCTGTCCTCTTCTGTCAGCCACAGTTGCCGTAAGACTCGTCTGCCCATTGGCCATCCCACGCACCAGGAAAACAGCAGTGTGGTCATCCAGAGCCTCCCTCAGGGGGCTGCAGCAAAGACATACATTAAATAGAGACATTCACTGAGTAAATTACAAATAACAAATGCAAAGGACTTATTTGGTGCACTGCAGTTTTATCACAAGGCTAAGTGACTATGTCTGAGGCAAAGTTAAGGGAACCATCACATTACACATCATAGCTCTTTGCAACTTGTATTTGATGGTAATATTAAATACCTGAAATTAAAATGAAACAAGTGACTGACAATGAGTTTGACAACATCAGATACACCTTCACACAGAACTCTTCACCTGACATTATTTGCCAAGTCACTGCTTCCAAGATGCGCAAAGCTTCATCAAACATTGCACTGTAGAAACGCAGTCTCATTCATCAGCCAGAAACATTCAGGCTGTTAGTTCAGGCAATTTCCCTCATAAATAATAATTTTTTACCTTTTAACAGATAATTAAGACTTCACAAATATTAAAGAAATAAAACTTCAGTCATTTTATATTACCATGTCTCCAACCTAATACCTTTATTAATTTTTTGCTTATTCACAGATTAATTTAAAAAATCATTAACTTACACAAGTGAGACTATCTGAGATGCTGCTCTTAGACTGAGATCCATGACAGGAAAGTATTTTGCCAGAAAAGGTTTTTTTGAGTCATCCAGAACTCTGACATAAGCCTTAACTGTTTTTCCAATCTCCACCTGAAACACACACATCCAGTCATTTTGCATTCAAACCACTCTTATTTATTAGCATAAACGTTTTCATTTGATTTTGTATTACACTTGTAGTAGGGTAGTGGAGATAGAGCCCCATGGTTAGATTAGCACTGATTTTAAAGACTAATCCCTGCCAGATAGAGTTAGTGTCAAATGAAATGAATGAATTCAGGTCCTTCAGCTGGCAAGGGCATAATTAAAACATCCAGAAATATCAACACTTATTTTAAGGTGCACCTAAGCTGGCAAGTGGAATGAGCTGGACTTTTTTTGTTCAGTTTTAAAACCTGACATACGGAAAATGACCTTGGGGCAAAACCTACTCCTAAAAGAATTGCTCACATGCACTTTAACAGGAGGAAATGTAAATGAGAGTGTCCCTATAAATTATGGATTAACATTGCTGTGTAAGTGCAAAAAGTTGAGGCTGCTGCCACGCAGAACATGAACAGATACCTGATACTCTGAGACACTTATAACCCAAAGGGATACATTTGGGAGGCAGAAACAGAGACACAGGGAGATCAGTGTTTTCTCTATTGTAGTATCTTGTCTCATCTCAGCATTCAGGATCAGCACAGGGAGTCAGGGCAGGTTGGATCATCTCCTAATGCTGCATCAAAGGCACTGACCTTGTCAACAACTCGCACATACAGTTCCTGGATATCAGATACATAAATTTCAGCTTCAGCTGGGGCAGGGAAAGCCAGACACAAGTCATGAATCATTACAGTCACTGATCCTGGAAGCAGAGGCTGCACCTGCAATGCCAAAAGAAAACTGCATTATAGCATTTATTTTCATTGTCTGTTGTTCCCAGGATAAAATCTGTATCACTTCCAGCACAGAAGCAGTTGGATGCAGAAATCTCCAAGCTTAGACACAGAGAATTCTTCCACCAAAACAAAAACCAAGCTGTAAAACGTATGTAAGAAGTGTCATGCTACTGAGCTAATACAAACAGACCCCAGGCACCAAGTGAATTAACAGCTCTTCATCTGGAACAGTCTGGCATCCTGTTATTCTCCTGCCATCAGGAGAAAAAAACACACAAATCATTTAGAGTAACAAAACTTTTCTTAGTAGAGTGAAAAACAAAGTGATAAGGAAAAAAATAATCAAGGACAAAGATTATGCCTATAAAGCATTGGTATTGTTTCCTGCAAGATTCCTACTCTACTATTACTGCTTTTCATCTGAGCAGCCGAAACCTAGTGGTAGATCCTGGCAAGTAAGAGGACGATTGACAAATCAGGTATTTCTTTAATACAACTATTATTCCATTAACTTTTAAGAAAAATAATGTTACAACTGCTTACCAGATAAAGAGAATAAAACAATGAAGAAAGAGACCTCTGCTCACAAACACAAGCCCTCAGAACTAAGCACCCGTTCCAAAGTCCCCTTTCCCAAGGCCATGCACCCACACCTTCCTCACACCAGTTCTGCAGTTCTCCTGCAAATGCCTGACCTTGCCACAGACCTCGGGGACAATCCCAGCTGCTCTCTTCCCTTTGGCCAGGGACAGCACTGAAGTTGGGTGTCCTGTTCTGTGCACTCACCAGGCTGCTCTGAACAAGGGGAGATGGCCAGGCCCCCCAGTGCAAAGGAACTCAATGAACTCTCAGCACTGCTCGGCAGCACTAAGGGAGTCAGCAGGCAGAGCAGTGGGAAGAGCTGACATTTTGTTCTTTGAGGGCACCACTCTTACTTGTGCCTCAAAATAGAAAGCAATGTGAAGTTTTAATAAAGGTCAGCTTGCAGAACAGCAGCAGTTCCCAGAGAGGGTGGCTAATACAAGGGCTGGGCAGCAGTGCAGGGGATGTGGCCAGAGGAGGGAGCTGGAATGGAGCTCAGCTGGGCTGGAAAACCAGAAAAAGGAAACGAGGAGAGGGAGGGCAAGCAAGGCTACTGCAACTTTTAAAACTCTACCGCTGCTGTTCTCCTCTCCAATTAGGTGTCCAGCGGCTCCCAGTATCCAGGGTTACTGCACTGGTGAACATTCTTCACTCCTCCCCTGCTACTGCCCATGCCCAGAAAAGCTGCTGTGTCAAAACCAGAGGGAGAGGTACAGAACTGATCCGTGGCAGCCCCAGTGAAGAGCCTGGGAATCACTGCTCCAGATAAGTTGAATTTAGTTTCTCAGAAGAGTTTACTGCCAACGCATCCTCTGTCAACTTGGCTGCACTGGTACCTGCCATGGCAGCAGCCTGACAGAGCCTGCTCATTTCCCAGGCCATTCTGCTGCTTCCATGGAAAAATCCAGGGGTGGTACTGGGATTTAACCCAAACACAGCACATGGGGCTAACAAACCTGCCAAATTCATGTGTGTGGGGTTGCATTTCTTTAAAATGTGTTAAAGGTGGACTTTTCTCTCCTTTAATCTGACAGGCAGTTAAATTTCTTTCTACACTTCACAAAGCCTATCTCACTGTCTCTGCTCCACTCCTGAATTTCAGACGAGAGCACTGAAGTTATCTCGTGTACATCCGTTAAACCCACCAGGGAGACCTGACTAAAAACTATTAAGAGTTTAAACAGTGTACCATATGCAAAAAAACCCCTCATCTCTTCTTCTATTTCTTCACCTCTGTGCCTAGATGGAAAAAATATTCCCACCTCACACTTGCAACAGCTAGAGACAATCAAAATGTTTCACAAATTTTTTTGATATTCTAATTTCCGCCTTAATTATCATAATTTCACAACTTTATTGGCATGACTTCTCATAAGACAAATCTGTAAATTATAAATTTATAAAAACTACTCCTCAAAGCAACTTGTTTGATTTCCAATTCTTGCCTACTGAAAGCAGCAATGCAAACATACAGTTTTATTGTTGTTCACTGCAGAATGCATTTCATACCCCGGGCCTGATGAAGTCAAGCCCACCTGCACTTTACTTGCATCTTCTAGTGGAAAACTGCATTAGAAACTTAATATGGAGATCAGAAATAAACTCTTTAATAGATATTCATTCACAAAAATCAGGATGCAATACTGTGAATTAAAAATACCCTGAAACAGCACTACAGGATAGAAGAACTTCGAAGCTTTCAAAAGTACTGGCCCACAGCAAATATTCCAATATTACTTTGAAAACCAATTAATCTTACATGTAACACTTCTGAATAATTCTGTCACTTTTTTTTACATTTTGTATTTGTGAAATCAAGAACATTTTCCTGCAAAGATATAATGGGTGAAGTACTTGGTACTGGCTTTTATCTTGTACAGAGAACATGTGTGCATCACAACTGTAATGAAACAATTTCCTGTACCTGAAACCATACCTGAAAGTGCCAGTGCAAAGATCCCCTGCCTGAAGCATGACTGTGACAGGAAACACATCCAAAATGCAGCTACTGCCTCTCTATCCACATGTGCTGGAAAATGAGCAGGAGTGCTGAAGCTGCAGAACAATAACCAGGTCACCAAAATGGCATAAAATCACAAAATACTGCACTCACCAAAGCAATGCCTTGAGTGTCCTCATGTGTCACTCTTACAATATTTGGCACACTGGTATTAATAAAAAAATATCCAGAACCTTGTTGGATGAGAAGCTCTGCCTGCAAAACCAGAAAAGCATCCAAAATTAAGATTGTATCTTTCTAGTAAAACTGGTCTCCTTACACATCTTCTATGATGTGTGATGTTTTCCTCCCTGCAGTTAAAGAGCAGAGCAAAGGAACACCTTACCTGCACGCCAGGGTGATTGTAAAGGGAGACCCCAGCAGGGCTCACTTTCACATCTTCCACGAGCATCAGCTCAATGGTGACAGGCCCTGGGAGCACAGCTTCATACTGCAAGGAACAATTTGAGCAGTTACAGCAGAGGCAGAAATCTGCAAGTCTCCTGTGTGTGCAGGGAGGATGTTTAAAGCAGGTGGCCAAAAATCCAGAGCAGAAGCTGAGGTTACCAGATGGCCACAAGATACAGATGGCTCAGTCAGTGAGCACTGCACAGGGAAGTACACCCTCAAGACATGGTCTGTTCTGCACCCCTGGCCATGCCAAAGGATAAGGGCCTAGGCAGGCACTGCAGGAACAGTGAATCGTGTTTGACAAGCACAGCCAGGTTATTAGCTCTGAGACACGACCTAAATTCACACAGAATGATAAGGCAAACACAAAGTTTTCTTCTACCTCTAACTCATCTTTTCGTGATTTTTCTTGGCAGGCCACCAAGAGAAATTCTTCTTTAAATGTAAGTACACGAACACTGGACCACATGCAGGTTTAATCACTGCCTCATAACAACATTAGATGAGAAAAGGAAAAAGGTTTTTAGAGGAAGTTACTATTCTGTACCCATTTCACCTAATTAGTAGAATTATTTCCTTGATGTAGAAAGGATGTCATCTTTCCTTAATGACATAACAGGGTGTTCCACTTAAACATGGAACAATGATCAAGACATCTTAATATCCCATCTACTAGATTTTTGTTTGTGTTTCTGGCTGCAAGAAAGGAGAATAGGCAGGTCTGAAAGCAGAATAAAGCAGGCCATTGCTACTTGAAGAAAGCAGCCTAGTTCCCTCATTTAAAGAAACAACATGAATCTACAAAGTGTAGCAGAACTGGCATCTACAACTTCCAAAGAGTCCTCCCAAACTTAAACACAGAGAATAGAACTTAAGAGAGCTCCAGTGCCATTTTACATATATGTACCCCACTCTCAAATACAACAAACTTTTCTGAACTCAAGGCAAAGTTTAGAGCATTCACTTTTTGAACTATTTCTAAAGGTAAGAAAGAATACTGAATATGGGTCTAACAAAGCAGAGCACAGTGAATTACAAAATGATTGGAGAATGTCAAGTGTCCATATTACAACTCATTTTTTTAAGAGGAAAAAAGAAGAAATACAACTAAACATCTCAAAAGTAACTGTGTCTCTTCTGTAATTCTGACTAAACTGTAGTCAAACTCTCCAGGGAAAATGCATCTACACCATGCTTCCCAACAGGAGAAGAGTGGAAACCTCATGGAGAAGTCAAGAAGCAAGTGGCAAAACAGATCATCTCAAAGAATTTACTAAGCAGATGCCAAACCTGGGCCATGCTGAGAGGCACCTGGCCCACAGGGTATTTCACATTACTGGTGCCCATCTGGTACCTGCCTTGAGTTAAATAGTGTAACCTCTCACTGCGTATTTCTTTCTTTGCCTGAACTCTGTTTCCAAGGTACTGCATACAGTCCAAGCCCACTTAAATCTTCCTTAACAAAGTTAAACACAAATTCCACTTAGGAAGCAGGATATTTTAAGAGTCAGTTACTGCATATGCCAGGTTATTCCAAAGGCTGAAATCTGACCTTATATTCAGTTTTAAATAGTGATATAAACAGGAAAACTGCCATCTGTTTACACCTGCCCTCTTTGCTCATCATCACTACCTTTTGCCATTTTTCTTCCCTATGCTGAGTATCGACCAACTAAATATTTCAGAGAGTGACTAATGATTTGTAAAATGAGAGCCTCGACTTATGGCTGGCTTTGTAAAACAGAAGTCTCTCAGGAAAAAAAAATGAGAGCATTAGTCAGAGCCAAGACTAACATATGGTCCATATGAGGAATCAGTCAGCTTTTGCTTTGCTCATGCAGAACTTTCCCACCCAGCTTCACAGTGGCATTAATCCATTTGCTTTCCCAAGTGACAGCTGCACGAAGCACATGGCTGCCTTGGTGAAGGACAAGCAGCAGAGATTCACCAAGTCATTAAAAAACCCTAAACTGAAACAAAACCAACTGAAACACTTCTCTGCAATGCCTACACAGCTAAAAAACATCCAAGGACTTGGATATATTTGATATGGATAGCAGCACCTAGTGCAGAGGAAAGCAGGAGAAGCCACAAACCAGTATAAAACCACTGCTGTATGAACCTGTCTCCAGACTCCACCATGGAGCTGCCTTATTTTACAATACTATGCATGGAGGGAATAAATCCATCCCGGGAACACTGGGCATTGATCACAGGGAGATGGCACCACACCCCCGAGTGCTGTTACCGGTAATTTGGCTCTGGCTGCTTTCAGGTGGGACTGCTGGTATCCAGTGGCAGTGGCAGAGATGGCAGCAGTTCCAAACTCACGATCAACTACAACAGTTTGTAAGCCTAGAATGCAACAAAGATGAAAAATACACTTAGTTCCTCTCCTATCATTCTCATCAAACAAGAACTTTCTCTCTCCAGACAGGTTCTAGACATTGCACTTGGTTCCTTTTTTCTCCTCCATCCTCCTTAATAGCATACACTAAAAAATGCACATAAAAGCTGAAGTGTGACTGCAGATTACAGTAATTTCTTTAATGAAGCTCCGACATTACCAAACAGATTTAACCCTGACCTTCAAACAATGAAACGCTCATTTAAACCAACTCATACCATGCATTTTCTTCTGACCATTCCCCTCTTCCTTCAGAGTCATCTCCATTGGCAGATCTGGCTCAATACGAGCGATGGCATTTTTTGTCGATTCCCACATCACACTCAGAGAGCTGAAGTTATCAAATTTCCTGCCTTGCGGGTCATAAACAGCCAGATCCAGTACTGGATTACGGTAATTGGAAACAGGAACCTGAAAAAGAAGGACTATTCTAAACTGAACAGACACAAGAGGATTTTTTTTATCATTAGAAGAAAATGTATACTGAGTTCCATGAGATTTGTTACAGTATCATTACATGAGGAATGTTCATTAAAATGAGGCATCAGTGAAAATCATCAAGCGGTACTCCAACAACCCTGACATTATCTCAGATGGTCAGAGCTTGGTGCTGATAAAAAACACCATGTGGGTTCAATGGGCCATTTAGTGCTGGACTCGATGATCCTTGTGGGGCACTTCCAACTCAGAACATTCTGTGAATCTGTCAATTCTAAGAGGGTTTTCCTGGAGGATGGGGGGTATTTTTGCTAGTGAATTATCTTAAAACAAACGAACAAAAAAAAAAAAACAACCCAAACCAACAACAACAAAATTGAACCACAGCTCAACAAAATTGCTTTTAGAATTCAAACAAATAATGACAAACACTGCTGTTTGTCAGGAGCTCAAAATTCTGGTGTTGTTCTTGTGAAGTGCATTAGCAACAGCAGTGCACCAAGGCAGGCTTAACTGACTCATAATGGAGCCAGGAAAGCGGGTGAAGTAGCTAACAATACACAAAGATCTCCTTCTCCTCTTGTTATTACATAGAAACCCTTTTCAATGATTCATCAACTCAACAGGCACTGCAGTTTTAGGGAAGGAGGATGACTTTTACATTTGCCTGGGAATATTAACATGACAAAATGTGGCATACTCAGCAGCTAACATGTGACAACACTCATTAATATAGAGAAGAAATATGGAATAAAAACAGAATAACGAAGTTCTTTATGCTTGATAATCTACATATATACATTGTGCATTTACTGTAACTCAGGGGTGCACAGCTGGACACCTCTGTTGTCACTGACCAGTACTTAGTGTATGTGAGCCACAGTTTGTGCCCTTACTGGTAAAACACACACAAATGCACACTCATACAGTAATACATGGATGGTAAAATATTTCTCTTTGTACTCAAGAGAATAGTTAGGTAAGAATGAAGTGGTGCAGAGCATATTCTTCAGAAACAGCTGCTTGAAATTTCTCATCCCTCTTTTTTTAAATAATTTTATCTCACAAGTCAGAATGACTTCCTTAGTGTGACACTTATCTGAGAAGCCACAGTCCAGACACATTTAGGTGTATTCCTATTTTCGGTAGGTCTCCTTATAAACCTGTTTGAATGGTCACTGGCTTGAGAGGGAAGGGACCTCAAAGCTCATCTCATCCCATTCTCTGCCATAGGCAGAGACACCTTCCACTATCCCAGGGTGCTCCAAGCCCCATCCAACCTGGCCTTCCACACATCCAGGGACAGAGCAGCCACAGCTTCTCTGGCAACCTGTACCAGGGCCTCCCCACCCTCACAGGGAGGAATTTCTTCGCAATATCCCATCCATCCCCGCCCTCTGGCACTGAGAAGCCATTCCCCACTGTCCTGTCACTCTGGGTCCTTGTCCAAAGTCCCTCTCCAGCTCTCCTGGAGCCCCTTTAGGCACTGGAAGGGGTTCTGAGGTCTCCCTGTACCCTTCTCTTCTCCTGTACCCTCAGCTCTCCCAACCTGGCTCCAGAGATGAGGAGTCCATCCCTCAGATCACTTTTGTGTCCCTCCCTCTGGACTTACTCCAACAGTTCCACATCTTCCTTGAGCTGGGAAGAGCACATCCATCAGAGCTGGATGCTGTGCTCCAAGCTGGGCTCTTACCAGGGCAGAACAGAGGAGCAGAATCCCCTCCCCTGACCACATTCTGCAGGACCAACCACAGCCTGCTCTGTGCAGGAGCTCCCAAGGACACCACTGTGGCCACAGCTCCAGTTCCTGCTCCTCCTGCAGCTCCAAACACTGATTTTTCAGCTGTAAGAACACTTTCTTTTCCTGTCACTTCCCAGGCTTACCACTTGCTTGTTCTGTTGGAGCAAAGGACAGGAGAGATCAAGCTGAGGGCTGCCATAAACAGGAATCAAAGTCATTCGGGAAGGGACAGCACAGATGAACTTCACCACAGCAGGTTCAACCACCGGGAAAGGGTTGGTGACTGTGGGGCTGTTCCCAACTGTTAAGGTAATAACCTGAAAACAGCAAATGAGGAAAGAGTTGAGTTCAGGCATGTTGTATTTCCACAGGTCTCAGTTACACTGCGATATCAGAATGAAAAGCAAGATTACAATTCTTGGGGATTTACAGCACTATTAAGACACAGGAAGATGTAAAAGGGGGAACATATTTCAAGAACAGTTCTTTATCACTATGAAAGTACTATTGCTAGGAACTCTTCCTAGGTGTTCATGTTCATTACTATCAAACTTGATTCAAACAACAAATCACTTGTAACTGAAAAAGGAAACAGCAGGTGTTCTTGCAGAGTGAGAACAGAACAGCCCAAAGGCAACATTTATAGTCACTTCAGTGTGTTTAAAAACATCTCATCTTCTATTTTACATTCCTCTTTTAGCCTTCAGCAAAACAAAGTGGATATAAAGCCAGAGAAGGCTGAAGCAGCTCTGGTTATCTGCCTCGTCCCTTCCTGCACTGCTGCTGGGCAGAGCCATGCAGGTGTGATGTGCTGGGGACAGCCAGCCATGCACAGCCCTGGACATCAACAACAAGGCCTGATGCTTTTGAACCTACACTTACAGGAACAGCTCCCCTTGGCAACAGAGGGAATCAGTGGAACTTGACAGCCCCACCAAAATGCTCAGGCCTTGCAGAATTGCAGGAGGAAAACATGAAATCAAAGGTAAAAGCTTCATGGACTGAGGGGAGGGTGAATAAAGCAGTCAATTCCTGTGGCTGCCATTTGTTAGAATAAACAGAATTACACTGGAAGGTAACGTGGTTAGGAGGAGCAGGTCAGACACAGGAGTCAGCCTGCTGCAGTAACTGCTCTGATCCTGTCCATGCAAACTGAACCTGCACTGATCAGGATGTTCAATGCATCCCACAACATAAGGTTTCCATGACTTGGGTTTATACTGCAATAAACCCATCATAAACCACTTTTTAACATAATGTTGTGAAATGCTCACTCTAAAACCTGAATCACAGTGCATAAACAAGGTACTTACCCAAGTTCTTTACTGGCTTATTATAAAAGCATCTTGCTCTATAGCAGGTATATGGCACCATAAATCTGTCTGAAGCCAGTTCTCAGTGCCTGATGGAGTGCAACACAGATCCCTTCTGGCACTTACCTGCTCTCCCAGGCTCCTGCACAGCACCCTAACCCAGTGCTGGTTGTTATTTCGAGGTGTGGGAGGTTCAAGTAAGGACAGGACAATGCTTTCTGCATCCTCAGCAGCGACGTTCCTGAAGAACTTGGAAGGTTCCTGGACCCATGGCCTGGGTCCTCCTTCAAACAACATATCCTTAGAGGAACCCAGAGTCACTAAAGCGACTAACGGTGGGTCGACAGCCTGCAATTAATTAAATAATTAATTACCAACTAATAATTCTATTTACACATAGCTTGGTTGTGTTTTGCAAAATAAACTTCCTCCTTAATGGAACAGCTGTATTGGTTCCTTGGATGAGGCTGTGATTTCTCCCACGCAGTGGTTTGTCAGCACACTTAGTGAAGAACAGAGCTGCACCAAAACCCAGAAGGATTCTGTCCAGCTGGATTACATTCAAAAGAAGCCATGGATCCACAGAAAAGTTTTAGCTGCATTCTAATCACATCTCTTTCATGAAGAATTACAGCAAAAGGGAGACCCTTAATATATTCTTCTGAGCACAGAGAGATAGTATTCTGCTACACTTTCAAAGAAAGTATTTTAAATGAATGAAAGAATGTCAAATTGTACTTTCACTTGACAGTGCTCTCTCCGCTCTCTCCAGAACTGTTCTGTGTATGTAATTTTTCTCCTACACAACTTTTACTTCAAACCTCTCTAACAAATTCTGCACTGATGTGTGCCCCTGAAACAGCCCATGCAGTTCATCACCACAGCAATTAACCTGACATTTAGTACACAAAAGCCATTTGTAGCTTGCATTTCTCAACATATTACTTGGGTGTATAGCAAGGAAGAAGAGCAGTCAACATAAAAGACAGCTCAATTCTTTCCACAGGTGTGTTTTGGTAGGAAGAGAGAGAACACAGATGTTGGCATCACGTCTTCTTTCCTTCCATTTACTCCCTGGTTGTATTTCTAATACAAAGTTAAAAACCCATTAGAAAATGATGAGATTTAGTCCAAAGTGTCTGCTTGCCCTCGGACTGTTTACCTTTCTCCCACATTTTAATGCTGTAATTTTTTTCCAATATATGTCTGTCAGAAAAATGCTGCTTTTCCCTTCTGGGCATCATAAATATTTCATTCTTCAGACAGGATGGAAAAGAGTGTAGAAATCACTGTTCCACACTTCAAAGAAAGTTAAGTTCTTCACTGAGATATCTTAGCACAGATATTTTTTTAACCACCCTCCTTGTCACCATGACCTGGCTCTTAGATATCCCAGAATCATTTAACTTTATACATGAAAAGCAGCTTTACAACACCTCCAGGGGCTTTGCAATCAAATGTGAATGAGACCATAGACATGAAAAATTCCTAATGAGAGGGACTATGCTCTCTCTTGGTAACAGAACACCAGTTTACACACTCTGCTTAGGTTGTCTCAGCATTCTAAATAGTTGATCACAATTATTTGAAGATATCTGAAAGAAAAGCGTATTTAAAACATACAGTCATTATAGTCACATATTTGTAGGATTTGCATTAACATGTTTTCCAGATTTGGAAGGAAAGCTATGGTCAAACATCCAGACTTCAGCTCTGCAGAGTCAGTGCTCGGCCTCTGCAGATGAGGAAACAAAGCAGCCTCTTCTGTATTTCCATGTATTGACCCTGTACTCAGCTTCTTCCTTATTCTCTTCACTGAACCAGCCAACAATGAAACATAAACCCACCCACCTCAGTTTTTTAAACCCATTCCTTCCAAAACCTGCTATCTGTCACATAAATGTGTTTAAGTGGTGGATTGCTCCAGAAGCAGAGGAAACAGACTCACTTTCAGCGGGAGGTAAGCGGCGATGGTGATGCTGGCGCTGAGCCGCACATGCCCATGGGTGTACACAACAACCAGCCTGGTGTATCCCTGAGCATCAGCCTTCACTCTCACTCCACTACAAAAATCAGCAGCTGGCTTAAGTCTTCCTGTCAGATAAATTAAAAACACACAAAAATTTATTCAGAGAAAAATGCCCAGGCATGTTGATAAAATTCAACATGGCTTTTTGAAGGGAGTCTGCAAGAAAGATGGAGCATGAAAGGACAAGACAAGGGGGAATGGCTTCAAACTGAGAGAAGGTTTAGATGGGATACTGGGAAAGAATTCTTGGGTGTAAGGGTGGGGAGGTGAAGCACAGGCTGCCAGAGAAGCTGTGGCTGCCCCTGGATCCCTGCAAGTGTCCAAGGCCAGGCTGGACAGGGCTTGGAGCAGCCTGGGATGGTGGAAGGCGTCCCCCTGCCCGTGGCAGGGGGTGGAACTGGATGGGTTTTAAGATCCTTCCAACCCAAACCATTCTGGAATTCTGGGTTTGATGGTTCTATGATGATTTTTCTCAATACAAACATCTCCACCAGAAATAAGTAGAGATGTGCTCTCCAATGAAATCGGTAAAAATGTTCACTACTGTCTTTTATATCAAACTTAATACTTGCCCAAGTGTCTAGGTCTTTCAAAGTCCTTAGTTTCACACTGTCCTAGTCAGGACATGACTCTTTACTCTGGTAGAAACTAATACAGCTTCTGTCTCTTACTGAACACTTTCACCTTGCTGTTCCAAGATGAAACTGGCTTGTAATTAAGTACAGAAAAAGTCACACTGCTTAGACAAACTTTCCTGCACAGAGCCTCCTGAACTGCCAGCAATACACCGTTTCTCTGGCTCAAGGTAAGGTATTTTCATGAAAACTCTCTGCTTATTTGGAGGACACTAAGTTTGAGAAGGGTCTATTTTTAATTTTGTTGAAATTAACAGTATAGCAGCACACAACACAGTGACATGTAAACCAGCTGCCTCTCAGACAGAGAGATGCTACTCTGCATACTGGTTTTGCCAGTTCAGCAGCACAGGAAAGAGCTTCCATACAAGAGTCACCTGGAAAAAAATAGTGGTCAACCTGAATAACATCCTGAATCCAGTAGTCACAAGAACAGGCACAGTGCTCAGTGTACAGCTGGCCCAGCAACATGAATGTCAATCTTTCAAAATAATACACATACCTGACAAGAGGCATTTCTTAGGAAATAAGCTTAACAATGACAGAGCTTCAGCAAAGTTAAGCAGCTCATTGTTTTCATCCCTTGTGAGCAAACCATGAGCAGTGTCAGTACAAAACTGAAAGTACTGATGGACACTGAGCAAAGCTGCGATTAATCAATGTTCTTGTGAGTCTTCTGATGCTACCTCAAAACATAACATATGTGGACCCCTCTCACGAGAAAGCCCACCAGCTTTGTTACAAAAGCAGGTAAAAAATACTGAAACAGTAGAAAGACAGAAGGGAGACTACACATTATGCAATAAAATGACTGCCAAATGCTTTCAGAGTCACCCAAAACATCAAAAATATCAAAAGGAAGTTCTGCATAAAAAAAGTAAATATATTCTCACATTAGAACTACTCTGATCCCCACCCCTCTGAAATTAGGCACTTCTGTGGGGATACTGTGCAGAGGAATGAAAGAAACAGTGACTTAAGAGAGAGGTGTGACTTGGTAACATCTTCATTTCACTTTCAAACCAGGCAGGGGGTCGGAGCACCTTCAAGTGGGCTGAACACGCCGGGGTTCTCCACTTCCACCAGGAGCTCCAGGTGTGAGCAGTCGCTCAGCGGGATCAGCTCGCCCCTCTCCACGCCTGTGAGGCCAGTGATGCTCAGCGGCAGCTCCAGGATCTGCCCAACGTGTGTCTCCACCTGGCAGGGTGTGAACTGCATCCCACTGGGTTCACTTACATACACCTGAAGGAGGGAAGGAACAAGGACAGATGTATCTCAGTGCTGTTTTCCTAGGCCAGCCAACACCACAGCAGCTTGGTGAGCCTTCCTTTTATTGCTACTCCTGTAATTCTCTCTTCTGCTTTGTAGACTTCAAAGTGCAGACTAAGTTGTGTGGTGTCTCCAGGAGATAACATCACCAGCTGGGACAGATTTAGCACCCAACCTTGACCTTCACAGGGTAAATATTTGAGCTAGACCTTCCACAGTCAGCAAGGTTAGCAAGGCTCCCCAGCATCCATTACTCACAGCAGCAGGGATATAGAAATTAAAGGAACTAATGACCCAAATATTTCCTCAATGGCTTTTTTACCTTCTTTCTTGCATTTCTGTGGGCAAAACCTTTTATAGGTGGCCAGGGCTCAACATTTTCACACAGTAAGTTTGTAGAAATCTAGAAGTGAAGAAGTATTTACTGCCTAATCTAACAACCTTCTGCTTCAACAAGTAATCTTTATGTGATTACTTTCACAAATAAGACTGGCAGAAATAAATCTTCCATGCTATTACAGAGGGTGGTGAGGCCCTGGAACAGGGCGCCATAGAAGCTTTGGCTGCCCTTGGATCCCTGGCAGTGTCCAAGGCCAGGTTCAACAGGGTTTGGAGCAGCCTGGGACAGTGGAAGAAGCCTCTGCCATGGCAGGGGATAGGACTGGATGAGCTTTTAAAGTCCCTTCCAACCCAAACCATTCTGTGATTCTATAGTTGGTATGTTGCTACACAAGCCCTAACAGTATTGTTTCTTATTCTGACTTTTTTTTTCCATTAAAGAATCCACCACAGACCACAGATTTCATAACAATCACTATAATCAAAGCCTTTATTTGCAGTATCTTAACTACTTAATCTTCTGCAAGTGGCGTCAAGATACCAAACCATATGGTACAGAGTTAAAACCGTAATCTGTGTGGATTAACTGCTCCTAAAACTACTAAAAACTTGTTCACTGAGGTCAGTAAACAGAACTCTGAAGAGCTATTCCACAAAGAAAGCAGTTCCTAACATAAGAACAAAAGCGTTCAAAAATAACCTATTGAGATTGTGCAATACACTGCTCTGAAAGCTCACATGGACAGAAGGTTTTTTTCTGTCTTCAGGCTTTAACTTATGTTTGAGGATAAGAAGTTTTATCTGAAAAAAATCATCATTCCTGTGTCTCCTGCTGGTAACTGTTGCACTGCTAAAAAGCAGCATCCTGGGTTATTCAGAGAATTATTTCAGAGCAAGTGGGTTAAGCTAAATTCTGAACAGATTTTAATTTGTGTCACTATTTTAAGAATTTCGGTAGTTATTTTAAGCATAAAGTTTAGTACCTCTGAAATTCATTTTGTAAAATTCACATAAATAATCTGAGCAAAACCCCAAGCTAACTTTTCCCTTAAAACCCAGCACTAGTAGAGGCAGCTGTTACAAGTGAAATTTGGTCAGAAATATTTCTCAAAATGCACAGACTAAAAACACTGAAAAAAAAGAAAGGAAGAAAAATAAAATTGGAAAAATCTGTTTCCACAGCTCCATCTCCATTATAGGAGAGACTTGGCAGTGTTGGCCAAACATGTTTTTAACCCCTCTGTCCAAAGGGACTTTGGTTCAAGAGGAGTGCAGTACAGTCCCAGCAGTCCTGCACGTGGAATACTTCCAACTGGAGGTGCTCCATATGGCTGACGTACGGATGTGTGATGGACCCAGCCTGCTCCTCACCAGCTGCTAAGTACCCAAGGAAGGTGCACTGCCCTAGGGCTTGCCAGATGTGCTTCCTAAACCCACTTCCACACTCCTCACCTCCTCTGAGAAGCCTTGGGCAGCTGGAGGTTGCCTGCCAGCCTCAGTAACAAACCCATTTTGTTTCTGGCCATGCAGTCACACACACAGAGCCCCTGCAGCCCTGTACTCACACGTGCGCAGCACACTCAGTTTCTCTGAGGGCAGGAGCAGGTTTCCTTTGCTCCATCAGCTTTCCACTCCAATGTGTAGCTCTTTGCAAAGGGCACAGAGTTCAAGCAGAAATTAAAATGCCTCCATTTGTGAAGGCAGCAGAGTGGTGCTACTTCACAGTAACCAATACACACCCCACAGTAGAGTTTCCTTGTAGTTTCTATTCTATCACAGTACAGATCTAACTGATCTTAACAGCCTGATAGAGAGAGCATGCACTGACAGTTTCATTAATGTAATTTATTTGTGTCCAAAGGACAGAATAACATCTCCAAATCAGTAACATTCTGGAGAAGAATATTTAACATGTGGATTGTCAGTGCTAACCAGAGCAGCTTTTTCACGTTCCTCAGCACACCCCTCCCTGTGCAGCCATTACATGTGCTGATCCTGGATTTGCTTCACTCCACACACTTATCATCATGGCCTAAAACAGGGGATGGTGTGCAGGGAGACCACAAAATCCCCCTCGGGAGCTGTTTTTCTCATTGCCATTTTCTCCTAATTTTCCGAACATGTTTTTTCTTGGCCAGCTTAGGTATCTGGATTCAGTTTGTGGCACTGTGCTCACTTCAGTTACTCCACCAGACTGAAGTTTCCTTGCACATCCTGATAACAACTGTCACCCTTTTATTTCAAGGGAGAACACCCACCTCTCACCCTGCAGAATGAATTTTTAGTTTGACTTGTCTGCTTAGATGGCCAGGCCAGGAGTCAATCACCTTCCTTCCTAGAACTTCCAGCAAGGAAAAAGACTTGCCAAAGAAGGGGCAAAAATGGGAGTGAAGTTAATGCACTACACAGAGTTTGATTCCCTAAAGCGCAAACTGAAATTAATCATTTAATCTGCCAAGGGGCAGGCAGGGAAACCTCCTGGGAACATTTTGGAAGGGGAATACCCATGGCATTCTCAGCTCCTTCACTGTTTTCAAAGGCCATATTAAAAAAACATCAGTGAAAAATAAATCTCTTACCTTCATTTCTCCATAATGCAATGGATTCCGAACATCAGTTGCCTGAATAACACTAACCCCAGTGTCACTTCCAGTTGTTATCACTCCTTTGACTGTCACTGTAGCTACTGCCTGGTTAGAAGAGGACCAGCTGAAGTTGCCACTTCCACCCTGAGCCTGGAATACAGAGGGAAAATCTTTCAAACATTTAATCAAGTGTATGGTTCTCACATTTCTTAGCTTTGGATATCTTGCCTTTGGATCGTGCCTTTGAATATCTTGCATGATAACCAGGAATGCACTGAGAATGGAAAATACAAATAAAGTAACACCTCAGAATTTTCAATAAGCAAGGTGAAATAAGAGAGAGGTGAGAAGATTGCCCTTCATTCATTTTATTTTCAGCTTCCTTCATGCACATCTCCTCTGTGCTCACCAGTGCTGCCAACCCCAATCTCTCCTCCAGCTGCAGGGACTGATGGGATACTCCAGCTGCCAGTGACTGCCTGTGCTCCCAGCCAGCACAGCACTGCCCAGACCAGCACACAGGAGGTCTGGCATGGGCATAAACATGTTCCTGAATCTCCCACTGATTCTCTGCTGTTCACAGCCAGAGTGCTGCTCTGGGGTCTCAGAGCTGGCACTCTGCACCTACCAGCTTGTCCCAATAGGAATTGTTAAGGGATTTAAAGGGGAGAGAAAAGGAGGTGGGATGCAGGGAGGCAAAGAAGCAAGAGGGGAAGAAAGAAGACGGAAAAAGGAAGTGGCGGGGGGGAAAGTCCCTTTCTTCTTAGCATTACTTCTTTATTTTTAAACTGAAAATCAGGAGGTCTACCTGGAGCCACTCAACAAACTTGCTGCTCCAGCAACAGATCAGTCAAGCTGATCATTCCCTAAAGGAGTAGAATTTTTCTGCAGAGTTAGGAACCAGTTACTCGATATTACGGCCCACATCAGAGACAAATCATCACACCCCCTGCACAAGCACGGCCCCAGACCAGGGCAGCACCTCCTGCAGGCTCCTACTGCATGAAGTGAAGGGCCATGAACATTTGCCAGCACAGTATAGCCCTCCAGGACGTGCAATCCCAGCCACTGGAGAACCAGAACAATGCTGCAAATGTATAGGTTCTAAACATCAGTACTGTGAGCTCTAGGAAGTGCCTGTTGGGACAAATGCTGTGCAGGAAGGTTTACTGAGATTTTTAAAGTGAGTTAAAAAATGAGATGATTTTCACACTCCAAAATAAATGTCAAAAGTTCAGAGTAAAACAAGGATGAACACCAGAGCAATTTTTATACATATATTGTTTTCATTTCTTTAGCTTCCTCAGCCTTTCCTTTAACCTGTTTCATAATTAAAAATTAACAAAGTGATAGATCTTGTCTAGAAGGACTGTGTGGAAAACAAACAAATCTAAATTATGCAAGAGCTTAGCTAGTAACTTTTACCAGTAAAAGAGAATAAAAAAAATAAAGAGGAGGGTCATTTCCCTTCTTCCTTCCTTTGGGCACGTGCACAACCTGATTACAGAAGGACACAGACAAATGAATAAATAGGTAGTGGTGTGTGACAGGAGATGCATGTGATGTGCTGAGAAAAGCTAAAGGAATGCAAGAGTTCAGCATATTTGTAAAGGTATTTTAGTTAAAACATGGAGATGAGCAGGAAACATAAAACAGAAATAGCCAACTCTTAATAATTGTATGAAGTCACATCTCCTTGCCATAAACCCCAGACACCTCTCTACATTTCCTCTCTCTAGCAGTCAGTCTGCTCTGAGGAGAGAAGGGTGAACCAGCTTCCCCTGCAGCCTGATCAGGGGAGGTCCCCACTCTGCTCCCTGTGACAGTGATGCCCTCCCCAGAAAACAGAAACCTCCACGTGCTCAACTTCCCACAGCCGGCACTGCACCCATCCTGTGCATGGACTGAAGGAAGGCAACAGAAACTATCTCATTAGCACAAATATGAACAAAGCAACCCCCAACAAACCAGACAGCTGACAAAGTAAAACCTGCCAGGCATTCTGATACCATCTGGAGGGAGTTACTTTAGCTATAAACAGAATTTGGCTAGATCCAAAAATCCCTTTCAACTCATTTTCAGAAAAAGTCCATTCACCCATTTGAAACAGGCTGACTGAAGCTCTGGAGTGGGAGGCAAACACTGATGTACAGGCAGGAACAACAGCTGAGCTCTGTGTGTGCTGCTGACAACAACCACTGGTAGGGTGGAATGGAGAAACTGGAAAAAAGGTCTTGGTTTCAGCAAAATTTAAATGTTGGTAGAAAAAGGCTTCTATGTTTTTATTGAAAAACTCCCAGTAAAGTAAGAATACTGACACAATTATCGCAGTATCATGAGGAATG
The DNA here is from genome assembly GCF_008360975.1 of Lichenostomus cassidix. Lineage (NCBI taxonomy): Eukaryota > Metazoa > Chordata > Aves > Passeriformes > Meliphagidae > Lichenostomus > Lichenostomus cassidix. The sequence goes on from NC_139493.1 coordinate 19,149,715, forward strand.
TTCTCTAGTGAGATACTTCATTATATATGCAAGGTAAGGTGAGGTAAGAATAGAACTGTGAAAGAGGTAGGAAACAAAACCGCATTTACTCTCCCTTACTGGGAAAACTCCAGCAGAATTATGATGAAGTACTGAAAATGCAGATTTGTACTAAGAAATTTTTACCACACTCTGCTGGCGTGGTCAGGAACAGCATGAAGTAAACCAAACTAATCCCACAGAACAGACAAGTAGAGATGCAGTGCTTAAGTCAATGGAGTTGTCTTTAGATTTACACTGTAGAATGCAGCCTAATCCCTATGAGGTTGATTCTCTTCATGGAATCACTGAATCAGTAAGGCTGAAAAAGACCTCTGAGATCAACAAGTTCACCACTAATCCACCTCCTCAAGTGCCACATGCCCATGTTTCTTGAGCACTTCCAGGGATGGTGACTCCACCACTGCCTTGGGCAGCCTGTGCCAGTGCTTGACAACCCTTTCAGTGAAGAAATTTTTTCCAATATCTAATCTAAATGTGAGGCCATTTCCTCTATCCAGTCCCCCTTTACCTGGGAGAAGAGCCTGGCACCAAGTGTCCTGCTGCCTCTGGATATGGTTTACTTAAGGCAGGTCCAAAACTGAGCACTACATTATGCTTAAAGGGAGAGGCAGGAGCTTTGCATCCAACACCTGAATGCAGGGCCTGGGTATCACTGGCCTGGGGTAAGAGTCTGGGCTGGGAAAGCACAACCTTCTTTTCCTTAGTTAGACTGGACATACTGGATACTGGAAGGCAAACCATTTGCTTCATGAAGCACATGGAATAACTGACCGCTTGGGAGCAAAGACACACCTAAGAAACATGGAGAACATCCCCTCTGTAAATGAGCTGTGGCCTTTGCCTCACTGGAGCTGTGTATTAGAAGCAGGAGGCGTGTGGCCAGTGAAGAATACTGATGTCCAAGGCTGACAGAGCGCTGCTAATTAATCTTGTCACGACCTTTCTGCAGTCACTTCACACTCCCATTCACACTTCCAATCCCTGCCAGCAAAGAGCAGCCTCTAATGATTGCTGTGGAACTTTGTATATAGGATGCTTCTGGGAATTCCAAACCACTCCAGCCATAGGTGCATGGTGCATGCATGAGGGGGAGAAGAAGGGAAGGAAAGACAGGAGGTAAAAGTCATTGGGGTTTTTATGGTTTTCGTTTCTTGGTGCTTTTTTTTAAACTACATAATAATTCCTGTAATTAACATCCTAGAAAGTTCCTCCAAATTACGTTTTGGATGCCACCTTGTCTGAAGTATCCAAAGTCAACCCTAACTCAGTGTTTTCAGGCCTCACTGTGCCTGCCTGAGCAATACTCCCTGCAGCTGGATACTTCTCTGGCATACCTGGATGGTGTCCTGGTAGACTCCTGCTTTTGGCTGCCAAGGAAACATCAAAATGCTGGGTAAAAGGACTATGGGAACGTAGATCTCCACATCCTGCTGATTTCGCACTGGAACTGGTAAGGTATGAACACCTCCATCCTGCAAAATGCAAGAGCACAGTGTTAAAAATAGCACCACAGAGCTTCCCAGAGTTAATCTTAGTCCTTTTGTACAGAAAAGTCCTTGAAAACATCTCAGGAGGGAAAACTATTTAGGATCACTTGTGAACAGTTACTTGTGAGCAACCAGATCCTGGCAGCAAGGTGTGCTACAGTCTTAAATGAGTGCTATAGCTATGGAGATATAGGAGCCCATATTAATTTAAAAGGCTAACTGCGAGAAGAAATACACTCTTTCACTACCCCTTTTTTGAGACCTCATCTGGAGAACCAATCTGGAGAGCTGACACCTGCATTTACTCTTTGCTCATCCCACTCTGCAGCAGATGAGAACAAAATTCAGCCTGAAAAACCCATTCCTCAACCCCCCCAAACACTGGCCTTTACAGATCTGCTGTCACTGTACTGCCATAACCCTCTGGCACAACACACTGTCACTGTAGTTCTGAAAGAAAACAGCTCTCAGTGGATCCCATTCCATTGAAGAGAATTTCTCTGACACAGAGAATGACCATGGCTTATTAAATTCAAGGATCTGCTAAATCTTACTCAAGGAATCACTAAAATGATTTCACAGCAAATGGGTTGAAGTGTTGAAGTTTCAAGCAAAAGCAACTCACTTCCACACCACGTGCCCTAGTTAGCCACACATTCAGCAACCTGCCCAACCAGCAGAAAGTTAATGATTATTAATTTGGAGAGATGTGCAGGCTGATACATTTGGCAGATTGTCATTCCAGCGTTTAAAGTCACTTACCAATTGATAGCAAACTTCCCCAATGTAACTGACTGCAGAACAAGGCCAGGGTATGAGAGTGATGATCCTACCACAATAAAGTGTAAAATTCCCTCAGCCTGTGAGAGGCCCCTTGCCCAGCACAAGGATCTGCCACGAGAAAAGAAATCAGTGCTGTGCACCACTGCCTTAACAGGAGTTTGCCACATGCTCGGGAGCAAAATCCCACAGTCTTTATTTAAGCAAATCCTCTGTTGACTCAATTGACAGTTTTCATGAAGAAAGGATTTTAGAACTTGGTTCTTTATCTGTTCAAACAAAGACAGCTCAGACCCACGTAATTCTTAGGCTTCCTTTTGCTATGAAGTCACTACTGCACAGCTCAATTACTTTCAGGCCTACCAGTGAAGAAGAGTTTTCACAAAGACACACCTGATCAACTACTGATGTCAGTGCAGCATCAATCGTGGTCAGACCCGCCTTTACTGCCTTCACATAGTGATAGGATCCATTCAGAGATGACTGCAGCACCTCAAAGTATTCTTTGGACAGCTCTGTAGTAATTCTGATGTTCTAAAACCAGAATATGAAATAGAAATTGCCCCAGGTAACTGACATCAATACTGGACAGAAAGCCATAAGCATACAACAACAAATCAATGAGTAAACCATTATTTAATAACATAGTTACAAGAAACATTGCTGAAACTGATTAGAATTTTCCCTATGAAAAGTTTGTCTTTCAGTAAGACTTTACCTTTAGACACAGCATTAACTCCACAGAAAGTTTTCTTTTTTAAATTATCAGCAACATGTAACTTAACATGAAAGTACCAATATTCATACCACTAAATATTTATACCACTAATTTCTTAATTTTGTCCTTCTTAAACACAAAAGAACACATAAATGCGTGTTTAAAAACGGCACACTGCTGAGCTCTACCTCAAACTGAGATCTGTACCCCAAAAAGCAAGTGTGAGCAAATAAATTAACATTCCCATATCTGCGATATTCTGAAAAGCAATAGTTTAATAAAATTTTTCTTGCACATGAACTATTTAGTTTTCTTTATGGTTTTTTAAGAACTGTGTACATTTGGTACCTAGTATATAGAACTTAGGACAAAGTTCTCCCCTGTGAGGGTGGTGAGGCCCTGGCACAGGTTGCCCAGAGAAGCTGCGGCTTCCCCTGGATCCCTGGCAGTGTCCAAGGCCAGGCTGGACAGGGCTTGGTGCAACCTGGGACAGTGGGAGGAGTCCCTGGGCATGGCAGGGGGTCGGAGTGGATGATTTAAGGTTGCTCCAAGCCCCATCAAACTCCTTCTGTTTCTTCCCACAGCACTTAAGACTCCAATAATTTCCAATGAATCACCCAGAGTGCTTCATTTTCAAAAAGTAACAACAACAGAACAAATGGAAATAAGGAAAAGGCAAGAAACAACATGCTTTTCACTGTCCTGTCTCAATGTAAATAAGACACCACTCAAATAATTTCAAAGCAACTCAGGATTTAGGAGACAGTCACTGAAAAGTATATAAACATTTCAACTTACATCAGATAAATACACTTTATTGCTTGATTTATCATACACGTCAATTGTAATTTCATAAAGCCTGCCCGTTTCCAGGACCCATCTGTCACCTGGATGAACTGTAAATCCTGCAAAACAGGAAATATTGAACAACACAAACCAACAGCCTCTTTATGTAATGGAGAAAAGCATTTTGCTTCTGGTGCCCACACTCTGCAGATGAACATTCATTATTTTAAACTGCTGACTACAGAGATAAAAGAAAATACATAGAACCAATTTCACATTGAGCTCCTTTTATGAATAAAATTACTTTTCTGTGAAAACTAACACAAGAAAAGGAAGCGTGGCTATACACCATGAAAATCACAGAAACAAGGCAAGAAATTGCATTAAGCAATCGATACCAACCCAAATATGCAGGTTGTACCACATAAACAGTGCTGTTGGGCAGCCTGGACACCCCCTGCATGCGGATACCTGAGGTCTCAGTAAAGGAACAGAAAAGTTTAGTAAAAGTCAAGTCAAGATCAGCATTTTCCTAGGACTCCTTGGCTATTTTAAAGCTAATAGTGCACTGCAAATAAACATTACCCCCATTTCACTGCAAGACAGTGAGCACTTTGAAAAGATTTCAATAGAGGATATAATGATTGAAATATTAAAATTAAAGAAAGCCCCATCACATTTCTACAGTGACTGAGGGGAACAGACATGATTTAAGTGATCTTCTGCCAACCTAATTTGTTAAAACCTTTCAAGGCATCAAACAGCTCTGCTGAGACTCAATTCACAGCAGTGCTGCTTTTCCATGGCTCCACCAGTGCTCCTGATTTCCAAATTCTTGGTACAAATGAGGATAACTTTATCTTTTTGGGTTGCAAAGGGTGGAAAGCTTGTCTCCTGCCACCAAGTCGTGGCTGGAAAAGCATTGCCCAGGAAGGATACTCTTGTGCACCAGGACGAGGTTGGTTTGCCCCTGCTGCAATGCAGTTACAGTGGATGTTGCCTGGTCCAGCTTGGCAACTGGCCGGGAAGAATCTCCCTTGGGATGAAGGATGTTGTTCTGGAGCTGCAGCTCGTACTGATCTGATGGCATCGTGATTTCTGCAGGTAAAACAAGGCAATGGATTAAACAATAAAAGCAGGTGTGGCAGTGTTTGGCTGCTGCTAATTATGGCTGATTATTTTTTATTGATGCCTAATGCACATATTAAATCAGTATTTTTAATGTCTTGTAAAAACAGCATTTCTGTCATCATATCAACACACACACACACAAAATCAGCTCCTTAGCAAACTTTAATATCTTTGAAACTGCAATTCCCAGCTAATATCATCTCACTATTTAGACCTCATATCCAACTGATTTCCAGCTTCAAAAGAAGAATAAAAGACAAAAGGGAAAAAACCGAAAAAAGGAGAGAGGAGAGAAAACTCAAGGTACTGCACTTTTAAATGGGCATAAAGCCAGCTAACCCACATTCATAAAGGCTTCACTTCATGGAGCAAATCCATTTGCCAATAAAACATTTTCTGTTAGAAAAGTTACAAATCTAAATTTAAGTAAGAAAGTCAGTCAGTTCCTTAGTGACTGTGAACATCTAAAATGACAGTGTTAGCTCCAATTTTAAGTTACCCTTGTCTTTACATCCTTGACAAATCTGCAAGAGTATATTCTTAACAGTCACAATTTTTTTTGACTGAAAGAACTAAACAGCTGTATCATTGTATGCCTAAGGAAAACAGTATTAAATATTAATGAAGTAGTTTAAACACAATTAAAAATTTCTCAGCAGTTAAAAATTCACACGAAGCATTAAAAAATAAAAGTAAGAGAGAACAGAACAAACCTGTGATCTTCCCTTGCCTCTGTTTCTGAACTCTGTACTGAATTGATGTTCCTACCAGAAGATAGATGTCATATACAGGATCTAAAAGGATGTTTTCCAAAATAAGCAATCTGACTTCTGCAGGGTGCACATCCTATTGATGGAGCAGGAAAAAAAAGGAAAAGTAACCACATTTAAAGCAGCTCATTAGTTTGAAACAGACCATGCAGCAGGAACTTAGAATCTAGAAGTGAAAAACATTACTTGCTGCTATTGGCTATTTATTTTCCTCTTGAATTTTGTCACAACAGGGCAATGTAAGGGACAGTGAAAGATAAAGAGATTTTTCCATAAAGAAGAAAATATCATATCTGTATGAAGATCATTTTTGAGAACACAGAAAAACTTAAGACAGATGCTCAATGATCATTCAGACATTCAGAAATCCATCTTCCCCACCCACTGTAAAACATGGCACCTCCAGACAGCATCTCCATTTTAACTTCACTGAGGAATCTGCATCCAGCTCACTGGTCTATTAAATCAGGAATACAACAGGTAATTGTATGAATTCTCTCACAATTGTTTGAGGGATGTTCACTGAAAATGTGCAGCCTGGCAGCAGTGAAAGATTGAAAGGAACTACTAACCAGAAAAAATTGCAAACAGAACAATATTATTTCAATTTCTCTCACAGTATCCACTCAAAACTAACTGAGAAATATAAACATTAAACCAGAAAACTAACCTAGCTACAAGCATTCAAAAAAGAAAAAGTCAGACTGATATAGAGTATGTACATGTATTCAGTACAATTAAACAGAACTAAACTAGATTTTGTAACAAAATCACAATTCTTAATATCCACCACTACCTGTGGCACCTTATCAGTGCTCCATACGTGAAGCTAATATTTTAGTAGAACACTTTCTAACACTAAGGTTCAGATAACCAAAGGCCATTCTGCTTTAAGCAGAAACACACAATACAAAATATAGCAACACAAATCTGCAAAACCAGACTGAAGACATGAGATGAACTTCAGAAAACCCCCATTTTATAGAGGGCCTTTTTTAAGGTGCAGTAGCAAGCTGATAAATAAAATATAATAAACACAGGTGTTTGTAAAAGCTATTAAGAGAAAAAGCAACTCTGTTTGCAGAATGAAACGTAAATCTCAGTGAGGCCAAGTTACAAAGACAGAACCATTCCAGATCTCCACAGCAGCTGGGAAGACCACCCAGCATTGAACCTGAACACTCTGGTAGCTCTGACATTCAAACCTCAAAGCTCTTCCCTGGAAGCTAGAACCTCATGAGGTAGAACTGAATCTAAGGAAGTATTCATATGACACTCATTTCAAGCACAATAGGAAATAAAAATATTTCTAACAGAGAAAACCTTGTTCTAGATATTTATTTATTGAGAAAAAAGAACTGCTCTTGTTGGTTCCTTTTTTAAAAGGTCTAAAGGGCCAATGCAATGATTCTAGTTGCATGTACAGTATGAATAACAGGAAAACTTAAATTGTACAAAAGCACTGGGAGTGCATTCCTCTGCCACCTTCTGTCACAGGTTTAGAAATTATCTCTGGCCCATGCTCTGTCCTGGCCTGGATCACTGCACCAAACTCCAGCCTTCCCAGGGTGTCATTTCTTGTGATGTGAGCTACAGAGTCAACCCAGTACGACAGAGGTGCAGCACCAACATCCACAATGCAAACACGCAGCATTCCTGAAACACCAGGCTATAAGATTAAATATTTAAAAAAAAAAAAAGGGATGAATTAAAGTTTCTTACCTTATAGATGCTTTCCTGTAGTCTTGCTTTTAATTTAGAACTCCCTGTTTTCATTCCAGACACCAGAATGGTATCTCCTTGCTTGGCAACTTTTTCCATCTCCAATATATAGGAAGGTGGGATGTAAGTGGATTCTAAGAACTTGAGTATACTGAAAGGTGAATCAAGAAGTGCACAGAAAATTGTTAACCAACCTTTGCAAACCCACAGAGAAACACCACCAGCATCTATTCCCAGCCACTTCCATTTTTAAGCCAATTTAAGATGTTTGCTTGGGCCCAGATATCCAAATTTTACTCATTCTCTGAGGTATCTGCAGCTAATTTCTGTGACAGATAAAGTTTGTTTGAAGCCTCCTTGTGAGCTATCAGAAGACTGCACATGTTGTCTACAATGACCCCTCCAGTTTGTACAGGAAGTGAGACTGCAAAAATTCTCTATATTGTAGAACAACTGATGTGCCAGACCCCAAGCTTATGTTTATGAAAGCAACAGCCCAACAAACCCAGAATGCAACTTTGACCCCTCTCTTAAAAAGCCAGGATGCATTTAATGACTATGAAAATAATCTACAAGCACAACACTTGTAGTAAATGTTATACATTTCAATAAGAAGTGACAATAGAGGGAAGGAATTGGTCATGAATGGGTAATTGACAGGAAGTGGAAAGAGGGACATGTGTTAACTGGGTGCCACCTTCTGTATGCACACCGTCTGCTTGGCTTTATGTGCACTTTCACAGCGAATCAGTAAAGCCATATGGAGAACAGCTATGGATATTCACATATTTATGACAATTTATAATTTATTTTGCAAAGCTGTACCACCATTAGAATATTTTTATGTTATCATAGTTGGGCTAACAGTAGAGCATATATCAATATTAGTTTGGTAAAAATCACATCAGCAAATAGTAATACTGAAAGAAAAAGCTCGCTCCATATGGACTAGGAATTTCATAGCCATCCCACTAAGCCATTCATTCTGGCTCTCGCTCATACCTGCAGCTTCAGGTGTATAATGGGCTCAACAGGCTTTCCCCACCTAATGCTGGGGGCTTTCTTCTCAAAGGCCACAACATTAGAATTTGAGTTTATGCAGTAGTGAAGTCTTGTTTGCCCCCCCCCACCCTATTTGCAGTGTATTTGGAATCTAGGTTTGAGGGTGGAAGTTGCCTGTTAACCTTTCTGCTCTGTAGGAGAACTGGTTTCCCCATAGGGAATCATCATATGAACAAAGCCAAATCCTTCACAGGCAGGTATCATTTCCTAGATTATTTTATGCCTCTCAATTTACCTACAGAACCTGTTTTCTGGACAAAACGTAAGCCTCTGCTGCATGAGTTTGAATCTATTTCATGTAAGGGAATTTTTGGCTGAAGTTGTACTCAACAAGTGTCTGTAAACTGTTTTGTGAGAAAAAAACATGTTTTCTATGTTTGCAGACTGGTCAAATTCCTTTATATCAGGGACACATTTTTTCTACCAACATTCATGGTGAGCAAAGTCAAAATTCACCACGGCATAAAACACAGTTAATACTAACATATTGCTGCTAAATAACAGGATCCTGGTGTGCTGAGACCAAATGGTGACAGTGCAAAGATAGAACTCTTGGAGTCCAAATTGAAAAATATCCCATTAAGCCACTGATAAGCAGCCTTCAATTCTGGTTAGCTTGGTAAGGGTGGAAACTCAAATTTCTGTCTGAAGCCACAGGGGGTCAGAACAATGAAGTCACCACTGTAAAACTACATTTTTATTAGGCACATGCCTAATAAATAATAATTGAAAAAACAATATCATCAAAACACAGGCCAAAGATGGTCTGGTGTCAAATATAGGAAGGAAAATAAACTTTAAAAGAAATAATCGTAAGAGTCTGAATTTTATCCCTGCCACAAGCAAGCTTTCTGACTTTTGGGCATGAACCCCACCTCCATTAATGAAGAAAATATTTCCTTATTATCCAGAAATGCTTTTGAAAAACACTATCATGGGTGAGTTGAAAAGCACTTCCAAGATCTTTGGATAGAATTTTCCACAAAACACAGCACTTCTAAATTCCAGTTAACTTAAGTCTGTGAGTCAATACAGATTATGAACCCAGAACCTAATTTTTAAGCAAGTGCTTAAACACTCACTGCTCTGTCTGAAAGACAATATATTGAATATCTTTAATTCAATTATTTCACCCAGCCCTGCAAGCTGTATCTGGCTCACAGGCAGGCACTTGGCCCATGCCAATTTGAAGGTTAGTTACCTTCAAAACTATTTCTACCCCAGAACTAAGTGTCCACTGACACCTGACATTCTTCAAGTTCAGAAAGCTTCTTTCTGAAATGGGACTCTTTTTTTCCTTACAAAAAAAGCTAAAAATAAAACTCTGCTGAAATCCTGAGATACCAATCTTATCGATAAACCTTCCTTTTGCATGAGATGTTTCTGCAAGATCAACAACTGCATCTATTTATTTCCAATTATTGCATTAGAACTACCAGAGCTGGTCATTAACACTATCAATTAAATTAAATTGAGATGAAAGTGCCCAGGCTGTCGAGTAGGTAGACACTTAAAAAAACCCAATCTGAAACAACTAACCCTTAAGCATTATTAGTTTAGGCATCAGTTCAGTGAGCTGCCTAGATGTGGGGAAATAATCCAACTGAACAGACATGACACTTTAGAGACCCAATGAAATGACTTTACCGCAGCGCGTTGTGGGAGTCTGAGAAGCCATCGGCCTCTGGGTCCTTCACTACTGTCCAGTCAAACACCAACCCTGCCAAGGTGCTGAAAGTGTTTCCTGCAAATCAAATAACCAGCTTAAAACAAAAACAGAGAACAAGCATAGTGTCTTCCTGGAACATAAACCATCACTTATTTCTCTAAGAAGTTTCTCTTTCTTATCCCTACAAGAAGAACAATTGGTATTTAGTCAAAAACCACCACCTAGCTTGCTTTTCTATCTTCTTTTCATTCCACAGTGTTCTCCACAGAGCCCATGAGATGGGAGCAGCTGTCCCCACCTCTCTTCCATTTGTCAGCCCCCACCATCTCCCTTCCTTTTTGATTACAAACACCTTTACTATTTCTTGGATATGAGCAAGACATGAAAAATGCTGCCAAACAGCCTTTCATTTTGAAACAATGCAGATCTGAGATCCCATTTGTATGACTTGAGCTCACAGCAACAATGAACTGCACTTTACATACACATCATTTTGGGTTTGAGTGCAACCATGATTTGTCCATAACAGTGGTAAATCTTTACTCAAATGACTCAGACTGAGCACTTAATTTCTATAAACTCTGAAACACCAGAACAGGAAAAAGTGTAAATTTTAAAAAGGAACAGAAAGGAATAAACCGGCTGAAAACAAAGATTTGCCACAATTTCATTAAGGTGTAATGAGCTGCTAATCTGAAGGATCTTTCAATCTTTAAGATGAGTCTTGCTCTGAATTTCAGTGTCCACTGGCACAAACAAATATGAAACAGAAATCCCAGTATCTTAAGGTATATTTTAACTTGTGTTACTTGCTTGGACATTTAAACCTGTATTAATAAAGAATCAATGCAAAACTATTATTGAATTCTTATGCTTAAAGGTGATGACATTTTTAAGCCACAAAAATATTTTAAGCAAGTCAACATAATGCACAGGCTATGTTATTTCTCCCATCGCTATACAGCTTGCTGCAGGTAGTTCCAAATCCCAGATAGGAATACACACACAAAACTCCAAACATACAAGGCATAGTAATTAAAATTGAGACCCAATGATTTAACATGCTTTGCAGTCTTTCTTTAATGATGAATGTTTTACCTTTAGACTCTTAGCCAAAGAAATGCAAATGCACATTTTTAAATCTTTCATTTAACTCACGTCTAGTTAAGTCATAATAAAATAACCTGAGCAAAAGTTCAGCAGATAAAAGAAAACAATATGGTTTTTCTCCCCTTCTACATTCTGTACATAATTTGGCCAAAGTGCTCCATGATCATGTTTATCTCTTGCATTAGTAATCTTTGAGAAGTAGCATTTGAGGATCAAGTTTGTGTTTGGAGTGGATTATTAAAAACATGTACAAAATGAATCTGTGGTAATGTAACTGATAAAAAAATACAGCTTAAGAAAAAATAATTGGAATATATGTGTGTACATATACATAAAAAATAAGGAAAGCAACTATTCTTGAAGATGTATCAAAACACACAGGAGTAGAATCATCAATATTAATGAATGGTCTGACCCATTCCGGTTGCAATAATGTGCAACACAAGATGCAGTAATTGTCATGAGCCCTAAACAAATGCTCCTTGGTACACCCCTAGGGCCCAATTAATACCTTTACAAAGCAGGGGACAAGCTGTGTCCCTGCACCACAGACACACAAGGCTCATCCACAGCACCCACTCTCCCTCTCACACAGGCTGCAGCACAGCCTTGACACCTGTTCTTGGTGCAACTTTGCAGCAAATCTAAGCACATTTTCTGCCAATATTCACTGAGCTGGATAATTACATTGATTTTTTCACCTTCCAAATATCAAAAAAGGCATTCAAAAGTGCCTCATTCAAGTTTCTCATTTTTCCTGAACAATGATGTCCTTCAATAAACTTGCCACTGCTATTAAAAGTGTGCCAAGAAAGTCCACGGAGAGTCCAATGTGTCCAAAAGTCTCCCAAGGATGGATCCCATGGCTATTTGGGTCAAAAGGAACAGATTTTCAAAGTTCTTGAATGTCTCATGGGCCCCTAAACCTAGATTAGGAAAATTAGAGCCTCTAACCAGCACCTGATTTAATTCACACCAATGAAACTCTCTTTGTGAGTTTTGAAGCACTGCTCCTGTTCACTCTGGCCTGGGTGGCTTCCAAGGCAAACTGCCCAAGCAGCACCCTTGAGTCTGCACAAACACCAAGCCAAGAATCCAGCATCACACATAGTACAAAAACAAATTTACTTTTCATTATTAACATATCACCATACTTCACCTGGCATTCATGGTTTACAAACACAGGTAGGATGGGCTTAGTGAGTACCCTAAACAATTAACCTTTTATAGCTGCTTGACACATTATTTCCTTTCAGTAGTTGTCTTAAAAATTTCTTTCTTGGTGTGTTATGTGTGCACAAAACTTGGCTGTCAAAAGCATGGAATACTTACGAGATCATGGTTCTTTTTCTGATGCTACAGACAGTACAAAAAGCTGAAGTTTTCTGCTCCTATTAATTAATGATGCATTCAGTCCAAAGGCACTGACTCTTAAGAGCCTAAATGGTGCCACTCAAAAGTGAATGTTTGTCTAGCAATTAACAGATAGGTGATTGATCTCCAACATCGCCTCTGAACTTGCTGTTGGTGATACCTGACTGATCTCACAAAAAAATGTCCTTTTCCAAAATTCTTTAGATTACCTCAGCTCAAAAGAAAAGAAAAAAAACAAAAAACAGACAACTTCACAATGTATAATCCAGAGAACGCCTTTAAAATTCTCCACTTGGTTTCTTGGTGTCACAAATAAAACCAGTGCATATATCAGACAGTTAGAACTTTCAATATAGATTTAAGCTCTTATGAACAAATCTCTTACCTTCTGAATCCAAAGCATGAATTTTGAGCTCCAGTGGTGAATCCTCTAGATAGAGCTCCCTCGTTGTGGACACAACTTGAATGCCATGAATTAAATCAACGATGGCATCACAGCGGAGCACTTGTCCAGTCACTTGAAAAGACATCAGAATAGAGCACAACACAAGAAATCACAACACTCGATGTGCTCATCAAAAGCAGCAACCATGATGCACCTCAAATTTAGCCAGTGACAGAAGACACTGAAGGAACTGAAACTTGGTCATGACCTCGATGAAGAAACTCCGGGTCAAATGGTGCCTCAGAAAGCAAGAAATACCGTTCCCTTCCTCACTGAACTTCAGAACACATCTGTAGAAACTCTCATTTCCATCTACACTGACAGTTACAGGCGTTGTCTCTGAGTGCTTATGCAGAGTTGCTACAGTGCCACTCTCTGACCTGGTTCATGTCCCAGAGAAATGTATGACTTTTACCCACAGACAATAAACCCCCATAAACTCCTTCTGTTAGTAACTGCAAGGTATTTAATTGACCATCTGGTTTTGCCTCTCTGGCACTATAAAACCTAACCAGGTATATTGTATGACAAACACAAAGGCAACTTCCAGCTTTCTCAAATGCAAAACATCTGAATTTGCATTAGTAATTTTTTAGTAAATACTTTTTTATATTTCAGTCACGCCCTCTATTTGTGGACTTTTGGGTTGGGTTTTTTTTAAGAATTACCTTTTTTCCTGGATGTATGATTAAAATCATTAACACTTATCTGAGGTAAACAGAAGTTAAAACCCACGCCCACGGAAAGTCTAAAATGACTGTGCATAGCAACGGAAATTGTCTGTGCACTCCTACATCTCTGCTTTGTTTCCAGGGGACACCAGGATGCCCATCAGAAGCAGAGGTTTGCTCAGCCAAGCCCAAACTTACACGTATCCTCCGCAGAGATGATGGTGGTGAGGCGCGTGGGCTGCGAGGAGCGCGCCTGGACCAGAGCCCTCTGCGAGCAGCGGCAGCCGTCCTGCCCCAGCGGCTCGATGCTCGCCACCTCCGGCCGCGTGGATGACCTGCGGGGTTGGGTTGTGTCAGCACACAGTCAAAGCTCTGCCTTAAAACACACCCAAACAACTCACTCGGGACACACAGTGTGGTCAGGAGCTGGGAAGAGCTGGATGGCAGCAGCTCCTCGAGGACTCCAGCCAAGATGAGTGTGGACTGAGGAAGGGGAAAGCCCAGGCCAGACAACCACAGTATTCTCACCATGGCAAGGTCACTGCTGAAGGTAATTCAGTCACTCTAGTCCTGTACCCAGCAGACCTGCAAAGCCTTTGGCCTGACTGTTGATTAGCTCTGAGGTGTGGAACAAGTGAAAACACATACAGAATACTGAAATAAAGGTGAAACACTTTTACCTAAAGTTCCATTCACCACTTGTAATTGCATTTTCAAAACAAGTTTGATACACAATTTTGAAAAAACTGGAACCTTTCCCTGATGGCAGACCATCACAATTAGGTACACTTGCTGTGCCAGCATCTCTGAACAACACGAAGAGACATTTTTTAACCAAGAAATTTAAGGACAAAAACTATTTAATCTGGTTAGCTGAAGCATGTAACACTGTGTAAAATATGCAATGTTGTATTATCAAGTTTGGTGCAATGTAAGCCTATATGGAATTTTGACCTAAAATTTATGAGTCTGTTACTTCCTGCTCTGACTCGCATGGCTTCTCTGCACACACGTTCTCCAGATATGGGCTGGTGGGAAGCTCACCAGGGATGTGGGCACGACACTGCCGGAACGACTGACTGGCTCAGAACAGCCAGGTGGGATGGGGAGGTGGGATGGGGGGGCGGGACGGGAACAGGGAGAGCTCTGTGTAGGTGGGACAGTCACTGCTCCACCCCCCAACCCCCTGAGCCTTGCTCAGCCTCTGCTCCACACTGGCACGGTGGGGGTGACCCGAAATATCCGAGTGACCCATGGCGGGCTGGGAGCCCCGAAACGGCGCCGTGCAACAGGCGTGAGCCCGGGACACAGTAAAGCACAGACGAGCAGGGAAAAAGACAGCGACACGTGTGGTCAGGGGCCGCCTGCTGCCCGGGGCTGACACGGAGCTGAGACCACGCTGCATCGCAGCGGGGGTGACTACATACCTTTCTCTTTCTTAAGTTTTTGTTCTCGAAATACGTTGTAAGCCACACTAAAAAATTCCAGTCAGTGCCTTGTTAAGTGCCTTGTGGTGTCTGGATAAATTAAAGTTTGTTAAGTGCCTTACTTTGGGTGTTGTTTTAAAGTTTGCCAAGTACCTTATTCTACCTTAATGTTCTGAAGTTTGCAAGTAAAAGTTTAAATCGACCCCCCTGAGAATTTTGTTGCTTCTCCTGCTCAGTGCCCAGAGTGAATCCAAGAGCCTTCCCCCTAAACCCATGGACTGGGCCAGGGCATTACAGAGTGGAGCCCAGCTCCCCCTTCCCCTGTGCCAAAAACGTCAAGATAAAACAACAAAACCAAAAAGTTGGAAGAGTTATTATTATAAAACCAAACCTCTTGAAATTAAATTTGAGATAGCAGCAATATACATCCGATGACTAAATGCAGAGCCGGTGAAATATTCCAGCGGCCCCTGCTAACCGCTGCGGACCGTCAGCCCTGTGGCCGGGCCGTGCTGGAGGAGTGGGTGGCTCCCTGCTGCTCCTCCCCAGCCGGGCTCACACAGCCCGCAGCTGGGCACGGTGAGAGGCAGGGGCAGCCCGGCCTGCTGCTCAGAGCCAGCACCGGGAGCCGCTCGGGAATCAGCGCCCGAAATAGCCGCCGCTGTGTGCTCGGGGAGCCGGGGTCACAGCTCGCTCACAAGGGCCCTTTGAAGGATTAAAACAATGACAGCAAGCACTGGCGGGGGACAAAGCTGCTCGGGAATTGCTTCTCCGGATGATTAGAGCAGGCTCTGATGAAAACACTGCACTATATGGTAAATGCAATCTACACCGGGCACTGGATCCCCTCCTAGTAAAGATGGGGAAGCTGGATTGGTTTAGACCTTTTCTCTGGACGATGTACAAAATACCTACCTGTGATGTATGGGAAAAATCCACGAACCCAGCAAGGAGTGGGATGGAAGCTCCAAACAAACAGCAGTGTCACACATGCCTGAATCCCTCTTACTTCCACAACCAACAAATCCACACCGGTGAAAAACTAAATTTCTCCTTAACTAAAATGGTATCTATTCAAAAAATAACACATCACACCACATTCAGTTATCTGAGAGTTAACAGCTGCAGCCCAGGTGAGCATGGACCTCTGCTTGTAGCCACTGCAATAAAACTGCAAACCCGTTTCTAACCTTAAGCTCCCAACAGTATTTTGCTTACATAAGGAGTAGTTTTAGAGGATTTTGAAACAACAGTACCAACTGCTGACCCAGAATTTCAAAGTGTTTTATCTGATCAAGGAAAAAACAGCCCACAGCAGTATGCGAAGGGCAATTTAAACACCAATTAGATGCTTAAACCTGAAAATTGTTTATCTATTCTATATACCTAAACAGTGTACACAAATATGTGCATATTTTTTATAGGCCGGTTTATACTGTTTCTAAAAGAATATTTTCTGTATTAATACTTTCTGTACTAATATTTTCTGTATTAGTAGCACACTTAACCTCACTCTACAGAGATTAAAAGTGAGTAATTAGTTATTTTCCTGTTGTTCTGCTGTTCTCAGGCAACCATGAAACAGTTTTCCAACACTTAGCAAGTTTCTTTAAACAACATTAGCATTCACAACCAGTAAGGCTTTTCCCATACTTGGCTGGTTGGCTTTTGAAGCTGACCATGTCGATTTGACTTAGTCTGTATACAGGTATTTTAAAGTAAGTATTATAGTTATGAAATAGACTTTTATTTAGGTCTTTACACTGCTTAATATTCTCTGCCATTAGATTTTTTTTTGTTATTAATTTGAGGGTTTTGCATTCTTGCAGTCTGGAATTGATTGTGTTTACAACACAACAGGGGTTTCACTGTGGTTTGTATTTGTTCTTTTAATATCTGGCTATGAAATGTAATACAAAACCACTGCAGTTTGCACTAATAGCAATGTTGTAAAACTGAATCTAATTACAGGATACTTTTCAGACTAGAAGACGGGAAGAACAAAGATCAACAAAAATTAAATTTTAACTGTAAACTTACATACACTCCACAATTTTAAAGGAACTTTCAAGCTTTTACAGCTGAAAGCCACTTAACTCTTAGTTGTCACTGCAGTAGAGAACCTGAGATTAGACACTATTTGGTTTCTAGTAGTAGTTTAAGAGGTAGAGGATCAGCTGAATGTCTCTTTTTAATACAAATTTTATTCAAGTGGGCTTTCTGAGGCTTGGTTTCCTATACTTAAAAACAATCTGCATGACTAGTGCTTCTTACAGCAGAACAAATCACATATTTGACGACCCCTCTGTCATTCAGCAATATCAAGAGCACATCCTGTTTAGAGCTACCTGGGCTCAGGAGCAAGCACAGAGAGGCAAAGGCATTAATCAACCAGGCTGGGAATTACTGAGGCACAACTCTGGGATCATTGCTGGGTCCTAGATGGGCAAGAAAAGAAACTTCAGCTTTAAATGACAAAAACTGCAATTTATATCCTCTGCCAATTACAGCAGCTCTTCAGCAGCGTGTCAGAGTGTGACATTGAGAGCCAGGCTTGTCAGAGGGCAAAATTAGATCCTGAGAAGCCAGCAATGGGAAGCATTTCTGGCACTAGCTCTGGTTCTCATGCCAGCGCCTATAAGAAACAGCAAGGCAGGGAGGAAGCACTAGAAAGACAAGTGAGGAGTGAGAGGAAAAAAGCTCACAGAAGTCCCCAAAGCTTTTTTCCCTCAGAATAAAATCCTACTTGCTGAGGAAGGAATGGCACTTGCCAAGAGGCTGCCAGTTCTTTTGCTGATTTCTGTTTCAGTCGTGATTTCCATCCCCCCTCCACGGCCCCAGACACTGAGCCATGTGCCAAGATTGTATCTACAGATTACCCAAACCCAGGCCTGCATTCTTTAATCAACTGTTCTGTAATACCACATGTCAATACCTCACAAGATTATACCTAATTTATCAGCTGGTTCAAATATCAGGCACCGATTACTGTTTCTCACCCTAGGCATTCTCTGTTGATTCTTACTGCTCCAGTGTTTTATACTGCTCTGCCAGCTCTTCAAACTAAACTCAGCTGACTGAGTCAGCAAAAATCCACCTTTATGGAGCTTCACCATGACTGTCAGTCGATCTGATTCTTTAGAATTTTATCAGGTATTTGAGCAGATACGTAGTCAGAGAGAAACTGGGTAGTAAAAGTTACAAGAGTTTGGGAATACTGGACAGACCAATACACCAGGGACCTAATACAGTCACTCTTGGGACTAAAACAAAAATGAACAGACACAAGAGAGCCAAAAGGGCATTTGGGTAACTGTGGTATGATAAAAAATAGATTCCCAGAGAATCAAGGATATGGGAACTGAACCCATTCCAAAGAAAATGCAGAGAGGGAGCCTGGCAGAGATTCCCTCAACACTTAAGGATTTTTAACAACCCAGTGGCAGATTATGTCTCTGTTCTTCACTCAGTCTTCTCTTAGGATGTTTCTTACTGTATTGGAAAAACAAAAAGCAAGAAAGAAATTCCTCCATCCAGCTCTGCTTTAAAAGCAAATGGAAACATGACACACCACAGAGTGAGACAAGGATGGGGGCTTTGCTCCCAAGGATTTTACACTGGTGATCATCTGGCTTGCTCATTTAACTTCAAAGGAAGCAGAGTTAAGCCAGTGCTGATTGTTCCCAAAATTCAGCATAGATGCCCAACTGTAACTTGGACATTTTGTCAAAGCAACCAGTGCCCAGAATCATTTTACCCCAAGTGCTTCTTTTCACCCCATTTCTGCATGTATGAAGGAAAACAGCATGCACACCAGTGATAGGCAACTTCCAACTAAGAAAATGCAATAAATAACAGTTGGTCTACACAAGTTATTCTAAAATTAGTTTAGCCTGATTGCAGATAAGAAAATAAAACTAGAAAATTGCAGTTTACTGTCAAACACAAATGTCGTATTTTGCATTATTTGAAATTAACCCCCCTTAAAACCTCTCACATGTAGACAACCCATAAGGCTTCAATTACTAAGGTAAGATCTGCACTCAAAAAGTGCAAAAGTCTTAAAACATTTATTTCATGGGAACAGGCAGCAATGGGAAGCTGCCCAAAATCAACAAGTCACTATTACTTCTGTCTGCCTTTCCAGGTAAGTGATGCTCAGATAGAGGGAAAGTTTTTTCAACAGTAGACCTGCACTGATGTTGACACATCAGCTAAGAGACAGCATTATATTTTGTGCTTCCTGGGCTCCAGCAGCACATTTCTGCTGCAGACTCACACCTCCTGCTCTGGTTCTGAGCCAACACACTCAGGTAACACACACCTGAGCCACAGCAGCACAGCCCCTCTCATTTTACCAGCAAGGATATCTCAACCAATTCTAAGCTCGTCCTGACACTTGAAAAGCTTGAAGGCCTGCTGGGAAAACACAGCCACGCTAGGTCAGGGAGAGGGAGGGCATCCTGCTGCTGACTGCAATGCCTTACAAGAGGGAAATGCAGAGCAGGTGAGAACCAAAGAAGGGAATAACAAACATTATTTAAGATGTCATTTCATCATATGGAAGTAAACAGTATCTCACACGAAAGAGATACTTTCAGTGAGAGTCAGACAGGACTTTTCAGACCTATGGTGAAACAGGAAACAACCCAACTCCCATACTACTAGAGGTGAGACTGTTGGTCTTAAAACAAAGCAACAGATCTCAATGAATGACACTACAGATACATGTTTTTAAAAACACATAAGCCACCACATATATCCCGTGGAGCAGTAAGATCAAATTACAACGAAAGCATGACAAGATAAGGAGCTAGAAAATGAGCTTTGGCAGCCAAATACAACGACAGCAGCACTGCACAGTGGATTTGGGCTCTCTGGAAGTACCTGTGCATCCCATAGCTCCAACACCACTCAGCCACTGGATCTCTCCCTCTACCACCAGCTCCTCTCCCATGGAAATTACCTTGATACAACCTCCTCAGCGAGGGCTTCAGTAGCACACACAAACTTCTATTTAAGGTGGCAATAAACTCCTCTTAATTTCCACCAGCTCTTACCGTGTATCTCTATTCTACACTGTATGAAATAAAGTATGTAAACATATTTGTACACTGCAGATAATTTCTGCTGTAAATACCCAGCCATACTGTGTACCTCAGGGGAAAATGGGTCTTTTGTGTGTGTGTTCCCTTCCTCCCCCTCAAAATGTTATTATGGTAAGGCAGGTTCCAAGGAGAGAATTCTGCTTCTTGAATGCTTTCATTCTTTCAGGTGTAATTTCTGGATTAAGGTAATTAAGAGATAAATACAAATGTAATACAAATGCTAAATATATCTGCACAGACTGTGTTTTATCCCTGAAGATACTGTACAGTATTTACAGATGAAAACACCGTATGCTTTGAAAACAAAGCTTTTCCCAAAAAATAATTTTAACATAAAGGCAACCCAAACTCCAGAAGGCACAAGCATCTTGAAAATCAGAAAATACTTTAGAGCAATGCTTATAATTTTATCACTGCTCCCAATCTGATGGGATGACAACAGAACTTGACCTTTTCCCTCTGAATCACTGGAATTCTCAGACACCACTACAATCACTTTGAAAATCTCCCAATTTCAGAGGTAAACTTGAAGGCTCAAAGGGAAACTGGAAGAAGTAAGGTCACAACATCCTAGACTGATTTTTCAGGAAATTGGACACTTCTGTATGAATTCTGAATGTTTGAGATGAGTAATACAGGCCTTCAAAAGGTGTCATTTGGTATCAGATGCTGCTGCACAACCAGAAGAGCTCTCATAGGCTACCTCTAACCTCACCATCTCCCATATTGCACACCCTCAGTCCCCTCTCCAGACAAAGAGGGCCTGAATCTGACCCCTTTCATTCAAATCCCTGCTTTCATGCATGCACACACATCCATCATTTTGCAAATGTAAGAGTCACTCCTTCTCAAGTCACTGCATTTGGTACTTCCTAATTTGTTCCCTTCAACAGCCCCTCTCCAATAGTAGCTCCTTCAGACATCTCTAATGGGAATGTAGAGGACATGTCAGCAAGTGGCTGTGGAGCTGCTCCTCCAGGTACCCTTTTTTCTAATGCCCCACAGTTCAAGGCCTGCGGGGATGTAGAAAGAGAGAGCCTCAGATGCAACTGCTGCTTCTGCTCAGTACACACAGCTCCTGCTTCCTCCCGAGGGCTTGCTAAGCACACAGTGAGTTTTACACCCACATCCTGCCAAGCCTTGCAAAGCAGAAGTGAATAAATACCCGTTAACAATCCTGCCACAGAAAATCACCACACACAGAAGGTGAATTAGGTATAGTTTCCTTAATTCTGAACCAAACTTCATCTCTGAAGGGCAGAGGGAGAGGATGAAAAAGGATGTTGAAGCCTGTCTGCATGAGGGAGATGAGTCATTGCTGGCAAACGGCACCAAAAGAACATGCTCTGAAGTGCACAAAAATCACCTCCATTAGAGATATGAATATGGATCAAATCTGGCATTTCTCTAGAGTGCAATCTCACATCTTTTCATCTGCAGATTTCAGTGAGATTAGCAAAGATCTCCATACCTCTGCCAGCTGGATAGCACCTGGCACATGCACAAATGGCTGCAGCCAGCCCAGCATCACTGAACAGCACACTGGCAGAACAGGACAGAGTCTACACTTCCAGATTTTACTAGTGCTGAGTTTTGGGTTTTAGCTTATACAATGTACTTTACCCCACAAACCAAATCCTTTGAAAGACTCAGTAGCCTTCTAAGGTTAGAGTAAGGAAAGAGAAAAAACCCACACTTTTGAGATTTTCACTAAAATGGTCCATTAAAAATTGAATTACATGACCACAAGCAGCTTATCTAGTAACCTTTGTTTAGTCAACTTTTGGATAGAATTAGTTACTGCTCTTCTGCATAAGCACCCTCAAATATGTAAATTGTCACAGATGAAGGGTTTGTACCCAGCTCAGAGATGAGAAACGTACAACCACCAAGCAAATAAACTGACAGGGAATGAAAATATAGCCCTGTAAGATGTATTTCAGTAACTGCCAGACACACAGCAACAACCGAAAACTGCTACACACATCCATCTGGCACACACGGAACTATCATCCTAAACATATCTCGACTGCCGCTTTTTTCAGGTGGGTACCTCCTGCTTATTACTGATTAAGTTACCATTCTGGAGTGCTTCCGAAAGCACAAGGAGTTGGCAACATTTGTTTAACATGAAGACTACCGTGAGCTTTCTAAATTTGCACACGCTGTGGGGTTTGCCTTCCCCCCCGTGCTCAGCACTACCCGGTGCTCCCCCTGTGCGAGGCAGGAAGGGGCTCCCGGCCAGAAGTGCCTGGAGCACATCCCACGTGCCCAACACTGACAAAACCGGGAAAGCTTTCACTCGTAAAACTCCACTTCACTGTGCCCAGGTGATGTACTAAGGGTGCTGTTACCTACACTTACAGCATCAGTGAGGGGCTCCCGACCTACCGAGGACTCCTTTATGTCCATACTGTGAGCTCAAAGCTGTCAGGACCTTCGTTACTGACTACAGCAAGAGAAGGGGCATTTCCCCACCAGCAGCACAAGCACGAGTTCTGGGTGCTGTCCCCACCTATGTGGGGCTGTGGCTGTGTGTGGGGCAGCAGGGTGGGCACAGGAGGTGTGTGTGCAGGCACAGTGGGCACGGTCGGTGGAAAAGCAGGGGGGATGTGTGTGTGGGGTTCAGAGAGAAGCAGGTGGGAGTAGACAGGGTAGTGGGAGAAGCAGGTGGCCACGAGTGGGGTGTGTGGGTGGGTGCACACGGAGTGCCAGGCACATGTCGGGCACGGAGCCATGGCGGGAAGCTGCCTTCACAAGCAGGGACCTTCCCTTCAGGGCCCGGCCTGCAGACACTGCCCCTCTCCAGCGGGTTTAACCCCCACTGCACAAAATAACAACCTTTCCCCTCAGGGATTATCTCCATGTCTGCTCCCGCACTGCTGGGCCTCCCAAACCCACCCGCAGCGAGGTGCAAGCGGCGAGGGAGGGCCCGGCTGCCTCTGGAGCCCTCAGGCCCCGCCGCGGGCCGAGGAGCCGCCGCAGGTGCCGGCGGGGGGGGAGCAGCGGACAAAGGGCGGCGGCACCTGCACTCACCATCGGTAGCAACCCTCGCTGGCCTCGAGCGTGAAGTTGACGCGGGTGCCGCGGGTGAAGGGGAGCAGCACCTTGGGGGTGTTGAGCTTGGAGGAGGCGGCGAGGTGCAGGAGGAGGAGGAGAGGCAGCGCCCGGGGAGCGGGGGGAGCCATGCTGCGCGCGGGCGGGACTGCGGGGCGCGAAAGTGCGGCGGGAGCTGCGCGCCCAGGGCGGCGGGCACGGCGGGGCAGGGCGGCACGGCACGGCGGGGCAGCGCCTCCCCCCGCCCCCCGCCCCCCGGGGCCGCACCGCCCTCCCGCAGGGGAACGCCGCTGGCGCCTACAGCGAGGTGGCGGTTTTCAGAAAAACCTCCTTTTCCCCGGGCCGTAACCCCAGCATGTCACAAGACTTGTGCTCCGGACCTTTCCCGGGACAGACTCCAGCACCTCAATGTCTGTCTTGTTGTGAGGGGACCATAACTGAACACAGGATTCGAAGTGTGGCTTCACCAGAGCCCAGCACAGGGACGGTCACTGCCCTGGTCCTGCTGTCACCCCAGTGCTGGAACAAGCCAGGTGCCATTGGCCTTCCGGGCCACCTGGGCCCACCTGGACTCATGTTCCCTGGGTACACTGGTGCTAACAACTAAGCTAAGCAACAGTTCATTTGGTACCATAGCATCTCCCAGTGGCTTGGGTTGGAAGGGGCCTTAAATCACCCAGCTCCCACCCCCTGCCATGGGCAGGGACACCTTCCTCTGTGCCCAGTTGCTCCAAGCCCTGCCCAGCTTGGCCTTGGACACTGCCAGGGATGGCACAGCCACAGCTGCTATGGGCACCCTGTGCCAGGCCCTTACCACCCTCACCGAGAAGAATTTCTTCTTTATATCTAATCTCAAACACCTCTCTTTCAGATGAAGCTATCCCTCCTTGTCCTGTCACCCCAGGCCCTTGTAGATAGTCTCTCTCCATCCTTTTTGTTAGCCCCTTGAGGTACTGGAAGGCCAGAATTAGGTCACCCCAAAGCTTCTCTTCTCCAGGCTGAACAATCCCAATTGTCCCAGCCTTTTGTTGTATGAGAGGTGCCCCAGCCCTCTGATCATCTTTGTGGCCCTTGATTCTTGGTTATAAAAACAACAATTTTCCATATCAAGTAAGGCTTATTTTCCTGTCCTCTTTGTGTCCTAGAGAAAAAAAAATTAGTAGTCAGACCAAAGTTCATAAAAAGGTGAAGATGTTGAGATGAGAATTTTGGTGGTACATGAACTCTGCAGAAGCAACCTTGGTCTGAGGCACTTGGAACTCCTCCAAAGAGCACATTAAGGAGCCACACTTCTTGACTGATGTAGGCTTGACCTTTTCCTGTGTATTGCTCAAAAGTGTGGTGGAACAAGAAAAGTAGGAAAATTAGGAAGAAGTTTAAAAAGTAGGGAAGTTTTAACCATCACTGGTAGATCCATGGTAGTTTAACTGTGTTCAGAGCCTGGAATGGAATTTTGTGAATCACAACTCTCCATTTTTAACCTTCTATTTTGAAATCTTGTTGCAAAATGTGTATTTCACCTTCTGGTAGTTGATTGGACTTTGTAGTGGATGGTACTATGCAGTACAGATGTACTTTACAGTTCAGTTTGTTAGAGATGTATTTGCTGAAGATTTAAAACTGTTGATTTATGTAGAGATAAACATGATTTTGTAGGATGACATTTCTATGGATTTAACAATTTGTTTTTTAGAAACTTTGAATACACCTGCAACTATTCTCAAAAGACCATTACACTTTTAAAGTCCAAAGTCAGGCTGGTAGGGCAATATTAATTTGTTCTTGTTCATATGTATCATGTCAACAGATGTTTTAATGGTAGGATCTTTATACCATTCCTGGCAAACTGCACACACCTGGAATTAATATAGACATTATTTAGTGAATGAAGTTATTGTGTGGAGGCTCTGCCTGTCCTTACCTACCACAGAGGGATGGTACATATATGCATCAGGAGAATGGATTTCAGGAAGGGACTGGCATCTTGGAATAAAGGCAGTTAAATCCTGGCCAGAAGAGCAGCTACTGTCCATGGATACCTCCTAAGAATTCATCCAGATCTAATTTAGGTGATATTACAGAAGTTAACCAGTTCTCATCTATTCTAAGCAAGTAAACTTATACAGGACTTTTTCTTTACCTAGGAGCACATTTTGCACTATTTATTCAGCTAGTGTCTTATTTATCAGTACCTCAGCAATCCTGTCCCACTTTCTATCCCAGAGGAATGTGTGCTGCTGGACAGTTCACTTCTCTCTGCAGCTTCTGTCTGTGTGTTACTCATTTTCTGATTGCACATCCTGAAATTGGGGGGTCTGATTCAGAGAAGAGCTGAACTTTGCAGCTGCAATTTAAGCCAGTGGGAGTTGAGCCTAGAAGGATGTGTGCTGTTAGAAGTACTGGCAAATCAAGCCCTTGCACATTAAATTGCTCTCCAAAATACTGAGGGTTGTTTATTTTCTTTATTTTTTCTCTCAGTCAAGCTGGAACCTTTCCTCATAGGCATGTTAGGAACATAAGTTCAGTAAAGACTGGGATATTAGGGAGGAATGTGATAAAATAGCCCGTGACTAAACAGTACGATGTGTTTACAGTTAGTACAACTACAACTGAGTAGATAAGAGGTAGATAGTGAGTACCTTGCATCCTGTGTTGTGAATGAAGT
Source organism: Lichenostomus cassidix (assembly GCF_008360975.1). Lineage (NCBI taxonomy): Eukaryota > Metazoa > Chordata > Aves > Passeriformes > Meliphagidae > Lichenostomus > Lichenostomus cassidix. The sequence continues at coordinate 19,175,739 of NC_139493.1, forward strand.
GAGGAAATGTCTGTATCCCAGTACTTCCTAGCTTTAAAAGCAGGGTGTGCAATCTCTGAACTTACTTCCTTTCTCTCATCATCAGTGTGTGGTGATGAGTTTTCAATGTGAGAACAATAATTTTCCAGTAACAAATACTTCTTAGACTTGAGTTATTTTCAAAGTGCAGTTAGGACCTTAAAGCTTTTTGATGAAACATGTCAGTAAAGTACTGCAAGTAAACATCTAACTCATCTTTCAGAGCATCCTGAGCAGTTTTAAGGGCAGAATAAGGCAGGAGACATTGATGAGCAAATCTGCAGTTTCCATTATTTGGTAAAATTACAAAGTGAATTTTCTGCCCATTTAAATTGGAAGTCATGCATCACAGCACTGTGTTAGCATCTATTTTGGACAGAGGAGGGTGAGCTGGGAGGCAGACAGTGCAGTGTGTGCTCTGTGAGGAGTCCCAAACATCAGGGGTAGGAGTCACTAACAAACATCATGGGCTGGCTTAGCATCATTGCTGCACTGCTGTGCTTTCCTTTTCCACACTGTTGTGATGAGATCCATATGGGGTCAGCACATCCCTCCTCACACTACAGCACAGTGCAAACACCTACACTCAGGGTTACCTGGTGTGGAGAATAGGAACAGGATAGACTAGACAGACCAGCAATATGAGATGATTTTACTGACATTATCAGTGTACACCGTGGTAAGTCTGATAAAGAGCACAAATGCAAATGTCTTGGTCACAAAGAATGCAATTACAGCGCCATAGAGGGAGTGCTTTAATGAGCTGCTTAAAGAGGGAGATAGGCAAACAATAAATGGTTGCTCCCTAAGAAGCTGAGCCTTTTGTGGAAGAATTTCAAGAGATGTAAGAGGCAACCAAAATACAGGCAGTAAATAAAAAAACACCAGGTGCTGATAATTGCTACTGAAATATAAAAATAAAAGGGGGAGAATTACTGAAAGATTTTGCAAACTCACTTGGTTGGTCTGAAGATCTGAAAACACTGCCAAGGAACTAAAGAGACATAACTCAGATCAAACCTTTAAAATCTATCAATTTCTGGGGGAAATATATTTTTCATAAAGCTAGAAAAAACCTGTATTAGTATATTATGAGGTGATCTGTTGGTGATGAAATACTTTTAAATCCTCGTTCAAGAAAAGGAAATATTTGAATGGCACAGTGATGAAGGACCATCTGAACAAGAAACACCTGGCTTCGTTTTCAGGCATTTCCTATTTTTAAATTTCTGAGTAATTTAAAATATTTTAAAACACTCATCTGCAAAACAAAAGAGCACCACCACCACCCAAAAAAACCCAACAAACAAAAAACCACCTCTGAATAAATGCAATTTAGAAGATGAAACTTCAGCAAAATGCTAAGGCAATGAAGTGTGGAGGGCTATTTTAAAGTGTACTGGGTGAGGCTGACTCAAACCACCTCCAATCATAACCCTGGCAGGTATCTCTGTACTTGTGTGTTAACAGTACAGGGCCAGCTCTGTGAAGCTTCAGCAGCTGAATACATTATGTACAATTTACCTGTAAGTACAGTTTCATTAAGCTAAAAGAATCAGGGCTTGCACAGTAGATTGATGAAAAATATTCTCCATTATCACACTCTTGAACCTCTCAAATAAAATAATAATTGATTTAAAGGCTGAAGAATGACTGACAAGCACTAGTTATACATTTAATGAAAAGCCTGTTCCTGTAGGGATGAAGCTCTGGCTGGGAAGAGAATGGGGAGTTGCCTACACCATGCTGAGGAGGAGATGAAAAGGGCAGGTCAATAGACTTGACAAAGAAGGTGGTCTGGGAATAGTAACTTTAGAGGAGAATAACAGTGATGGGCCTCTTTTTTTGACTGATGCTGTCTGTGTTTGCACTGCAGAGCAAAACAGTATGCTGCAAAAGTCACTGGGAAAGGTGGTCAGCTTCCTTCCTCCCTGTCAGGCTGCTGCTCCCCTCATGTCTGTCTCACCCATTGCTGAGCTCAAAGTACTTTACATGTATTTCCTGACTGACCAGCTCAATGGCTGTCATTGCTGGACTTTTTTCCTGCTTAATTTGCTTTCTGGTGCCACCCCCATAGCTGCAGAGCCTGGTACAGTATCCCCACCAAAGGAACATCAGTCAAAGAAGCAGTTAAAGTAGTTCAGTGTACGAAAAGGTACCTAAAAAACATCAGAGGAACAATATTACAACTGGTGTCCCTTAGTGCCAGCAAAAGGCTCAGAGAATCCCAGAATGGTTTGTGTTGGGAGGAACCTTAAAGTCCATCCTATCCCATCTCATCCCATCCCATCCCATCCCATCCCATCCCATCCCATCCCATCCCACCCCTGCCATGGGCAGGGACACTTCTCACTATCCCAGGCTGCTCCAAGGGCAGTCCAACGATCCTGCCACCAGGAGCAGGCAGGAGAGGTTCTGCCTCTGGGTCAGCTGCTCCTGCTACCTACAGAAATGGAACTGTAAGAGGAGGCATTACACTGCAGCACTTCACAATAGGTATTGGAGACTTAACAGAGTACATAAACAGTCATTTTTCAGTTATTTCTGTATCACTTTCGCACCAGTAATCACATTCAATTTTCCGTATTGGACTTTCTGTATCTTCATATACCTGTTGAAGGTTTTATGAGAACATCCTCCTAGCTTTACTACTCCTTTCTACAGGGGTAGTGATGGATTGACAGCAACTATAAAACTGAACATTTTGGTTATGCCTGCCAGGATTTTCCTTCCAAGGTGTTAGGCCAAAGGAAGGCATAAATTCAGAAAATGTCCAAAATTAAGGCAGGCAATTAATGGTATCAAGGAAGAAATATTTTAAATTGATCGAGATTGAGTTCCTTCAGATTACTGAGACAAAAGCACTTGTGTTTAGAAAATGAGTAAAATAAGAGCCAAACCTGTGTTTCTTTGCATAGTGTCATCTGCCAGGGATGCTGCTGGGAGTTTTCCAATGTGCACCAGGTACAACTGAGTCCCCAGCGAGAAACGCAGCTCTTTAGATCCCTGTTCCTATCGGATAAATCCATTCGATATGCAAGACTTTCCCAGATAGTATAAAACCCCAAGACCTCACTAAATTATTCAGGATGATAACATTGAGATTATGAAATAGCAGCATCAGATAAAAATAAACGGTTTTCACTTCAGAGTTTATCTACCTTTCTAATGTAAATTTATGGTTATTAAAGGAGGTTATTTATAGGTGTCTTTTCAAGCTGTTACATAACAGTGCTTCTGCCCTGTGCCTTTAGACACAGATAGAAATCACATTAATGAGCTATTCACCCAACAACTCAATGAATGCAGGAGTGAGGAGAATTCATAAGATGAGACAAGCAACAAACAAAAATCCCAACCTTTGTTTCTGCTTTAAATACATCAGGGAAATTTAGGAGAACACAGTAGTCTTAAATCTTGAAAATAATGAATATAATTTATGACTAGGCATGTGAATATGTTTAATGACTTAGTTAATAGTACTAACAAAAGTGAATTTGGTTTTTCCAAGGTTACTTGGTTGCAAATTATGCTATGTACACCTCACAAATCTTAAGTGGGCAGTCAAGCACAATAATTGAGTCTTGTTTGAAACATTAACACTCTTCTGAATTGGTTTGCTATTTTTTATGCATTAAACACCAACATGGGACAATGTATAAAATCCCATCATCTTTTCTATTTTTCCCATTCTCTTAATGTAGAAGTCTTATGATCTCATTTCTGTCAGCATTGGCAGTGATCCAGAGGGTTCTGTACCTACACAGTAAGGTTCTCAGACTTCTCCACCTACACTGGCACTAGAAAGTGTGCCTTTCAACTGTAAAATACATGTCTTCATTCAAAATATTTTTTTTTATTCTAATGTATACATAAGTACAAAATATTCAACCTCTCCTGTCAACCTTGAGGAAACCAACACAAATTCTATTATGTGCACAGTGAGTCCTTCAAAGGAGGTATCACTCCCTGCAGTAGAATGTTAGTGGACATGCAGGAGGTGCTGCAGTACACCACAGAATATAACAGATCACGAACACATTGCACTCAAGTGACTTGATTTCTGTTGTGTCTCCTAAATTCCTTTCAGGGTCACTTTTGGCCACCTACCAATCAAGTTACCATGGGGAATGGAATATTCAATACTGAAAGATTATATTAATTTATGAAGCAGAAAAGTTGTCTTTGATGTGAATTTGCAACTGCAGATTTGTAACAAATGAAAATGTTAAATACAAAGTCACTGTGAGAAATTCATTGCAGATAGTGAGGCAAAGGACAAAGATTTTTAAGGTCTCTTGGTTTTTAAAAATAACTTTGGAATCTTGGCAACTCAGGGTCCCAGCAACAAAGACACAGCTTGTCTGAGTAAAACTGTGTACGGGTAGCAAAGTCTGACGCAGCAAGCTGAACTCCACGGCTTGGGAAACCAAGGTGTGGATGTTGCTGCCTGTGGCCATCTCTGCATACACACATCTCCTTCCTTGGTTTGCTTGTTGTTTCTGTGTTGACTCTGACTCATCCTCATGAACACCCTGCATTCCCTTTTGCCCTTCCTGCCCTGCACCTTCCACTGCTGCGTTACCACAGGCCCAATGTTCTCCAGGAGGATTTAATGACTGTGGTTGCAACACTGCCCATTATCCCCATTTTGCAGACATGCAGCCAAAATCCATGAAAGAAACCTGAGATTATGCTAGAAATTCCATTCTTAACATGTAATATCCCTGTGTAACATAGCAATCACTTTGCCAGTCTCCCATGTTTTGGTTTCCCAGGTGCCAGTGTCCCATCTGGAAGTGTGCTTTGGGGGACACGTGGAGGCTGCCCAGGCCTGTGCTCACACAGGGCGCTGGCTGGGCCCATGAATGTCCTGAACGTGCTGAAATGTCCTGTACAGCTGTGAGCACAGGGAACCTCCCTGTCCCACTGAGTGAAAAACCCTGCAAGCACAGACCAGTTCTGTTACAATGGCGTTCACTTAGCTTTAGACTCCTAATTTATCTTGGAGGTCTTAGTTTCTACAGTTGGTGATTCAGATGATTACATGTGTGTAACCAATGTCACAGACAGCATCCAATGGGACTTAAAACATGGAATGCTCCGTTTGATAAACAACTTTATCAGAATTTGCTCATTCGAAACCTCTATCTGCTTTCAGGCATTTTGCGAACTCTTCTAACCTGAGTAACAGAATCTGCTTTGATATAACCTATTGAAAACTTTAGACAAGGCACCTTTCCCAATGATTTTTATGGTTTCCTATGGAAAGGTCTATTATCTCAGCAATACAGGTTTAGTTTAATAAATTATTCATTAAATGCATTATTACACCTGTTCAGTCTGTGAAGATATGTGCTAAGAAAATTTGATCTCTCAAAACGTTCATGCATGAAAGAGGTTCATATTGAGAGCATGTGAATATTCATTAGCATTTTTTGTATTTTTCTACCTCTTCTTTGGTACAAAGTTCAAACAACAAGATTTGTACTTGAAAGACACTAATTAGAGTATTTACACCTGCTGTATAAATTACACACTTTTTAGATGCTGAGGAATAACTTTAGACATTCTGCTGATGTTTGTAACACATGTAAGTTTTAATATATTAATTTTTATAACATTGGCAGAACCCTTAAGAAACTGCCCCTTTTTATGTGGCTTGGTGATGTTTGTTCCAAATATATTTTTTGCTTTCAGAAATGTTCACTACAAATACTATACCAAAGTGTCAGAGAAATGTGGAAAATTTTCTGGTGTCTAGAAAAATCTAAATGACTTTCACAAGGCAGCATGTCCTGCCAACATGATTATAGCTATAGTAGTCATCAGTTTGGTTCATTTTGTTGATCTTTTACTTAAGGCTTGATTAGCTATAAATTCTTTCCCTTGTCCCCTCTGAATCAAATACCTAAGCAGGCTTTGATGTTCCAAGGATATTATAGCCAAGGCACTTTCAGGCATTTCCTAAGGGGGAAAATGCTTCAGGTACTGTCTGATAGTTCAATGATTCCATAAACAGCAAAGGAAACAGGAATACAGACGTAGTGTTTCCTTTTTTTAATTGGATTTGGTTTTTCCTCGTGTAGCCTGTTTTTTTTTTCACAAGACCCATAATTAAATTCAGTGGAAATTGCAGGTACTTGTACTTGTGAAGTTTTGTGTTGGGTTTTGGTTCGTTTATTTCTTCAGCTTAGGAGTAAATCACAAGTCATCCTGATTTTCACTGTCAACACTGTTGTTCTCATGCAAAGAGTTTAATTCATTAGGCTGTCAGTTTTCAATTCAGTAGGGGGTTAATATTAGTATGTCCCAAGGATCTGGACTGTAGTTAGCATTTAATACACTCATTAATTATCCAGAAAGGCAGAAATGAGGTGTAGAACAGAAAAATTAGGTCAGCAGGATTTGCAGATGACAAAATTATTTATCTTCCTAAGAAAAGGCTGTGATGAACTTCATGGGAACAGAACTAGACAAATTGGCAGCATAATGGCTGATGAAACTCAGACATTGACAAATGCAGGGGAGAACATGGGAGAATGGCAAATCTGAACTGCTTGTACTCAGGGCCCTGTTCTAACTTCTCACTAACTGCTAAGGGAAAAAGAACACCCAGCACAATTATAGACTCTTCTCAATGCCCAGCAGCTCTCAAAAGCCAAATAAGGTGGTGGAATACAAAAAGAAATAGCCTAGAAAAGACCCAAAATACAAGGAAAACATCCATTCCTGTTTTACTTTGAACTTTACAATAAGCCAGGGTCATTCCATTTCACCTGAGATCTATCTTAGGAGAGGGCCATGTCTCCAACAATTCCTAGATCAATTGTCAAGTGTATTTTGTTGCTGAGGCAGGAGTCTGGAAGCCCATTGTTAGAACTCATGCTGGCTTGTGTGGAACCTGTGAAGGTTGTTTGCCTCCCTTGGTTTTTCCATTCTTGAGCTCAGTGCATTCAGTGGTATTGGGGTGACTGTTCTGTCCACTCACCAGAGAAGAGCTGCTCCCTGCAAGATGTCATCAGTCTGCTTTTATTCACTTATGAGCTCCCTGAGCACATCAACACCCAGCTGCCATTTTATTTCTCCTCACTAGCCGACATCTTGGCCATAACAAGTTTTATGTTATTGAAAAATGTTTCCTCTTGGAATCCTGGGAACATATTTATATTCTCCTTTCTCCCCCATTTGCCTTTCTCGTTGGTTTTAGGTCCTTTTGAGTAAGTTCTCACCACCTCAGATGAGTTCTCTCCATAGAGCTATCTGGGAGGGGATAAAGGACAGGAGGATCCACTCGGAAGCTCATTCACATCACACATGCTGTGGCTGGAGACAGGGTCAGTTAAACTGGAAGCACAGGAATCCCAAAAGACTAAAGATTCTTGTCAGATGAACTCAACTCCAGCAGAAAATTGCAATTTTAACTTTTCCTCCAGTAGAATTGCCAAACAGTCCTTTACAGTTCTGGTAGTAACCCAGACCCAAAACCACAGAACAGTGTTTGTCAATAGGTTTTCATGAAATTTGTAAATTTTTTTTGCTTATTATAGTTTAATTTTACTTTAGAATGTCTATTTTTTTCTTACTTTTTTTCATGTTAGAGGTTTGTGGAGAGTTGTGTGAAACACAGGAATAAAAACAGAAGAATCTCCATATAGTCCCATATTGGCTAACTTAAAAGTCACTGAGTTCTACGTAAAATCTGTAAATCCTTTAAGCACTTCAGACTGTAAGAGCTCCCAAAATGCCATTCTGATTTATGTAACTAGGTATCTGACATAATTCATAGAAAGAGGAAAAAAGCTTTAAAGCAACTCTGCAGCATGCAGTTTCTCTCTGTGAATTATTCTCCTCATATTTTTATGTAATAGTGTAAATTAATTACAAGGATGCCAATTTTAGCTCTGTGTTTATCAAATGAAATTACAAAGAGATCCCCAGGAGTACACTGTATGAAAGCTTACATTTTTAGAAATATTTAAGTTGATGAGAAATTAATTTTTTCCTTATTAGTTCTCATTTCACAAACAGAATCTTCTTTGTTCCTTTGAGTCTTTAATTATTACTAATTATTGACTAAAGATTTGTTGTTATTTGAAAGTTGGGGCCTTTTGGCTCTAACTAATGAATAGGATGGATGAAGAAAAAAGGCACTGAATTATTGACTAACATTTGGTTTAATTACAATCAAATGACCCTTTCTAAATTGGAAAGCACTTGGTGAAAAGCAGCAGACAAATGAGATTTTTCTGCATAAATAATGAATAGCCCTGTTTTTTAAATTTAAATCCCAAATTGAACAAACAAACAAGTAAACAAACCAAGAAAAAATCTCCCACCCTACACTATCCATTCTATAGCTTTGCAAGAAGATGTACTAGTTTTTTCTGAGTTCAGAACCCATTCTGTAACTCAGACCTTCCTGGAGTTGTCTTTCAGATCTGATGTTGCACCTACATAGCTTTAGGGACTGTAATTCTATTCCACTAAAAAAATTTATGCTGAAAGCTTCATAAAGGGTTTTTCCTTCCAGCTTATTCCTAATTTTCTTCATGCAAGGAACAAAACAGATGAGTTATACTGCAGGACTGTGTGTGTTTTCAGAACAATACTTGCAAGAAACAGTATCTGCTTCATAATTCAAATGTTAAGCAGTATCTCAGTCATTTAAGTATGCTCTTTTTTTAAGCCTACATCTTCTTGTAAAGGATGTATTTTAATTAAAAAAAACAATTTGGTAAAGCATAAGATACTCCTTCAGTGCAAAAACCGGCTGTAAGTATCCAAAAATTTTAACTTTCCCAATTATCTTTAAAATGCATCTTTTTAATTAATTACAGGTGCTCTGCCCATCAGCACATTTATGCATGTCCTTATCCTTGGACACTGCACGCCCTCTTTTACTGTAAATTGATCCAGATTTGTAAGATGAGTGTATCTGAAGTGGATGCATTGCCTGCAGTGCACATCAGCTTGCCTCAGCTTGCATTTTAAACAGTAAAGTATTGGTATTTTAGAAATACTGTCCTGAATCCTGCCATAGACTCCTCACTGCCTTCCACTGGCACTGGGTTGCTGTGGGTAGAGACCAAAGTTAAAGAAAAATTTGAATGCCTTAGAAGGCTGAGCAAAGTAGCTTTTGAGCAGATAAATCTACTTTTCTGTCAGAGGAGACTGTAATGTATCAACAAGCAGAATATAGATTCTTTTAAATGTTTTTTCTACTTAAGTGAAAAGTGGTTTGTTTGTTTTTTGAAAGTCTATCTTTTAACACATTGGAGACAATGGGACAGCACATTATTTCCAATGCAGAGCTTACCTGCCCTGCTAGACAGGACTTGTTCAAGTGGCGGCCTGAATTTATATCTAGTTATTGATTGTATCCAGTTATGTACTTGCATACATCATGTGCTTGTATCTTGCTGCGGTTTATCATTTACTCTTCATCTGTGTTGTTTTTGCCTGATACCAGAGGGGATCCCCAGCACAGCAGCCTACATCAATAATGAATGAACAATGCTAATCACATTTATAGCATTACAAGTGGGTATTGTGGACTTGGCTCAGTAGTTGTAGTAAGTGACCCTGGCTGACTCCAGGCACCCACCAAAGCCACTCTCTCACTCCCCTCCACAGCCAGACAGGGCAGAGAAAATACAATGAAGGGTTCATGGGCTGAGATAAGGACCAGGAGAGATCCCTCACCAAATACTGTCACAGGCACTAATGATATGAAATGACGTTATTGCTAACAAGATCAGAGCAGGATAATGAGAAGCAAAATAACTCCTTACAGACCTTCCCCCCACACCTCCCTCCTTGCCAGCTCCACCTCCTACCCCAGCGGCACGAGGAGACACAGAATGGAGGCCATGGTCAGTTCATCCCCCGTGGCTTCTCCCACTGCTCAGGGACAGGAGACCCCTTGCTGCACCCTGGGGTCTCTCTGGTTCTCCAGGACTTCTCCAACATGTGTCCATCTCACAAGCAACAGCTCCCTGAAACCTGCTGCAACATGAGTCCATCCCACGGGCAACACTCCTCCCCAAACTGCTGCAGTCTGGGTCACTTTTCCATGGGGTCAGTCCTTCAAGGACAGGTTGCTTCAGCCTGGGAACAGGGCATCTCTCTCCACGGGTCCCCCATGGGGTCACAGCCTCCTCTCAGGCACCTGCGTGCTTCACCATGGGGCTCCTCCAGGGGCTGTGGGTGGATCTCCATGGGCTGCAGGGGCACAGCTGCCTCACCATGGGCTTCACCACAGACTGCAGAGGAATCTCAGCTCCAGTCCCTAGAGCACCTCCCCTCCCCCTCCTCTCACATGTTCTCACCCTGCTCTTCTCTGGCCACAATTACAACTGTGCAATAACCTTCATTTTCTTACTTCGTAAATCTGTTATCCTGCAGGTGTTACCACCATTTTTAACTGGGCCAGGCTCTGCCAGAAGCACGTCCATCTTTGGAACCACCAGTGATTGGCTCTGCTGCACATGGTGGAAGCTTCTGGCAGCTTCTCACAAAAGCCACCCCTGAAGCCCCTCACTAGCAAAACCAGGCCGTGCAAACCCAATCCAGTTGAAATAAACAGATATACTTCTGCAAACTGCTGAAATGTAGCTTTTTGTAAAGTGTAAGGCTTTACTTTTTGATTAATAAACCAAAAGCTTATATACCTGAGGTTCCCAAAGTTGTGTGTTTATATGCAACTGCCCTTCATCCCTTTTCCTTCTTCCCTTTATCCCTCCTATAGCTTGTGTCCTAGTTTATGGAAAGAGGAGGCAAATGTAATTGTCTAATAATTAACCAAGAGGGTAAACTACTCAGGCACCAGGAAGGAGGAACACACTCTGGAGAGGTCAAATTAGCATGTGTGCTGCCAGGGCCAAAGAGTCCCTATCCTTGACTGCATCACTGGCAGGCAGTCAGCCCTGTCCAAGCACTCCAGGAAGAGGGAAAGAGGAAGGACAGTGAAACCCAAAGCATATTGCACTGCCAGGGGACAGCATCAATCTCTGTAAATGTTACCTGCAGCTACTTTCAAACCCAGACAGGGTAACTCAGAATCCTCCATTTCTGGAGATATTTGCTAGGGAGTTTGTTTCTAACGATCTATAACTTCAGGTATCTGTTAGTTCACCTCGAGTCCAAAGCATGCAGAGGTTTTATGGAACTCTCTGGAGGACACTGGCATCACACCAAATGAATGGAGCATTTACAGTGGAATAAAAGTAATCTGTGATGACTGATTTCGTGCCTCTGGCCTTCAGCTGAAACACATTTGAAATTGTGAGGAAGGTGCCTCCCCAAAGGCTTAGTTGTCTTGGTAATTTAAATGAATGAAGCATAGTGCAAGTGTTTATATGGGATTATGTGAAGGTGGCTTCCAATTTGGGTTAATTTGGCACTGTAGAGGGGGAAATACTGGATTTTATCTCCTTATAAATCCATTCAGAAGAAAAAAAAACAACAAACCAAAACACTAGATAGGTTGTCTTCTTTTTGACTAAATGCCACTGTTCAGTCATGCAAATATTCAAAAAAACCAATAAAAGCTTGCCAGAAGACAGACTGTTAGAAAACATAGAGATTATTTTCTCCTCATTATTCAAGACTGTGCCCTGAAACATTATCTACTGTATGTAATTCAAACCATGGTCTGTTGAAGAATAATTAACTTCTTTTTCTGTCACATCTACCCATCCAAGACCCCCCACTAATGAACAGATCTCAACATTTCTGTGAGCCAGAAAAGTTGTAGTAGTCATAGTTCTAGGAGTAATAATGTTAATACTACCAAATGCACTGGTGGACAATGGATCCTGTGCCGGTTTTAAAACTGAGCAGGGAAAGTAAGACCATTCAAGCCACCCCTTTTAAACAGTGGAGGAAAAAAACACCATGATTATAAATTGGAATCACAATTTACAGAAGAAATCACAATAAACACAATGACTGTACAAAAGAGAGGATGGTTTAACCATAACAGAGCCAGAGATGCACAGTTCACAAGTGCTCATTCAAGGTGCCCTGGTTTAGGGCACACTCAAGGATGTCTGACATGCATCCATTTAAATTTAACTTTCATTAATCTTACATATGAGCAGCTGTGAAATGGCAACCACAGAGTGCCAACCTCAGGCACCCCCTAAACAAAATACTATTAGTAAGCAATTTGATGAAAAGCTTTGGTCCTAATTATGCTCAGTTTCAGAGACAAGGTTGATAGTACTCTCAAATGGCAGAGTCCAAAAAAAGTAAATGAGACCGCATATTTTGGTTCACCGTACTCTGCCAGAACAATTTTTACATAGATGTGAAGTTGCAAACTCTTGGGGCTATGCCAAGCTCCAAAAGGGAGATTTTGTCTCTCTCACAGTAGCCATATAACCCAAGGATGTATGTGTAGGAGGCCGGAGGAATGACTGACTGCCCCGAAACAACCGGGTGGGAAGTGGTGGGGCAGGACAGGGTGAGCTCTGTGTCTGTGGGATTGCCACTGCTCCACACCTCAACCGCTTGAGCCTTAGACTCCTCTCTACAGTGAAAAGGTGGCAACCAACCCATGACCTGCCCCACAATGGGTGACAACACGGCCTATGCTAAAATGGCAGACAGACCCATAGCCTCCCTGAAAACAGTGGAGTGACCCATTGTGTGCCCGAAAATAAGAGTGACCATGTGGTCTGCCCCAAAATGGACTGCATCGTCTACTCCAAACTGGCAAAGTGATCTAAGGGCTTGCCCCAAAATGGCAGAGTGACCCCATGGCCTGCCCCAAACTGAAAAACCGAATCCGCTAGGCTTCAAACAATCAACCGTGCTGCAAATAAAGCCAGTGCCCAAATCAGATAATCAGAACTATCAATATATATTTCATCTCTGATTCGTAAACCTCTTATCTTATGAAGACAAGGCCAGAATTTTGTGGTCCAGTGGTGAATCCTCAAGACAGAGCTCTCTCATTGCAGACACAATTTGTATGCCACAAATTTTATGAAATACAGCGTCAGAGTGATGTACAGTCACTTGAACAGACAACGGAAAGAACACATGAAATCACAACACTTGCACATGCTCAACAAGAAAAGCAACAAGACAAGATGCACCTCAAATTTAGCCATTGACCCTACAGAAAAATACGTTCAAATTCAGTCACAGGGAAGAATTCTGTTTCAGGCTTCTGGTCACAGAGAGCTTGCCCAAAGACTGTTGTTTTGCAACATACGAATTTTGCTATGACAGAAAACACACTTGTCCAGAAGCACAACAAAGATAAAGCCTGGACGTTGTTAGAAACGGCAGCGGTGACTGTTCCCAGAGCCGAGGCCAAGCAGCGCAGCTCTGAGGGCAGAGCTCAGCGCCCCCGAGCTCCCGCGCTGTGCACAGGAGCGGCTGGGCCGAGACAGCACCTCAGTGCCAGGCTTTGCTTCCAGCTCCTTAGGGAAAAGCTTCCTGCGAGTGCATTCTCTGGCCAAGTATTGCAACTGCCAAGGGGCAGCCTCTGCCCTGAGCAGATCCCGCAGTGTCCAACACGGGCACTTCAGGAACACGGGCTCTGCTGCGGAGCCCTCTGGGCTGGGTGCTCAGGGACAGCAAACCAGGGCTGCGAGGAGAGCCCAGGGCATGGGCTCAGTGATTTCACCACTCACTGCGCAGTTTCCTTCATTTTTTAAAACGAAAACCTTTCCCCCATGTACCAGCATGATGAGATGGACCTGCTGTTGCTGGCACACACCAAATCCTGCTGGATGGGAAGGGACTGAGCTTTGGGTCTGAGCTGGCACTGTTTCATTCTGAGAAACTCAGAAAGACATTTCAACTCACAGAAGTCCTGGATCTTGGAACAAACACATTCCCGGCAGCCCTTCTCCCCCTCAGGGGAGCAAACACTCAAGAACAAGCAGTAAGTGAACAGGAGAGAATTCAGCGTTAAATGCAATCCCCCAAATTGCAATGAATTTTTTTTGAAAATTACCTTTACATTTGCCAGAATCATGCTCAGAAAAACTTACATCCCCAAGGCCCCCTGCCCCCATGAACTGAATGAGCCAAAATGTGGAACATTACACAAACAAGCGCAAGGGTTTAAAGATAAACCAAATCTGGAGCTACTCCTCCATTACAAATTCCTGACTTCAAATACAGACTTCAATCCAGCTCTGAAATAGTTATTTAAACATGAACAGTGAAGAACATCATCTTGCCTGAATGTGGATTTCATCAGACAGTTCTCTTGCCATGTTGTAGAACTGGTTGGCTGCAGGGTCAAGGACCTTCACTACAACTTTCAGGCCTGTTCTTCCCTTTACTCTGCCATAAACATCCACTGCAAAGTTGTAGTTTGCAGGAAGCTGAAAACCAGCCTTGGACAGGAGAAGAAAGAGAGCGAAGTTTGACTCCTGGAAAGCCTGGACATTGGCACAGAGGAAATACCACACCCACTGCTGACAACTGATCCTGGATTCTGAGGCAGTGCAGGCAACAATATTCTCTGCATTGCCCTGATGTGGCCTTTTCCTTTTCCCGAGCTGCACACACATGCACTACACACACACAGACACTTCACCTCGCTGTGCCTTGTCCTGACATCCAGAGTGTCCCTCTTGGTGACAGACCAGTGGAACGTTAACCCCGGCACAGCACTGCCAAAGGAGAAAGGAGTCTGACTGCTGGTGATGCCCATGACATAAACTGGCATCTGGAAAGAGAGAAACCAGCCTGCTTATGTAGGGCCAGCATGCAAACCAAACACCAAGCAGAGAAAATTAAACTTCAAATTGACTGATCAAGAGATGTTGTCTCTTATGAAGAAAATGGTTTGGCTGCTACGTATGGTGAAAAGATGGATCACAGAGAAGAGTCAACCCCCTGACGGGGTCCCTGACCCCAAGGTCTCAGTTCAGGATTGGGGTGACCAGTCCTCATGGCTCACTTGGGCAGCAGCAGCTCGCCCTCCGGGGCAGCGGAAGGGAAGCAGGGGAAAGCTGTGCTCCTGCGGGAGCAACACAGTCTGGAGATCGAAGGCGGCAGCAAGAAAGGTAGGCAAATCCGAGTGGGGTCATGAAAGGGTTTATTGGAGGTCGGGCAGGGAGGTCTGGAACAGTTTGGGAGGTGCTCGGAAAAGCACAGTTCTGCGTTGTGCAGTAGTTTTTAAGGCAAGGGAAAAGGGGAGGAGAAAACTCAGGAAGACCAATGGGGTACGCAGGTTTTTGGAGTGGCGGTGGCTAGGTTCAATGGGGACACAGGAGGGGAGGGTACAAAATTCGAAGGAACCAATGACATACAATTCCATTAGGGGAACAAAGGGGAAATGTTGTAGTAGGAAACACAGACGGTTAGGCTGGGAAGGCGCGGCGGCAGAAGGACGCACAGCAAGCAGTCTGCGGTTCTCCAGTGGTTTATTGAAAGGCTCAGCAGGGAAGGCCCGGGGAAGGAGAGACGGGGCGGAGAAGCAGGGACGGGCACGGGGTCTGGAGCTCCAGAGGCTGCAAGCTGTCAGCGGCAGTTGGTGTCAGGCAGCAAGATGTCCCGGTGAGCAGGACAAAATGGCCCCAAGCAGCAGGACAAGATGGCCGTTGAGCACCTCATGGCATAGGGTTTTAAGGGGGAGGAGAGAGGGAGTGGTTTGGCACGCAGGCCAACCGGGAAAGCCATAGGGAAGAGAGACAGGGGTATCAACCAATCATTACAGGGGAGGGGAGGATACATAATCCAAACCAACCAATGGGGTACAACTCAAGGGGGAGAACAAAGAGGAACAATCTGGAAACCAAGCTATATATGGGAAAGGGGCGGGGGAGGCGTCTGGGCCAATGATCCTCTTAGCTGGCGCATACATTGCCGCAGGGGCTCATGGGCTGATCTCACTGTCACCATGAGTGAGACAGCACAGGCTGTCCCTGCCCCCATGGCCGGCCCTCTAGCTGGCAATTTGGAGGTAAAACCTCCACAGGGAAACTTCTAGAAGAAAACATTATAGGGAAGAGGGTAGGGGAGAGGAGCCGGGCCAATAGCTTAACACACTGGCACATATTAATAACTCTTGCCCCAATGCCCACTGGGAGTGCTCTTCTGAGTCACCGCAACCGAAGAGCAGCCTCACTCCCAAGACTCGTTCGGGCCATCACCACTGCACCCAGAGTTAGGGGAGCTCAACTGCACCAAGGCCACAGCAACAACCCCCAACTTGTCAAAAGTCAGTTCTGATTCCTTCTCATTTAGCACTTGCTCTACAAACACCCAACACAAGCATTTTCACTGTCTTATTTTGAATCACCAAAGCAATTCATTCACCTGAGATCAATGAGCTGGAATCACTAACCCCTACATCAGCTCACAGGGAAAACATAAACAGAATGTGAAGTTCTAACTAATCCCATTTTCCTCAGCACTCTATGTCTGCTTCCACAGGTGAGCATCCTTCTGGTAACTGTGATCAGGTAACAGGAACCAGGAGAGAAATCTGAGCCACTTGACCAAAAAGCATGAGATGGGCAGAGATTGTCCTTCCGCAGTTCTGCCTCAGAAGAGGCACACAGAGACTCACAGCAGGCCTGGGGCTTACTTTAATGAGCAGAGAGAGACATTGCTGTAATGGCAGTATCTGTTGTTCTGGGTAAAACGGACATACTGGAGGCTGTCAGCACACAAAGGAAAGAAGCCTCCATTGCAAAGAGAATGAAGATGAGAGAAGCCTTCTCCAGATTAAAGGATGCTTCTTCAGTAGAGCCTGAATTTCCAAAAATCTGGTACAGAAGGTAAACTTGTTTCGAATTCTGATTTAGAATTCTATTTCCCTCTAACAGGGAACCACAAATTTAGGATGGAAGGGACCTTGAAGTTCCCCTCATTTCACCGCTGTCTTGGGGCCATTCATCCTGCCCCAATGGCTCAATGCTTGCAGCGTCCAGCTGTGTGGAGGACCCATGGGGTTGTTGGGCTGTGTCAGCAGGATTTCTGCTACTACTGCACAGAGATCAAAGGTCTGCCTTAAAATACAACCAAACAGTTTACTTGGGACATGCATTTAGAGGTGGGACTGTGGCTGACCCATGGCCTTCCCAAAACTGGCAGAGTGACTCCATTTGGCTTCAAACAATCAACTGCATTTCAAATAAAGGCAATACACATATTAGATAATTAGAATTTACAATATATATTTAATCTCCTTACCTCTTATCTCTATAAGTAAATCTCTTATCTCCAGAATACAAAGCCTGGATCTTAAGCTCCAGTGGTGAATCTTCAAGATACAGTTCTCTCCTTGTGGACACAATTTGGATGCCATGAATTTTATTATATATTATTTTATATTATATACAAAATTACCTGAAACAAAGTCCTTGGGACAGCACAGCACATATCCATCTTCCAGGCCAGGTGTCAGAAATAGCTTATTCCACAGAAATACAGAGCAGTTGACCCCTCAAGAGGAGTCAGATGCAGCTGCATTGACAAAAATCTATTTACATTAACAGAACTGGCTAGGAAATTGCCAAAGCTGACCTGTACACCCTGGCTCTGCCTACAGAATTAAAGACAATTTCAGTGGATATTACCTGGCCGCTTTCTTTCAGGAAAACCTCTGCCTCAGACAAGAGCTACAGCAACACACTCTGACTGCACCTCGTGTCCTCCAGCTGTATCCTTAACTGGGGAAGCTGGAATGGGAAATTCCCCAAGCTTCCTGGGGAGCCCTGTACTGGGGAATCATCAGAGGATGTTCATGAATGACTGATATGTCCTCATGAAAGCCAAAATCAACAACCAAATAGGGAAGATAAGAATACCTTTATCTGCAAGTAAATGCAGGGATTAGCCAGGAGGCTGGATTGACACCTGTAAAACTTTAATCCTTCATATAAAGTATGAAAGTCAGCTAACATGCTGCCAGGAAAACCTTCCCCTGAAGGACCACTCCATAGTCCTGGCTGCTTATCAGAAAGAGCTCTTCCCTGAAAAGGTGTGTGCAAGGTTTCATTCATCATATGCCTTGCTTTTTAAGCGGGGAGATGGCAAAAGAAAGATGAGGCTGATTTTGGGATGTTGTATTAGGGAGCAATTTGGAGTAGAAGACCGATATTAACATTGCCAGTCTAATGGAATGCTTCCTTGGAACATGGCTGTTGATCAGCTGCTGGCAGGCAGGGATTTTCTGGCTGCAGAGGACAGCCTGGCACAGCAGACAGGCTCCGTGTCCCTGTCCCCACACAGGCACTGTCCATGGCCTGTGTGGCCTCAGCAGCAGCCACTCTGTGTGGAGACTCACATGCACTCGCTGCTCTTCTGCAGCCTCTGGCAACAAAACTGCTCCTGGAGCTCAGGGAAGACATCCCTTTCCCCATTGCCCTCTGCATCAGCTCACAGGGAAAACATAAAGGGAATGTGCAGTTCCAGCTGATCCCATTTTCCTCTGAACTCTGTCCTCTGCCACAGGTGAGCATCCTCCTGGTAACTGTGATTAGTACAGGAACCAGGAGAGAAATCTGAGCCACTTGACTAAAAAGCATGAGATGGGCAGAGATTGTCCTTCCATAGTTCTGCCTGAGAGACACAGCAGGCCTGGGGCTCACTTTAATGAGCTGAGAGAGACATTTCAACAATAGCAATAGCACTCTGCAATTCTAGCGAGTACTCAGTTTCTATGGTTTTATTTTTTCTATTACATTTCAAGATAACAATATTTAGTATGATTCAGTGTAATAACGTTGTTATTAAACGTTTTCCTCCTTCCCAGTCCCCGACTGTCTGCAGCCAGTTTGTGAGGTGACATCTCCTGCCCCCTCAGGGATCAATCGCCTCTGTCCACACAGATTACACAACTTGCCCAGGATTTCAAGTATGTTGTTTTAAAGATTAAGTTTCATTTTCATCCTTAACCCTCACGGACACAAATTGCTGATCACAGCTGAGCCTTTTAAATGACTCCTCATTCCCGTCTGCCACACTTCAAGTATGATAGCTGAAAAAAACCCCGAAATTACACGGTAAGACTTTTTGGGTTTTCCTGTCCTGTACAAGAGCATTTTAAAGAGAAATGAGACGTTAGGAGGAGGTGGGGAAGGTTCCGTACAGCCCACACTGCTCTGCCCGGCCGAGCTTCTCTCCCCGGCATGGCGGCTGCCTCCCCTCAGCCGCTCTGAGGGCAATTCCCGCAACACAGGAGATTTACAACATACATACTGTTCTGGGACAGAAAACACACTTGTCCAGAAGCACAACAAAGATAAAGCCTGGACGTTGTTAGAAACGGCAGCGGTTCCCAGAGCCGAGGCCAAGCAGCGCAGCTCCGAGGGCAGAGCTCAGCGCCCCCGAGCTCCCGCGCTGTGCACCGAAGCGGCTGGGCCGAGACAGCACCTCAGTGCCAGGCTTTGCTTCCAGCTCCTTAGGGAAAAGCTTCCTGCGAGTGCATTCTCTGGCCAAGTATTGCAACTGCCAAGGGGCAGCCTCTGCCCTGAGCAGATCCCGCAGTGTCCAACACGGGCACTTCAGGAACACGGGCTCTGCCGCGGAGCCCTCGGGGCTGGGTGCTCAGGGACAGCAAACCAGGGCTGCGAGGAGAGCCCAGGGCATGGGCTCAGTGATTTCACCACTCACTGCGCGGTTTCCTTCATTTTTTAAAACGAAAACCTTTCCCCCATGTACCAGCATGATGAGATGGACCTGCTGTTGCTGGCACACACCAAATCCTGCTGGATGGGAAGGGACTGAGCTTTGGGTCTGAGCTGGCACTGTTTCATTCTGAGAAACTCAGAAAGACATTTCAACTCACAGAAGTCCTGGATCTTGGAACAAACACATTCCCGGCAGCCCTTCTCCCCCTCAGGGGAGCAAACACTCAAGAACAAGCAGTAAGTGAACAGGAGAGAATTCAGCGTTAAATGCAAATCGCCCCTCCCCCCCAGTCTAATTTTAATGATTTTTTTTTAAAATTACCTTTACATTTGCCAGAATCATGCTCAGAAAAACTTACATCCCCAAGGCCCCCTGCCCCCATGAACTAAATGAGCCAAAATGTGGAACATTACACAAACAAGCGCAAGGGTTTAAAGATAAACCAAATCTGGAGCTACTCCTCCATTACAAATTCCTGACTTCAAATACAGACTTCAATCCAGCTCTGAAATAGTTATTTAAACATGAACAGTGAAGAACATCATCTTGCCTGAATGTGGATTTCATCAGACAGTTCTCTTGCCATGTTGTAGAACTGGTTGGCTGCAAGGTCAAGGACCTTCACTACAACTTTCAGGCCTGTTCTTCCCTTTGCTCTGCCATAAACATCCACTGCAAAATTGTAGTTTGCAGGAAGCTGAAAACCAGCCTTGGACAGGAGAAAAAAGAGAGCAAAGTTTGACTCCTGGAAAGCCTGGACATTGGCACAGAGGAAATACCACACCCACTGCTGACAACTGATCCTGGATTCTGAGGCAGTGCAGGCAACAATATTCTCTGCATTGCCCTGATGTGGCCTTTTCTTTTTCCCGAGCTGCACACACATGCACTACACACACAGACACTTCACCTCGCTGTGCCTTGTCCTGACATCCAGAGTGTCCCTCTTGGTGACAGACCAGTGGAACGTTAACCCCGGCACAGCACTGCCAAAGGAGAAAGGAGTCTGACTGCTGGTGATGCCCATGACATAAACTGGCATCTGGAAAGAGAGAAACCAGCCTGCTTACGTAGGGCCAGCATGCAAACCAAACACCAAGCAGAGAAAATTAAATTTCAAATTGACTGATCAAGAGATGTAGTCTCTTATGAAGAAAATGGTTTGGCTGCTGTGTATGCTGCAAGGATGCATCATCACATCAGAGAACAGTCAACCCCCAACTTGTCAAAAGTCAGTTCTGATTCCTTCTCATTTAGCACTTGCTCTACAAACACCCAACACAAGCATTTTCAATGTCTTATTTTGAGTCATCAAAGCAGTTCATTCACCTGAGATCAATGAGCTGGAATCACTAACCCCTACATCAGCTCACAGGGAAAACATAAACAGAATGTGAAGTTCTAACTAATCCCATTTTCCTCAGCACTCTATGTCTGCTTCCACAGGTGAGCATCCTTCTGGTAACTGTGATCAGGTAACAGGAACCAGGAGAGAAATCTGAGCCACTTGACCAAAAAGCATGAGATGGGCAGAGATTGTCCTTCCGCAGTTCTGCCTCAGAAGAGGCACACAGAGACTCACAGCAGGCCTGGGGCTTACTTTAATGAGCAGAGAGAGACATTGCTGTAATGGCAGTATCTGTTGTTCTGGGTAAAACGGACATACTGGAGGCTGTCAGCACACAAAGGAAAGAAGCCTCCATTGCAAAGAGAATGAAGATGAGAGAAGCCTTCTCCAGATTAAAGGATGCTTCTTCAGTAGAGCCTGAATTTCCAAAAAGCTGGTACAGAAGGTAAACTTGTTTCGAATTCTGATTTAGTAGCAGAGAATCACAAAAGGTTTGGGTTGGAAGGACCCTAAAATTCACCCCATTCTCGCCTCATGCCTTGACAGCATTCGTCCTGCCCCAATGGCTCCATGCTCACAACCTCCTCCTGTGTGGAGGACCCATGGGGTTGTGGGGTTATGTCAGCAGGATTTCTGCTACTACTGCACAGAGATCAGAGGTCTGCCTTAAAATACACCCAAACAGTTTACTTGGGACATGCATTTAGAGGTCGGATTGTACCTGACCCATGGCCTGCCCCAAAATAATGGACTGATCTATGGCCTTCCCCAAACTAGCAGCGTGACTCCATTTGGCTTCAAACAATCAACTGTGTCACAAATAAAGCTAGAGCACATATCAGACAGTTAGAACTTATAATACAAGTTTAGCTCCTATTGGTAAATCTCTTCAGAACACAATGCCTGAATTTTGAGCTGCAGTTGTAAATCCTCCAGATAGAGCTCACTCATTGTGATGATACCGAAACCAACCAGATAGAAACTTTCTAACACAGATTGAGTATTAGAAAGCAGGCATTGTTTAGTGCAGCAGTGGTCACTCGGAGGATTCCTCCTCTAATTGAGTGCCCCAAACATTAAGTAAAGAGTTTTTATCACACACAATGATTACATATTCATTAGCTCTCCTTGCTTATTTGATGCATATGTATTACTTTATTTTACACAGTCACGCCCCTTCTTGGAAGTTTTTATATGGTTCTTTGGGGTCTGTCTTCAACGTCACTTTTATGTGGCTGTTCCTTTACCCCCCTTTTGAGAAGGCACACTGTCATTGTTTTGCATAACTTCTGCTTGGTCAGCCTTGCAGAGCTGAGCTGGCATCCTGCTTTGTTTTGCATGACTTCTGTTTGCCTAAGTTACACCTTTATCTATTTCTCCAGGTCTATGCTGTTCTGTTCTACTGTCCTTTTCAGAGTGAAATGCTGTTCTGTTCTGCTGTCCTTATCAGTGGATACCATTTGGATGCCAGGAATGAAATCAATGATGGCATCACAGTGGAGCACTTGTCCCATCACTTAAAGAGACATCAGAGAAAGCACATGAACTCACAGTACTGGATGCTGTTCAAGAACAATGATAAGTCAAGATGCGCCTCAAGTTTAGCCAGTGACAGAAGACACTGACACTGAAAGAACCTGAACTGGGTCATGAGTTTGATGAAGAAACTCTTGGTCAAATGGTGCCTCAGAAAGCAAGAAAAACAGTTCCCTTCCTCACTGAACTTCAAAACACATCTGTAGAAACTCTCATTTCCATCTACACTGACAGTTACAGGTGATGTCTCTGAGTGCTTATGCAGAGTTGCTACAGTGCCACTCTCTGACCTGGTTCATGTCCCAGAGAAATGTATGACTTTTACCCACAGACAATAAACCCCCATAAACTCTTTCAGTTAGTGACTGCAAGGTATTTAAGTGACCATCTGGTTTTGCCTCTCTGGCACTATAAAACCTAACCAGGTATACTGTATGACAGACACTGCCACACAAAAAGGCACTTTCCATCTTTTGAAATGCAAAGCATCTGAATTTGCTTTCATAATTTTCAGTGCATTTTTATATTTTGGGCATTCCCTCTATTTTTATTAATGTTTCATATATTTTTATTTTTGTTAATAATTACCCCTTCCCTGGATGTATCACAGTTGTGGTTTAAAGCCAGGTGGAAAATAAGGTCCATGGACCTGCACCTATTCCCCTAACCATCAGGAGAGAGTGAATCCATCAACCTTCTCCTAAAGCCATGGAGCAGGCTGGGGCATTACAGTGTGGATTTTATAGAGGTGAATAATTCTAAATGGCACAGTAGAAAAGACCACACTGTCACAACAGAACTTAACTTTGACATTAATCCCTTCATAATAGAAAATAATTATTAAACTGGAGAGAGCAACAAATACTCTCTTGAGTTTTCCTGATTAGAATGAAAGGCTGAGTGGAAAGCAGAAATGGAAGCCTGGGACACTCGGCAGGTGAGCAGGCAGAGAGATGAATTGCTTTTACCTGTTATTTTGGTGATTTTTCTGGCACTGAGAGAAGAAAAGTCTCTGCTCCTTGCTGCTGCTTTAAATCACCTCACACCCCGAATCACGATGGTATAAATTATCCTTCATGCAGCACTAACACAAGAATTGGTGTAATCAGGGTTCCTAAGTGAGAAGGTGAAGTTGTAGGGTGCTAATTGCTGGTCGTTGGCATCCTTCAGCTGATGAGCAGCCTATTAGCCTGAGAAAGGGTTTTAGTACTGGTGCTGTGTGATCAGAACCTCTTTGTCAAAAAAACTGCCGTGGAAAAAAACCGACAAATAAGCTGCTCCTTGCACATTAAGAGGAGTTTTCCTGAAATACTTGAAAAACGTGTTTTTCTTTTGTTTTGTTTGCATTTATTAGTCATATGGAAGATGGTGAGGAAAACAGAAGGGGTCATCTTTCTTTGAAATTTATGAAGGATCTCTGGCTGTCAGACTTTCTAAAAAACAACTATTTCTTGACTGCATAATGGTGCACTGTGTGTATCTTTGCTCCATATCACCTATACTATTTTTATACATAAATATATTCATATATCTATATATATCATGGTTCTTCACCAGTAGGAATTTTTATTGCACTACAACTAAGAAATGTTATCTTGTTCTCAGGAAAATAAACACAAATCACATGTGGGAGTGTGATGCAGCAATATGTGTCACAACCAGATTGTGGGTGGATTCTGATGGCTCTTCTGGCCATGCACCAGAACACCCCAGAGTCCTGCTGTAGCTACTCAGAGCCAATGCAGGCTCTTCTCTGGCACTTTCTTTTCTTGCTGCTGGGGTTTACCTTCACTTCACAGATCCCTGGCTTCCTGAAGAGTTTCCTGGGCACAAAGCAGAGCAAGCACTGTGGCAGAATCTTGTCTCTTCCCTCTAATTTCTGTGAGTAGTACATCCAGTTCTGGATCAATAGTAATAAAGTCACATTTTTTTAAATGTTGTTTAAAGTGACCAAAAAATGGATTTAAAAATACCATTGGGAAGTTTCTTAGGGAATTTGATCACCATGACTTGAGGAGTGTTCTTCAGTCTTTAAAAATAAACACTGAATATCCCTAACATCCCCCAGGTGTAGAGCTTTTCTTTTGAAATGCTTCATGTAGTAGTTCAATTCTTCCCTTCCATGTCCACAGTTTGGCTCAATGCAGTGTAGGATTATTATCTGGGAAGCTGTGTGGCCTCATTCAACTCCATTTTACTATGGTGTCTTATCATCATCATATTACTGCCATTCAGTAAAGGAAATATTGGTTTAGGGATGTCAGACATAAGGCACTGGATTGTACCAGCTGCCTATTTGCTAAAACAAACAAAACAGTCATATTTATTCGTATTGCCTAATACAGTTTGAATGCCAATTATCTGATAATTAGCATCGAAATTGTGCCGTGATAGTTGAGAACAAATAAAATGTCCCATCTGGTTATCAGAAGACATCCCTATCTAAACCTGTGAACACCTCGCAGGCGCCAGTGAGGAATTTCAGCTGAAGGCCTGTGACTCTGAAGGAGTTTCTGAATAGTTCTGAGCTTAGAAAACCTCCAAAGCTTGGAATAAATCCAGGTTCTTTAGTAACGGTTCACATTGCTGTGGTTCCCTTGTTTTTCTGTTGTGCTCAGGTGAACACTGAGATTGAAGTTCCTCCAGGATATCTCTGGAGGCATTGTTACACTGCAATTTATGAATCTAAAACTAGCACAGAGATAAGAAGATAATGAAAAGCAATAATAGATTTGGAAATGTCTTGAGTCATGATGATTTTTCCCACGAGCCACACCTCATTTCCTGAACCCTGGGCTTCTCTTGGTACAGCAGAAGTGTTCCAAGTCATCGCAAATGATGACTGTGCTTCTAGCAGCAGAAAGTCCATGCTCTTGGTAGTAAGTTGCCAACACCAGGGTGGATGAGGACCTGACCAACCTGATCTAGTGAGTGACATCCCTGTCCATGGCAGGGGGTTGGAATGAGATAATCTTTAAGGTCCCTTCCAAACCAAACCAGTCTGGGATTCTGTGATATCTTCAGAACGTAAAACTGCATTTCCTTCCCCAGCCCCACTTAGATTTAACTTTCAATACCCATGTAGCAATTGTTACTTTGGTAATGGGGAAGGTGCAGGAGGCCATCAGAAACAAAAAATATCCTAAAATCTGAGATTTAACCTTTTCCTGGTGGTCTAAGTAGTACAATACTGTGCTTTTAACCATTCTGCCAGTGTTTATTACACTTTTCCCACCACCTGAGTACCAGGTGTCTGAACATGTTTCTTTTGAATGTACTTGGAAAAGGTGGGGCAGAAATGTGCGTTGTACTTCACCAGTTGCATATTATGAACAGATTAAATATCACTCAGATTATCAAAGCACTTAAAAATCAGAACAGGTCAGATATCAATTAAATGTTCTCAGCTGACCATGCTGATTATTAGGTAAAAATAGTTTCTGTGTATCTGGTTGTTCTTAGGACTGAAAACTGTGCGTGTTACGCACATTCCTGTTTGTTTGGATAGATAACAGTACTAGACTTCAGGCTGTGTCTGTAATTTGCAATAACATTGCAAACATTACATACCATACCTACATTTATAAGTATGCTCTGGGAGAATGGCTACAAATTAATTTGCAGATTAATCTGATGTAGCAGAGAATGTGTTAGTAATTAACTTGTGTTCCCCCCGCCCCGGTGCTCGTGTTCAACAAGAGAATAGCAGACTGTACCTCTGAAGGGACCTGCAAATGAATCACTTGTTTGAAAACTTTTTTCCATCAGAAAGCACCTCATTGTATTAAACACAATTTTCTCCAGTTTGGTACTGACTTGCAGATGCTTACAGTGTATGAGAGTGAATCAAGCCTCATGGCTTCCTCCACTGGCCATCAGCTCAAGGCACTGAGCCGAGTCCCTCCAGTGAATCTGAAATGGATATTTAAAGACTGTTTTGGAGAAACCCTAGCTGGGGTTTGTATCATCTGAATTCTGTTGCAATAGCCTACATCTCTCATTTTGAGAATTGCATGACACCAAAGGTACAGAGCAGTGGTGTGTGGATCATTTAACATGCCAAGTTGTTAAAAAGTGAGGATTTCAGTGAGGTGCAGTTCTGAGAGCGAGAGTGCCTTACGCTAATTAGAGTGAAGATAACACTGTAAGGAAAATAATCTTATCTTTAAGGAATATTCAGGCCTTACATTTCCAGTGGCTCCGAGCAAGGGAAGAAAGCTGTATCAGTTTCAGAGCTATAAAAAGCACAGACCTTTTTCTACTCTGCTGGATTACAGGAATCAGTAATTTCACATTTTCAACATATCACCAAAGGAAATGCCTGATCTCAGTCATGTCACCCCATGGTAGATCAAAGCCCCCAGGATCAAACAGATTAAAGTAGTACAGGCTCTCACAATATTATTTCCTGTTTGAAAAACACCAATTATATTACTGTAGAAATTCATGTAATGAGTTACTATTCAATTTTTTAATAGGAAAAGCAAGTCCCAATGTAAATAAAAAAAAAAAATCTCTTTTCTATATGTTCCTTTACAAGGGTTTCATACCTGATTTTATTGACAGATTTCTTGATGTACCTGTTTCAAAAGCTTCAACCCAAAGAGGTTTGAAGGCAAACTATTTGTGACATGGCTTTTATGTCAGTCTTGAAGATGCTTTGCCTTTTAAT
The DNA here is from genome assembly GCF_008360975.1 of Lichenostomus cassidix. Taxonomy (NCBI): domain Eukaryota; kingdom Metazoa; phylum Chordata; class Aves; order Passeriformes; family Meliphagidae; genus Lichenostomus; species Lichenostomus cassidix. The sequence goes on from NC_139493.1 coordinate 19,202,927, forward strand.
GATGTGTATGTGGCATCTCACAGCCGAAACAAAATGAGTTGATTCACACACTGCTTTTTTCCTCTACAGAGGACAGGCTGTCGTGACAAGAGAGGAGTGAGACTTTGGAGGTAGCTGAGCTGCCTCTGTGCAGTGGAGGAGGAGAGCTGCACTTTTCAGGCCTGATCAGATCTACTGGGGTTATCCCAACTCCTGCAGTATTCCAGCTCCAGGCACTAAGTGGAAATTTTCAAGGAAGTTAAAGTAATACTGTACGCTGCATCAACTCTTAATTTGGCATCACACTACTTCAGCTGTAGGCAGGTAACCCAGAGGTTATATCAGTGATCCACAGTCCCAACTTTCTTTGTGTCATGAATTTGCTACCACTGACTTTTGTCCATAATTTCACTGTTTCTTGATAGGGAAAATCCCTTATCCTGTTTCACCATTCATCATGTTTAAGTAATTTCATCACAGAACTACAGAATTTCTTGCAGTGGGCCCTCAGGACAAGAAAGACCTTGAAGACCTGGAGCATGTCCAGGGAAGGGAACAGAGCTGGGGAAGGGTCTGGAGCACCAGGAGCAGCTGAGGGAGCTGGTGGGGCTCAGCCTGGAGAAAAGGAGGCTCAGGAGGGACATTCTGGCTCTGCACAACTCCTTGACAGGAGGGGGCAGCCAGTGAGGAGCGGGGTGGGGTCAGGTTCTGCTCTCAGGGAACAAAGGACAGGATTAGAGGAAACGGCCTTAAGTTGTGCAACGGGAAGTTTAGGATAGATATTAAGAAGAATTTCTTCATGGAAAGAGTTGGCAAACATTGGAATGGGCTGCTCAGGGCAGTAGTGGAGTCCCCATCCCTGGAAGTGTTCCAAAACAGATGTGGATGTGGCACTTGAAAACACGATTTCCTGGTGAGCATGGTGGTGGTGCTGGATCAATGATTTGTCTTGATGATCTCAGAGGTCTTTTCCATCCTTAACAATTCCGTAATTATATGACTCTATGAAACTAAGAAGTCATTTTCTATTGTAAGAGAGGCTGAGAAGCTGAGGAAGGAGTTTTGCTGAATTCCCCCATTCTACTAAAGAAGAAATTACTTGAACAAGTACTTGACTGGCGCAATTCCTGGCAGTCCTGACTGGCCAGTCCCTTTCATAGGAGACAGGAGTCAGTTTAATATTGGCTGAAAGTTGGTTTTGCCAGCAATTCAGGCTCTGGGAGCCATCTTCACCTGGATCTGCACAAGTGGATCCCTGAACTTTAAGGAGATCAATCACATAAACAGCCTGAAAAAAGTTCTTGGGAAGGACAGGGCCATTATCAGAATCAATTTTGAACTGGAGTCCCATTATAAGAAACCATTTCTCTGGAAGGCAGGCATTCCTTTTCATGATTGTCAACATGAGATGAATGATCTCCTGGATGATAAAGAGCACATTAAACAGGCCAGACCTTGAGAGTTAATAGTTGCTGGGTATTTATTAGAACAATGCTATGCCTGTGCTTTCAGGTGTGCAGCAATTAATAAATTCCCTTAGCACAGCACCCAGCCTTAGTCGCAGTATTGTCAAAACCATGCAAGTTGCATTTGTCTCCACAGAAGCACATTGGTCCAAGCAGAAAACATTTCCTTTGTTTTGGGAAAACAGAGCCATCAGTTTAGCAATAACATCAGTACACTGCATGAGTTAGGCTGTAGTTCATCTATTCTCACTTTTATGGTGTATTTGGGGCCTAATTTTGAAGGATTCTAAGAAATGTAGAGATGGCTGGGTTCTGCATGGTCTGTAACTAGTTTCTGTTTGTTCTGTGTTCTTTTGATGATCTCAGAGGTGTTTTCCAACCCTCATGATTCTATGATTCCATAGGAGCACTTCCTCAGAGAGCTTCCAATGGAGCATGTCTCTGCCACTGATGCAAAAAGGAAAAGGGATTATTAGGGAGCCTGTTGGGAATCAGCCAGCAGATGAGAATCCAGCTGGTAGTGTCAGAGGAGGAAAATGAAAGCCACGAATGTCACAACCATACAGAACAGAGGAGTAGGTATTTTCATTTGATTCTTGGTTGTGAAAAAAGGAATGACGAAGTAAACTCTCCTCTTGGAGCAGTGTGGGTGTCATACTTCAGGTGGAAATGATTAATCACAGAATCACAGAATGCCAGAATGGTTTGGATTGGGAGGGACCTTAAAGCTCATCCCATTCCAGCCCTGCCATGAGCAGGGGTACCTTCCACTATTCCAGGCTGCTCCAAGCCCTGTCCAACTTGGCCTTGGACACTTCCAGGCATCCAGGGGCAGCCACAGCTTCTCTGGGCACCCTGTGCCAGGGCCTGTTAATGGGAAAGTGCATATGAAAAACAATTTATGACACCCAGGAAACATGGAAACTAGTCTGGCAGTTGATTTTTAATTTAATATAAATGAAAATTAAATAAGAACATGTTATGTTTGTAGCTTGTTAACCAAACATTCAAACTCTAATTAAGTCCCAAGTACTAAGCAGTCAGGAACAAGGAAGAAAAGGTAGATATGCTGAAAGAATCCTGAGGTGAGCACACAAAGGGCCAGAACAAAAGAAATGTTAATTAAAAGATAATGTCAAAGGGATAGAATGTTTTCATGGCATAACAGTCTCCTGCTGCTAAATAAATACCAAGGTGAAGCCCAGGCATCCATCAAAACTGAATGCCAAGCCAAAGCCAGCATATTTTAAGAAGAAAGACATTTATCAGGGACTCTCATAAAGACACATTACTCCTCCAGAGAAAAGAGTGCTTCTGGGCATTATCCCGGGGTTGATGGATACTGCTGCTATTGATGGACCATTTTTCATGATATTATTGATTTAGCTGTACAACTGTGTAAGAAATGCTTTTTGTATATATTCAAGCAGAATTAGTTAATTATGCTAAGAAATCGGCTTTTGACTTCTGACTAGCTTATTTTTCGTGTGTCTGAATTTAGTGATGCTGTCCCTGGGGTGAATACTGACCTGTCAAAATCAGCAAGAGTTCTGCTGCTGTTAGGTGACTACTTCACCTCTGCTTTCCTCACTTTGCCGCTGACCTACTAGGACCTATCAATTGTTCATTTTATTTTATAACGAGGATCATATTTTCCTATCCAAAGATACCGTTCATGTGGAGTCACCTTGAAGCCCTTGACGCTGAGTTTTCCTAACTCCGCCAGCATCAGACCAGCGGCTTGCCCTGCGACTTCTCAGTTCCCGTTACAAGCGCCTGCTTTATTCGAGGCTGTACTTCGCCGTCCAAGGCGAAGATGCTGTGCGTTGCCGTGCATAAGCCGGTGTTAGCACACTTGGGTCTCGCTCTCAGCCCCGCCCGGGCCCGCCGTGCACCCGCCCCGTGCCGGGCGGAGCCGGGGCCGGCCTTCGCTGCGCGGCGCTGGAGGCGGGGATGTGAGTACGGGCACGGGCTCGGGGGCTGCCAGCGGGGCAGGGGGAGCGGACCGGGCACAGGCGGCGGCTCTGCGGGCGGCGGGAGGGCCCGGGCCGCCCTCCCCGGCCTCGGGGCCCGCGGAGCCGCAGGGCCGGGCTGGGGCTGCCGCAGTGCCCCGCGGGCCCGGCCTGACACCGCCGGCCCGGCCCGGCCCAGCCCCACCCCGGCGGGAGGAGCCCCGCTGGGCGCGGGGTGTCCCGCTGGGAACGCGATGTCGTGCCGGGAGCACCCCGGGCCCTGGGGAAACGCGCCTGTCTGGCAGTGCCCGCAGGGCCGAGGCCCTTGCCCCGCTGTCAGGGCAGGGGCTGTCACAGCACCTTCCCCGCACCGCGCCGTGTGCTGCGGGCAGGGCGGAGGGAAGGGCCGGGGAGCCCTGGCTCGCTCTGTGGGTGGCTGTGGGCGCCGGGCTGCGGGCTCTGCTGAAAAACCTTCATTGTCCTCGTGTTCCGTTTGGTTTGCTTCTAACTAGGTTTTTAAAGGGTGTTTTTGGGCATGTTTAGGCTGGAAATAAGGGGCTTTCTGTTTGTATTGTTCAGCTGACAAAAGATGCTTGTGTTTTGCACAGTATGTTGCAAAGCCTTTTGCAAACTTTAAATTTCAGGGAGCAAGGGAGGTCTGGACATGACTCACTGCTGTGGAGTTTGAGGCACAGAGGGGACCATGCAGGTGGAACAGGCTGAGTGTGAGCTCAGAATCCCCTCTCAGCCTTGGCTTGGCCTGCTGACCCACATGTGCACACGTTTCCACAAACAATTGGTGTTGGTGTTTGTAAACACAGCACACCATTGCCGGGTTTGTGAATGGCTTGTGAGGCAGGGCTGTGAGCTGCCTGTGCTGTCTCCCCTGGTGTTGGGAAAACACAGTTTGGAGGATGGTCGAAGGAAAGTATCGGATAAAGGTTGCAGGTGTGACATCTGGAGTTAAGAGCATGTCCTGTGGTTCTATGCTATGCAAATAAAAACCTGAGCCTCATTAGTTTGCTCAGCTGGGCACAAAAGTGTTTGTTGCTTTCTAGGAAAGATCCTAGAAATCTTTCCAAACTTGTGTTGTTAGAAGCATCGTGGTTTGTGTTTTGATACAGACTTCAAAATAGGCGTCCAGTAGTGCAGGCATTGAAGATTATGTTGCCTGCAAACTGAATGCACCTTTGAAAGTAGAGGTGCTGATTGGAGCACTTGGAAAGACAAGGGGAGAGAACCAAATGTTTCCATTTTTCTGTTGGAAATACCATCTCCAAGAATTAGAAAGATGGTATTAGTAAGGACTAACCTGTAATTTTGGCCTTCAGTGTAAAACATTGTCCCTGGTAAGTGGTTGCTGAAGTGGTGACTGGTGTGTGTTTGCTCACCAAGGCCTCACAGGACGGAGCTGTACGACGACCCTCCGTCGGGATGTTGGCCCATTGTGTATTCCCCAGACTACAACATCACCTTCATGGGACTTGAGAAACTGCATCCCTTTGATGCGGGGAAGTGGGGGAAAGTCATCAATTTCTTGAAAGGTAAAATAACAGAAGATGCCTCTTAGACCAACATTTGCACAAAACATAAAACAATTTATGTGGTTAGTGCAGACTTATGTTAACAATTAATATAATAGTGACTGTATTTCTTCATTGGTCATTGTGTAGATTTAAGTTGTGTTCTTTAATTATATTTAAAGTGCTTCAATATTTTTATATCTTTGCAGCTTTAAGTCTTAGCAAGTTGAATTGATTGTAGGATTTCTGAGGTGGGTTGCATGTCAGTGTTGAAGATCTTGTCAATGAAGTGTTCAAAAGATGGATTTGTAACATGAGAGCAAACATCCTACAGCATGGCTTTTTAATACAAAGGTTTGTTTTACAGTGCTTTGAAAATATATTTTCAAGCCTCCTCCGTTGAATAAACCCACAGTTTTAGTTCAAGCTCAGTCGTGGTGTCTGTACAGAGAGAAACTTTTAAAATGTGATTGAAAATTGAAGCTCATGAAATTATTTGCTCTCCCTAGAGGCATGAATAATACTAGTCAGAGTAGCTAGTTTGGTTCATTTCAGCCTGACCCAAAGCTTTGCGAGCGTGGGAGTGGAAAGGAGGAAAGAGAAATGGGAGCATAGCTGTATCTTAGACCCTCTTAAAATAGTCCTTGCCTTTACAATTGGAATGAAGACATGAGTATGCCTTCTGCTCTTGAAGGGGGCAGAATTCCATTGCTTGGCCTTCACAAAAAAAGTTCATGTGGGATATATGAGAATTGCATCCACCTCTCAGGTGAGCACCAGGATCTTGCCTTTCAGCCCAGCCTGAGTTAAGTGCAGAATGCTGGAGCCTTGTGGATGTAGCTTAGCATGGAGTGTTTAGATACTCAACAGGTTTGTAAGGATTCAAAGCTCTTTCTTTCAGTCTACATGAATATATGAGAACAATATTTCTGTAAGGTTCCCTCTTGAGGTCAGCTACTGTTTGCAGTTCCAGTCTGTCCTTACTGTTGAGGATCAAGCCTGGCTCTAAAACAAAACACAGAATTCAGTTTTATATCAACGAAAGGAAAATCCTTCCTGTGTCAGCTGCAAGCTTACAAACAGCTGGGCTCACCAGACCTGAATTGCAGTGGGTGGCTTCCCACAGCCTTGTGCTTCCCTGACTTTACACCTGGTGTGGCAGGAACTGGGGCATTCCTGTGGCTGGTGAAACTGCAGGTGTTAATGATGGTTTGCTGCAGGTGTAACTTACGCAACTTGGACTGCGCACACGGCTTCTCAGGCTGAGAGAGAAGTGCAGCTTTAGCACTTTAGTCCATTCTTTAGCAACCTTATCCTATTCCTCTGATGATGTTTGGAAAGAGCTTTGAGGCCCCTCTGGTACAGGCAGTGTGTTTTATGAGGCTTCTCATTATTGCTGTTTAAACCAATTGGAGGATAAAGGTAGAAATGCATTAAGGAAATACAAATGTAAGAACCAAGGGCAGGAGCTGGGCCTGTGAAATCTTGGCATCTCTTCATTTAAAGGATGAGCTTGGTCATCTAGGGTATAAAACAAAAAAAGGCTTTTTCTCTTGCCAAGACAAAGGCTGTTGGCTGTCCCAAGGCCAGGCCTCTTCCCTTTATGTGGTCCTGACGACTCCAACTGATGATCCTTCGCAGTTCAGGACTGCCCTTCTGCAGGCTGACTTGTGTTCTTCTAACTGAGGTCAAATAATTCTAACACTCTTACAGCTTAGTAACTGAGTTACGGTTTTTTCCTCTAACAATCTTAAATGGTTTAGTCTTGGGTTCTATGACGGTTTGCTTAATTAATCAGAACCTTTGCCTCTCTGTTTCTTCTGTGTAAAGTCTTTTCCTCCAGCTCTTTTCTGTGTGACATGTCTACTCTGAAGTGTCTCAGGTTTTCACAGAAAATTAGTTTTCCCAATTGTTTTCTTGTCCTTGCTTTGAAAGGAGGAAGAAGCCCCAGGATTCCCAGAGCGCTTGGTTTGCTCTGGCTCTGTAGCAATTCCTGGCAACAGCTGACCTCCCCTGTGCCTTATCTCTGGGCAAATGAGCAGTGAACAACTTTCCGGCACACCTTCCTCCTGGAGAAGGAAGCTGGCAGCAATTTGGCTCTATTTGACACCAGTGCATGAATGAAATGTTCCTCAAGCCTCAGTCAGGAGAAACCAAGGGTTGGCAAAACAAATGTTGCTGCAGGTGCTGTTCTTGTAAAACACTTCAGAGCAAAATCTCTCACATTTCTGAGCTGTTTTCTTTATCCACCAAGTATAAAATTAAAGAAGAGATATACAGGCTTAGAAGGCTGCAGCTGTGCAGCAATTAAATATCAAAATTTGCCTGGGAAGATCAGCAGGATTCCTCATAATTGTTTGTAATGATCATATGCACTCATACTGAAGTCTTGAAGTAACTTGCTCTTACAAAACTTAAGTTTTTAAATAATCTCTTGGTCTCTGAGGGAAAGAATTAATAGCTGCTCATTGTTTTTTCTTGAAATTAATTTGAGGTAGGGGGTGGCAGAAATATCCTAATTAAGCTTGTTTGCTTCCATGAACATCTAAGTCATTACTTTGTTTTGAATTTTGATTTATTATTTTATTCTTCTGTGATTTAGGGGGCTAAATACTAGTACAAACTTTGGGATTTCTTAAAGCATGATAAAGTAACAATGAATATTTGATGGTACAAACGCCAAGATTTCCCCACTGTACTAAGCCCTAAACTATGAGGAGCTGTGTGATTCCAGTGTGTTCATTCTCTGTCATTACTTGTCTGTCCTTTCAGTTTAAACAACAACTTACCATGATCTTAGCACACTCTGAAAACTTCCTATACACAATATGTCTCATATACACCCTGCCTGAATAGCTTACCTGTGACAGAGGGGGTGTACTTGGAAAACTTGCAAACACTGAGCAACCCAAAGCTGTTTGAGCAATAAACATGACAGGAAGTTATCACACCAAGGTCAGAGCAGTGTGTTTGGCAGGGGGAACATGGGGAGTTCAGCAGTGGTGTACAATGCCAATTGTTATTTCTCTCCTGTTGCAGAAGAAAAACTAATTGCAGATGACTTGATTGTGCAGGCACGGGAGGCAACTGATGAAGATCTCTTGGTTGTTCACACAAGGCGCTACCTTAACAAATTAAAGGTGCTGTACCCATTCATGTGTTTTTCCAGCAAACTGTCCAGAGGGAGTGTCGAAGGCAATGGATATCCTGTAGAGTTGCTATAAATTAGCTTTACAAATATAGAATGGTGTATGTTGATAATACTGATACCATTGTTATTGAGCATACTGAAAGAAAACCATAGAAATCAGTAGGTGATTCACACTACAGAGGGCTGGAGGGGAAAGAGGGTTTACCATGTTAAATAGGTGACCTGAAATGATTTTTCAGGGAAGTTAATCATAAGGAAAATTGGAATGTCTGAGATGTCAGTAATATTCTTGTTAGTGCTAGGGTTTTAATGTCGAGCAGTGTAAGTTTTGTTGTGCTCTAGTAGAATACAGTTCTGAAATTGAAAATACAATAGAAACCACTAACATGGGGTACTTTATTGGATGTTTTCTAATGCAGGGATTGCTTTACGGGGTCTGGGGTAATGTAATCTTGACACAGTGTAGTGGGGGGAGACTTCATACTTAGACACGGCCTGTATCAGTGAAATATGGAGAGACTAGAAAGAGCAGCATAAGGGCATAACTGAGCATGTTACTTGTGTGTGAAGGTTTCCAGAGCCAGCTCATACAGGACTGCAGGGAGGATGAAGAGCATTCCTTGGATATTTCTAAACGAAACATCCGTTTGTTAAACTTCAGTGTAACTCTAAAACATAAACATGTGAGATCTCTGGTTCTGAATATATCCAGTCATCTGTGGGTGGAATTGGATAGTAGATAAGTGCAGGTGACATTGCTTTTACTTTGCAACTCAGCTTGGAGGGCAGAGAAGGGATTTGTAAAAGAAAAGAAATCTTCATAATTCAGAAGACGTTATTTTGAGTCACCTATGCCCTTCCACAGTGAAAGAGTCCTTGGATTGCTATTTCTGGAATATTTTATTTTTCTGTATAAATGTTCTGTTATTTGTGTGAACTTTTTCACTCTTACTGCTTTCTGAATTTTCTTACGCTTCTTCATTCTGTGCTATGAAGTTACATGCAATTTCATGCATCATTAGATTTGATATTATTGCAGCTATTCTTGATATTGAACTTTTAATTCCATAGAACCACCCACCTCTTTTTACTGAATCACTTCTTTGATTCAGGGTTTAATGTGCATAGCTCAGTTTGGAACGCCATAATAATATTTTTAGTACCTATGGGATGGCTTCACAGAGAATTGTCTGTATAACTTGTGTCTTGTTGATCAAGACCAGCACTGTTGTGTGCGTTCAGGTGGGATTAACTGATTATCTCCTTTCCCCCTTTTCTTGAGAGAGTATTTCCTGCAAGTGTAGAAACTGGAGAATGTTATATTGGTTATGCCAGCAGATTCTTGCCAAGCAGCAAAGATAAAAGTGCTTAGTTGCAAAAGAAAAATAATGTCCTAGACACATGAAAACTGTTTATTGCCTTATCCAAAGTCTGTTCTGCTATTTTTCATTTAAATCCAGACAAATGCCTATAAATGGTATAGTTCTATATTAGGTCACCTCTGAAGACTACAAAGTTGCTTGCCTATCTCACAATGCCCAGGTCTCCTAAGATAATGGATCACTTGAGTGTTCATTTAAAATCTGAGTATGAATTTGGTAGGAAATTCCCTACCCTTGCAAGAGTAAGTGCTGTTTGGTATCCTAGCAGCAGCTGAAGAGCCCAGCTGAGTGTTGGATGAAGGAAAACAAAAGCTGTACACAAAATACATCTGCTACTGGAAATCAGTTCTGTGTTGGCAGGAAAGGACTCCCTGTTTCCCTGCTCAGGCCTTACAATGAAGTTTGGCCTTTTGAATTGAGGTGATTCCCCTCAGTTACTCCTTTGAAGAATTTAGCTCTCTAAGGTGATGACTGGACTGTTGGTAGTTTGCTTGCAGTACTTTTCCACTTGCTGCCTTTTTCTGATGTTACGTAAAATAATGAATTTCCTGCATGTCAGCATTCTAAACTTTTGGAAGGAGGTAGGCAATGAGGTTAGAGCCAGTTTCAGACTGTATAAATCTTTCCCTTTTTATTGATGAGAAGTTATATGGTAACATATGTCAGCAAACACTGAAATGCAAATGCTGAGGATAAAGCTTGTGCACCACTGGGGTACAAGATGGGCTTTTCTGAAAGTGAGCCGAGTCAGCTGGGCCACCCGTTGAACTTAGGAATTTCAGTCTGGTTTATATATTTGCAAATGATCTGGGTTTAAAAATAAGAAGTTAATCACTATTAGAAATGTAAATGTTCGTCCCTATTGAGGAGGAGATGGATGTGATTGTGGTGGGAGTTGGCTGCTGCTCAGGTGTTGGTGTGCCCAGGATGTGTGGGTTTATCTGCCACAGGTACCTGCATCTTGCAGTGGGCCTAGCAGGGGCAGTGAGGAGGACTCTCAGCAATGAAGGGAGAAAGAACAGGCTCATGGAGTCACCAGCTCAGCCTGTGGTACCTGTGGCTGGATCAGGTGTTCAGATAAACCAGCACAGAATGCTGTGTGTGCTGCCTTAGGGGCTCAGCAGCTGCAAACATGTGGGTTGGGGTTGGATTAAATGGATACATTCAGAGGTGCTGACAATTCCACGTCCAGTTCCTCAGTTCATGCAGTTCCTGTGCTGTCTTCTGTTGTCTCTGTTTGCCCCCTCCATTGTGCTTCTTCCTTGCTCAATTTTTCAAACTTCATGGGTGACCAGTTTATAAAGGCAAGTGCTGTTTCGCTGTAAAGGGTTAATTTAAGAAGGTTGTGAGAGTAGATAAATTAATTTGATCCCTTTCATGTAAAAATGTGTCAGGTAAGGGTCTGTAAGAATATACAAAACTCTTACTTTTAAAGTAGATAGTGTTTAAGTATGTGTGGAGAAAATGCCAAACAAGAATGCCAGTCCTGGGCAGCAAGGTCTGACAGGTTTCAGTGTTATACCACTGTGGGGCCTTTTGTGCAGCTAAAGCAGCTGGCAAAGCTCCTAAGGACAAGGAGCATTTGGTAACAGCAATTTGTTTTCTTCCTTTTAATGTTTCCAGCTCATTGGTTGGGAGACTGGTGCACCAAAGCTGTTGTTTGGTTGGTTTCCTTGCATGCATCACTTGCTTGTCATCACTTCTGCCAGAGCAGTCCCTGATTCCAGGTGCTAACTGTGCCTTCATATCTTGGCTGCAAACTTTGTGAAAACTGCAAGCTTTGCATTGTCCTTTATGATTTTATCTTGCATTAATTCAAGCTGAAAACATACTTTCTTTATCTTTTGAAGATGGATGCAGATAGCTTTGTCCCAGGCAAGCTTCTAAATATAAATCACGTGAGCTGCTTGCTGTTGGATCTGTGAATTTTCCCTTGAAGCTGGGACTAGCTCCAGGAACTTAGCAAAGATTTAAACACAGTTTAAATTTAGATATTAAAGGACAAAATTGCATTTAAAAAAATAGTCTATTGTTGGCTATTTTAAAATGCTGGAATGGGATGAATGCATAAGATGAAACGCAGTACATCAGAGGTTGGGTTTGATCATTGGTGATCTATTTGTATTAATCCAGGAGATACCAGCATAAAAGAAATTACTTCAGATTTATCTACATCTTCCTCATATTAGTTTTCCTGTTTAACTTTCAGTCCTTGAAGACTAATAATTTGAAGACGTTTAACCTTATAAGAGTGTTATAGTTAAGGAATTAAAGTTAACAGTAATAATACCTTATAAGTAAAGTCTTACAAGAATATTCTCATTAAATGTATCTTCTATTAAAGAGTTTCTGCTTAAGCAAAGAAAATGAAAAACTCTTAAAAGCTGTGGTTGTTTTAGGATTTTTTTTTTAATTACACCCCCCCCCTTTTTTTTTTGGATGTAGCATCTTGGTCAAATTTAGCTACATTTAATGACACTGCCCAATAGTTAATATGGTAGGTGGCATTTATTAAAGGAAAATACACCTGGGTAAGGGTTAATCTGACTACTTTTCTCCTTTTAAGAAAATGAGGAGTGAATTTTTTTAAAAATAGGAACTTAAATTCATACATTGAATTATTTATTAAAAATATAGAAAGATAAATAATTTTAAAAGTCTTACAGTAGTAGCAATAAAAGTAAAGAGTTAAATGGAGTTGATAACTAGGAAGACTAAGTGAAGACATAGTATTTATTTATAGTGTTTATTTATGGTTATTGCTCTTCCCAAAATCCAGACCAAGTTTTAAGTTCTAAGTCACATAATTGCAGCTCTACAAAAGTTTACTGAAGAATCAGTAACTTCATAGAATCCTCACCTGGTTTGAGTTGGAAGGGACCTTAAAGCCCATCTCATTCCTCCCCTGCCATGGCCAGGAACACTTTGCCCTAGACCAGCTTGCTACAAGCCCTGTCCAGCCTGGCCTTGGACACTTCCAGGGAAGAAATTTGATGATGGCTGAGAGAGAGGAAACATAGAAAGAGTAGCTGAGTATAAAAAAAAGAGTATTAGTATAGAAAAAGTATTGCATATCTCTGACATGTGCAGTCATGATACATGAATCTGAAAAATAGTAATTAAAAATATATTTGAGGAATTTGTTCTCTATGAAAGGACAGTGATGTGTGTGAAGACTGGTGTTGGGGAAGGCAGCTGGCAGCCTGGAAAACATGATTACCGTAGTCCCCACCTGTTCAAATGAATTACTTTATTTTTTGCAACATGGAAAAGTATACAATTGTATAAAACCAGTTCCTTTTGCTTTCTTTTTTCAGTCTATACATAGCTAGTCTGGGAGTTTATTATGGGAAATGCTGGAAAACAAAACTAGCATGCTGAAGAAAAAAGCATAAAACATTCCACACATTTCTCAGTTATTAAGTGGTGGTTTTGGAGAAGCATTTTCCTTCATATGGAGCTGCCTACTTGAACCCCAAAACTTTCCTCACAGTCAGTGACTTCCCCCAAATACTGGGAATTACACCAGTACAGGCCCAAATGTGGAGCAGTGAGAGGGAATGGAATCGCCCAGGTGTGACCATCAAGTCTTGCTTGCTCCTTACTCCTACCACACCTGAATTTTTTACCTGCACTTAAAAACCTGCAGCTACATAATTGTTGGTTTGAGTCATTATTGCTTTCACTTCTCCCTGTTGACATTAATTTAATTTTAAACTTCGTTAAAACTTCGTGTGTGATCATAATTCACATTTGAGATGAGATTTATGTTTTTATCCAGATGTGACCTTTTCAATTCCCTTTTAGAACAACAGGATTGAATGTAGTTTTTAATAATGTGCTTGTTCAAAAGCTAAAATGTCTTGTGAAGGGACTTTATCAAGATTGACTGTACTAAAAAATAATTAAAGCACCTTGTGATGGACAGCTGATAATATGATAAAAAAATAATGTATTGCAAATATAAAAGTAGAGCTTAAAATGAAGTGTTGGCAAAATATAGTTAGGACTTAGGTGCTTCATGAATGATACCACCCCTTCACCCCACCCAGTAGTAATTGGTAATTGAATTATTGATAACTGGGAAGTCATCAAAGAACCTTAAGATGGGGTTGTGATTGTATTTGGTTCAAATTGCCCACTTGTACATCCTGCCAGCTATGAGCAGCTCAGTAACGGGGCAGCCAATGTCCTCAGTCCAGTTAAAATTCCTAATGTTGCAGAAAATAAGATCTGTTCAGAGTCTTAGTACAGGGTGGCAAGTCATAATTCTTGGTCCCTCAATGTTTCAGTGCTGGTTGAACAGGTATATTCTTGCTTGTGACTTATGCTTTGAAATATATTTTGCAGTGTTATCACTGGTAGCAGTGTTAGTGGAAGTTCTTTGAAGTAATCAATGTGTTTTCAAAAGAAGCATTTACATATTGCAGATATTTTTGTGTTCTAACCTTGAAGACTTTTGAACAAAATGTTTCCCTGAAACATTTTCCAGAAGTGTTTAATATGCTAAATACATTTAAATCAGTTCTCTATGCTAAGGTTTGCACTGTGTGTTCACTTAAGTATTTGAACTTCTTAGTTCAGTTGTCTGTTTGTTTGTGTTTGCTTTCTCCTTGTTACATCCTTTTGATTCCACAGAGGAATAGATATTTTAGGTTTGAGCAATGTATCAAGTGTAGCTGAAGGACATTTTACAATTCTTCCTCCCAATCTGAGGGATATGAGATTTTCTGAAATCCTATCTTTTGAAGAATTGCTGATTTAATACTGTTTGATACTAAAATCTGGAAAGTGATGATTCTTATAGTTAAAAACTTGAGGATGAACCTATTTGGAGGTCACTAATAAGAGCTGGTATGGTCACTTTATCTGAAAAATACTAAAAATCTCACTAAGGACCTAAGAGCACCTTTTTTAGTAGATAACTAATGAGAGAGCTAAGTGTCGTCATTAAACCAGACTACATTAATTGGAACTCTCTTTTTCCCCGTTGCAGTGGTCATTTGTTGTGGCTACAATCACAGAAATTCCACCAGTTGCCTTTCTTCCCAATTTTGTTGTTCAGAGAAAAGTTCTGAAACCTCTACGAACCCAGACAGGAGGAACAATAATGGTAAGGTGATCCACTTTTGACTTATTTGTTGATCAAACGCTGCAAACCTGGGAGTTGTACTGTTTATGTAACTCAGATTGTTGAGGCCTGTAGAGGGAAGTGAGTCCTGAACATGAGCACAGTTTGCTGTTGTTGGCACCTGCAAGGAAAGGACATCACTGGGTTCGTGGTCTGTAATTTGCAGAAGAGACAGTGAGGGGGAGCCTGGGCAAGCAGGGAGAGATGTGGCAGCACTTGGGCAAACAGAGAAACTGAGATACTTTTAAATGACATTCAAGTACAGGCAAGTTCTAGGAATGGAAGGTTTCAAAATCAATAATCTAGAAGCTTTTTAAAAGCATGTATTTGCCAAATGACCTTGAAACTGTAAGGGCAGAGATGGATGGTTTGCTTGTTCTTGGGAATAGGTAAGTGCCTAAATTTTAAAATGCATCCTCTTGCTCTTTTTTAATGACTTTAGTTTATCTACTTTTTCTATTGTAAATACTGCAGAAACAGCCCCGCTGAGCTCAAGTGAGATTTAGACTCTTTCATTGGGTTCTATTGAGTGAAAGGAGGGCTCTGCTCAGAAGAGCTGTGTCAGGGTCGTCAGACATTTAGTTTTTCCTGGGAATTCACATTAGAGATGTTGAGGAGGTTGGAGGAAAGGAAACAGTGAATAATTGGAGCCAAAACCAAGTTATTTAAAGCAGGTATTGGAGGAAAAGATGCCCTTGCAATTTTAAACTGGGACCTAGTGGGATCTTTTGTGCCCTGTTTTTATCAGTCCTTGTCTTAGTGGAGTTCAGAAACTCCAGCTTAATGCTGGGAGGAGATGGGACCAGTCCTGTCTCACTGGGCTGAAACAGTTACATAAGTGGAAGACAAATAATCTGAAATTATTACTACTATGGCACAAATAGGTCTTTACCTTTCAGCACCTCTTCCTGAAGGTGGCTGTGACAGTGGGTGCAAGTGGAAAGGATTGCAGCCTGTATTGCTTTTTCTCTGCCTGTTTGAAGCCACTTATTGCCCCACTGTCCTGGGCTTGGCAAGCCTTCAACAGTGCTGCCGTGCCAGATACAGGAATAGGATTTTTTGCAACTCCTAAATATCAAGGGTGAGTGAGGCTGGGAAGCCATTAATGGACTTTTGGAAATAGATTAACAGGTAGGTTCTGTTTCTGTCAACAGAAATGCAGGTACTTAGTAATCTAAACTGAAAGCAAGGTTTCTAATTTTTAAATGCTTCCCTTTGGGAATGAATCAAGATTTCATTAAAGACATAAATAATATAAAAAGGTCTTCTCTGGCTAGTGCATAAAAGGCAGTGCAGTACAGAAACAAGAAAACAGCTTGGATCTGTGTGTGAGTCTGACCTAGCAGAATGATGAGTGAGCCCAAAGGTTTGTGAAGCAGTTCTCCACGTTTTGTTTGGTTTTGTGGGGGTTGACATTAGATTGTCATTTGTGTGTACAAGTGGATCTGGGCACTATTAACTTTCAGCCTCTTGGGTTCTGCTATGTGAAATGAAAGTATCGAGCCAGTTGTTACCAGGTTTTAAGGCAAAACGAAATATTCTGTTGCTGTTGTTAAAGGTATGTTTTTAATTATAGCTCTACTCAATGCCTGACTCTTTACTGGGAAAAGTGGCTGTTTCTTTCAGTGGGTTAGAACTCTGCTGTTAAACCCCTGTCCCGTCCACCTGCTGGATTTCAAGTGTGTAACTCTGCCAGTTGTTGTTACCAAAAGGTAGCAGAGAAAGGAATAGTATGGACTGGACAAGTTGCAACTGGACTTTAATACCTGCTGTCAGGGTTGAGAAGCATCTTCTAATTGTGTGATTCAATTGCTCTGAGCAGTCATCCTGACTCCCTTTGTAATGTCTAAAACACTGGTCATAGATATTTAACACTCTGGAGCTCTCCAAGGATGTGGAGTAGATGATCATGCATGAGTTGTGTTGCAGACTGGTGCTTTTTGTTATTAATAATGGGGAATGAGGTGTGTCCATCATGCAGCTGCTCATGATGCTGTGGAGTACTCAGAGTAATTGAAAAATGTACAGATGTAAACACACGTTTCTTAGGGAAACTCTTGTTCGTGGTTGGAGGAGAGTTGCAATCACAGCAGAGAAGCAGCAAAGGAAGGTTTCCTGTAAGTTTTTGAACATGGAGATAGGAGAGAGAAAGGTCAGAGTCACCTCCTTGTGCTGGAATGGTCTGTGGGAAGTGAGTTAATTGCTGCTTGTTGCTCTGAGCTGTTAAATAAAAATGGCCAGTGATTTCTTCCTAAATCATTAGGACCATAGCGAGCCCTGTGACATTTACCCTGTTTAGGTACCTTTCTGCAGGTTGATGAGTCTGGTTTTAATCCAGGCTTGTGCGCAGGAATGACTTTTTTAAAAAAAATTCAAGTTGTATCTGTCTTGCTCACGGGGAGCTCTGTTTCTCCAGCTATTGCTCTTCTCACCTCTTAAATCCCATTTCCTAATTCTGCTTCAATTCTCTTGTGTTGCTCTGTCTACTTGGATGTTATTTAAAGTCAAAGAATACTGAGGTAAGGAAATATGTGAAGGTGTTTGTACAGTGTAGCAATGCCTGATGCTTTTGGTGAATCCTGAAAGTCTGCCTAAGCATGTCAGGACCAGAAAAAGTACTAAAATGTTAAACCAACTTTTTTCAAGGACAGTTTAAGGATATGAGTTCTGAAAAAACATGCTGGCTTCTGGATAAGTCTTTAGATGTGCTGGATTATGATGATAGATGAGATAACAAAAGTGCTGTTTCCTTTAGTGGGTGTGAACTGGCAAAAGCAGAGATGGGGAAGTGGAGGGAGGAAGAGAATTTCATACAGTTCAAGGTGCTTAAGAATATTTGGTTGTCACTCAGAGCAAGTCCTGCTGAGCAGGGACCTGCAGAGTTTCCTCTCATTACAGCCACACTGTCACTCTGTGGGATTGTCATAGGAATGAAGGGAATGGTCTAAGAAAGAGGTACTTGGGAAGAGTTTAGAGCTTCCTGATGCTCTACCTTGGATATTTCTTGACAGGAGCTCAGTGTGTGTGAAATCTTTCAGCTTGGTTCCAGCTAGGCAATACTTTTATATGGTTTTGTGGTGTTTTTCATTGTGCTTGTGTGACCTTTAACTCACAGTTGTGTGTTCACCAGTTAGAAATGTGGTCAGGTAGAAGAGGCAGCCACTAATTGTCTGTTTTGTCTCATGGCTCCTGAAACATGGGTGCCACTCCTGGGCACTTTGGGATTCATCTTTATGCCATATGCTGTTATTTTGACCCTTTTTTTTCATTATGGGGAAATAAGTATGTACTTTAAAAGCAATTTTGATTCATCAGACAATAAAATTTGTACAGTATAAGTCAGAAGTGCAATCTTCTGCTATTCCTGATGGGCCAGTTTATTACAAAAATTCCTGTTGAGTTTCTCTACTTTCTGATGATGTTTTAGCAATATGGGAAGATTGGATTGTGGTGAAGAATCCCTAGGAAGTGTGATAAATCGCAGATAATGTGTTCTCCCTGGGACTTAATGGGTTTTATAGTTCAGAAACTGCAATCTTTCCCCAACATCTAATTTGTGTAAGTTAGCATGATCATAGCAGGATCATGTTTACTGTCCCTATAGTTGTCCTAATACTAAATTAAAACTGTTCAAATGTAAATACTGGTTATAAAGACTTCATAACTATCCAAACTTCATTTTGTAAATTCTTTCCATCCCTATGGACAAAAAAGAATCTATTTTTACATGTTTTGGGGTTTTTTGGGCTTTGTTTTTTTGTTTTGTTTTTTTTTTTTTTTACTTGTAACTAGGAATATCTTCATACCATTTAAAAAAGCAGTCAAGGAATGCTGCACTTAAACACTTGTTTGGATCGTCCTGGCCAAAATAATCAGTTTTTCAGTTAAAATTCCATCATTTAAGCCTTGTGTATCTCTTCTCTGTCAATCCTTTCCCTTCCCTGAACGTCATTTGAATTCAAAGGAGAGATAAAGGCACAGTTTTCCTGTACTGGAGGGGAAAAGCTTTATAATATTCTATACCCTTCATGTTCTGTCTTTTAAAAAATAATAGAAGTCCCAGGACACTTCATACTGGAGCACTTGTCTGGCCTCATCCCCAGCTGGAACTATGTTTTTTATGTCTGTGTTTCCAGGATTTTGAGTTTATCTTCCTCCTATTTGTACATTAACAGGAGAGACAGAAACCTCTTCCTCATTTTTTATTCTTCCCAGCACTGCACTTTCCATTTTTTTAGTTGCCAGAGAAGGAAATTCAGATGACATGGCAAATATTCTTTCAACTCCTTATGCTGAGGGTGGTTTTGCAAGGGTTGTACTCAGGGATCTGGTTCAGAATGACCCCCCAGTGGCAGAAGACCCAAAATTCCACAGGCAGGTCAGAATGCTAGGAGTGATTCGGGGTGGAAGAAGACATTGTTAAGTGTTGCCTCATTCACTTGTGGAATTCCAACTGTAATTTTTTTTTTAAGGCAGGAAAACTTGCCGTGGATAGGGGCTGGGCCATCAACGTGGGTAAGTACAAACTTAGGGCATTCAGTGATACCTTCAACAGTGTGGGTAAAAGCATCTGATTTTCATTTACACTATGGGTATGTGATAATTATGGGTATGTGATAAGTAAGTGATGGTGGTGTTTAACTAAAATCTACTTTAAAGTATAAAAATATATAGTATTTATATATATATAAAAATATGTACTATTTATACTCTAAAGTATAAAAATATAAAGTATAAAAAAATGGACAAATTATGTGGACAAAGTACGAAACAAATTTGTTTTCTCATTCAGTGTTGCTTTTTTATAATAAAATCCTTCTAGAAAGAAGCAAAAGTTAACTGAAATTTATGAATCACTTATAAGGGAAAGTGCATTGAAATATTGGAAGAATGAGGAAAAATGTTTGGAGTAAGTGTTTCAATAAAATATTTGCTCTCAGATTATAGAATAGTGTTCATAGTTCTTACCCTCAGCTAATGCACATGTTATAGCAGCTCAGGGGATGGGTTGGTCTGTGGGAGAGCAGAGCTGGACCAAGCAGTGTCTGCTTTTGGCTGTGCAGTTTTTCCTGAAAAAGACTTGAATGACCAAGTGATGAAGGATGTAGTGAACATAAATGTGTTCCTCTGCCCATAGCAAATGGCAGTGCAGAGCCAGTAAACCATTTAAGCAAGATTTTGTGTCATTTCAGCCTTAGCCTGTTGTTTTCATAGAGCTCATCACTTCTGGGATTTTTCCGTTATTTCTTGCACCTGTGTCCTACAAAGTGAATATCCATTATTAAAACTGAATAGGCATTAAAAGCAAACCCCAAAGCCTGTCATATTGTGACACATAGAATGAACTTGTTAGGTTTCTTGTTTAGATATTTCTAGTGGATTTCTCAGTAAAAAGGTTCTGATTTATTACTTTAAAAATATGTTTAGGGAAGGGGAGCTTTCAGACGTTTTTGTCATTTAAAGAATGTGTGCATTTCTGTTTTCAAGAGGAGCTCTTAAAGTTTCTTTTGGTCTGAGTGTTTGCATGTGCCTTTGAGAAGTCAAAGGCATGTGCAGATAATGGCACCATAATCCTTAGGGGATTTTTGTTGATTTTCGGGTTTGGGTTTTTATGTGTTGTTGGAGGGTGGGAGTTGTTTGGTTTTGCTTTGGTTTGGTTGTTTTGTTTGTGTCGTTTTTGTTGGGGTGTGGGGGGTTGGCTGGGGTTTTTTTGGTTGGGTTTTTTTTTTTTTTGGTGGGTTTTTTTGTTGGCTTGTTTTGGTTTTTTTGTTTTGTTTGTTTTCTTGGGTTTTGTGGTTTGTTTGTTTGGTTTTGGTTTTTTTGTTGGTTGGTTTGGTTTGATTTCTGTTTTTTAGTATATTTTTTTGATGCTCAGCAGAGAAAATAACTTTCCAGGTCCTTATAATAATGTTACTTGTGGCTGCCATAAAATGATCTGTCTTTGCAAAACCCATCAATGTTTTTAGTATCTGACTTTTCACCTCTTCACCATTTTCCTTTTCAGGAGGTGGTTTTCATCACTGCTCCAGTGACAAAGGGGGAGGATTTTGTGCATATGCTGACATCACACTGGCTATCAAGGTAAGAACTACCCTTAAACCACTCTTTCCTGCTGTTTGTTCTAATGGAGGAGAAATCCACGTAAATTTCTAAGAACTAATTTACATCCTATTAGGAGAAAACTAAGCCATCTCCAGATGGGTAGGAGTAGGAATATGCAGAGTTGAAAAGTGGAAGGGAAGAGCTGCAGGGGTCAGAATTATCAATGTAAATATGCACCACTATAATTGCATTGATAATGTTGTCTTGCAAAAACCACTTCAAATCAAACCAGATGGACTTTTAATATCCTCAGTGATAATTCTCCTGGCCCTGCAGGTGAACCTGGACAGTCCCTATGAGTTTCAGTGGTTACAGTCAAGACAAATGCAGAGACAAAAATCACTCTCTCAATCAAGCTGCACCATACAGAGCTCAGACTGGTTCAGATTCATGAATAAAAACGTGAGTGACTCCAAAATAGTCACCAAATGGAAATGAATACATTTGGTATTTAGCTTTGAATGGCTGAAGTAGGAGTCTTCTGCAATTAAGGCTTATTTCTATCAAATGAACTATATAAATATTCTAGTATACAAATTTACCAAAGTATCAGTAATAATCAAACATTAAAGAGCTCTAATGATTGCAGCACACCATGTGACATAACATCCTAATTTCTGTACATGGTAATTTGCAGAAAACTAATCCACAGTGCTTGTTTTTCATCTACCATTAAAATACAGATTGAGAAATTATAGTGGGTGACAGGTTGTACAAAATCTTTGGGTTTGTTTAACCAGGCCTATATTAAAGATAGTAATTTAGCAAAGTTGAGACTCAAACAAGTAAAAAAAATTTTTTTCTTCCTAGACAGAATAAGAAATTGTCACTAAAAGTGGCTCTAAAGCATGCAGTTCTTACAGCAGCTTTTCCTAAACCATGAATTTTAGGCTTTTGCAGCTGGATGCTGTCATTGGTTCCACTCCAGCCTCTGGCAGCACCAGTGCCACCATCAGCTCTGTGATCCCTGGGTGGGCCTGGCCTCTCAGTTTTATCTGGTGGAAATTTATAGAGTTTTTATTTTAACAAAAATTATCTTTTTATGTCAGATAATGAGATGTGTAATTAAATGGATGAGAATTATGTCTGTTTATTTGGTGACTGAAACAAATAGATGTGCCCCACATTCAGATTACTGAATGTAATCTGAATTACATGTACTGTGCAATCTTCAAGCCTCCAGTTCAGTCTGTCACTTGACTTCATAAATTTCTCCATGTTTTTCCTTGCTTATATATCCAGTTCTTATTTGAGAGAGTACAAGGAGTGTCTAGAGCCACAATTATTGATCTGGATGCCCATCAGGTGAGTAGTTTACACGTATTCAGTGCTGCAGTTGTTTTGCTTGAAATATGAGTGTGTGATAATATGCTTTTTCTAATACGAGTATAAACTCACAGAATACAAAGTTAATCAGGGATGATGAAAACTGTGCAGAGTTGATTCTTCAGTTATTTTATGGTTCAAAAGGCTCTTAAGCCAGCAGTAAAGTTAACCTGAGTTGCAGCTCCATCATGTGGCTGCATGTAAAAACATTGCTGCGTTGCACTCCCGGTCTCCAGGGATGAGAACCAAGGATCTCTCCAGACACAATTCCAGCTAGTTCAGAACGCCTGGTCACTGCAGCAGCCTCTGCAGAGGAGCAGTTTGACCTTCAGTGGTTTAATTTTAAGCCTGGCTTCAGGCTAATGAAGTGAAGGATACATCCCTCTTCACCTGGTGAAGTGATTTTCTGTTGGTACTGAGATCAAATCTCAGCTTTGGTGGGATTTGCAAAATCAGTCCTGAAAGGACGAAGATGGTATTTTTAGAAAAGCAGTTAATGCACCAAAGTGATGTCCAACCTGAGGCATTTCAGGTAATTTATTATGTGTAAAGAAACCATTTTTACATAGGCTTCCTCAGTGCCATGGAACTAATGGCTGCAAGTTTTTAATCTTCTTTAATTTCTTTATCTCTGTCCTAAAATTACCATGATAGAAGGGCATAGATTATGCAATAGAAAGTCGGTTTTTGTTCTGTCCAGTCTCTCTGTCAAGGAGTGGATTTGTTTTGTGCTATATGGGGATGGTTTGTTTCATTTTTGAAAAATTCTTGGAATGTATTTTGGTTTTCAGATATGCTGGTAGTCTCAGTGTGCACATTAAATCACCTCTTGTTTCCTTTCTTTGGGGGATGAGTGGTGTGTGAAGTAGCTCAGCAGATCCTGTTTAAGGATGCAGATATTCTCATCTCGTGACTGTTCCAATTCTTAGTGCAGTGGTGAATTTCACCTTTCATAAGGAAATGGTTCCCCCAGAGGTTTCATATTCCTAGGCTTGCGTGCATGAACTGGTTATGTGTGGACCAAAGATACTGAACAAATAAATAGAGTTGCCATTTTTAGCATAAAAACTGAATTATAGCAGATATATCTATGGAAATGTTTATATCTGTGGTTTAAATGAAATTCTGGGGATGGGCCTGTGGTCCTGTATGATACACTGATTTAAACAGAATTATCTTAGTGATTGCTGAGGAGGAATGATTTTTATATTAGTGAAGAAAATATCTAAGTGAGAGCCAAAAGAACAGTATTTAAATTCAGAAACGAGGAGGGGGAACTATTTCAAATCTGAATTTTCTCTTGAGCATCCCTCTTTACACGCAGTACAATTTTTTGTAGGGAATTTCTGGTGTTAAACTGTTGGGTCTTTAGTGTTTGTAATTTTTCCAGGGATTACTTATCTCACCAAGGCTTGAGTTACCAGAAGAGCTGTAGTCTGCTTTATTTATTCATTAATTCTCATATAAGAATACTCAGTATCCCTGCAGCAGTTGAAAGTGATTTTTTTTCGCACAGTGGGAAGATGATGGATCTGTTTGGTGGTCACAGTTGCTTTTGTGGTGCTGCAGAGGACAATTAGCTTGTGATTTTTGCTTATTTACTTACATGTGTAATGAGATCTATGCTAATTACCTTTATAGAGATACAAGGATTTGGTTTGTGGTTATACCTGCAGTCTTCAGACTGATACTGTCAAACCCCCCAAAACTCCACACCTCAAAATAACCTCCAAGGCTATAAATACGAGAATGGCGCAGGAGTTCTGAGTATTAGACCTTTCATAGTGTTAATTACTCTAGAATTTGTAGTGTTTTTAATTGTGTGTTGGCATGCTAGGAATAGCTAACTGTAAATTTCCTTCAGGGAAATGGCCATGAGAGGGACTTTATGGATGATCCTCGGGTTTATATTATGGATGCATACAATAGATATATTTATCCAGGGGATGGTTTTGCTAAACGTGAGTATAACTGAAATTCATCTTCCCAAATGTACAAGACCTACTTTGTTGTTACACAATTTCTTTATTTACTACGAAGTTTCTTGCTTCCTTTTTTTTTTTTTTTTTCTATTTCACATCATTTTCACTGATCATGGTGATATATCACAATAGTGTTAATGCTATAACACTCACTTCTTCTGGACTTCCCTCACTTCTGGACTGACTTTCTGGAGTGCAGGGTGTGGGTAGGTGTTCAGTGGATGCTGTTAGCAGTCCATTCCAAAGCTTGTAACACACTTGGAGCAGTGAATTAAATAATCCTTCTATATGAAAAGAGTTGTTAAAACTTCATCTTTCCCTTACATTACATTTATGAGAGAACTCACTGAGGATTACCTGATACTGTGTAAAAAGGTTTCATGTTCTTTTGAAAGTTAAGTTATATTCAGGTGTTGCCTTGCCAGTAGAACTCATTTGATAAGCATGGAGGAAACAAGCTGCATCTAAATGTGACACGAGGTGGGAAACAAAGGAAGTCCTGGAACAGAACCATAGAATTTAAGGTTGGAAAAGCCCTCTGAGGTTGAGTCCAACCATTCCTCCAGCACTTCCACCACTGACCTGTGTCCCCAAGTGCCCACATCTCTGTTAAATCGCTGCAGGGATGGGGACTTGCCCCTTTGCTGTCATACCCACGTTAAGAGCTGGTGCTTGATTTGGTTGGGTTGTGGTTTGTTTATCCCTGCTGTGACGTGTTTATTGTGTCTTTTGACCTGCCACAATTAATTAGTGGGCTTTAATAATGGTCAAATTGGAATGCAAAAGCCACAAGTTTATTTGATGTTTGATTCTGTTACACTGTCATTTATTACAGACTTAATTTGTTCACTGAGTCAGGGGTTGCTGGGGGAGTTGTTCTGCTGCTGGATTCCTTCAGTGATGCTGTCATTCTGAAAAACCTACTTCATTTGGATTCTTGACAAGAATTAGGTGCAGTGCATTGCATTGCTGTCTTTTGACTAAAGATTTTGAGATTTGTAATATTTCAGGGTATTAAACTAAAAAGTGACCATTTAAAGCACACCATGTCTGAAAGCAGAGAAATAGGAAGCAAATGTGGAGTTTTTCCCCCAAGAAAAGCATCCCTTTATTCATATATCACATGGCAATATTTGAGCAGATGGATTAAGGCCAAACCAGAGCCAGTCGTTAGCAAATCTGAGCCGCTGAGCTGCAGTACCACACTGAATACCAGCATTCCCTCTCTGCAGATGGAGGATGAGGTGCACAAGGCTGGGCCAGAGCTATGTGAATATGCAGTTCCTTGCAGTTTGCATAAGAATGCCTAAACAGGATTTTTGTGGCTAAATCCTTTAAACCCTTCCTGCTAGGTGACCAGGCAGAGATGGGATCACAGAGGGAATCTCTCTGAAGAGGAGTAGAGGCTTGAACATGAGAGTTTGAATTCTTAGGGTAAACTCCTACTGATCACTGTCTTCCTGGACTTCCTGCCCATTTTTTCTGTGTTTTATTGCAGGAACTTCTACTGCACATTATTTGCCCCATGCATTTCATTAGGGAAGGGGAAAAAGGGAGCAACTCACCTTGCCAATGCTAAGCCAAAAGCATATTGAGTCCCTAGGGGGAGGCAGTGTGGAATTACACAAGCTTAGGGGGAGAAAGGATGGATGAGAAATAGGACTAGTTCAGTGAAGGGAGAGCAGCAAAAGCTGACAGCTGAAACTCTGAGTTCAGGCCTTAGAAAGCCTCACTCTTGGTGTGAGTGGCATTTTACAGAGCTGTGGAAGTGCCTTCACGAATTAGCAGGAGATGGACCACAGGCCACGAGCACATGCAAAGGCTATGTTCATTCCACTCTACAGCCCCATCCCTCTGTCCCTCAGTGCTCCCAGGTCTGGGTGAGGGCTGATCCCTGCAGTTCCTTGTTTGTGGTGAGGGCAACAGGCCTGTGAAGGCACAGGAGCCTATTAACAATCTCTCAACTTCTTCATATTTCATCACAACGATATTTGTCTGTCCCCATGTATTCCCTCCTCTAGAGCTCCATCCATTCAGCAGATTCCTTACCCTGAGGAGGCTTCAGTGCTGTTCAGCACAGCTGTGCAGACTTACAGGAACATTCCTGTAACAATAGGAAAAGAATTTAGGAAAATACCATAACGAAAAACCTTTGAAACTAATGTTGATGCAATATCAAATAACAGGATGAAAAAGAAAAGCTTCACTGATGCTGAACAAGGACAGAAAGCAGAACAAAAGGCAGCAATCACAGGAGTAATTAAGTGTCATTCTGTGTGAATGCATTCTTGCACACTTGGTGAGGGCTGAATATGTGTTTAAGATGTAAGACTCCACATCATTTAATTCGAGGCAGAGGGTGTGGTGCGGCAGAAGTCATACCTTGGAACAGCTCTGACATGGATTTGATTAATTCAGATGGAGAGTCACACATCCCTCCATAAAAGCACCCAAAACTCAGCTGCATAACCTTGGGTTTCTTTCCTTTACCTTCTCAGCCTTCATTTTCTTTTTCTATTGCTTTATTAGAAGCATTAGAAATAATTTGATTTAAATTAAGAATTGATATTTGCTCTTCTGTTAGGATTACAGGGTAAGAACATTAAATTGAAAATGCTTGGGGCAAAGCTGAATCTTGTTCTACATTCATAAAGCAGTTCACATAAATTCATGATCCCTTGCTGTGAAGTTTTGAGTGTTGTGATAAAAATAAAACATCTTCATAATTTCTCAGTGATATTTATCTTGTTTTTTCCCCCAGCTGTTTCCTCTGCAATAGCAGTTCAGTGTTTTCTTTGCCTTATGCTTTATTTAGGTTACTTTTAAGTTAATAATTTTCTTTATTATTTCTCTGCTGATGGGTAACTGGACTTGTAGATCAGCTGTTTTTCAATAACATATTCCATTTGCATCTCAGATTTTTTTTTTTGCCCTGCATCTAATTTTCTCTCGTCAATGGAATTTTTTCAAGGTCATTGTGCTTTACATTTGCTGGGAAAACAAGTAGCTGAATAATTTTCTTTAATTCAAGGTTCTGTGAAAATGCAATGTATTGAGAGAGCTTCCAGAAATGTAATTTTTTTGCTTGCTTACCTAAATTGTGCATTTTCTTTCAAAGCAATGCTTTGTTTATCGAGCAGCGCTTGGTTTGTTTTCCCTCAGGTGCCATAAAACGCAAAGTGGAATTGGAGTGGGGCACAGAGGACACAGAGTACCTGCAGAAGGTCCACACTCACGTGGAAGGAGCCTTGAATGAATTCAAGCCTGACATCATTGTTTATAATGCCGGCACTGACATTCTGGATGGGGATCCCTTGGGAGGATTGGCCATTTCCCCCCAGGTTGGTATGATGGAGCAGCAGGCAGGCCTGGGGTCCTTGTGCAGGCTGGGGCTGGAGGGAGAGGCTACACTGCCCTCAGCCTCAGCATTTGCCTGTGACACACAGAGATCCATCTCCCTTGCTCCTTTACCCTCCCTTCTCTTGTTTCTTCCTGGTGCCTGTTTCAGTATCATTCATCTTCTCTCTAAAATACACTGATTTCCAGCACCCAGTTGTGGTTAGCACAGGCTTTTCCCATGAGAATTCTTTTTGTGTTTTATAAATAAAGATAAAGTTTGGATGTTATTAAAAACAGTGTCCCAAGATTTGGACGGTGCAGGCCTGGCCAGTCAGGCCTAGGGGGAGGTTTCTGACTGACCAATCTGGGTGACTTTTGAAAACTCTATATATATGATGAAATCAAAACAATAAAGGTCTTTCCTTCTTGCCACTGAGAACTGACTTCTTTACTCTGCTAGCTGCTCAACAGCGACACCCAGTAACCAGAGAGGTTATTATATTTTTACACTTCACCTGACTTGTATTTTCCCTGCTTGGTTTGTTCTTTCTTTGTTTCTTTTTTTCCCCTCACATGACCCATTTTGCAATGTATTTCTTTTGTCACCTGCCCCCCGTGTGTATCTTACACTTAATTTCCTCTGTAGCACTCCCAGCTGTTTTAACCTACCCTTGTGGTTCTAACAGTTTTGTGCATCCTGGCTATGTATTCTTAGCAAATTAACAGGTATTTTCCTTTTTTTGATCCTTTTCGTCGCAGATATCATTTGCTTTCTCTCCCTAGTTTGGTACCAGACTCAAATTTTGGTTTATTCTGTAAAGCTTCATAGAAGGCTTCACCTTTCAGGTGTAAACAGTCTGCTTTTCTTAAAATAAAAAATTTACAGCCCTCTTACTTCATTAATGGGTTTTAGTGATTCCTTCTCTGACAGTTCTTGTGTGATGTCTCTCACCAATTTCACATTTTGGTCGCTTTAGGGTTCAAAGGAAACTTTTCTTTAGAAAAGTGCTTTCTTGAATTGTGAGCTCTGATTCCACTCTCATCAAGTCACCACCTGATCTGTTCAGTTTTCATTCTCTTTAGTTCTCTTATATGAAGGAAGAGCTGAAGGGCTTGGACTTGCTTGGCTGGGGCTTTGGAGAGGAGATGGCCTGAAGTGCAAGGTGTGGTTTGGTGAAGCAGAGCCCTCTGGAGAGCAGTGGCCACCAGGGGAAGTGTCAGCTTCGTAATAGGTGGAGGATACTTCGAGATTTGCCTTTAAAACAATCCGAATTTCTGCACTTGGAGAACAAGAAGTGTTAACTGCCCAGAAAAATGAGTTGCTGTAGCTGGCTGTGTGCTGTGGAGACAGACAATGTAAGGATGGGGGAAGAAAGGTGGAGCTTTCCTGGCCACAAGGAGAGGTGAAAGGCAGAGGGTGCCATTTCTCTGCGTAGCTGGAGGGAGAAGAGGTTTCTGCAGCTCATGCCTTTGGTATCTGCACTGAGAGAAGAGTTCTTGTCTCTGGTGTGTAGGTGTGAAGGCTTGAAATCCCAGTGCTGCAAAGGCATCATGACTGGATGGTCCAGCTCTTCAAAGTTCCTCGGTCCAGTCTTCAGTCCTAGACCTGAAGCTGCTGTATTTTAAGCTCCTGCTACAGTGTTGGTTCTGCTCAGAATTAAGCTCCTCAGAGTGCTGTAAGTGATGCTTTCCTGGTGCTGGAGGCTGTAGAAGAACCTGTGGTGCATCAGCAGAGTCCCTCTTCCCATTGTTTGGAGGTGGGAGCTGTGCCAGGCTGTTGTTTTCCACAGGAATGTGGGAGTAAGCCCATGTTTTCCCCTCAGTTCCTCCAGGCTCCCGCTGGAGCTGCTGGAGCAGTGAGGCTCCTGTGAGCAGTGGTTGCTTCCAGTTCCTGTGTGGGATAATAGTGATGCATCCACTGAAGGGTCCCCTGGGCCTTACAGCTCATTCTGTAATTCTGTTGCTTCCTTTAAGGATCTGTTTCTAATAGAATTCTTCAGTTTCCTTTGTCTTACTGTTCATTTGTTATTCCTAGTTCTTTCACAGGGCTGTGTCAAACTGCAATGAACAATACTCTTGTATGGTTTTACAAGATACTTTTTTTCTGCTACATTTGTATTTTATCCTTTCTCTTTACCATCTGTTTGTGGTTTAATTAATGGCATGGTGTTATTTCTTGATGTACTTACACTCTTCCTTTAACCAGCCTGAGCAGTGCATGTTCATTTTGAAACACTTCTGCTGCTGCTTTCTTAATTTTTTGTATTTGATTGCTCTGTGATGCCTTTTCTTTCTCCAGCTTTACAGTTATTTTAGTTTTGAGCTGTCCATTGTAAGCTCCTGTCAATTGGGTTGCTATTTTGTTTTTTTTGCTTTGGGTTTGTTTTTTTTTTTTTTTGGAGGAGTTGTAATGAGTTATGTATGTCTGGATCTCTCTGCTTTTACAAAAGTAGATTTTAATTCTGTTCTCACTCATTTCTGAAGTTGTTTTTCCCCCACATGTGCTGATTTGAAATGCAGAAGACTCACGCTCTGCTGTTGTCTGGGTTCAGTGACAGTACAGCACCTCTTGGTCAGCAATCCTTATTTTTCAGTTCCATACCCTTCTCTTAGTAAGAAATTACTTAGAATTCATTTTTAAATGGATTTAACATTGCTTACATTCTGCAACTCCCCCATTCAGCCACAGATTCTTCTAGCATTAAGTACAGGCTCTTACTAAAGAAACTGGGACTTAAAATTCAGCCAGTGACTGTGAATGTGTAAGATTTGATTTGAATTTTGAGTTCTTCTGTATGTGAATTCTTGATCAAGTTACTAAGCTTTTGTCAGAGGGTGCTGTGCAAGTTGAGCACAAACTAAAGCACTTTGAATTCAGGCAATCGTTCCTAGTCTCAATTCCTCACCTGGGAAACAGGTGAGGAAACACTTGCAAAGTATGCAATCATTATGGCCTTTGAGTAGGAATTCTTGTAGGAATTTTTACCAAAGACTTTTTTTTAAAACAAGTCAAGGATATTTGATTTGCTGAGGTTTTGGCATGGGCTGGGGGGTGTGATTGGTTTTTTTAAATGATTATGCATGTAAACCAGCTAACAGGACTTCTAAATGAATTTTTAATTGCTGCTGTAAAATGAATTGGATGCTTGATAAGTGTTTAAGCCTTACTAGAAATCCATAAACCACAGGTTAGAACTGAAGTATCATGTTGATATCCCTTATTTTCTTCTGTGTCCCTGTGGTGGCCTTGCAGGGCATTGTGAAGAGAGATGAAGTGGTGTTCAAGGCTGCCCGGAGCCGCAGGATCCCCATCCTGATGGTGACATCTGGGGGCTACCAGAAGAGGACAGCGCGGATCATCGCCGACTCCATCCTCAACCTGCACAGCCTGGGGCTCCTGGACAAGGAGCGAGCAGCCTGTGCTGTTGGGAGCTCCAGTGTGGATCAGATGATCAGAGACTCTGCTAAAGACTTCAGCAACTTGTCCCTGCAATGACTGACACGGAATGTTAGTGAGGTAACGCAGAGATAAACAGTCACAGAGCAACTGTGTCTGAATCCTGAATTTATCTCAAGCTAAGGCAACACATCCTTTAAAGCTAATTGAAATATGCACTCAAGGGTACTGTCTTTGTGTCTAATATTGCTGTAGAAAGCTTTATTTGCTTCTCTGATAGGTATGGGGGGGTCTGTTTTGTTGAAAGAACTATGCAGTTGGTATCCAAAGACTGTCCCAGACCTGTTTCAGATTGTGCGGCGTGGTCTGAGGTGGGAGAAATACGGACTAAAGCTACTGTTTTGTGGGGTTTTTTAAATACTGCATTTTATTTATTGCTTTTTAAATTGAAATACTGATATAAAACAAGTTCTGTGCAGACTTCAACTTAATGTCAATTTAACACTAAAGGGAAGTGCAATACTGTAAAAGCCAGGGCAGTTAGTTTATGGCTTTGAAGCCATGGACAGTTAGAAGGAAAGTTTGTAAAGTCATAGTTTATTCCTGTTGTTGATAGTGACTTAAATCTTACTCATAAACACCTTGTGAAATACAATATGAACCACCTTTGGTTCTATATGCAAATGAGCCATAAGGGCTCCCCATTACCAGTCTGGTGTTTGAAATTAGCTCTGCATGTGACAGGTAATAGTTCCTATGCATTGTAACTTACAGATAAAGAAACTGCAGTCAAATGAAAGCTGATCTTAGAGTTCTGAGTAGCCTTGCAGAAAAATCTACATAGAAATATAGGCTATCTTATTATTGCCAGCTTGTCATGTACAAAACAGTGAAGAGTACATTTAAATTCTTTTTACCCAACTAGTGCTATGTTTTTCATTTGCTCACAGAGTAATGGTACTTTTAGTGCAGTCATAGTTGGTAAGCAATTCCATCATTATTATTGTTCATCTAGGAATATGGTGACATTTCAGCATTAAGGTAATGTGCTGAATTTATATGGAACTTCTAGGAGGATTTGGGAACAAAATAGTGTATTCGGTTACTTTACCTGTAAAGTTTGGCTTTGTTCAAGTTGGTATATTTTGCATTAGGTACTGTTTGTAGCAGTGGATTGTAAATGTACTAAACTGTATATTTTGCAAGAGCTTTTATAACTTTCAAGTATTCACTGATTTGTACTACAAGTTTTATGTCGTGTTTAGGTTGGAGCCTTCCTGTGAGGGAGTACCAGCATTTTCCTTGTGGTAGAGTTGTTGTGTAAGCTATTTAATGAATGTTTAATTCTAATTATAATACTTACCTCATTTAGTGCTCATGTTTAGATCATTTGGTTTGTCATTTGTAGGAATTGCACAATTGCTGTAAATACCTGCTTTAAACCAGATCTGACCTATTGCACTAAGCTTGAGTTGCTACACTGGGATTAAAGAGCACTTTTAAATTTCTTACTAGAAGGACCATCAGAGTACGACTAATGTTGAGATTTATTTTTTCTATACTGTCTGACGTTAATGAAAGATGTTGTTATTCTTTCATATAATTTTTATAAAATTCTAGATTACATTTCTATGAACTAAACCCCCATCACAGCACCATATGGTCTTTTCCCAAACATTTGTTGTTTGTGTTAACATGGTTCTATAATTTTCCCTCAGTGGAGATTAAAATGATGTTGAACAATGCTGACTGACTTTTCTTGTCACTTCACATGGATCTTGGCTGTCAAAAAGTTTGACTGGAACAGTTTCTTGAAAAGACAAGATGATGTATTTGTCATATTTAAAATGTGGCTGAAACTACAGTGAGTCTCAGGGGTGAGTAGTACAAGGTTCGTCAACAGCTTCTTAAGATGTCATTATAAGGGGTTAAAGTCACTTTCTCATTCCAAGTTCTATTTAATTACCTATGTTGTAAGTCCTTGTCTAAGTGTTTTTGTGTTATGGGTGTTAAACTGGTAACTAAGCTTCTGATAAGGCTGCAGTAGTTTTAGAGGCCTTTTATAAATCAATGTCTTTTCAGAGAGCTGAATGTTTGCAGCACAGCCTGCTGCCTCTCAGGCTCACCTGTGAAATTTCTGAGAAGCAACAGACACACTGACTGCACTTCAGTGTTCATTGTAAAGTTACAACTGGAAAACACACCACTACTTCAAATTTTTCAAAAATTTTCATTAGGGTAATATTTGACATTGTTGCTAAAACCAAAAGATTGGTTTCTACATGTTAAGAGACTAGTCCAAGGTAAATGTGTGCTGTTGTTCAAAAAGAGGTGGTGAAACTCCTTGGAAGTTGAATTTAGACCACAGATATGGTGTCGTAATTAACAGACTGTCTCATTAGGCAAAATTTGCTGAAAATTTCATTATGGGAACCTTCCTGTGACCTACCACCATCAAAATGTGAAGCTTTGACAAAAACTTGTGTGGAATGCCAGCGCCTGTGTGAGGCTGCTAGGAGAATGCCATGGAGCCACAAAAACATGCAGCTTCTGGGTTTTATTTTTAAATTGCAGTTGTAATGATTAAATCCTCCTGCAACAGGAAGGAGTGTTTCAGAACTGATGCCCTAACTTACCACCAAAACTGCCTTGAAGAGACATCTGGTAGGTCTTGTCTTTGATAATAAGACACCAGTTTTGACTCAAATTATTTGAGAAAGAAACAGTGAGGATTTTCAATAATTTATATTTAACGTACAAACACGCATATCTTGCTTGGCATCCCTTTTGTGAAATTTATTTACAAACCAAACTGAGGAGTTGGGTGTTTTCATCTGTTTGATTTCACAGTTGGCATGTTGAGCTCCAGCCCCCCCTTGCCTGTCTGCCAGTCAACACTCAGCACAGAACTTGGCACTAAAGCCCCTGGGTGTTGTGGGCAGAGTTCTGTATTGACTAACTTCAGCTTTAGATGGTGATACCCATCTTGTTCCCACTGCAGGTATGACCTGTTTCTTTGGCTTGAGTTGCTTTTTAACACCATACACTGTCAAGCCCCAGATTTGTATCATGACTACAAGAATGTGAGAAATACTGGAGTCAGACAGCTGTGATTTTAAAAGACGAGAGGTACAAAATTAATTGGTAGACAGCCTATTGTGTGGGAGCAGGCAGGGCTTGAATCTGGTGAATAATGAATGTCTCTGCTCTCGGGTTCCCTACCTTCTGCTTGTCACAGCTTGGGTGACCCTGAAGTCATTCCCTGGTGCCTTCTGGTCCTGCCCCAAAGTTCAGTGCTGGTTGTGCCTCTTGCACACACCAGACATGATTCTCCCAAGTGCTGGCTGCACATGGGTTCTTGTGCTCTGTGCAGGGACATGTAGGAATTTCCTGTGCTTTACAGATGGTGATGTACAGTCGTCCTACAGGCTCTCTGGGGAGAACATTCTCTGACAAACCCAGAAGTTAAGGAGTTAGTAATCCTGGACTAAGACTTTGCTCATACGGCTGCCAGGAGCTTGCTGAGTTCTTGGCGCTGTGGGCTCCAGGACTTTGGTGCTGTGTGCTGTGTTTTGGAATAATTGAAAACAGCCTTCCAAGAAAATAGCAGTCCCTTGGTGAAGAAGAAGTTTTATTTGCTGTCTTTGCCCAGTGGAAGATTATCTTCCCCGTACTCCAGGTTGACTCCAGAAAGCAGAGTCAGCAGAAATCTCAGAATCTCAGAATGGTTTGAGTTGGAGGAACCTCAAAGCCCATTGAGTTCCACAATCTGCCATGGGCAGGGACAATTCTCACTACCCCAGGTTGTTCCAAGTGCCATCCAACCTGGCCTTGGACGTTTACAGGGATCCAGGGGCAGCCACAGCTTCTCTGGGTGACCAAGGGTGTGACCCAAAGCAATGCTGTGTCATGAACTTGCACTTAGCACAGGTTGTGTATTCCCCAGCCACCCTAAGGAAAGCTTGGACATCATAAACTCGTGGGATTGTCAGGTTTTCAGCCTTGGCTTGATCCTGAGACTTCTGGCAATCTCTTAGACTAACACTGGGTAGGAAATCTAACTTCTTTTTCTTACCCCTAAGCAGAACATTTTGCTATAGCCAATCACTTGTTACTGAAGAGGAATAGAATTAATTCCTTCTGAAAAGAGATGATGTTTTGGTAGGCTGTATGAAGGACTAATTACTGTTCTAGGCTGGATTCTTTCCTGGCCTTACCATGGCAGTGAGAACAGGATTTGCTCAGGGCCTGACTTAATGCAAGTATGGTACTGACCTGTAAATGATCCTTAGGGCAAAGCAAGTAATTCCTGCCCTAGTTCCCTGCAGCATTTGGAATGTGCAGTAATGCTGTGGCCTGCATATGGTACTGACCTCCTGAAACTAAACTCAGAGTTTGTGGCAATACAGAAATGCCCTTTTGATTGCTTAGGCACAGGACATGGTTGTGGTGGGACTGTGGTTCTGGCTGAGCAGCCTGAGCAGCTACAGCCTCCCTCTTAACAGCTCACCTGAGGTGGAACTTCTGGTTGGAGCTGAACCAAGTACAAAAATCACAGAAAGGCTGCCAGGCAGATCTTGTATCACCAGTCCTGCAGTATTGTATTTTGCCAGTGCTGTAGTCTGTGGAGACATGGCACACTTCCATAAATCACTTCTTCCTTCAAAAGTAACAGTACAGATAATAAACTCTTTGCTGTCAGGAATAAGGCTCTAGTTATATATATATATCACTAATAAGTTCCAAACTCTTGTCTTATTTTGCAGTTAAGAGTAGATATCCTTTGAGCTTGACTGGAACTGATTATCTTTGTTCTGGAAAGGCATGTTTGATTTGTGTAAAAAAAAAAAAAAAGAAAAGAAAAAAATGTATTAAAGACTGACCTAAAAGAATGTATTTTGTCTTTATAGCCTCTTAAATGTAGTCCTTAGTAGAGTTACAACAGATTGCAGTGCTTTGTATGAGCAAAGAGATGTCCCTTCCTTTTCACTTTTGACACTTAGATTTTACCTAATCCTATTAGCCAAAACCTTGTCACTTGGTCTGTGACTATTTATTTTTGCCCTTGTATTTGCCACAGATACAGAACAGGGCAAAGCAGACATAAAATCTACTTAGATGTGTAACAGGTTTGAGACAAGGAAACTACAGATTGCCTAAACAAAAAGCTGCAGCCTGCTCTGCCTCCCATGGAAGCTGCAAGGAAGAGCCTCTCTGCTTTTTGGATGGATCAGGTGGAATCTTCCCCCATAGCAGGGTGGTGTCAGCACATCCCTGTGCTGCTTCATGGATTGTCTGCCAGCTCCCAGCTCTTCCAGCCTTTGCTGATCTCCTGTGGCAGCCAAGTGTCACCTAGGACATCCTGCTTTTTGACAGCTTGGATCTTGTTTAGCACTGGAGGTTTCAGAACTGAGGGTGGCAGTGAGGACAGGTGAACACAGCAAATCCTGTTCCCAGTTGTTTGAGTTAAGGATAAGCTGCTCAGTGGGGTCGTGGGGCAGAAAGAGCTGTTTGATTTCATTGCTGCCTTGGCAGCAGTAATTCCTAATAGCTTGTTCAAGAATGGAAACAGATTTTAGTTTGATTCCTTTGTGAATAAAACAAGCTGACAAGTATCAGAAGTAGATGTGAGGATTTTTTTGTCTGAGTTGTCCAAAAGCTGATGTGTCTGATTGTTCTTAATTTCAAGATGCTATAATTGTCTTGTAGTATTACTGTAAGTGAGGTGAGTTAGTCTTTGCCAAGACTACATCCTGTGGTGACCATTGAAGTGCAGATAAATGGAAAGCAGAGGGGCAAGAGCAGAGCTGCAGGTGCTGTGGTGCAGCTCCTGGGATCATTCCCAGTTCCATGATCCCACTGTTTGTCTCAGCAGAGACCTGTCAGGATCTGTCATGGCCTGTCAGGATGGGCAGCAGCCTTGCTTGGTGCTCTGTGGATATCAGGAAGAGGGTGAAGTCCTGAAGCAGGCAAGTGCATCTAGAGATTCTACTTCCTATTTCGTAAGCTCTTCCAGAACAGTTGAAATGTAATTATTTGAACACTTTATGATTCAAGTGCTCTTTAAAAGCAGAGGAGAGTTTTAAAAATGGCATCATAAGCACTGGCCAGAGCTGTGACATCCAGCAGAGCTTGAGCACAGGCTGCATCTCCAGCTGCCCTGCCCAGGGAAGGCTGGGTGGGAGCACCTCTGAACACCAGGAATGCAGCTCTGAGCTCAGCAACACCTCATCTCTGTGGTCAGGCAGCCATGAGAGATTTCACCATACACTGGTTATTGTCATCCCAACTGAGTTTATAACAATTCTCTAAAATACAGCTGGAGGAAGTGCTGAGGCTACTGGAAGTTGCAAACAGAAATATTGATGAAATCAGCTTTTTTCTGGATGGATTCTTTCAGCTGCATGGTATGCTATCTCCAAAATGAATTCTGACGTTAATTTTCTTCATCTTGGCCACTGTTTTGCAAAGTAGCCTTGTTTTAATAAAAATAAATAAACACCCATACTTCTAGGCATCTTTATATTTGCAGGGTTAAATGCATCACAGGAACTTTGCTTGAAGGATTTTTATTTAGGCATGCAATTTAATAATGCACTTTAAGCTACTGAGAGCATGGTAAGATCAGAGAATAAAATTCTACAAACAGAAATGAGATACACTCTCAGCTCAATGAAATATCCTGTGATGGGACTGGAAAGCCAGGGTAGAGCTTGGTGTAACACTAGAGTTGGCAACCAGTGAGAACCAAAAATCAAAGAATTATTTTAGATTATAAAATAGACGAGACTTTGTAAAAAGAAAGGAGTCTGAGAAGGAGATCAACTTCATTCTTACATTCTTTCCTGTATGCAAATGATGCATTTTTTTGGGTTTTTTTTCCTGATGGCACAAAGGTGCAGTTTTGGAGTGGAAGCTGTAGAAAAACAGATGTGTTTTGATTTTTTGGAGGGAAGATCACCCCAGATTTTCTTCATAGGGTATTCCCTCCAGTTCTTTCCTATGTGTACTGACATCTAAACACATCAAATTGCAGTGAAGTAACTCCTTCCTCTAGCTCAAATAATTAATAGAGAAGCCAACCAATGGATCCGAAGCCAACTTACCTTGTGAGTTCTTGTATTTACTCTTGACAGTGTTGGGATGCTTTGAGAGACCCCAGTGAAGAGTTCTGCTTTTAATGCTATTTGCAAGTGGGAAACACCTATGTGTTCCAGACTTGGCGCTTTCACTGATCTGTAGAGTAGATGCAATCCTTAATTAAGCACAAATTTTACAAAATAGCCCAGTAAAAACTGTATTATGGTAGAAAAATCAGTACAATGTGCAGTGGCTGCACTAAAAGGCAGGAGGGTTTGTATTTTCTCTGGCCTGTGTTCATTTACTCTCTGGGGAGCAGGATATTGAATCAAACCTAGTGAGTGATAGAGCTCAGGAGGTTCCCTGGTCCATCAGGGTTTCACACTGTTTGTTGTGATTAAATACAAGACCAGATGCTGATAAATTAATTTGAAAATCTATCTTACTGTGTTTGTGAACAACTCCATGTAACTCCTGATGCTTTGGCAGTTCTAGCTGCTGCTGGGGACAAATTTCTCTGTATTGTCATGAAAATCCAGGAAGTTACTAAATATAGTATTCAGTGGTTTCATGTGAACTCTATTTCTACTCTGTTTAACTACAAAAACTAGTTCAGAAAAGAGTTATCCTTGGCAGAGGGAGCTGTCTAAATAAAGATTCCCCACTGGGCATGCAGAGTCTTTGTGAACAAGTCACAAACCCCAGCTCTTTCATACAGATCTGTTTGTCCTGCATCCATTTGTGCTCATGTTGTGCCACCCACGGAATTTGAGCTCTCTAATACCATAAAAAGGAGTCAGAATGGAACAGCAGCCTTAAAGCTGCCTCCTGCAGTCCTCATCTCTCAGACCAAAAAATCTGGTTTTATGCAGTATTTCTAGATGTTCCCTCTCAGGCCAGGCCATGGTGTTGCTGCTGCAACTGCCTGAGTAGCTGGTGTGTTGTAGTTACTTTCACACTGTAATCTCCTGAGTTAGTGCAAATTGATGATTGAGTTCACTTCAATGCAAACGATGGTTATTTCTGCTGGAGCAGTAACAGCACTTTAAGAAGTAGTGACCTGTGTGAACTAGCAACTAAGATGTTGGATTTGCCCAAAGAAAGGCTGGGTAGCCTGATTTTATACAAATCCTTGGTTTGAGGAGGCACATAATCCTTGTCAGCCTTCTCATTTCCCTGCTGCTGCTTTCACGTGTGCCAAGTGCTGTTCTTTCTGTCTGCCCAGTCCAGCAGCAAGGGCAAAGCAGGGCTGGGATGGAGAGAGCTGGGTGTGGGTGTGGAGCCTGCCCTGCTCCAAGCTGCTGGATTAAGGGATTCCTGGGGGATGGCAGAGCCTGAGGAGCTGCAGAGGGGCTTTCAGAGCTGGCTGCCCATCCCTGAGAACAATCCTCAGAATTTAAAAGGTTTAAATTACCTTTTTTACCTGATTTTGACCTCGGAAAAGTAAATGTGGATGTTTGAAAGTTAACAGGCTGTAATAGAGAGCTAGTCTTCCCAGTATGGCTGAAGTAATTGCATCTTATTTTTAAACACCTGAGGCTCTTGCTGTAATGGCTCCACAGCCTGAGAAATCAGGCTGAGTCACCAAATGAAGAATGCAATAAATGGCATTTGCTCCAGTTGCTACCTGGTTTTATAAACTCCTCCTCTTGAAAACTGGAAGGCTGATTTTTGCCCAGTGCTGCCATGAATTTCAGACATTCATATGTTGTAGCCTGGCTGGTTTTGTGTTGTTCACAACTAGAGAACTACACAAGCTGTCTCCCTTTCATACTCTTAAACAAGTAGTGTGAGGAAGTTTAAGAGAAACCTTTTGAGGGTGCAGGTAAAACCATCCTTTTATTTGTCCAGAGGGATAACCAGGCCTTACTTAGGCTCCACCTCCTGTATTCTAAACCAAATAACTACATATGGTGCACTGTTATCAGAACAATTTGTTATTAAGGTCAATTTTATTTTTTAAAAAGGTTAAAAATTGAGGAGGAGGTGCGAGATCATATTTATTGTTAATAAATTCAATTTGTAAGCTTTAGTTCTCATACAAGTCCTTTCCCAGCTAAGGACAAGGAATATTTGAGCTTGGATGTGGATAGTATAAACTTATAAAGGGTTGTCAAGGTCAGCACTAATGAAGTTGGGCCTGATTTATTGTGTTTTGGGCAGTGTTTAGCAGTGTTTAGACAGGTTTAATTTAGCTTTCATCACTGAGCTATTGTCCAAGTTGCTTGGCAGAAAAGAAACCAAACAGCTCAACAAATGAGCTGTGGGTATGATGAAATTGGTAGTTCTGGAATTCATGGTGGGACTGTTGGGGTGTCTGTGCAGGGCCAGGAGCTGGACTGGATGATCCTTGTGGGTCTCTTTCAGCTCAGGGGATTCTGTGGTTCTGAACTTGAAGCTGATTGTTCAAATGCTTCAAAACGTTTAATGCTTTGTTTGCTTTTAATATTTCCCTTCCATTGCTGGCAGCAGCTGTAGTTTACCAAACTGGGCTCTTGATGTATCCAATATTTAGGGCTCTGGTGGTGTTCATCTGTTTTCTTTCTTGGCTGTTTTGCAGTTGATTTCCTGAAAAGGAGGTGGAAA
Source organism: Lichenostomus cassidix (assembly GCF_008360975.1). Lineage (NCBI taxonomy): Eukaryota > Metazoa > Chordata > Aves > Passeriformes > Meliphagidae > Lichenostomus > Lichenostomus cassidix. The sequence goes on from NC_139493.1 coordinate 19,243,323, forward strand.
AGATTTTTGCAAATCACAGGGCTGGCTCAGTTCTTCCTTTGACTATTTGGAAGAATTCCATTGAGAATAAAATTGGAGATCTGAAAAAAATGTGCTGCTTTCATAATGATCCTTCCCCTGCTTCTCTGGAAGTGGTTTGCTTATCCTTCACACTCTGGAAGGATGCTTTTCAAGCTGCTCCTCAGTGGAAGAGGGGAGGATGCAAAGGCTGTGTCAGAATCAGGAGTCAGGTCATTTTTGGTGCCTTAATACACAAAAAAAAGAATACTGTGTGTGGATTTTATCTTTGACAGTTCCTGTATCTTTCTAGTTATATGGAATTCTGTGCCTTAATTGGGTTCCTCTGTTGCAATAATCTCTGTTAGATGAATAAATCAGTGCTCAATGCTTTCAAAAGATGCCATTATTAATCATGAGCTGTTTATAAATGGACTGTAAATATGGCTGGTCATGTAGACTATCATAAAAATTATACAGAAGAGAGAGACATGGCAGGGGCTGAGGAGTTGGAGTCTGACAGCTGGAGAGGGTTTGAACTACCAATAAATAACTCATGGAGGGAGAGGGAGGCTGCAAATCCTAGATTTTTTTTTTTTTCCCAGAGGAAAATTGATTTGACCTATATAAAAAAAATACACATTTCACCAAACCATTTTAGTGTTAGAAGCCATCTGTTTACATTTGCTTTGAGTATTTTCTCATGAAGTGCAGAGCTGTGCAGCAGATGACTAAGATGCACAAGTCTCTCTTAGTGTTTCTTTATAAACATAAGCAGAGGTAGTGAAACTCTGGGTTTCACTGTGTGGAAGTTAAAGAGGAAACTCCCATTGCTGTTGGTATCTGTATGTGTACATCTATTTATTCTGCACTGCATGGTGATGCTTTAACAAGTTTCTCCTGCTGCCAAGGGTTGGATTAACTGCAAAGACAGGCTGGTGAGGAAACTTTCAGGGTTTTTTGCCACAAAATAACCAGGACCCAGCATTCCCAGGCAAATTTACAGCTGGAAGTCCCAAACATGTAAGCAAAGCACTGAATTTAGAGAACATAGACTTGATCCTTCTTTGGGGTTTCCTTAGCTTGCCTTACTTTTTGCCAGTTCAAGGCAAACAATAGCCTTCATTGTCCTGAAGATAAAATCTGGGAGAGAATGTGTCTGACAGAAATAAGGTTTCTAATGAAGCATATGATGGTTGAGTTGTCAGCTAATTATCTTTTCCATGTGTTACCTAATAGAATTCTGCATCACTGGGATTTAAGATTTGTCAATTTTTGGTATCTTTCATTCTAAACCTGGACATCTCTGCCAAGGCCAACAATGAAATGAGCATATTAAGATAATAAATCTCCAGTGAACAGCCCAAGTTATTTATACTGGATGAACAAGGCTGTCTGTAGAACTGGGGTGTCTTTTGGGTTGCTGGAGGTGGGAGTGCTTTAAGAGTTGAATACATTCATATTCAGCTTTAGTTGTGGGAACATTTGAGCCTGAGACTTGAAAGAATGCAGACCTTTCAAATTATGGTATGTGAGAAAAATTTATGATTTAGTGTTTCCATTTCCATAGAGGAAATAGCAATGCTCTGCTTGAACCAAATGATAAATTTCCTTTAAACGTAGTCATATGATGATCAGGGAAATAAATTCCTTCTTACCCTTTGTCAAGGCAGCTGAGGGCAAAGTTGGGTGTCTTAAAACCACTTGCTGTGTATGGGACATGGTCCCATTAGTCACTGAGTGAAGGATTGCATATTTTCTCTTTTTAAAAGGCTTTTAAAACAGGCTTAGAATAAGAGACAGAGAAGTTTATCAAATTTATAAAAAAATTATCAGAATCTGAATTGTGTTTGTGGTCATTGCTCTGTCAGACCAATTGTAAATATGACACAGTCTTGGACAAACCTCCACTTTTTCCTTTGAGCAACAGAGAGAATTGAGGGGCAATATCATCAGTGTTTCTGCTTTTGAGCTGTTTGACACTATATGATTTTGGAAATCGCAGAATCCCAGAATGGGCTGGAAAGACCTCAAAGTCCACCCAGTCCCACCCCCTCCCATGGGCAGGGACACCTTCCACTATCCCAGGTTGTTCCAAGCCCTGTCCAACCTGGCCTTGAAGTGTTTGAGGTTCAGCATGTAATACATCTTTCCAACCTCACCTCGTACAGAAATGTGGCAGGAGAAGACCATTTTGGTTCTTCTGTTACCATAAAATGTATCCTGAGTTCCCTGAGTTTAGTGTAGCACTAAACATGGATATAACTGGGAAGAGCCTTTGCTAGGTCAAGGAAAATAGTGCAGAATCATCCATGGGTGCAGTCAGGATTTGGAATACATACATCTAAAGCAGTAACAATCACTGCTGCCTTTATGTCTCTTAAGCCTGAAGCAAAAAAGATCTTTGGGTGCTGCTTGGGGTGTTAAAAGTGTTGAGTGGGATACAAAGGGAATTTGTGGCCAGTGAGCTGCTTAGTGTCAGAGCTTCTGGAGCAGTCCTGGGGCTCTGCTCAGGATCACCATCTGCATCAAACAGCTGGGTCTTGGAGCCCACAGGAAAGTCCTGCTGATGAGGACTCTGCCAGGAGTCAACAGGACTGGTTTCAGACAGGTTTCCTCCTGGTTTGTGCAAGGGATGGTTCAGTCCAGTTTGATTTTGAATCAGGGAGACTCAGTTACATCACGTTGATGCAGATGTACAATTTCCAGTGACCTACTTAAACCCCATTCCCACCAAAGTGTTCCTTGTTCCTCAGCTCTGTGGGGTGATCTGTGTGGTGAGAATCAGAAATGTCTTTCTGTGGGCTATGGCAGGAGCAGGCAGAAGTTTATGGGATGATCCTGTCAGAAATGTGGAGTCCTGGATTAGCATCACCTTGTAACACAGACAGTGCAGGTCTATTGAACAGGTAAAATAATGTAAGAGATGTGGTATTAAAATGAAGTTATTTTAAATGTTATTGCATTTACAACAGATTAAGTGCTCTGCAATGAACAACCCACAAGTGCTCAGTTTAACAAGTGTTGAGCTACTGTGTAAATCCTTTCATGAGCCCTTTCTTGGTCCACCTCATTATGTAACATAATTGTGTGGCCAGGCTTGTTTCCAGGAAATCTCTTCTCTGGCCCTGTGGCAACCTCACCACCATCCTTATTCAGACTCTGCCTGCAGGAAAGAGGGAAAAACCATGGCAATGGGAAAGATGACCAGTGTTTATAAGCAGCTAATGGGAATCCCAGCTGATTTGGTGGGTTGCCTAACCTTGGAGTGGGAAATGCAGTGCCCTGAAGAGAAGGTAATGCCAATGAGCCTCTTCATGGGAATGCTGTGAGATGATGTGTTGTCATCTGTGTGCATGGTCACATTTAAACCTCCAATCTGTCTCTGCTGAGCTCCTTGCTTATGCAGAATGGCCTGGTGGGTTTATATTATAATTGGAGTAAATATCTCTTGAATGTGTGTTGAATTTGGAAGTCTGATTTGGCTCAATTAAAATGTGATTAGGTTTTCTGTCTCCATTGTGGAGGCTGTAAGTGCTCTGGAGAACCATTTAATGTTGAAGGCTGGCCTGCTGCTTTTGGCTGAAATGCAGCTTGAAATATGCAAAGCTCTGAGAAATTCCAGGACTCCCACTAGGTCAAAAAATTTTCTCTCAACTCTAGCATTTCATCAAGTTTCCTAGTAACATGTCTCCATGTATCACAATCCTTACTGCTTGGAAAGCCACCAACTTTGCAATGAGCTGAGAGTTTTTGTTGCATGTGCTGAACGATATTCTCTTAGTAGAGAGGTCTGATTAAAACAACTTCCATCCATTCTGGTTTCAGACAGCATTTGTGTTACAGGGTCTTGTTTTACTGTGTGTTACATGCTTTGGGTGAGATTAATTTAGTTACACTGAGTATTTATCTAGTCTAACTCTATTAATTGCAGTCTTTTTAACCAACTTAATCTGGGGTAATATGTCCAGGATCCAGTCACTTAAATCTGAGCTAAAGCAGAAATGAGCTGCTCTTCCAAAAGTGTACTTGGCATAAATCAAAACACTGTGGACAGGAGATTTTAAAAATCCCTGAGCTAGTAGTGTTGTTGTGACTATGCTGATTGGGACTCAGTGATAATGGCTCACTTCAGTAAAGCCTCACTTCAGTACAACAAACCTTTGGAAGAACTGTGTTGAGCTGGTCTTATTATGGGCTATAACTTTTCTGGGGAAAATACAGAAAGCTTCACTTTATCCAAGGTAAGATCTGCAGTGCACCTGTGCTCTGGTCTGAAACTGGCTGACAGCACAGCTGAAGTCTCAGACCTTTCTCGGCTTTGGCACTTTTGGTTAAGTTGTTCAGAGATAGTCAAATAAATTGTCTGATGAATCATTTTCAGCTGAAAGAACAGTGTGATTTGCATGTGGAACCAAAAACTTTTCCTTTGTTTACCAGCCCAAAGACATTGACAATACAGTAATTTTGTAGTAGAAAATGCCACTAATGTTCCATGGAGTCTCAGTGTACTCAGTATTCATGACTCAATGATGTACTGGATCCCCTAGACCTCACTTATTCTAGATGTGCATGATTTGAGCTGGTTTCAGCAGTCTTCACAGTGAGTGGCTTGATGTTCTTTTATTTCGAGAGAAATTTGGGAATCCGAGTTAGAACATTTCACATTATGGACCTCCCAGCAGCTTCTCCATGTGGTGAAGACTTGTCCATGCCTATTGTGTCCTGGCAGCGGTGCTGTGGTGACACTGGGAGGTATCTCTGTGTCCTTGTGGCTTCTTAAAGAAAGAAAAGGTCCTAACCTTGCACGTGGGGCATCAGAACATGTTGGCTGGGACCCAAATTTCTATAAATATGTGGGCACATTGGGCTTATTTAGTGCATGTTAAGCACCTCGGAGGCTTTCAGGAGCACACATGCCCTGAGTGGCCAAGGGCTGTGTAGGAGGTACCTACAGAGCCTGGGGGGCTCCTCAATCCATGCCCAGGGCTTGAACCACCAGAGGACATTGCCTCATTATTACTAGGGAAATGAAACACTGCAAGTGTGAAATGCAAATGACAGGGGTTGCCTAACTTAGAAAGATGGATTTTTTATTTTGCACTGTCACTATGACAGTGCTGCCATATGCTCAGGTTCTGCTTTGAGCTGAATTGGTGCCCAAAGGCAGCTGAGCTGCCCTTCCCCAGATGAAAGAGAACGCCTGAGGTCTTTGCTCAGTGCTCAAGGGCAGCAGAGCAACGCTGGAAGACCCTGCAAAATTCAGAGCTGAGCATTGCTGGGTGGAGGGTCTGGATGGGAAACCACACAAGGAGCAGCTGAGCGCACTTGATTTGTTCAGCTGGAGAAGGGAAGATTGAGAATTGTGAGATCTCACCAGGGGCTTCATCTCCAATCTCTGCTCCCCTGTCACCAGGGACAGGACCCAGGGAATGGCTGGAGCTGTGCCAGGGAGGGTTAGGTTTGATACCAGGAAAATATTCTTCCCCTCGAGGGTGGTCAGACACTGAACAGACGCCCCAGGGAATGTTCATGGTCCCAAGGCTGCCAGAGCTCCAGGAGTATATGAACAATGCTCTCAGAGATGCACAGGGTGGGATTATTGGGGTGTCTGTGTAGGGCCAGGAGCTGCACTGGGTGATCCCTGTGGGTCCCTTCCAGCCCAGAATATTCTGTGATCTCTGAACAATTGGTCATGGTCATGTTTCTTTTCCAGTGTTCTTCAGGCTTATTAGGCTTTGCCCTTGCTCTGGAGCACCCTGACAAGGGCATTCCAGGAAGGAGGATCCATACCTGTCCTGTGAGCATCTGTGGGGATGCAGTGTGCAGCTGGCCGAGGGCAGTGTGAAAGGCATGTGCCTTTCTCCCCGTGTGGCATTCTCCCAGAAGTACAGGCTGGTGATGGCAGAGCTGGTGTGATGATCTCATGCTGTACCAGCCCACGGTGCTCCTGTGCTCTGGCTGTGGCAGAATGAGAGCAGTGCTCCAGACTCGAGTGCAGGGAGGGCATCAGTGGCAGAGCTTGGATTGCCCTGGGAAGAGAAGCCAGAAGGTGCCATTCTTTTGCTGTCTTTGTTTCAGAAGCAGGCAGTCCGTAAAAGGATTGTTTTCTTTTCACTACAATCAGACCCAAACAGGAGAATATAGAGGTGCTTCATGGCAAATGGGTGGAATTTGCTGCTGCTGTCAGCTGACCACAGTGTTCAGCTGCTCCCCATAAATACATCCTATTCCAAATATCCCTGGTATTCCTATGTGGAAGATCTGATACTGTTTTATTAATAATGCAGATGTAAAGAACCTTGTGGAACTTAAAAGAGTGAAAATAGAACTGTCTGAGGCAGATGGATGTCAGTCCAAAAGTCTGAACCCCTGTCACTACCACTGGCATGGTTTGTACCTGGAAAGTTAAACTGGCACATTTTTCACTCCTAGGAAACACTTCTGTGCTTTAGTCAGAAAATATCCACACAGCTTCCCATGCTGAATGCTGCCAGCAAGCACTATTATACTGACAAGTGCATGACAGCTTTATTAATTTCTGTTGCTGTAATTGTGGTGATTTCCTCTCTTAGGCACTGAACAGGTTTTCTGGTGTTTTGATACCTGTGTTAGTGCAAAGGTCTCCTGGAGCTTGATTTCGACTGAAAGACAGCCAGATGGGAAACATAGTTTTGACTGACAGATGCCTGAGATTTGTAGCTCTTAGGCCTCTGGTAAAAACAGGAGGAGTTCAGAACACAATGCCACTTGGAAAAGAGTGAGTAACGAGAATGTAACAAGTAAGAGTGAGTCAAGAATGAGTAACTGATAGCTGTTTGTGGATGGAAATCTAGAAAGCTTGATCAGTTTAATATAGCTGGAGGCCCAAATCAATTACAGACGCAATTATAAATTATAAAGGTAAATTTGTTTGTGTTTATTTTGTTAGGTGAACATTTGTGTTTGTCTTTCAAACTTACTCCAGCACTGCAGCAAACTCTTCTCTGTCAAGCCAGCCAATAGGTGATTTTTGCTGAGGCCTGCATTCACTGCAGCTTCACCTCCAGCTGTATCTCTCGGGCCTGTCTGCACACACAAACAGTTCTTGGTGTCTTGGAACTTGGGCTGGCTCCTCTCTCTGGGCATGTTGCTCACAGCCTGAGCTAGCACAGCTCCCCAGCTGCTAATGCAATCTCTGTGCAGTTTGAATAATATTTAGTGCTGCCTCTGTCTCATGAAGTTCAGCTAATGCAAGGGGAGTCAACTTGAATGCAGCAAACTTGAGTTAAATCTGTGATAAAACAGCCATAACTGTGTATGTTCAATAGGATTGGCATATGCTCACAAAATTAGAAGAAAATAAAATCACCCCACAAAAGTAAGTGGGGGAGTTGCCCAGATGGACTCAGTTCAGTGACTGAGCTGCAAAGTGCTCATGTGCCACCCTGGAGTGGAGAGATGGGACAAGGGACGACCCTGGGAGGGCTGGCTGAGGCTTCACCAGGCTCTTCCTCATTCTGCTCCCTGTCAAAGCAGTTTCAGTTCTTTATGGTGTGCTCTGTCCTGTGTAACCCAATGTGTTCTTGGTTCCTCTGAGTCAAGGAATTGTTTGGATCCTCTCTCTTCTCCGTGGTCCTGGCTTATATCTCCTGTGTGTTACCAAGGGCTGCCCCTCCAGAAAACCAATAGGTGCAGCCTGGGAATGAAAACCACCTGTGCCTTGTGTGACAGAAACTTAGAAAGCAAATTTAGTAACTGTGTTGTTTACAAACAATATTTATTATAAATGTATTCACTACAGTTATAAACTATAACTACAGTTATAAAGATAACAAAACTACAGTTATAAAGATAACAATCTGATGTATGAGCACTGTGGTTCATGTAACTCTCATCACACATCTCTGTTGTTTAAACAGGCACTGTCACAGAGTCACTGGCTCAGCCCTGTAAGGTTTCACAGAATCCCAGAATCCCAGAATATTTTGAGCTGAAAGAGACCTCAAAGGTCATCCTGTTCCCAGCCACTTCCACTGGCCCAGGTTGCTCCAAGCTCCATCCAACCTGGCCTTGAGCACTTTTAGGGATGTGGAGTGCACAACCCCCTGGGCAACCTGTTCCAGTTTGCTGTGTTTTCATCAAGATCTCTGCTCCTCAGTTTAACAAAAACAGTTATAGGTGCATCAAAGTTCAATTGTGGATTTTTTTTAAGCATAGAAGTACACGAGTTGGGCTGTTCTGCTTGGGATGCCACCAAGGGTTGTCTCAGTCACACCTCAGTGCCTGAGGAATCCCCATGTTCAGGAGCCCAGTCAAGGGGGGTCTTCGGGGTCTTGTGAGCTGGCTCTCTTGGCAGGAGCTATCAGAGATTTGTTCTGGACAGCTTCCAACCTGGAGCCAAATTTTAACAGTGGCATAACCTTTCATGCCAAGAATTTTTGTTCTGTCTGGTTGGGAATATTGAAGAAGTACAAACAAGGTGCGGATAGAGAGAGAAAAGAGTCCAGATGAGTTTTGAGATGTTTTTCAGTGGAATGCTGCAGTGTTTGATGTTGTTTGCATAGCTTCCTTTGAATTCCACACTGTTGTGGAGTCAGATTATCTAGAGGATTTAAAATCTGATTATTACATTCCATGTTAAAATGAGTAAATGCATTGGGATCCTTTAGCACTAAATCACAGTGACATTATATTAGACACTGAAAAGATAATCCAAAAATCACTTATTTAGTAATATTTTAGAAATTATTTTACATGCCTGCCTTTTAATATCTTTTGACATATACTTTTCAAGTGATTCATCCATGCATTTATAAACTTCTCTTTTGCTTTAAATAAAGCAGAACTAGGTCTTTGATATTTAGAATCCTCATAGTTGTTCTTGGAATTTTTCTTTGGATGAGGATTTTGGCATGGATTATACTTTATGAAACAGTCCTGGGTCTGGATCTCATTCATCACAAATCTTGGAAAGAAATGTCCCTTGGCTTTCAGATAGGGCCATGGAATTTTTCAAAGGATGAATTGGAACTATAAGGTGTATGTACATTTAAATATAGGTTCCTTCAAATATGCAGAGCTTCCATAAGGATCAGGTTTGTATACATTCCATTAATTGTAAGTGTAAATTTAAAATCTATTATAGGCAATGCATTATAGAATAACAGAATACCAAAACGGTTTGGTTTGGTTTGGTTTGGAGGGACCTTAAAGCTCATCCATTTCCACCCCCTGCCATGGGCAGAGGAAGGGACACCTTCCACTATCCCAGGTTGCTCCAAGCCCTGTCCAGCCTGGCCTTGGACACTTGCAGGGATCCAGGGGCAGCCACAGCTTCTGTGGACACCCTGTGCCAGGGCCTCATCTTTATATTATGCTGGGCTTAAGTATGACAGAATTTGCCAAATAAACTGATTTCCTTGAATTAATTCTGTTAAGATCAGGCGTCATGAATAGAAACCCAAGTTATTTGTGTATATTTATTTTTTGTAGCTGGCAGATGTTGGTTGTCCTTCCAGAGTTTGCAGGAGGGTGCTCAGCACCAACCACCCCCCATCTGGAGCTGGGGCTGGCCCTGAGCTGGGCTTTGGGCAAAGGGGAAGCACAAGGACAAGAGTGAGGGAGGAGCAGAGCAAGGTGCTGGACTACTCGGTGTACGAGGTTTTGTCTGTGTCTGATCTTGCTGCCTCCAATCCTGAGAAGGTGTTTATGAGCTGTGCTCTGTCCTGCTGAACTTCAGAGCTACTTCTGGTGAGTAGAGGGAAGCTAATACACACATCTTGTCACGTTCAGGGCTTATCAGCTGGGCCAGGGTTTGCTTTAGATGGGTCGCTAGGATTGTAAAGTGCAGTACTGGGTTGTATTAAAGTGACTGAGCTCCTATCAGCAAAGTCTGGCAGTTCTGACATGGAGCTTTTAGATTTACATTATCTTTTGTCTTGGGCCTGACCTAGATCCCAGGCATTTAGGGACAAGAAGTTAATTAAGTCTTGTCTCTGTTCAGACCAAATCCCTGGCATCTGCTGAGCACACCATTAACAGAGCCAGCAGTGGTCCTGTCTTTGCTTGAGACTGTCATAAATTGCATTTATTAATGGCAGATTATATAAACTTCAGCCAAGTCTTTATCAGCACTTAGGCCAGACACCAGATAAACAGTTGGCCGCAATTCTGTCCTCTAATAAAACTGTACATGAAACTTGAACTCAGTGTTGTGGTTTAAACGCTTTAAGAAATGAGCTGGTGCTCAGCACTGTAAACTGGACACTCCTTGAAGACCAAGCAAGGCTGCTGTGCCACATCTGCTGAGCATCCTGCCCTTGGCTCTCTGTGGGAGTGTGCTGGCTCCTGTCCTGGCCCCGAGTGTCCTTGCAGGATGAGGATGAGGATGAGCAGAGCTGGGGCAGCCCACGCATGTCCAGTGCTGTCCCCTGGCCTTGGCTGTGCCTCACACTTTATTCTTTGGGATAAGGGAGTTTCTCTTCACATCTGGCCTGCCATTCCCCCTCAGAAGAACTGGCCCTTTGCTGCCAGTTGCACTCCAGGAAATTCCCCGCTGCTGGGAAGAGATTCACTGTTCAGGACATTCTGGAGCTTCCAGGGACCATGCTCCTAAATTAAAGCAAACTGACAACACATGTATGTCATGTTTGCAAGGGGGGCTGGAACAGCTCTGGCAAAGTTAGTGAGAGCAGTGAAGTTTTCCTCAGGTTTTTTTTTTACAAGTCTTTGAAATCCTTTTTGACATCTGCTCTTTATTACTCACCAATATAACTGTCCTTTTAGGAAAAGAGACATTTTTCATTATTCATTTCAAAGTTAACAGACACGTTTTCAAGTGCCTACAATAACTGTGAGGGCTTTGCTTTCAGGTGATTTGGCCATACAGCTGAGTCCAACTACAACACTGTTTTCTGTTCCATGTCTGCATTTACCTCAGTCACAACTGAAACCAGGTTTTTATCTGAGGGCCAGGGTTTGGTTTTTATTAAAGAAATAGTTTGACTCTGTCTGAATCCATGACATGAAACTCTGAGAGGAAATCTGAACCCTGCAACCCTTCACATCCCAAGTTCATCAGCAAAAGCATTTTGTTTGCTCTTTGTAGGGACAACATTATTGCTTTTCCCTTTCCTATCCAACGTATCACATCGAATTTTCTTCTTTTACATCCAAGATGAAAAATACCTAAACTTCGTGGAGTTTTAAATCAAAAGTACTACCTAAGGATTTTAAGGCAGATGGATGGAGTACCAAAAAGCTGCCCTCTGTTTCCCCTTTCATGCCAGATTACATTCCCTGGATTTGTGTTTCTAAAACAGCAGCACTGAGCTCAGGGCTTAGGCTGCTCTCTGGGAGCAGAATGCTGTGAAGGGGCAGTGGCTGTAAGGGCAGTGGGCACCTATCCTGACTTAAGTCTCCAGTAATTACTGCAACACTGTCAGTGTTTGCAAACCAGGGAAAATGTTCCAGGCACATATTTTTAGTTTTTGCTGTGGTTGACTCCGAAGTTACATCTGCAACAAAATTATTTTAAAGATTGAAGCACTTCTGCGGTTTGAAAGGATAATAAAGCCAGTGTTGCAATCTGAGAAATAACTCCACAGTCTGAGTTCTTGATGTAATTTAACTAATTTGCAGCTCATTGTGATGATGATGATGATGATAACACAAAACAGTGACTTCTTTTGTCCTCCCCCAAATAAAATGGCTCAGTTCAGCTTCTGGAGAAAAGAATTGTCAAGCAGTGCTGTCCGGCAGTCATGCACGGAGAGATGGGAGGGAGCAAGATATGTCCTAGAGGGACGCTCTAGTGGACTCCAGCATTTCAACAAGCTTCTTTTCATACACAGATTGGGTATGGGTCATTTTTAGTTCTAAATGGCTCCATTAAATGCTTTTCCAAGCCTTATGCTGGCGTAGAAATATTTTAAAGCCAATTGCAGTTTAGCCTCCTTATGAAATGAAGCATCAATCCTTCAGGCAGGTGAAACACCATTCAAAAGCTAAACTTGTGTTTAGAGAAGAAAACAGCCTAATGTAAATACAGACATAAACATTCTCCAGTGCTGCTGAGCTGCTGTTGCAGAGCTATTGTGTTTTCTAGCAGTTCCATGGGACTGCATCAGCTGAAGGAGGGGGCTCAGGACAGGCTTGGGATGGAGCAGGGCTGCAGGAAGCTGAGAGCAAGCCCCTGCTCTAGAACAGAGTGAGTTCTTCCAGAAGCAAACAAAGATTGTGATTTCAAGAGCTTCCCACTGCTCGCTGTGCTTTAAGTTTGCCTCTAAGTTTGTCTAAGTGTTAAGATCCTCAGAAAAGCTGGAGAATATCTGGGAGAAGATTTTTGGCTATTTTGTTGTGACTAGGGCACAGGTCAGTCAAAGAATTGAGTTCGTTCTCAACATTTCTCATCAGAAACCACAGGTGCAGGACTTAAGCTGGTACGCAAAGAGTGCTTTGTGCCTGCCAAAGCTGGTATGGAATGACGGCTTTGTGCCTGCCAAAGCTGGTAGGGAATGAAGGCTCTATGCCTGGCAAAGCTGGTAGGGAATGAAGGCTTTGCTCCTGTCTCCCTGCCACCCACCTTTGTGAAAGATCAATGAAGCAAAAATGATGGGACTTACCACAGAGCCATACCTCAACAAAGCATGTGCAAAGCCTCAAAGACCCCAAGTTGACTACAGGCGCTAGGAGAAGCGCATGCACAAGAAGATTGGCCCTGCCTCCAAAGCTGACCACGCCTTGGACACTCCTCTCTTGGCATGTGTGGCCTGCCAGGTGGAGTTTGGCATATCTCCACAAGAATTAAGGGGGAGCAAAGGCGGGTGGCAAGGAGGGACCAGGTGTATTGACTAGCATAAAAGACAGCTGTGGAACTGCTGAACTCCGAAGATCTTCCCCACCGTGAGATCACGTCAGTCGTAGACAGAGACAGAGGAACGCCTTCTGGACCGGGACCCCCAGAGACGCCAGATGTTTGTGGACCTGTGATGGTACCAAAAACCCCATTTTCTTCCCTTTCTCCCTATCTTTTCCTTTATTCTCTTTCTCCTTCTCTCTTTCTCAGAAGCCACTTTATGGGTTACAATAAATAAAGTTCCTGTCTGGATTGAAATTTAACTCCCTTGACTTGTTGAGTTCTTTTGCTTTACTTTCTTATTGCACTCTGGGATCATAGGTGGCACCAACCATCATGCGTCTGCTTATGACTGGACTGTGATATAAACTAGATGCAAATCTCCAGTAGGAAAAGAGCCTCTCCAGCAGGCTGTGTGTTTTAGGGTGCCTTAGTTATTCCTAGAGAAAAGATTACAATTAAATGCAGATTTATTATTTATTCTAGAACTGCAAAATTGTTCTCATTGTCTAAAATGCTAAAACTACTTTAAAAACTATACAACTATTGTGGGAAAAGGGAACAAATTTATGGGTTTTCTTTCTACAAAAAATGTTTTCTAAATCTTGTAATAAGAAAAACCAGATTGGAGCTCCTAGCTGCTGGGATTCAGAAGCCCCAAGCCCGGCTGCTGCCTGCCCACACCTGGATGTGCCACAACTGGGAGCTCAGCCAGTGCTGCTGGTACCACCGAGACACCAGAGCTGAAGCCCGAAGGTGTTGCTGGGCTCAATCCCTGCCCTGGCAGGAGAGGCACTCCTTCAGTCCTGGCCTGAGAGCAGGGCCTTTGGTCTTGTCCTGGGTGGTGGCAGCACAGCAATAAGCAGGTGATACAGCGGTGGGCAGGACAACGGACATGTACAGGGAGGTGCACGATGAGAGATCCAGTTCTCCCTGAGTGAGGTGTTACTCAGGTTGTGTTAAAGTTGCAGAGTGGCACCTGTGAAAAGGATGTGGCTGAGGCCCCCACTGCATCTGGGACACAGAGAGCCTCCTGTACAGCAGGGCCCAGATCTGGCAAGGCTCCCCAGCATGGCTGGAGCTGCTGGCACACCTTGGCCCAAGGTGGACAGCTGCCCCTCAAGGCCCCAGCGATCAGGGGATGGCTCCGGGCAGGGTCCCTGGCCAGGAGTGGGTCACAGAGCACGTCTGCCTTTCAAGGGCATTCTCGTCCCCCACTCTTTCTCCTCTCCACCTTGCTTTGCCTCTGCCCAGTGCTCCTGGGGCTGCTCTTGGCCAGGCAGCCTCAGCTGGAGACAGCACTGGCTTCAGCCCGAGCAGGCTCCCCAGGGCAAGCCCCAGCAATGAAGAGGCCAAGTAAAGCACTGGACAGCAGCAGAACCCTCAGCAGAATTATTTAGACAACTACTGACTCGCCACAAGTCCACAGCAGCCTTACTGGGAATGTTTCCTGCCTACAAGAGACTTTGGAAAGAAGCTGTTTAAGGGAAAGACGAATGAAACACTCACTATTTTCAGTTCCGGTGATAGCAGCATCCAACACACCACAAAATTATGAGAAGCACCAAACAAATCAGGCCTGGTGTTAATACTAGGAAACAACGTGCTCCCTGACAGACGTCTCTTCTGCTGCCTGTTTCTTCATTGGGAACACGTGTTGTGTTGCCAGCTGCATCTGCGGGAGCAACGGGGATCGTGAGCCTGAGCTGCGCACTGCTGCTGAGCTGGCAGCGCCTTGGCTACGGCCAGGACGCTCTCTGTTTCCCCCAGTGCTGCGCCCTGCAGGCACCTTGCCGCCCCTTGGCACAGGCTGTGGCACCCAACAAAGCCCACAAGGCCGGGAGGAGAGCCTGCAGGGAGCACAGCTGCTTGGGCAGTCGCTCCTTCGAGGGACACGAGCCAAAGCCATCCCTGCAGCGGCTGCTGCCAGCCCCGACCCTCCCTGCCCTGCTGGGACAGCTCCCACAGCCCAAGGGAACAGAGTCAGGCCCTCGCAGGACACAGGGCTGACCCTGCCCAGTGTGGGAACCAGCGACTGCTCTGGCCCTGGGCTCGCCCTAGGGATCCTGCTCAGGGCTGCTCCTGTGCCTTGGGCCTCTGGGCACTCAGGGCAGCTCGAGGAGGCAGCTGCAGCAGGAGGGACGTTGGTGCACAAGTCTCGTTTCCCACGGGCTGCGGAATGTGCTCCAGAGGCCTCAAAGCCAAGGCATCTCCAGCTTTGGCTGCTTCCAGATGTGCATGGGCAGGCCCTGGGGGAAGAGCTGCTGCCACACAGCCCCACCAAGGGCTAAGCCCAGCTGAGCCCAGCAAAGCAATTACCTCTTGAGCCCATGCCTGGCATTGCCTCCCTTCCTTTGAGAAATGCTGCCTTCCACAGAGCCTCTCTGTCCATCCCTTGAGAAAGGAAGAGGCACAGCTGGATCAGATGGACAATTGCCTATCGGGGAGGTTACCACTTCAGGAGGCAATACTTGTCAATGACATGGATAAAGATCAGGGAAACGACCAGGCTCCTGGGGCTGGGCTGGAGCTCTCTCTTCTCCAAGCAGCCACCCCTCCTGATATTCCCAGAGACCGGGAAATTGCAGGGGATCTCAGGGTCTGCAGGGCCCATGTTGCAGTTTGGACACCCTGTCAGCTGGTGCCAAATGCCTTCCTTCAGAGGCTGGGGAGAAGCTGCAGCCACGCCAGGCTGGGAAACAGCCCTGCAGGGCGTGTAAGCAGCAGTAGGACTGCAAGATTGCAATGGATCACTTCCTGCTGTGCTGGGCACAGAGTGTCCAGATGTGCAGGAAAAGGCCCTGGCTGCTGAGTCTGAGGAGAAGGCTGAGGGAAATAGACCCACCTTGTCCTCCCTGCAGCATTTCCTTCAGCAATTTCCTCATGATTTTCAATGGCTCCTGGGTTTTCTTGTGTCCTGCAGCTTTGTTCATTCCTGTTGGAGGACCTTAGGGCAAAGCAGTTCCATGTCACAGGAATGGATCACACCAAAGCAGTGCGCAGCCCGTGGGCTCAGCAGGGACACACTACTCACCCCTGCGACGGGAGCCAGGTTTGTGCACAGCATCCAGCCCAGGAGCTTGAAGAGTCCTCCCTGCAGACACACGTGTAACTCAACAGCCAGAGAAGCTTCTGTCAGCTCTGCTGATGTGCATGGGCAGCACTGAGCCACAGGAGCAGTGAGGGGATCCCGCAGGGCAAGGGCACACACGTGCAGGGCTCTGTCCTGGCACCTGCAGCGATGCCCCACTGGCCAACTTTGGGCTCTGAGCTGGCAGCTCTCCCAGGGGGAAAGGCCTTGACGTACCCTCACCATCTCCCAGAGGCTCAGTCCTGGACGTGGCTTGGGCAGCTGGATCACCTTCACCAACAGGCTCAGCTGCAAAGAAAGGCAGGACAGAACAGCTCCCATGACACTGGTCAAGATTCATCATCAGGCTGGAGTGGCAGCGAGTGCAACTCAGCAATGGGATCCCTCCTTGGCACTCCCTCACCTCTGCCTTCCACTCAGGAGCTCAGGCAGAGGCACCACGTGCCTGCAGTGGCCCCACACTGGGATGGAAGGAGCCCCTTGCAGGGCAGGCAGGGCACAAAGGACTCCTGGGAGCTGCCAGCAGCTCTGAACTCAGCCCCAGCCAGAGCCAGGGCTTGGCAGCAGCAGCAGGAACACCTCAGGCTCCCTGGGGCCATCAAAGGAGCCGCGCAAGGCACAGAGCCCCGGGGCACATCCCTGGGCCCAGAACCTTCCCTCTCTGCTCTCCTCTGTGCCTGCACAGAGCACATGGAAGGAGCAACTGGCATTTGACACGGGAAGAAGACTGACAGCTAAATCCTCCTTCCTTCCACTGACAGCAGTCCTGGGGGATCACTCAGGGCTCGAGAAGGGAACAGAGCAAGATTTTCAGAAGCCTTCAACCTTGGGATCATCTTAATGGAAATGTCACATGAGTTAGCTCTTGATACATTGACACTGATTACTCTGTCAGGAAAGGGACATTGAGAACTTGCCTCCAGCAAACTCCAAGAACATCCAGTCGTCTTGTAACAGCATTTCCAAATTATCCAAGTTGCCATCCCAACCTAGAAGAGAGCGGAGATCAGTGCCATTTGCATGGTGTGCTTGGATCCCTTTCTGCCTTAGGGCACTGGGCACTGCAAAGGGGTTGGGTAAGGCTGGGGGAGCCAGAGGTCAATGGACATGGCCAAAGCTGCAGAGGGGCTGGAGGATGCCTTGGCTAGCTGCTGGCTCCTGTCCACCCTCTTTGCAAGCCCTGTGCAACATCTATGGAGAGGAAACTGGACCAGCCCAGGGACCCTGGGAGCTCTCTTACTCCCACCATGGAAAGCCCCTCTAAGGCCATGGGGAGAAGCATTCCCAATACTGTACAGGGGCAAGAGGCCTCTGTCCCAGGAAAGGGGGAGCTAGGGCACTGGCTCACCTGCTCTCCACGCTCCCACCAGAGCAGCCTGGGCAGCCCTGGCATGCAGGGCCACTGCCAGGAGGAGCAGGAGGACAAGGCGCAGAGCAAGGGCCATGGTGCCTTGCCCTCAGCCAGTCCCACAGCTCTTGCTGCCACCACTGTCCTGACACCGCTGTATCAATGTCAGCACCGCTGCTGCCGCTGCTGCTGCAACAGTTGTGGTCAAGGACTGACTGGTCGGTCCTTGTGGTGCTGTGCAACCACAGGGCTCTGTTACCTCTGTGACCTCATGGCCCTGCTGTGACCTCAGAGCCCTGCTGTGACCTCATGGCCTTACTTGTAGCCCCAAAGTGCAACCCCATCTGTACTAATGAACTGCCTTGATTGTAAATCTTTTGCTTCATCAAAGGGCCATTGCTTAGCAAAGACCTTTGTTTTGCCTGCTGACATTGCTTGTCAGGCTGTGTCCCTGGAGATGCTCCTGATGGCTTCCCTCTTTTCCTGGATATCGCCTTTGAGGAGCTCCATGCCCAGATATTCTGTTGTAACACAAAGAATCACAGAATATGCTGAGTTGCAAGGGACCCACAAGGATCATCAAGTCCAACTCCTGGGCTGCACAGGACCATCCACAAGTGTCACGCCATGTGCTTGAGAGTATTGTCCAAATACATCTTCAGCTCTCTCAGCCTTGCTGCTGCCCTGGGGTGCCTGTTTCAGTGCCCAACCACCCTCTGGATAAAGAATCTTTTTCTAATATCCAACCTAAGCCTCCCCTGACACAACTTCAGGCCATTCCCTATCACTGGTGGCCACAGAAAGAGAGCAGTTCCTGCCTCTCCTCTCCCCGTCACGAGGAAGCTATAAACCCCTATGAGGTCTCCCCTCAGTCTTCCCTTCTCCTGGCAGAAGAGACGAAGTGCCCTCTGCTGCACCTCACACAGCTTCCCCTCAGCCCCTTCACCATCTTCACTGCCCTCCTTTGGACACTTTCTTATATTGTAGTGTCAGCAATTGTATTGGGATCTCAGCCTGGTTCATACAAAGTCCCATTTGTTGAACAGAAAACATCATGTTTTTCTACTGTTACAAACTTAATTTAGCCATTACAAGAACTTAGTTTCCAGGGTTACATATTTTACTTTCTTAATGTACGAGATTATCGTCGTCATCTCTGCTTAACTTCTCTTGCTAATCACTTACGCATAGGGAAAACAGTCTTGGTCTTGCAATCAGTCTCAGACCCTACCAGGGTCTATTCAGCTTATCTCTCTTAATGTCTCACATTAGCTGGTAACAAAAGACTTCTGCAGCTGCTGGACTTGGTAGCAAACATTTTGCAGTCCCACATTGTAGTGAGCAAAACTACAAACAATATTTAAGGGTTCAGTTCAGATCAGAGCAGGACAATGCCCTCCCTGGCCAACCGGCCATGCTGGGCCTGGTATTCCCCAGGACACAGAAGATCACCCCTGGCTGCCACGGCAGTGCTGACTCATATCCAACTTTCCATGCACCAGGATTCTTAGATCCCTTTGCAGAGTGCTGCTCTACAGCACCTCTTTCCCCAGCTTGTTTGTACATCCAGGGTTGCTCCATCCCAGGTGCAGAATCAGGCACTTCGCCTTGTACATCTTCATATGCTTGGTGATTGTCCAATCCTCCAATTTGTCTTAGCCCAGGCACCCCCAGCATGGGCTCCCCCAGCCCCTCGGAGCCCTGCTGCTGGTCCCAGCAGCCCCGTGCCTGGCTCCT
Organism: Lichenostomus cassidix; assembly: GCF_008360975.1. Classification (NCBI taxonomy): domain Eukaryota; kingdom Metazoa; phylum Chordata; class Aves; order Passeriformes; family Meliphagidae; genus Lichenostomus; species Lichenostomus cassidix. The sequence goes on from NC_139493.1 coordinate 19,262,334, forward strand.
GCCCACCCACACCATGGGCATCCACGGCTGCTCCCGGACATGGAGCTCAGGCAGTGCTGGTGCTGTGTGGGCTTTGCTGGCAGTACCACCCGGACACTGGTGTGACAGCTGCATCTCTTTATTGGAACCTAAGAGCTGGGCCAACCCCTGCCCTGGCAGAGGGAGGCCACCTTCAGCCCTTGCCAGAGAGCGGGGCTGCTACCCTCAGGGGCACAGGGTCTTGTTTGGGTGGTGGCAGCATCTACACAGGAACAAGCTGGTAATGAAGCTATGGCAGGGACAATAGGCATGGGCACAGAGATGTGAGATGACAGGTCCAGTTCTCCCAGACTGAGGTGTTTGGCTGGCCTTGTGAATGGGGAGTGATGTGCCTGTGGAGACAAGCCCTGGCAAGTGGCACAGTGAACTGTTGTCACTACGGTACCTATCATGCACTGCTTGAGCCCATCCAGGGGGCAGAGAATCCTTGGGATGCTCGGTGGATTCTGGACATGTGCTCCTGTATCACTGATAACATCTGCGGGAGCAACGTGGATCGTGAGCCCGAGCTGCGCACTGCTGCTGAGCTGGCAGCGCCTTGGCTACGGCCAGGACGCTCTCTGTTTCCCCCAGTGCTGCGCCCTGCAGGCACCTTGCCGCCCCTTGGCACAGGCTGTGGCACCCAACAAAGCCCACAAGGCCGGGAGGAGAGCCTGCGGGGAGCACAGCTGCTTGGGCAGTCGCTCCTTCGAGGGACACGAGCCAAAGCCATCCCTGCAGCGGCTGCTGCCAGCCCCGACCCTCCCTGCCCTGCTGGGACAGCTCCCACAGCCCAAGGGGACAGAGTCAGGCTCTCGCAGGACACACTGCAGCCCTGCTCTCCTCCTCTGCGTTTGCCCCAGCATTGGACACCCTCTGCAGCCCCTCCCAGGTTTCAGGGCGCATGTGCCACTGAGGGACCCCAACAGGGCTGCTGCTTCTCCAGTGCTGCTGAGCTACTCTTGCAGAGCTATTGTGTTTTCCAGCAGTTCCATGGGACTGCATCAGCTGGAGGAGGAGGGTCAGGGCAGGCTTGGGATGGAGCAGGGCTGCAGGAAGCTGAGAGCAAGCCCCTGCTCTAGAACAGAGCGAGTTCTTCCAGAAGCAAACAAAGATCATGATTTCAAGAGCTTGCGACTGCCTGCTGAGCTCTAAGTTTTCCTCTGAAGTCAAAGAGGTGAGATTCTCTGAAAAACTTGAAAATACCTCGGGAAAGGTTTTCAGTTATCTGATTGTGACTTGGTACAAATCTCCAGTGGGAAAAGAGCCTATCCAGCAGGCTGGATGGCTTAGGGTATCTTAGTTCTTCCTAGAGTAAAGATTAACAATTAAATGCAGATTTATTATTTATTACAGAACTGTAAAAATGTTCTAGGTTTTCTAGAATCGTAAAACTACTTTGAAAACTATATAACTATTGGGGGAAAATAGAAGAAATATATGGGTTTTCTTCCTACAAAAAGTATTTTGAAATCTTATAAAATAAAAAAAGTATTGGAGCTGCTGGCTGCTGGAATTCAGAAGCCCCATGCCCGGCTCAGCCAGTGCTGCTGGTGTCAGCCAGACACCAGAGCTGAAGCCCGAAGATGTTGCTGGGCTCAAGCCCTGCCCTGGCAGGAGAGGCACGCCTTCACTCTGGGTCCGTGAGCAGAGCCTTTGGTGTTGGTCTGGGTGGTCATGGCATCCGAAGAATCACCTCTGGACACACTGGTGGGCAGCACCAACAGACACGTACAGGGAGATGCATGATGACAGCTCCAATTCTCCCTGAGTGAGGTGTTACTCAGGTTGTGTTAAAGTTGCAGAGTGGCACCTGTGGAAAGGATGTGGCTGAGGCCCCCACTGCACCTGGGACACAGGGAGCCTCCTGCACAGCAGGGCCCAGAGCTGGCAAGGCTCCCCAGCACGGCTGGAGCTGCTGGCACACCTTGGCCCAGGTGGACAGCTGCCCCTCAAGGCCCCAGCGAGCAGGGGATGGCTCCGGGCAGGGTCCCTGGCCAGGAGTGGGTCACAGAGCATGTCTGCCTTTTAAGGGCAATCACATCCTCCACTCTTTCTCCTCCCCACCTTGCTTTGCCTCTGCCCAGTGCTCCTGGAGCTGCTCTTGGCCAGGCAGCCTCAGTGGGAGCGAGCACTGGCTCCAGCAGGAGAGAGCTCCCCAGGGCAAGGCCCAGCAATTAAGAGGCCAATTAAACCCTCCCGCCTGGGATGGCCACAGGCCCAGGAGAGTCCGGGGGCGGTGCCAGGGCTGTGCCCGGGGCTCCCCACGGCTCCTCCGGGAGCGGCTCTGTCGCCACGCCAGGCACGGCGCGGTGCCCGGTTCCGCCCGTCTGGACGCGGGGATGTGCACCCCGCTGCCGGCTGTGCTCGGGGGCAGCGGCGGGGGCCGTGGCCCCTGAGCTCGGGGTGGCGCTTGCCCGGCGCTCGGCACCGGCTGTGCCGTGCCCCTGCAGCAGGAGCCTGGCCGGGCGTCGCCGCCTCGGCCCTTCGCCGCCGGGCTTCACCGCTCGGCGGGTGCCCCTGGGCCGCGTCAGCCCCGGGCCGGACAGGCCCCTGAGGGACCCCGGGGCCCTGCGTGCCTCAGAACAGACTGCAGGCCCGCTGCGCGCATCAGGAGGGAGCCAAAGCACCCGCACGCTTACGGGAGTGCACAGCCCCCTCCACATGTGAGAGGAGACCCCCAAAGCCCCATCACGAGAGACCCCAGCACCCTGCACACCGCGGGAGAGATCCCAAAGCCCCTGTACACCTCACAAATGACTCCAAACTACTCTCATGACTTATGGGGGCTGCCAGGCCCTGCACACCTGAGACAAGAGCCCAAAACCCCTTCATGTGCCTCAGCTGAGACGTCAGCCCCTGCATGCCTTGAGGAAGAGCCTCAAGCACCTTGTATGCCTCAGTGGCAAATCCAGCCCCCCACACATGCCTCAGAGCGATCTCTGCCCCCCGCATGCCTTCCAGGGGTTCCCAGTCCCCTGCAGGCTTCAGGGAGATCTCAAACCTCCTGCATGACTCACACAGGATTCCAAATCCCTTGCATGACCTATGGGGGACCTCAGTGCCCTCCATACCTCAGAAGGAACCCAAAATAACCCCATGTGTCTGATAAGGGTCCCCAGCCCCCCGTGCACCATATGGGGGACTCCAAAGTCCCCACTTGCTTTACTGGGAAGCCCAGTCCAGCGATGTGGAGTGTTTTGATCTGGAAATCAAGCATGGGGTTGCAGCTAGATTGTTGTGCCTCCTGGCACTGCTCATCAGCCCCATGGCCCCTCAATTAGGTCCCATCCAAGGGTGTGTTAATTAGGGACGACCTTTGTTTTGCCTCCTGACATTGCTTGTCAGGCTCTGTCCTTGGAGATGTTCTTGGTGGCTTCCTTCATTTCCTGGGCATGTCATTGGAGGAGGTCCAGGCCCAGATGATGCCACCAAAAGAAATGTGCCTGAGCCCAGGCACCCTCAGCATGGGCTCCCCCAGCCCCTCGGGGCCCCACTGCTGGTCCCAGCAGCCCCATGCCTGGCTCCTGCCCACCCACACCATGGGCATCCACGGCTGCTCCCAGACATGGAGCTCAGGCAGTGCTGGTGCTGTGTGGGCTTTGCTGGCAGTACCACCTGGACACTGGTGTGAAAGCTGCATCTATTTATTACAACTTAAGAGCTGGTTTTTGAAGCTCTCAGTCAAGGTTTGGTTGAAAGCATCCAAATGGTTTCCATCAGGAAAGCTTCCAAAAGCTTTCCTGATGGTTTCATCTTCAGCTCTGGATGGAGGGCTGGGCTTGTAGCCTTAAAGCATCACAGAGCTCACAGGTGCAAATGAATGCTGGTCAGACTCAGAGCTCCTCATAGCTGGTGCTGCAGTTCTTCTTGCTGTAGACATCTCTGGACCAGCCACCAGCTTTCAGCTTTTCTTCAAGGAGGTGCCTGTAGAGGGAGGATGTGGCTGAGGCCCCCAGCTGTACCTGGGACACAGGGAGCCTCCTGCACAGCAGGGCCCAGAGTCTGCAAGGCTCCCCAGCATGTCTGGAGCTGCTGGCACACCTTGGCCCAGATGGACAGCTGCCCCTCAAGGCCCCAGCGAGCAGGGGATGGCTCCGGGCAGGGTCCCTAGCCAGCAGTGACCCCAGAGCACATCTGCCTTTCAAGGGCAATCACATCCTCCTCCACTCTTTCCCTTCCCCACCTTGCTTTGCCTCTGCCCAGTGCTCCTGGGGCTGCTCTTGGCCAGGCAGCCTCAGCTGGAGACAGCACTGGCTTCAGCTCAAGCAGGCTCCCCAGGGCAAGGCCCAGCAATGAAGAGGCCAAATAAAGCACGGGACAGCAGCAGAACTCTCCAGAGTGTTACTTGGAGAAGCGTATACTCGCCATAACTCCACAGCAACCCCACTGGGAATGCTTCCTCTCTACAATAGACTTTTGAAAGAAGCTGTTTCAGGGAAAGGTGAAACACTCACTGTTTTCTCTTCCAGTGATACCAGAGTCCAACAAAGCAGAACACGAAGACAAGCTCCAGAGCAAGCAGGCCTGCTATTACTGAAATCAAACAACGTGTTCCCCTACAGTAACCTCTTCTGATGACCTTTTGAGGATTGGGAACACGTGTTGTGTTCCGAGCTGCATCTGCGGGAGCAACGTGGATCGTGAGCCCGAGCTGCGCACTGCTGCTGAGCTGGCAGCGCCTTGGCTACGGCCAGGACGCTCTCTGTTTCCCCCAGTGCTGCGCCCTGCAGGCACCTTGCCGCCCCTTGGCACAGGCTGTGGCACCCAACAAAGCCCACAAGGCCGGGAGGAGAGCCTGCGGGGAGCACAGCTGCTTGGGCAGTCGCTCCTTCAAGGGACACGAGCCAAAGCCATCCCTGCAGTGGCTGCTGCCAGCCCCGACCCTCCCTGCCCTGCTGGGACAGCTCCCACAGCCCAAGGGGACAGAGTCAGGTTCTCTCCAGACACAGGGCAGCCCCTGCCCACTGTTGGAACCTGCAATTGCTGTGGCCATGACCTCGCCCTAGCGATCCTGCTCAGGGCAGCTCCAGTGCCTTGGACATCTTGGCACTCAGAGCAGCTCGGGGAGGCAGCTGCAGCAGGAGGGATGTTGGTGCACAAGTCCCGTTTCCCATGGGCTGCAGAATGTGCTCCAGAGGCCTCAAAGCCAATGCATCTCCAGCTTTGGCGGCTTCCAGATGTCCAAAGGCAGGCCTTGGGGGAAGAGCTGCTGCAACACAGCGCCACCAAGGACTGAGCCCGCCTTAGCCTGGCAAAGCAATTACCTTCAGTGCTCGTGCCAGGCATCACCTCCCTTCCTGTAGCAGAGGCTGCCAATGAACCACTTCTTCCTCTGGAAAAGAACTTCTGCACAGCCCTTTGGTCCATCACTTGAGAAAGGAAGAGGGAAGGCTGAATTAGATGGAAGTAATCCCCATTTGGGTATTGGCAACTTCAGGAAGGTAATGCTTGTCACAAACAGGGATAAAGCTCAGGAAATGGTCAGGGCTTTTGGGGCTGGGCCACAGCCCTCCCTCATCCAAACATCTGAAAGTCCTGAGCAGAAACTTGGAGCACTTTCCACAGGTGAGGCTGTGGAATCCTCTAAACATGTGCAGGGCTCTGTCCTGGCACCTGCAGCGATGCCCCACTGGCCAACTTCGGGCTCTGAGCTGGCAGCTCTCCCAGGGGGAAAGGCCTTGACCTACCCTCACTACCTCTCAGAGGCTCAGTCATGGACAGGGCTTGGGAAACTTCTTCATCTACACCAACAGGCTCATCTGCAAAAAAAAGGCATGACAAAAGAGCTCCTGTGAAGCTTTTCAAGATTCCCCATCAGGCTGGAGTGGCAGTAAATGCAACTCAGCAATGGGATCCCTCCTTGGCACTCCCTCACCTCTGCCTTCCACTCAGGAGCACAGGCAGAGGCACCACGTGCCTGCAGTGGCCCCACACTGGGATGGAAGGAGCCCCTTGCAGGTCAGGCAGGGCACAAAGGACTCCTGGGAGCTGCCAGCAGCTCCAAACTCCGCCCCAGCCAGAGCCAGGGCTTGGCAGCAGCAGCAGGAACCCCTCAGGCTCCCTGGGGCCATCAAAGGAGCCATGCAAGGCACAGAGCCCCGGGGCACATCCCTGGGCCCAGAACCTTCCCTCTCTGCTCTCCTCTGTGCCTGCACAGAGCACGCGGAAGGAGCAACTGGCATTTGGCATGGGAAGAAGACTGACAGCTAAATGCTCCTTCCTCCCACTGACAGCGATCCTGTGGGATCACTCAGGGCTCGAGAAGGGAGCAGAGCAAGATATCCAGAATCCATCAACCCTGAGACAACCTTAAGCGAAGTGGCACATGAGTGAACTCTTGATACATGGACATGGATTATTCTCTCAATAAAAGGGACATTGAGAACTTACCTCCAGCATGCTCCAAGATCTTCAAGGCATCATCCAGCAGGGCTTCCAGATAATCCATGTCACGATCCCAATCTAGAAAGGAGCACAGATCAGAACTGTTTCCATGGTGTACTGGGATCCCCTTCTGCCTTAGGGCACTGGGCACTGCAAGGGGGTTGGGGAAGGCTGTGGGAGCCAGATGTCAATGGACGTGGCCAAAGCTGCAGAGGGGCTTGGGGAGCTCTGCGATGGCTCCTGTTCTTTGTCCACCCTCTTTGCAGCCCCTCTGCAACATCCCTGGAGAGGAAACTGGTCCACCTCAGGATGCTTAGTGGTTTCTCACATCCATTGAGGAAACCCCCAGTGAAGCCCTGGTGCAAACAGCAGCTGGCAGTGCCACAATTATCCTTCCCTGCCTCTCTCCCTGCCTCCCTTCTTCCCTCCCTGCCTGCCTCTCTCTCCCTTGACAACCCCTAGAGTCCAAGGGGATGAAGTCAGGACCCACACTGGAGCCTTGCTGTCCCCTTCAGCCTTTTCCCCACCATGGGCACCCCTTGCACTCACTCCCAGGTTTCAGGATGAGTCTCCCACAGAGGGACCCCAGCAGGACTGCTCAGTAGCTGAGTCCCCTGAGCCCTCTCGGGATAATCCATCTGTGCTGTGCCTGTCTGCTCCGGGCTGTGCCTGCGCTGCCAAGCAGCAGAGATGGCAGCTCAAGCCTCAGCAGGGCTCAGGCCCAGAGGCACAGCAATTACCTCCTGTGGCTGTGCCTGGCATTGCCTCCCTTCCTTCAGCAGAGGCTGCCAATGAGCCACTGCTTCCTCCGGGAAACGCCGCCTTCAGCACAGCCTCTCCATCCACCTCTGGAGAAAGGAAGAGGGATAGCTGGATTAGAGGTAGCCATTCCCTATCAGGGAGGTGGCCTCTTCTGGAAGCAGAACTTCAGTGACAGGCAAAGAATCAAGAGAAAGCCCAGGCACTAGGAGCTGGGCTTGGGCCCTTCCTCCTCCAAACAGCCACCCTTCCTCATCTACCAGGACGCTGGAAAATTGCAGGGGATCTCATGGTCTGCAGGGACCATGTTGCGGTTTGGACACCCTGTCAGCTGATGCCAAATGCCTTCCTTCAGAGGCTGGGGAGAAGCTGCAGCCACGCCAGGCTGGGAAACAGCCCTGCAGGGCGTGTAAGCAGCAGTAGGACTGCAAGATTGCAATGGATCACTTCCTGCTGTGCTGGGCACAGAGTGTCCAGATGTGCAGGAAAAGGCCCTGGCTGCTGAGTCTGAGGAGAAGGCTGAGGGAAATAGACCCACCTTGTCCTCCCTGCAGCATTTCCTTCAGCAATTTCCTCATGATTTTCAATGGCTCCTGGGTTTTCTTGTGTCCTGCAGCTTTGTTCATTCCTGTTGGAGGACCTTAGAGCAAAGCAGTTCCATTTCACAGGAATGGATCACACCAAAGCAGTGCTCAGCCCGTGGGCTCAGCAGGGACACACTACTCACCCCTGCGACGGGAGCCAGGCTTGCGCGCAGCATCCAGCCCAGGAGCTGGAAAAGTCCTCCCTGCAGACACACCTGTAACTCAACAGCCAGAGAAGCTTCTGTCAGCTCTGCTGATGTGCATGGGCAGCACTGAGCCACAGGAGCAGTGAGGGGATCCCACAGGGCGAGGGCACACACATGCAGGGCTCTGTCCTGGGCACCTGCAGCGATGCCCCACTGGCCAACTTTGGGCTCTGAGCTGGCAGCTCTCCCAGGGGGAAAGGCCTTGACGTACCCTCACCATCTCCCAGAGGCTCAGTCCTGGACGTGACTTGGGCAGCTGGATCACCTTCACCAACAGGCTCAGCTGCAAAGAAAGGCATGACAGAACAGCTCCCATGACACTGGTCAAGATTCATCATCAGGCTGGAGTGGCAGCGAGTGCAACTCAGCAATGGGATCCCTCCTTGGCACTCCCTCACCTCTGCCTTCCACTCAGGAGCTCAGGAGCAGAGGCACCACGTGCCTGCAGTGGCCCCACACTGGGATGGAAGGAGCCCCTTGCAGGGCAGGCAGGGCACAAAGGACTCCTGGGAGCTGCCAGCCGCTCTAAACTCAGCCCCAGCCAGAGCCAGGGCTTGGCAGCAGCAGTAGGAACACCTCAGGCTCCCTGGGGCCATCAAAGGAGCCTTGCAAGGCACAGAGCCCCGGGGCACATCCCTGGGCCCAGAACCTTCCCTCTCTGCTCTTCCCTGTGCCTACACAGAGCACATGGAAGGAGCAACTGGCATTTGACTTGGGAAGAAGATTGATAGCTAAATGCTCCTTCCTCCCACTGACAGCGATCCTGAGGGATCACTCAGGGCTTGTGAATAGAAAATTGACAATAGTCTTGGGAATCGTTTTTCTGTCCCATCCCCATCCCCATCCCCATCCCATCTTTCTTTTCTTTTTCCCTTTGTTTGGTGTCTGGGATGGTTGCTACTATCGCTTTCTCCCTTTTTCCCCAGGCAATGTCGAGAAAAGTGGGAGCCAGCCTGGTATTTTCTGCGAGAATTGCATGGGGCAAGGTGCATTTGTTTTCTCTTCTGGTAGAGGATTTGGCCCCGGGAGCCACGCGCTGCGATCCCTCTGACGAGAGATATAATTGCTGCTTGGTTTTTGCCCGTTTTATTCCCCTTTTCCCTGTGGCACCATGACTAGAGCTCACTGGTTTGGTTTCCCTGCTTCTCTGCTGCTTCGCAGCCGAGAGTCAGTGCGTGCGGCGCCGGTACCCGGAACACCCTGCGTCCCACCGGGGCGCTGCCCCCTCTGCACGGTGCGGACCCAGGGAGCAGCGACCACCGGTGAGCGTCCCAGGGGAGCGATTCCCTGCTCGCTCATCGCACTTTTGCTGCTACTGCTCCGGTTTCTTTGCTTCATTGTAGCCCAACACCCTGTGCCTGCCGGGACACACCGCGGCTCCTGCCACAGCTGCGTTGTTCCTGCTATCTCTTGCTTGCTAGCCAAGGTGAGCCAGCCCTGCCGCTCCAGCTTGCTGCTCGGAGCTCCCTGCTGCGCCCCGTCCCGCCATCCAGCCCGCCCGCCATTACCGCGGGAGCGAGAGACGCGACGGGCCTCGCGCCACAGCGCCCCCTGCAGCCGCGGGATAATCATTGCACTGCCCTGCCCGGCCGGAGCCAACAGCGCCCCTGCCGGCTGCGACCGTAACTGCAGCAAGGACGAGGGCGGCTGACAGTCCAGAGCAGCCTGTTCTGCCTTTCTGGTTTGCTTGGTTTTGCTACCGTTGTTGCTGCTCGTTTGCCTTGTTATAAATACTAGTAAAGAACTGTATTCCTTTTCCCAAACCTTTGTCTGAAAGCTCCTTGATTTCAACGTTACAACAATTCAGAGGGAAGGGGGTGTCATATTCTCTGAGTGTGGTTCCCACCTTCCTTGGAGGACACCTGTGTTTCAAACCAGGACAAAGGCCAAGATTTCCATAATCCTTCAACCCTGACATGACCTTATGCAAAGTGGCACATGACTGAGACACTGACACAGATCATTCTGTCAGTAAAAAGTGACATTGGGAAGTTGCCTCAAGCAAACTCCAGGAACTTCAAATCGTCATTCACCAGGTCTTCCACCAAATCCATGTCAGGATCCCAGTCTAGAAAGGAGCACAGAGCAGAACCATTTCCACGGCGTGCTGGGATCCCCCTCTGCCTTAGGGCACTGGGCACTGCAATGGGGTTTTGGTAAGGCTGTGGGAGCCAGATGTCAATGGGCATGACCAAAGGTTCAGAAGGGCCTGGGGAGCTCTGGGATGGCTCCTGTCCACGGTCCACCTTCTTTGCAGACCCTGAGCAACATCCCTGGAGAGGAAACTGGACCAGTCCAGGTGCCCTCAGTTGTTTCTCCCACACACAGAGAAAATGCTCTCTATAGACCATGGGCAAAGTGCAGCTGGCAGTGGCACAACTATCCCTCCCTGCATCCTCTGGGACAGCTCCCACAGCCCAAGGGGATGGAGTCAGAGCCCCCCAGGACACCCTGGAGCCCTGCTGTCCCACTCTGCTTTTTCCCCACCATGGGCACCCCTTGCAGTCACTCCCAGGTTTCAGGATGAGTCTCCCACAGAGGGACCCCAGCAGGACTGCTCAGTAGCCGAGTCCCCTGAGCCCTCTCAGGATAACTCATCTGTGCTGTGCCTGTCTGCTCCGGGCTGTGCCTGCGCTGCCAAGCAGCAGAGATGGCAGCTCAGGCCTCAGCAGGGCTCAGGCCTAGAGAACGCAGAACGGTGGGAGGTTCCCTCCAAGCCCCTTCCCACTGTGGGAACCAGTGATGGCTCTGGCCCTTGGCTTGCCCCAGGGACCTGCTCAGGACTGCTCCTGTGCCTTGGGCCTCTGGGCACTCAGGGCAGCTCGGGGAGGCAGCTGCAGCAGGAGGGATGTCGGTGCACAAGTCGTGTTTCCCATGGGCTGCAAAATGCGCTCCAGAGACCTCGAAGCCAAGGCACCTCCAGCTTTGGCTGCTGCCAGATGTGCATGGGCAGGCCCTGGAGGAAGAGCTGCTGCCACACAGCCCCACCAAGGGCTGAGCCCAGCTGAGCCTGGGAAAGCAATTACCTCCTGTGCCCATGCTGGGCATCGCCTCCCTTCCTTCGGGAAATGCTGCCTTCCACAGAGCCTCTCTGTCCATCCCTTGAGAAAGGAAGAGGCACAGCTGGATCAGATGGACAATTACCCACTGGGGAGCCTGCCTCTTCAGGAGGCAGTACTTGTCAAACATATGGATAAGGGTCAGGAAAATATCCAAGTTCATAGGGCTGGGCCAGGGCTCTCTCTTCTCCTAGCAGCCACCCCTCCCGATCTTCCCGGAGACTGGGTAATTGCAGGGGATCTCAGGCTGTGCATGGCCCTTGGTGCAATTTGGACACCCTGTCAGCTGGTGCCAAATGCCTTCCTTCAGAGGCTGGGGAGAAGCTGCAGCCAGACCAGGCTGGGAAACAGCCCTGCAGGGTGTCAAAGCAGCAGCAGGGCAGCGAGGCTTCAGTGGGTTAGGGTTAGACACAGAGTGTCCAGATGTGTAGCAAAAGGCCCTGGCTGCTGAGTGTCAGGACAAGGTTGAGGGAAATGCACCCACCACGCCCTCCCTGCAGTTCCTTGACGATTTCTTTCAGGACATCATTTGACTCAAGCAATTTCCTCTCTCCTGTAGGTTTGTTCTTCCTTCTCCGAGGACCTTAACAAACATATTTCCATTTTCACAGGGGTGGATCACACCAAAGCACTGCTCAGCCTGTGGGCTAAGCAGGGACACACTACTCACCCCTGCGATCAGAGCCAGGTTTGGGCGTGGCAACCAGCCCAGGAGCTGGAAAAGTCCTCCCTGCAGACACACCTGTAACTCAACAGCCAGAGAAGCTGCTGGCACCTGGTTCTTGCCAGGTTGTCAACAATTATTCCTTGGTGGGAAATTGAGAACATACCTGCAGGAGGCTTCAGGGGCTTCAAAACTTTATGTAGCCAAGATAATGGAGAAGCCTTCACAGTAACCTCATCTAGAAAGGACAGATCAGAACCATATCCATGGTGTGCTGGGATTCCCTTCTGCCTTAGGGCACTGAGCACTGCAAGGCGGTCGGTTAATGGCATTCGAGCCAGATGTCAATGGACATGGCTGAAGCTGCAGAGGGGCCTGGGGAGTTCTGGGATGGCGTATGGCCACTGTCCAACCTCACTGCAGGCCCTGTGCAACATCCCTGGAGAGGAAACTGGAGCAGCCCAGGCCCCCTTGGGGCTCTTTCAGTCCCACAGAGGGAATTCTCACTAAAGCCCTGGGGTAAACTGCAGCTGGCAGGGGCACAACTATCCCTCCCTCCCTCCCTCCCTTTCTTTCTTGCTCCTGGGAGAGCTCCCAGAGGCCACGGGGTGGAGTCAGGGCCTCTCAGGACACTCCGGTGCCTTGCTATCATCTCCCTCTGCCGTTTCGCCACCATGGGCACCCCTTGCACTCACTCCCAGGTTTCAGGATGAGTCTCCCACAGAGGGACCCCAGCAGGACTGCTCAGTAGCCGAGTCCCCTGAGCCCTCTCAGGATAATTCATCTGTGCTGTGCCTGTCTGCTCCGGGCTGTGCCTGCGCTGCCAAGCAGCAGAGATGGCAGCTCAAGCCTCAGCAGGGCTCAGGCCCAGAGGCACAGCAATTACCTCCTGTGACTGTGCCTGGCATTGCCTCCCTTCCTTCAGCAGAGGCTGCCAATGAGCCACTGCTTCCTCCGGGAAACACCACCTTCAGCACAGCCTCTCCATCCACCTCTGGAGAAAGGAAGAGGGACAGCTGGATCAGATGGAACTGTTTCCCATTTTGGGTGGACACATCTTTAGGAAGCAATATTGTCAAAGTCAGAGGACAAGAACAGAAAAATGGCTAGATTTTTGGGGCTGAGCCAGATCACACCCTCTTCATAAAGCCTCCACTCCTGATATACCCTGAGACTGAAAAATTGGTGGGAATCTCAGGCTCTGCATGGTCCTTGGTGCAGTTTGGAGACGCTGTCCGCTGATGCCAAATGCCTTCCTGCAGAGGCTGGGGAGAAGCTGCAGGCAAGCCAGGCTAGGAAAGAGCCCTGCAGAGCATAAAACTAGCAGTGGAAAAGCAAGGCTGCAATGAATCCCTTCCCACCCTGCTGGACACAGAGTGTCCAGGTGTGCAGCAAAAGGCCCTGGCTGCTGAGTGTCAGGACAAGGCTGAGGAAAATGCACCCACCAGGACGTCTCTCCCGATCAGTCATCATCTGGTCCATACATTCAGAGGGCTTCAGAGGTTTATTTTCTCCCTTAACTTGGGTCTTTCCTCTTGGAGGACCTTAGGGCAAAGCAGTTCCATTTCACAATAGTGGATCACACCAAAGCAGTGCTCAGCCCGTGGGCTCAGCAGGGACACACTACTCACCCCTGCGACGGGAGCCAGGCTTGCGCACAGCATCCAGCCCAGGAGCTAGAAAAGTCCTCCCTGCAGACACACCTGTAACTCAACAGCCAGAGAAGCTTCTGTCAGCTCTGCTGATGTGCATGGGCAGCACTGAGCCACAGGAGCAGTGAGGGGATCCCGCAGGGTAAGGGCACACACGTGCAGGGCTCTGTCCTGGCACCTGCAGCGATGCCCCACTGGCCAACTTTGGGCTCTGAGCTGGCAGCTCTCCCAGAGGGGAAAGGCCTTGACGTACCCTCACCATCTCCCAGAGGCTTAGTCCTGAATGTGGCTTGGGCAGCTGGATCACCTTCACCAACAGGCTCAGCTGCAAAGAAAGGCAGGACAGAACAGCTCCCATGACACTGCTCAAGAGTCTCCTTTATGCCCGAGTGTCAGTTAGTTCAATTCAGCAATGGGATCCCTCCTTGGCATTCCCTCACCTCTGCCTTCCACTCAGGAGCACAGGCAGAGGCACCACGTGCCTCCAGTGGCCCCACACTGGGATGGAAGGAGCCCCTTGCAAGGCAGGCAGGGCACAAAGGACTCCTGGGAGCTACCAGCAGCTCTGAACTCCGCCCCAGCCAGAGCCCGGGCTTGGCAGCAGCAGCAGGAACACCTCAGGCTCCCTGGGGCCATCAAAGGAGCCTTGCAAGGCACAGAGCCCCGGGGCACATCCCTGGGCCCAGAACCTTCCCTCTGTGCTCTTCTCTGTGCCTGCACAGAGCACATGGAAGGAGCAACTGGCATTTGACATGGGAAGAAGACTGACAGCTAAATGCTCCTTCCTCGCACTGATAGCGATCCTGTGAAATCACTTCGGGCTCAAGAAGGGAGCACAGCAAGATTTCCAGAAGCCTTCAACGCTGTGTTGATCTCAAGGGAAAGGGCACATGAGTGATCTCTTTATACATTGACACTGATTATTCTGTCAGGAAAGGGAGGTTAAGAACTTGCCTCCAGCAAACTCCAAGAACTTCAAGTCGTCATTCACCAGGTCTTTCACAAAATCCATGAAATGATCCCAATCTAGAAGAGAGCACAGATCAGAACTGTTTCCATGGCGTGCTGAGATTCCCTTCTTTCTTAGGAAACTGGGCACTACAAGGGGGTTTCAGGAAGGCTGTGGGAGCCAGATGTCAATGGACACAGCCAAAGTTGCAGAAGGGCCTGGGGAGCTCTGGGATGGCTCCTGGCCACTCTCCACCCTTTTCACAGGCCCTGTGCAACATCCCTGGAGAGGAAACTGGACCAGCCCAGACCCCCTCGGGGCTCTCTCACTCCCACAAAGGAAACCCCCTGTAAACCCCTAGGGAAAAGCATGCCCAACATGTTCCAGGGAGAAGAGGCCTCTGTCCCAGGAAAGGGGGAGGCAGGCTGCGGGCTCACCTGCTCTCCACGCTCCCACCAGAGCAGCCTGGGCAGCCCTGGCATGCAGGGCCACTGCCAGGAGGAGCAGGAGGAAAAGGCGCAGAGCAAGGGCCATGGTGCCTTGCCCTCAGCCAGTCCCACAGCTCTTGCTGCCACCACTGTCCTGACACCGCTGTATCAATGTCAGCACCGCTGCTGCCGCTGCTGCTGCAACAGTTGTGGTCAAGGACTGACTGGTCGGTCGTTGTGGTGCTGTGCAACCACAGGGCTCTGTGACCTCTGTGACCTCAGAGCCCTGCTGTGACCTCAGAGCCCTGCTGTGACCTCAGAGCCCTGCTGTGACCTCATGGCCTTACTTGTAGCCCCAAAGTGCAACCCCATCTGTACTGATGAACTGCCTTGATTGTAAATCTTTTGCTTCATCAAAGGGCCATTGCTTAGCAAAGACCTTTGTTTTGCCTGCTGACATTTCTTGTAATGCTATGTCCCTGGAGATGCTCCTGATGGCTTCCCTCTTTTTCTGCACATAGCCTTTGAGGAGCTCCATGCCCAGATACTCCTTTGTAATACACAGAATCACAGAATGTGCTGAGCTGAAAGGTGGCCCAGGAGGATCCTCAATTCCAAGTCCTGGCCGTGTACAGGAACATTCTCAAGAGTCACACCATGTGCTTGAGAGTATTGTCCAAATGCATCTCTCTCAGCCTTGCTGCTGCCCTGGGGTGCCTGTTTCAGTGCCCAACCACCCTCTGGACAAAGAATCTTTTTCTAATATCTAACCTAAGCCTCCCCTGACATAACTTCAGGCCATTCCCTATCACTGGTGACCACAGAAAGAGAGCAGTTCCTGCCTCTCCTCTTCTTGTCAAAAGGAAGCTGTAGACCCCAATGAGGTCTCCCCTCAGTCTCCCCTTCTCCTGGCAGAAGAGACAAAGTGCTCTCCACTGCTCCTCACACAGCTTCCCCTCAGCCCCTTCACCATCTTCACTGCACTCCTTTGGACACTTTCTTATACTGTAGTGAGCAAAACTACAAACAATATTTAAGGTGAGGCTGCCCCAGTGTAGATCAGAGCAGGACAAGGCCATCCCTGGCCCAACAGGCCATGCTGGGCCTGGTATTCCCCAGGACACAGAAGATCACCCCTGGCTGCCAGGGCAGTGCTGACTCATATCCAACTTTCCATGCACCAAGATTCTCAGATCCCTTTGCACAGTGCTGCTCTACAGCACCTCTTTCCCCAGCTTGTTCATACATCCAGGGTTGCTCCATCCCAGGTGCAGAATTGGGCAATTCCCCTTGTAGAATGTGATACAATTGGTGATTGTCCAATCCTCCAGTTTTTTGAGGTCATGCCCTCAGCCCAGAAACCCTCAGCATGGGTTCCCCCAGCCCCTGGTTTATTGCTGAGATTTCCAGGTTACACCACAGAATTATTTTTTCCCCTAGTTCATTTCTTTGCTTTTGGGAGTTATCCCTAAATATATTATTGTTCAGGGAAAATGCTGCTTGTAGGAAACCAGGTGCAAGTTAGTGTTATTTTTCTCTGTGTTGTTTTCAGTTTGTGCTGATACCTGCTTTTACCTACTTATTTGAAAGAAATAAATGATATATGTTTATCATCACTGTTATGTGGCCCAAGAGTGATCTTTCTAGTCTAGGAATTTCCTTGGGAGCAGGAGGTAGCCTATCAAAGAAGGCAAGTGATTGCACCTTTCTCTGATGCACAATAACAGGACCTTGAATAGGTGGCATGTATTGTTCAGAGGTTTATTGCAAGAGTACAAATTGGGATTTTGCCTCCTTCTGTGGTTTCAGTACCTCTCTCTATCTCTTGCCAGGCATTGGAAGGGAGAAGTGGGGGTAACACTGATAACCTGCAAGTCGATCAGTGGGGTCCAGCTGCCTTGCTGATCCCCAGTCCTGCAGGACTCGTCTCATGGCGCTTCTGCAGTATGGGGATAGGGGACAGAGCAGAACAGCAAAAAAAAGACACCTCCATTAGGATTTCCTCCACTCAACCCACTTGGAACAGAGAGGAAAGGTTTCCAAGGATGTTTGTGCTGTGTTTTTCCCTGTTTGATCTACTGGAGGCTGCTGAGGGCCAGGTGATTGTTCCCACCTCTCACACTCCTTGCTCGCAGGCGCTCTGGAGGAGGGCTATGGGGATGCTGAGGGAGACCTCTCGCCCTGAATCGTGGGATGGCTGCTGGCCCTGCACACAGCTCACCCTGCAAAGTGCTCCCAGAGCAGCTGTGACCATTGGTTTACTCCTCTGTCTCCATAGTCACAGTTTTATACACAACAGCTTGCTGTCCTGCAGGCCTACTAGAAAGAAAACACTCAGCTCCATTGCTGTTTGCTTTCTTTTCCTGGTGCTTGGCTGCAGGGGCATGGGAAGGAGGGTCTACAGCCCCTTGGGCAGCTGCTCTCTGGCTATTGCCTGAGGCGATTCTTCTCTGCCAGGAGGGAGAGCCCTCTGGGACAGATGCCCACCTGGCAGTGAGCAGCACTGCTACCGCTGCTGGAACACCCACTTTGGGCCTCTCTTCCTGGCATTCTAAGCTCTCCTGCTCCTCCTGGCCTGGCTTGAGGCCAGGCTGGCTCAGTGCATGTGGCTGCTGAGGCCAAACTCCTCCTGCTCAGTTTGCAGAGCTGCGAGAATTGAGAATTGCTGCACATGGCCACTGCCTCCCCAGCAGGCTCCTGGTGTAGGCACGGCTGCAGCATGCCTCCTGAACAGCCTTCTGGTCTTGTGTTTGGGAGGTGGGATCCCACAGCAGGGCTCTGCTCTCGCATGGGAGACCCTGGCTAACTCCAGCATCTCTCCCAGGTCTCCTCCCAGAGCTTCATCCCATGGCTCAGCCCCAAGGGCCAGATAGGTATCAGGAATTTCACAGCCTACCATTGGTGACAGTCTGAATGCCCAGGAAAGCTGTACCTGCATTTCAAACTACCAGATGCTGTGTTATTTTCTTCCCACTGTGGATTTTCCATCACCCCACCCTCAGCCCCCGGCAGCCTGCCTGGAGGTTCTCACCGCACTGCTTCTGCAGTCCCACTCGTCCAGGTCCTCCTGGTTCTGTGGGCAGCCCTTTAGGCCACTGAAGCCCTGTTCTCAGGGGCAAACCCAAGTGAGAAATTATTCACGGAGTCTGTACCAAGACCTCCAACAGCAGCAGCAGCAGTTGGTTCCTAAGTGCACTCAGTGGCCACAGGCAGTTGCACGTGGCTCCAGCAGGGATGTGGAGGGGAGGCCGTGCAGGAGAGCAGCTCTTACATCCCAGCCCCTGCCCCACGGGGGCCTACAGCCCGTGGGTGTGGAGAACCAGGTCCTGGTGTGGCAGAGGCAGCAGCTGGGGCAGCAGCTGGCCAGCACAGCACATCTTGCACTCATCTACTGTAGGGATATGTTTGAAATGTTGTGTATATGTACACTCCAAAACAAAAAAAAAATTGGGAAAAGTGTAGTTTTTGGGGAAAAAATATGACCATTGCTTTTCTAGCTTATTTTTGGTACAAGATTTTTTTTTTTTTTTTTAATTTTTTTTTTTTTTTTAAATACTTTATTCGAACAATCTCTGAGTCTGGGACTTGCCTTTTCTTGGATGCCCCTGGGGCTCTGAAGACCAGCTGGGGCCCAGACTAGAGCCCCTCTTTGGAGGTGAATGGTGTGGCCTGAACAATGTTGTATTTTTCTGCCATTTGCCTTCTCCATGGGGGTTTCTCCCCCTCCGCATCTGCCTTTGCACTGTTTTCCAACCCCCCTCTCCACAAAGATGCACACTGGTGCCACTGAAACCATTGCACTCTGATCCCAGGGAAAGAGTAGGTGCTTTGAAGGATGCTGGTGCCAGGTGTGGGAGAGGGCAGGGTGGGAAGAGGGAAGGCAGAGGAGGGGAGTGAGCTCTTCCAGAGAGGGGCTGACTGTGGTCAGTAAGAAAATGAGACCGACTGACAGTTCCATTTCCTGTCTTCTTGCTGACTGAATGACTCAAATGCTTCAAACCAGGTTCTTACTTAATTTAACTGTACATTGCATAATTATGGGTAAAAATGTATGGAAGGCTAAACAGACAAATAAGAAAGGCTTAAAAAAGGAAAAAAAGGAAAAGGCTTCTTCTCCACATTGCCCTTGAATTTTCTGGAAAGGGAGCTTTGCAATCACAAGGGTTCTTGCTCCACTCTGGGAAAATCGTAATTCAGTGTACCAGGGAGATTTTCTCTTAACACATTGCTGATGTTCTCATGCTGCCATGCATTAATAGAGATGGAATAGTTTCTCACTATTTATGTTTGATGTTTGTTTGGAAACAGTAAGAGAAAAAATATGCCCACTGTGAAGATTTGGTTCATGCAGGTTGCTTATTATTTCAGCTGCAGAAGTTGAGTGAGGAATTCACAGAGGTTTTCCCAGCCAGAATCCAGTGCCAGTGCTTGTGCCATTGGGGTCTGGAATGGCCTCTCTCCTAGCACAACTCACCATGCCGAGCTGCTGTGCATGTTTGGTTTGTTTTCTGGTTTTGACTAAGAGCAGCCATCCAGAGTGCCAGGCATCCTAGACCATCATTTCACAGTGCCTAAAACAGATTTTTCATTCCTCTGAATCAACTCAAACAGTGACTGTTCAGCTGGAGGAAAGGAAGCTCAGGGGAGACCTTCTGGCTCTCCACAACTCCCTGCCAGGAGGAGGCAGCTAAGCGGGGGTGGTGCTCAGGCTCTGCTCCCAGGGAACAAGGGATAGAACAAGAGGAAATGGCCTCAAGTTTCATCAGGGGAGGTTTAGATTGGAAATTAGGGAAAATTTCTTCATGGAAAAGGCTGTAAAGTGTTGGAACATGTTTCCCAGGGCAGTGGTGGAGTGACCATCCCTGGAAATGTTGAAAAGACATGGTGATGTGGCACTTGGGGTGTGGTTTAGTGGTGAACATGGTGCTGGTGGTTGATGGTTGGACTTGATTGCAAAGGTCTTTCCCAGCCTTAAGGATTCTATGATTTCATTATTCTAAACAATCCAGTGATAACATAACCTGGCTTTTCAGTGTAAGGAAGCGGCATTGAAAGAGTTCTGCCATGTGGAGTGTAGTGCTGCTAACAAACCTGATGTTCAGCTCCAGCACAGCGGTGTGTTTTCTGTTTTTCTGCTCTTCCCTGGTGGTGATGGTTTTTCTCCACTCTGCTAAGTAACCTTTGTGCCCCTGCTGGCCAGCGTGGCCTTGGTGCAGAGCCACACCCTGGGATGCAGGTCAGGCCCTTCTGAGTCACCCAGCTTGGAGTAAGGTGGTATGTAAGGTTTCCCAATACATTTTGTGTGTTTCTATCTCTTTCTCCTCTTGCTTATAGTAAATAACTATGATTACGAGAAATAATTAGTGCTTAGAATCATAGAACTGCAGACTGGTTTGGGTTGGAAGATAGCTTATAGCTCATCTTGTTCCAACACCCTGCCCTGGTGAGGGACAACTTCCTTTAGACCAGGTTGCTCAGAGCCCCATCCAGGGATGAGAGTCCACAACTTCTCTGGATAACTTATTTTTCTTTCCCTATGAGGCAAATTCTATTCAATTTCCCTTTTCCTTACACAGCACCATAAATTCTTCCATGGTGTCAGAGGGGTTTCCTCTCTACCCAGGTTCTCCAGCCCAGTTCATCCAACACTCCCAACACCTGTAGTCAACCCGATGTGGAGGAAGGGCTGGATATGGTTGCAGATGCTGGACAAGGCAGGCAGGCTGTCACCTCCCTGGAAATACAGCCTGAACAGAGCAACAGCTAAGTGGCTCTGTGAAACAGGTGTTCCCCCAGTGTCACGTTCCTCAGTGCCACTGCTGCTGGTGGCATTTGACAGGAGAGGCTGTGCGAAGCCCTCGCAGTGAGGGAGCTGCAGCATTGCTGAGGGAGAATCCCTGCGAACAGGTTTGCCATGAGAAATGGAGGAGAAGGAGCATCAGGAGTGCTGGAACTTGAGATCTCCTTTCTTCTTTCAGGATCTTGTAGAAGCTTTGCATGGAGAAAGGAAAAGGGGTCAAGTAGCCTCTGCAGCACTCCTAGAGCTGCTGGAGGAGGAGGAAACCCAGGAATGAATAAAAGACCAGTAACTTACTCTCCTAATTTCTCTCAGTGTGACTTGGTTCACTCTGTGATGTTTTCTCCACCTCCATCCTCCAATGCATCTCCCAGCACATGAAAGGAATAAACCAGGTGTGAACACTAAAGAAGGAAAATGAGCCCACAGCACTTTCCTTGGGAAGAGAACAGAAGGTTCTGCAACTTCTAGAGGGGAAGCGAGACAGTAAAAAGGTTTGAGGAGCTGAAGTAGTAGCAGAGGTACCAGGGAGAAGAAATAAGAGGTGAGAGAAATGGCTTGTGGCTGAGTATTGCAGGGCAGGCAGAGGACAGCAGTGACTCACATAGTTTGGCATCTCCTGGCCATTAGGCAGCTGAGCCCAAAGGTTCATCTCTGCTCAAAGGTATGCACAACCTGGCTCACCCAGCACAGGTGCAGGAACAGCATAAAGAAAAAGGGAGCTTAGTTTAAAAAGCTACCTAAATATTGTGTGTTTCCAGCAGGTTTTGCAGCCTGTACTGAGCACCTTGGTCCTGGTTATGGTGTTCTCAGACACCAACACCATTAGATCAGAGGGAGCTGATTTAGTCAATTAGTCAAATCAGTTGATTTAAATGGTAAGGACCATTTTCATCTTGCTGCTGCTGCTCTGAAGGCAGAGGATTGAGCTGAAGTCATAGCTTTTGAGGAACAGCCAGACAGTGACAGGCAGACGTAGAGAATGATAATGTGGCACCATCTCTGTTTGGGAACAATTATTCGCCCAGCAGGAGCCCAGCTCCAGCTCAACATCCCTGGAACCTCTGCAACACAAATGGTAGGGAGTTCATTCATACAGCAAAAGATTTCCTGGCCTTATTTACCCCTCCACATTCACTACACCTCTTCATTTCAAAAGCTACCAAGGGAGCACTCTGTCCATGCTGGAAGGTCTGTCCTTCCCCCACTCCTGCTCTGCACGAAGATGTTCCTTGTTCTGCTGCTGTTCAGTGCATCTCCTGGGTCCCTACCACTGAAGGAAAATAAATCTGTTTACAAGAAACAAACAGCTTTGTGAAAACCACAGTCATGAGCTGCCAATTCTGTGTTCTCCCAGCCCAGAAATGCCTCCTTCCCCGAGCACAGAGAGCTCCGTTAGCACAGCTCCAGGGGTGTGTTGCTATGAGGTCATGTCACCAGGGACTGGAAAGCACCAGACTATGCCCTGTGTCTTGAAAATACAGATGTGTGATGATTATCTCATGATAGTCATCAGAGGTCCTGTTGTAATGATATTTCTAATAATTTAGCCTTCAGGAGTTCTTAGGTTGGGATCAGCCTGTGCTTGGAGCTGGAGCAAGCTGTGTGCTCAGGGTCTGTTGTATGAAACAGTCACTGAGGTCCTGGTGCTGCCTGTTCCCTGAAAAGGTGGAACTGTTACATTTTCCTGAGTCCACATGATGTGTGTAACCAGAGAGTCAGACTCTCAGACATCCCAATTTCTACTTGGGATAATGGATAGCAATGCTCAAACCACTAATATCACTAAATATAGTCGCATGAGATTAAATATGAATACCCTTACTGTCAACCACATTCCCTTTTCTATTACTAGATTATATAGCAATATGTTATTATAGTTCTTTCCTTCTATTTCT